>NW_024096573.1:227500-1427500 GCF_016545835.1 Crotalus tigris
AAATGTATATTTGTGTATTTTATCATATACATTGTTTATAGATACATGTATCTGTACACAGTGTACATCCCATACTAAATATACTATGTCAGTTTAAGCTCAGAAGCAGATAACTCATTAAAAATATAATTATTTCTAAATCTCACTGTTTAAACCTCATTGTCTAGACAATGTACAATTTTTAAAAATCTGTTCATAAAACCAAGAAACATTGTAAAACAATAAAACATCTGAAAACCCCATTAAAATTAAAATGGGACAAAATATAACACAGCCCTTAAAAGTCTAATTTACAACAGTAACAAAGTTTCTAAGATGAGAGATCCCAGTCTTGAATACCTGCTAAGCTAGTTTCCATCAATGGTAGAACATGACGAACAATAAACAGCATTTCACAAATATGGAAAACGCCATTCAAGTAATTCCAGCAATGAATGATTTAGGGATTTAGCAACCAAATAGCACTGGGAATTGCTTAATATAATGCTTGACCAAAATCTAGCTATCAGATTTTATGTAAGTATATCTTACAAATGTTCAACTGTTCAGATAGATTCTACCTAATGTGAAGTTTTGTTCATTTGTTTTTGAACCTTTAAGTCAGTGTTGACTCCTGGTGACTGCCTGGAGAATCCCTGAATGTTTGTTGGGAAGGTTTGTTTGGAAGTGCTTAGCCACCATTTCCTTCCTAGGGACGAGAGTGACTAGCCCAGGGCCTTAAGCTTCATGCCTAAGACAAAACGAGAACTCATGGTTTCTGCTTTCTTTTATGTCGCTTTAACCATTACACCAAACTGGCACTATGGTCAACATTTTGAGGGCCAAAAGCTGCCCTTGTATGAAGAGTATCAGTTATAGTTACTGCCACAATGTTATAGTCCCCAAGCTACTTAATTTTAATTTAAGAGCAAGCTCAGATAATATTTGGCAAATTGCACTAGTGAATTTTGGATAAAATTCCAAGGATGATACAAAAGAAGCCATCTATAAACATTGGGTGCAATGTTTAGCCCACCTCTAAGTAGGCTAAGCAGAATCTAATCATAAAGTGATTGCAGTTTTTTGTTGTAAGAACTCTGATTCAGCTTTTAAAAATGAACATTCCTTGATTAACTTTCCAGCTATTCCAACATTTTGAAACAGCTTATTAACCATAAGACAAGAGGGGAGGGCTCAGTCCTTAGAGTTTGATGTTCTTTAGACCAGGGTGCCCAATCTTTCTGTCTTGGTGGACCGGGGGGGGGGGAGGGAATGGTTCCATGTGAGTGGCAGAGTTTTGGAGTTTCATGTGCCACTGCCTGTCACTTGCACAAATGGAGCTTCACGCCTGAGTGCCCCAGCTCATGTAAGTGGAGCTGCGCACAAGGTCACACTTTTCTGCCACTTGTGCGGCCCAGTTCCAAACAGGCTGTGGCCCAGTAGTGGGCTGCAGCCCAAGAGTTGGAGACACCTGTTTTAGACTATCCATACTAATATTTTGCAGGCATGAAATTAGTGTGTACATATGTTTGTTTATAAATGTACTGCATGCAAATGAGTTTGCCAATTTCCCAAGTAAATGCCAACCATGTGAGATTACTTGAGATTACTTTGACATGGGAACATGATCATTGCACATTAAAGCTGTAAAAATACTGATGCATGTAAAAATGCCTTCATATATTTTGAAGGAAATACATGCTTTATACCTTATATACCTTAAGGGCCTTTTGTATGATGAACTTCAGTGCACAGATTAAGAATTTTCATCTGATTGTAGATGCCACCTTATTTAAAGATTTGTCAGCTCCTTTCTGTTCTTTCCCTCCCTCCAGAACAGGCGGCCTCTTCTGTTTTGCTGGTGTGAGTCAGCAATTACAAAAATAGATCAAAGATTATTGTCTCAGATACCAAGGCATTTCCTGAATATAAGGGGTGGGTGAGTAGGAAAGCATTATCCCAGATGCTACCTTGTAGTTAGGGCTTGTGGATAATCACTGCTTATTATTATAGTTAAACTTTAGACTTTTAGAGAAAATAAAAACATAACAATGCTGTATTTTAAGTTTGTTTTTTACATTTGCAAAGATTATAGTGATTAAGCATGGACTAGTCCTTCCTAGGATAGAAAGGCAATAAATTAGAAGCATATTCTTTGATCACTTCTATTGGTAGTTCCTTGTTCATTAGACATATGGCTGTGTATGAACTAATTTCTAACATTTTTAGGAATGTTTAAAGATGTTATTGTGCTACTAAATTATTTTTAAGCTACATCTAAAATTTAGGAAAAAAAATTGGCTATGTTATGCTTGGTATGTTGCAAAATGGTGACTGCTTTTGCAGAAGGATGTGTGAATACCAGATCATAAAGGATGGCTTAAATAATCTGGACAATGATTATTTGATATTATTGATGACAATATGTATCATTTATAAAATAGTTAATTCAGCTGCATCTGCTGGAAATTGTTAACATCAATCATGATACTGAATAAAGTGTGTACTTCACTGTATATGTCACCAATTAACCTTGAGACCATTTTTATTTAAAGTGCAACAGAAAGTTGCACATATATGTCAACTTACCTGAGACTGTGCATTAATATTAGCTCCTTCTTTAACTAGAACTTTGACCACTTCAGCCTGTCCTGCCAGGGAAGCAATATGTAGCGCAGTATTTCCCTTCTGCTTTGCACGGAATAAAAATGCACACATTAATTTAAATTGTACCTATAATTCAGAGCAACATAAGTACAATCTCTGTAATATTAATAAAATATGAATTAAATATTGACATTTCTCTATTATAAAATGTTCAATATCTTCCATTTCCCTTATAATCTGATTTAAATTAAGATTATCTAGACACATTTCTAGAAAAGTAATATATTTATTCTTTTTTTAAAAAATAAAATCAGTACTGTTGATAGGCATTTTTATTAGCAAGCACCACAATTTGGAAATAATTTTCTTAAATAAGAAAATTTCTAATTATGAAATTCTGTCAGCAACATGAACATTGAAATGTAGTTATGCATACCAATTCCTAATAAATCAGAAGAATTGAGCAACCTAGCATGTCTGTTGAAAGAAAATGATGGTTCTAATCCATAATGAAAGAAATTATGAAACTAATTCAAAATTTGCTGTTGGTTTATTTAGCAATTGAATAGAGTTCATTTTGACCAGTTCTTGGTTTCTTTCAAAAATAATAGAAATTAAAAATTCTACCAGCTGTGCATAAGAAGGAGCAGGGATTGTGGAAACAAATAAGTTTATACTTTGTCCTGCCTATTTTAGTTAAATATTAAATCCTGATTTTAGCAAATCCAAAACAAACATTATTTGCAATAAGTCTTGCAAAGTTTTACAGAACTAAAATTGTGACTCATGTGCAGATGACATTTCATTCAGGATTAGGAGGAAAAAGCAACATGTACAGTAGTGGCCAAAATTATGGAAACCTTTTGGGAAAAGTGTATTTTTGAAGTTTGATGGCTAATAACACCACTTTTTTGGAGTAGTACCATAAAATTATATATCAATGGAAAGATAATTTAATCAAGAATGTAATGGAACAAAGATTGTTCAATTATCTATACTGTATTCTATGAAAAGTTATAGCCAAATAATCATAAAAATGAAGCACAACTTGTTAGGTTGATATCAGGTAGCTTTCATTCATCTGATTGCAGCCAATGATCATAAGTTTTTAGACAGCCAATCAGGTGTCAACAATTGGCTCATTGTTTTGGCAATGAGTCAATCAGATCACAGTAGGATTCAGTTATTGATGTCATGTACTGAAGCTGAGAGGAGGACACTTGTCAGTGTGTTATGTGATCGCTATCAAGTTGATTGGGTTTTTTTTGTGTTCTTTCATTTAGTGAGCTTGTAAAATGTAATAAAATTAAAGTAATGGTGCAAAAAGTTGACTGGTTGCCCAGAAAGAGATGTAAAATAGTATTATTAAGTGAACAAGGCTACAGTTATAAAGAAGTAAGAAGAAAAATTGATGGAAACTTAACCAAAAGTGGCATTTCTACTGTACACTTTTTCCAAAAGGTTTCCACAGTTTTGGCCACTACTGTAGAAATTATATGGGAAATATACAAAAGCCATAGTTTAGAAATATTGCCTAAATAAACTTTAAATAATTAAAACATTTACCAATACATTTTACCATTCACTCTTTTGTGTTAATGATATTCTTCTAAGCACCTGGACAATGAATAATTACCTTCGTTGCAGAATCAACTGCAGATCCTCTTTCCAGCAATTCCTGAACCAAACCCACATGGCCTTCTTTGGCAGCCAAGTGTAAGGCATTAAGTCCATTCTGTGTACAAATAAATTATATTATTAATATGGAGGTTAAATTGACATTTTGGAAAATGTCATATTATGCATACTGTTTCTCAACTTCAGTGTAAGTCACAGAGCTAGCAAGATGACAACAATAATTCCCAGGGTAGGAAAACTATAAAATCAGCATGGAGCAGGTACTGTCCAATGCAATAAAGAAAACAGTCAAATAATATCAATAATTTAGGTATGTTTGTTTAATTTATTATTTTTCTATCTTTTACAATTTTACAAGATTCTGAAGAATTCAACCATAAAAACAATATAAATATAGATAGCATCCATGTAAACATAGAAATTAACTCATTGATTGCCCACCATCTACCAAAGGAGAAAGTCCCTTTGAAATAAAATTATTTTCTGGGTTTTTCAGAATCACATCTTCTCCTTTCATTTTAGAACTCTGTTTAGATTTGCTATATAGATCACAAGCTTTCTAATGCATTTATTAGTATTTAATATGACACAGAGCACCATGCATCAAACATATTGACAAGATACAAAAAAAGATACTCATTATGTTGAGACATGTATGTGAAAGTTATACATATAGGAAAAGGTATGGTGCATTAAGTAAATTAACACAATATGAAATATATGTTTTGGTTGTAATAATCAGTGGAATTTGCAAAAGGTCAGTTGAGCACAATCAAATCTATTTAGAAGAGAGACTGGCTAGAAACCAAATACTGCTTAACTGCTTAAATGGATCAAAGTAGGAAAAAAGAAAAGACACTGATGGAAAAACTCATGTTGATTTTTCATTATCCAGAGGTTTTTCTAGGGATCAGAAAACAGAAGATTCAGTGTTTTTTTAACTTTACACTAAAGTATTCTATTTAATTTTAAGAAAATACTGCTGTAAACCTACAGGAAAGAGATATTTATGAAAGGAAAATAGAAAAGCAGGCCTTAGTTAAATAGTAGTTTTGTCTATCACTAAAATTGTCTGTTAAAAACATCAGTTCTGCATTTCTTTATGCAAGCAAGAACCAGATTTATAATTAAAAGAGGTCATATAAAAATGGGACAGGAATTAAATTAAACATGACTAAGTAGCATTTATTTTACCATGTTCCACTACTATCAGAGTAATATGTGTAAATAAAATTGTTTATTTCTTCTGTATCTAAGGGGATTTGGAAGGGTTACAATTCATCTATGGTAGCTAATAACAATTTAAATTCAGAAAATTATAAACTTCTTTGTTTATAAAATTATCAGATCATCTGCTTTTATTGACATTTTAATGGTTATGTAATATTACTAACATTCTTTATCTTTTAATGACATACAGGGACATAGAGAGGAAAGGAGAGAGAGAAATAACAGTGCATTTAAGCATTTAATTTTCCTCGCTGTTTTTAAAATGTAATTTTTATGACAAACACTTGCCATATTTATCCAAAAGGAAAGAGATTATGTAATTTAGGACAATTAAAGGAAAAACCATGTCAAAAATAACTTGTCTGTTTCATTATTGTGCTCTCAATAAATCTCAAAGTGCCCTTCCATTGTAGCATATATCTTTTGGCTTTAGATACTCTTCCAAATGGAAGAACACATTCAGTAGATGTTTTCTGAGCTGGTAGATATTTAACTGGTCAAAATATTCTCCTTGTTCTCCTGTACAGTTATTCCATTAGCAACAATAGGGTCAGAACTAGAGGGTCAGCAGAAGAAGAAAAAGATCCTTCCACTGAAGAAGTAATCTGAGCAGAACTCTACTCAGGAGGTTATTCTATTGATGGAACCAAATTCTGATTTTAACCCACTGAGTTAGCAATAATTAGCAATAAACTAGCAGCCTTCATATATGGTGAGTATATCTAACTACAAGTTAGAGCTTTCTTAGGAGTATGATTCACAGTTAAGGATTTTATTGTCTATTGAAAAACTGAGGCTTCCACACATATCTATACATCAACAAACCTGCCCCTTATTCACATGAATCAAAATCCTGTTTAGGTGGATTTCTCCACAGCCTGAAGAAGAGAATGAAAGTTTAAAATAATCTAATTCCTTATTTATATTCTCCTCTTTAAAAAATATTTCAAAGCACACATACAAACTTTATGAGAAAAGTGGAACATGCTTCTAAAATGCTGCTGTTTTATTAATGTCACATACATCATGCTTTATAATGAAAAACCTGTGTAACTATTCTGATTGCCAGAGAGGAACATCAGCTTCTCAAATTTATTCTATCTAGCATACTTCAAGCTTTCCTAACAGAATACTTACTACCTGATATTCCATAAAAATAGTAAAGAAATCACACATTTCCACATGTGGGATAACTAAACACCAGGTCCATTGTGGAGGAAGATCTGGGAGAAGATTTGAGTAGTAGAAAGCCAAAGATTATATACTGTGCTATCTCACTTAACAACTATGAACTAATTAATAAAATATTGCTGCCCCAAAATATTTCTATTCTGACTTCATATTACTGATTTGTAGAATATATGCCCATTTGTTCTTTGCTTTTCTTTTAAATATTTACGGTATGTCTAACAACTGTATAGTAATAAGATAACAGAGAATAAGTTTAACAGTTTCATGAGATATGGTAAATAATTTACCACATAGATAAGTTGAATTTAAATGCCTTTATCACATGTGCTTATTTGTACAACTGGCTGGTTTATATCTTCCAAAGTTGGGAGCATGGATTACATTTCCTTTAATGTCATAAACATCTTCATACAATTTCTGTGTATCTCCATTTTGAGATAAAACATTCTTTAAAAAACAGGATATCAAACTAGCATAGGAAAGAAATAAAGATGGAGTCCATTCATTTAGTATGCCAGCATATAATTAGAGGAGAACAAGTATATACTAAGATGTCATTTGATCACTGTTAACCCCATAGTTAGTCCATTTGTCAATAGGCTCTCCCAACTACTGCAATCAACAATTGTTGATCAATTACTGTGATACTACTTTATTGAAACATATACAGAGACCATTAAATGTATGATAGGTATACTGTAACTTCCTATGAAAGTTGAAGTCTGTTTTTTATTTATCATTATGCAGTCCTTTGGTTGTCTTCTTTAGCAATTAAAAAATACTGGAGGAGGAGGTTCCCATTTATTCTTTAATATTACAGTACAATCTGGAGTTTATAAAACATAAGCCCACGTGTGGCTACTTACTTACCTGATTGCTTGTATTGATGTCTATTCCTCCTTTTAGATATTCCACTACTTTGTCCAGATTGCCAGCTCTGGCAGCTCGAAGGAAGCTTGCATTGCTGTCCGACTGTGAAAAGTTAAAGCAGAATAATTATATTATTGAATGTTCTGAACATAAGGAACAGAAATATATTACTGTAGGAAAGTTTTTTGTTATGCTACTGATGTTTTACCCAATTCTTATTGATTCAGTTAACCCTCTGGAAAAATTACATGAACTTTTTTTTTTATTTATAATACTTGCAAGTGGCTTTTCTAAAATATGCAGCACCACTATTCCTAAAGGAAGCATCAATAATCTCTCAGATCTAATCATTTTTGCCCCATTTAGCTGCTTGACAATGTGAGGGGCATGGATCCAATGCACATGTTAGGACTATAGGGGACCCTATTGACTTTCTCAAGTTTTACAAGTAGAAAGTAACATAGATCACATCACAAATGTTTTTAGTTGCAAAGTAGCCAACGTGTTTATGCTGCATGCCTGGAACTGTTTCATCTTATCTTTCCCTAGAAATAGCTGTAAATGCAAAGAAGAATTGCTGTTTCACCAGCTTTATCACCGCTGTGTAGATTTCAACATAAACTCACATTAGTGTTCAGTCGCATTGTGATTGTTTTTACCACTATTGCTATAGGCATCTTTTTCAGTCTTTTAATTTTCTTGAGTTCTTTGTAATCAAGGAAATCCTTAAAGTTGAAAACTGTGCAAAGATCTTGCAGAAGCAATCTTATCCAGCACTTTGGCCAACTCCACATTCTGCAGGGCAACAGGGCATTAGGGAATTGCTTGTCAACCTTAATTATGAATTGTTTAATTCTTGTTCACTTTCTTTATACCACAACTAAACCCAAAATCAAGCCACAAAATGCATAATATATATGTAGCCACACAGGAAGACTATTGTTAAAACTATTGCCAGTAAATAAAGAGAAGACTTGATAAATAAGAAATTACTTGTTTTAATTATACAAGAGCAATAAAAATTTGAGGAACATTCTATTATAGACTTGCAAATGTATTAGCTATTTGGGATTCCTTCAAAAGATACTCATATAGCTGTATTATTACTTATGCTTCATGTGAAAAATTAAGAAAAATTAGGAAAAAAAAACAAGGATGTCTTGAGCATATATATAAGACCAACACTATTATTATTTATTTCTACGGTAAAATATAAACCAATTTAATTATTTCCTCCCCTTTATGGATTACTGCCTTGTCATCGCAAAGGGGCTTGCATAACTCAACGAAGTTATGAGCTACGCCATGCAAGGCCACCCAAGACGGACAGGTCATAGCAGAGAGTTCTGACAAAATGTGATCCACTGGAGAAGGAAATTGCAAACCACTCCAATATCTTTGCCATGAAAACCCCATGGACAGTCTAAAAGGCAAAAAGATATGACGCTGGAAGATGAGCCCCTCAGGTCGGAAGGTGTCCAATATGCTACTGTGGAAGAGCAGAGGGCTAGCACTAGTAGCGCCAGGAAGAACGAAGCGACTGGGCCAAAGCCGAAAGGACGCTCCGCTGTGGATATATCTGGTGATGAAAGGAAAGTCCGATGCTGTAAAGATCTTTTCTCCATAGGAACCTGGAATGTAAGATCCATGAATCAAGGCAAGCTAGATGTAGTCAAACAAGAGATGACAAGACTGAACATCAACATCAGGAATCAGTGAACTAAAATGGACAGGAATGGGTGAATTTAACTCAGATGACCATCAGGTATACTACTGTGGGCAAGAATCCCTCAGAAGAAATGGAATAGCCTTCATAGTCAATAAAAGAATAGGAAGCAATACTGGGATACAATCCCCAAAATGACAGAATGATCTCAGCTCAAATCCAAGGGAAACCATTCAATATCACAGTAGTCCAAATCTATGCCCCAACCACTGGTGCTGAAGAGGAGGAAATTGATCGGTTATATGAAGCTTACAGCACCTTATAGAATTAACACCAAAAAATGATGTCCTTATCATCATGGGGGATTGGAATGCAAAAGTAGGAAGCCAAAAGATAACCGGAATAACAGGCAAGTTTGGCCTTGGAGTACAAAATGAAGCAGGGCACAGGCTGATAGAATTTTCTCAAGACAATACGATGGTCATAACAAACTCTCTTTTCCAACAACCCAAGAGACGGCTCTATACATGGACATCATCAGACGGTCAACACAGAAATCAGATTGACTATGTCCTCTGCAGTCAAAGATGGAGAAGCTCTATACAGTCAGTAAAAACAAGACCAGGAGATGACTGTGGCTCAGATCATGAGCTTCTTGTTACAAAATTTAGGCTTACATTGAAGAAAGTAGGAAAAAGCACTAGGCCATTCAGGTATGAACTAAATCATATTCCTGATGAATATACAGTAGAGGTGACAAATAGATTTAAGGAATTAGATCTGATAGACAGAGTGCCTGAAGAACTATGGACGGAGGTTCGCAACATTGTAGAAGAGGAAGCAACTAAAACCATCCCAAAGAAAAAGAAATGCAAGAAAGCAAAATGGCTGTCTGAGGAAGCTTTGCAAATAGCTGAGGAAAGAAGGGAAGCGAAAGACAAAGGAGAAAGAGAAAAATACACCCAATTGAATGCAGAATTTCAGAGTATAGCTGGAAGAGATAAGAATACCTTCTTAAATGAACAGTGCAAAAAATAGAAGAAAACAACAGAATAGGGAGGACCAGAGATCTCTTCAAGAAAATTGGAGATATGAAGGGAACATTTCATGCAAAGATGGGCATGATAAAGGACCAAAATGGCAGGGACCTAACAGAAGCAGAAGAGATTAAGAAGAGGTGGCAAAATTACACAAAAGAACTATATAAGAATGAGTTTAACCTCCCAGATAACCACAATGGGGTGGTCACTGACCTCGAGCCAGACATCCTAGAATGTGAAGTGAAATGGGCCTTAGGAAATCTGAGCAACAAGAAAACTAGTGAGGTGACAGTATTCCAGCTGAGCTATTCAAAATCTTAAAGATGATGCAGTAAAAGTGCTACACTCAATTTGCCAGCAAATTTGGAAAACTCAACAGTGGCCACAGGATTGGAAAAGGTCAGTTTACATTCCAATTCCAAAGAAAGGCAATGCCAAAGAATGTTCAAACTATCGCACCATTGCACTCATTTCACATACTAGTAAAGTTATACTTAAAATCCTACAAGCTAGACTCCAGCAGTATGTGGATCGAGAACTACCAGAAGTACAGGCAGGATTTCGAAGAGGTAGAAAAACTAGAGATCAAATTGCCAACCTCTGCTGGATCATGGAGAAAGCGAGGGAGTTCCAGAAAAACATCTACTTCTGCTTCACTGACTATGCTAAAGCCTTTGATTGTGTGGATTACAACAAATTGTGACAAGTTCTTAAAGAGATGGGAGTACCAGACCATCTTACTTGTCTCTTGAGAAACCTATATGCGGGTCAAGAAGCAACAGTGAGAACTGGTCACGGAAGCACTGATTGGTTCAAAATTGGGAAAGGAATCCGTCAAGGTGTATACTGCCACCCTGCCTATTTAACTTATATGCAGAGCATATCATGAGAAAGGCAGGGCTAGATAAATCAAAAGTTGGAATTAAGATTGTCGGGAGAAATATCAACAACCTAACATATGCAGATGATACCACACTAATGGCAGAAAGTGAAGAGGAACTAAAGAGCCTCTTGATGAAGGTTAAGAAGGAGGGTGCAAAAGTTGGCTTGAAACTCAACATTAAGAAAACCAAAATCATGGCATCTGGCCCTCTCAATTCCTGGCAAATAGATGGGGAAGAAATGGAGGTAGTGACAGATTTTATTTTCCTGGGCTCCAAGATCACCTCAGATGGGGACTGCAGCCAAGAAATTAAAAGACGCTTGCTCCTGGGGAGGAAAGCTATGGCAAATCTAGACAGCATACTAAAAAGCAGAAAAATCACCCTGGTAACAAAAATACGTATAGTCAAGGCCATGGTTTTCCCAGTTGCAATGTATGGATGTGAAAGTTGGACCATAAGAAAGGCTGAGCGACAAAGAATTGAGGCCTTTGAACTATGGCACTGGAGAAGACTCCTGCTAGTCCCTTGGACTGCAAGGCGTTCAAACTGGTCAGTCCTAGAAGAGATCAACCCCAACTGCTCTTTAGAAGGCCAGATCCTGAAGTTGAAACTCAAATACTTTGGCCACCTAATGAGAAGGAAGGCCTCACTGGAGAAGAGCCTAAAGCTGGGAAAGATTGAGGGCAATAGAAAAAGGGACGATAGAGAATGAGGTGGCTGGATGGAGTCACTGAAGCAGTAGGCGTGAACTTAAATGGACTCCAGAAGATGGTAGAGGACAGGGAGACCTGGAGGAACGTTGTCCATGGGGTCGCGATAGGTCGGACACGACTTCGCAATTAACAACAACAATTATTTTCTAAATATCTAGCATATAGAATTAGAATATTTATACTAATAATGAATTCCTAATGGTTTAAAAGATTATTAACTATGTGCCTTAAAATACAAGAGAAGATTAATTCAACAAAAATATTGTTTGTAAAGCTCTCTGGATATTCCAGATTTTTTTAAAAAAAAACAACTAATCTTTAATTTAATTAGATCATAAAACAAAGGAATTTTGCTCACATGGTACTTTATTATGTGGTCTATTTCTCCATTTTGATTTGAGACCCATAAGTTTGCTAATATGCTATAAAGAGCAATACAGGTGAAAAGTGTAAAAGAATTTTTAGAATCACAGACCAAAAGTATTATGGAAAGAATTATGGAAATATTAACCGTGGGGAAGGGGGGTTGGGGATGAGGGATGGGCAGCAAAAGATCAGTATTCAAAGTGGTAAAGTTAGAAATATTCCACATGTACAACCTTGGGTTACAGATATATGCTCATTTTTGTTTACGATCAGGTTTTTTAGCAACAAAATGGAAAAAGTTATTTTATGTAGGCAAGCTTAAATCATTAATTAAAAAAACTAGTTTTGATATGTTTCATAAATATCTTTTTTGTATGATTAAAAAAACAAAATTAAAAAAAAATTGTATCTTCACCTATCAAGTATCCAGGAAGGAAAAGAAAAAGTTAACATCATATACGTCTACTTCCTTAATTTTTTTTACAATTTCTGTGTAATTTAACATCATTTCCTTCATTTTTTTATCAAATGTAAATTCCTCAGCCTTTGGTATTGTAGTTTTTAGATTCATACTTTTTGATGACACACAAAATCTGACATTAGCTATGAATCAATTGAGTTCTTGGTCAACACACAGTATAATCGTCATATGTACATGTGATTTCACTATCAGCAAAGGCATTAAACAATCAAGAATAATCACACAGCCCAGTTTTATTCCCTGATCATCACTGAACCATTCACTTAGCATTTCAATTATTTTCATACATATTTCCTTTAATCACATACAGTTCTTATCACATTCAGCATTCATGCTATGAGAACGTTCCATAATTCAAAAATATTCACTTTATCATAACTATACTTCCCAAACTTTACATATTGTTATCTTTCTACACTTTGAATCAGAATTCTGATAAACACTTTTCCAGGTATATTCTACTTCCTAGGTCTTATTTTACCAAGATTTTCTAAGAGATGCCAGAAAAGACACATAAAATGCTATTGAAGGAAGACTCAAAATGAATCTGACAGAACACTAGTAACAGCCCTACCAGAGATTACCTCATGATGATTAAGGTAGAAAAATGCTAATATTTCTCTTATAGTTTTTAGTGGCCAAGAGAGGCCACAGGATCTTCTTCAGGGCTACTAAGAAGGTTATTCTACCTAAAAGTGAATAAAGTCATTCAATCCCATGCCAGGTTAGATTCTGATTGGTATGTCTGGCTAAACTGACTAGGCCTTGCTCTTTGGTTGTGATCTGGAATAGGTTCTAGTCTCTTGAGGAATTTTCTGCAGTGTTAGTTTGCCCCCCCCCCTTCTCTTGTTTGTTTGAACCAGGTTCCTTTAAAGAGGTCAGAAACATGCCTTGTAGTTGGGTTCATGTTGTAGTGATGGCCTCGTCCCTAAAAAGGGAAGGTTATTAAAAAGATAGTTAGATTGCTGTTGTAAAAAATCCTGGAGGAAGCAGATTATCAAAACACATTTTAGTTGGGTTTCAGGCCAGGATATAACGCAGAGACAGCCTTGGTCACATTTGTAGATGACCTATGGCAGAGCCAAAAGACATATCCTTGTGCTCCTTGATCTCTCAGAGGCTTTTGATACTGTGAACCACAATATTGCTGTGGTTTGACTCCAAGGATTGGGATTTGGTTACACCAATTTATGATAATTTGTCTCCTTCCTTATATTGCAGTAAGTTTTGGAACCTCCTTTATGAGGTGCTATAGAGTTCACATTCTCCCCTCTTGTTCAACATACAGATGAAAGTGCTAGGTAAAGTAACATTCATTTCTGGATTGGAAGGCCCTTCAGACACTCACTCATGCCCTAGTCACCTTACAGCTTGATTTTGCAATGTATTTTAAATGGAGCTTCTTGAAACCACTTGAAAGCTTCATCTAGTCCAGAATGCAGTGGGATAGGTAGTGATAGGCATGCTTCAGTATATCCATATGACAGCCCTGTTTCTTGAGCTGCACTGATTACCAGTATGTTTCTAGGTGCAGTTCAAGGTGCTGGTTATTATCTATAAATTTCTTTATGACGTAAGTCCTCTTTATTTGACAGAATACCTATCTCCCATTGTACCTGCTCAGTATGAGTGACAGGGTTGGCATGCTCCAGGTCCCTTTGATTAAATAGTATCATATATGAGGACAGAAAGCACGCTTTTCTCTTGTGGCACCTGCTGGGATCCATGAGGCTCCCCACCCTGATGGCATTCTGTAAAAACCCATGTGTTCTCATATCTCTCAGATTAGAGTGGCCCCTGTTGGATATATTTGCAGGTGTTTGTATTGTTGGCCAAATTTGCCATCTTTATTTTTTAAAATCATTTTATTTACATTGTATCTTCTAGCTTGTTTAGTTTTATTTTAAGTTGTGCACTGGAGTTGATCATTGCCTAAATTGAATAAATTAAGCTTTCAACATTCTAATAAAATTAATGATTTTATTTCATCTTTATTTTCTTGGACACTAACATTTGTATCATTTGTTTTAATTCTGTTCTTTGACAAAGTAGTATATTCTCCATACAAAACTCATACATTATCACTAGCAATTTTCATTCAGTTTTATCCTATATTATTTCTTCACTTTTGTATTTCATTCTATTCACTTCTTGTTTAGCACATGTCCCCTACTTACGGAATAAATTGTTAACTTACATTAAAAAAAACCTAACCAAATACTACTAAAAGATTGTCATAACATTGAGTGCTAATAATAGTATCTTGCCTCCATTCTAGGTATATATTACAACTAATAACAACATGTCTACTTCTCTTAGTAGCAACATCTAAAACTGAAAATAGGGGCAAATAAACATAGCAAGAAAGGCCACAGTAATAATAATAATAATATAGTAATAATATAATAATAATACAATAATAATAGTAATAATAATAATAAAGTTGGAAGGGACCTTGGAGGTCATCTAATCCAACCACCTGCTCAAGCAGGAAACCCTATACCAGTGGTGGCGAACCTATGGTACGCATGCCAGAGGCGGCACTCAGCCCTCCCTGGGCTGCCCCAGCCCCACATCCCCCTCCTCACCAGCAGCCTCCCTGGAGGAAAGTCGCCCCGGGTGCGGCCCATGCGGAACAGCACAGCCAAGGACATGGCAGCCAGGCAGCGGGGACAAGACTCTGCTCTCGTGCCTCGTCATGTGCAGATGATGCTGTGGGGTGTGAGCAGAGGGCGTGGCCACAATGGTGCTGCTGGGCCACCTGGGCGATCTGCGGCAGGCCATGGAAGCAGTGGGTGACCCGTGGGGCGGGGACGGTGTGGGGGCAGGGGGGTTGGGCACTCAGTCTCTAAAAGGTTCACCATCACTGCCTATACTATTTCGGACAAATGGCTGTCCAGTGTCTTCTTAAAAATTTCCAGTGTAGGAGCATTCACCACTTCTGGAGGCAGGTTGTTCCACTGGTTAATTGTTCTAACTGTCAGGAAGTTTCTCCTTAGTTCTAGGTTGCTTCTCTCCTTGATTAGTTTCCATTCGTCTTTCTTCCTATTTCCTGAGTTCTCATTGGGTCTACAGAAGGCAGGATTAATCAATGAAGAATCCATATACATACATATACTTTTACTCCTTTTGAAGAACTTTTGTTAGATGACACAGAAAACAAAGGAGGTGGAGGCCGAAAGGCAAAGAAAGACAGAAGCAGACGGAGAGACAGAGATAGAGAGTTGGCTTTAAGTTATCTAACAACCAAAATATGCTGTATTTATTCCTTTTGATAATGGCTATTAATATTTTCATTTCTATACTTTCTTTTTAATATATTAAATGTATTAGAATATTTCTAATATTCCATATATTTCTAATACTGATAATCTAATAATGTATTTTTGTGCAACATTCCATCTGAACAGCTTATGTTAGCTTCCTTTCTTGTGGCATTAATTCACCAACGAGGTCTATAGTTGGACAGGAAAGCTGTCCTTAATCTACCTTAACATGTTTATCTCTCGGTGTGTGCCTGGCATTGAGGTCAGGCAGCCCTGAAGGATCTTTGGAATGTCTTAGGGTGCCCTTTGGATTTGGCAGTGGATATTCAGCCTTGCATCTAACTCAAATTAGTTTTCAGTCAGTATGTTCAAGGATGCATATTACATTACCAAATAGTCAGTTCACTTGTAGACAGAATGCATAACATGATAATATAAAATACTTAGCCAATCATATTCTGAATCAAGACTATGAATTGCTTTCAGTCAAAAGATACCATAAGGTAATACTTTGGACTTATTGTTGTCACTTAATAAACTGCAAATGCTAATTAGGTTTTATTTTTAAAAAGTGATGCTAATTTTCTTCTCTACAGAATCACATTATTTAAAATCACCAATAACATATTTAATATTTTTAAAAAAATGTTGTTCAAATTATATTAATTTTCAAGCCAAAGGTACTTGAAAAAATATTTTTCTTGATAAAAAGTACAATAATGACTTTCAACAAGACCTTAGCTTACTTTTACTAGTCTTTTAAAATACAGTGATTTTATGTTTCAATCAATGCTGCCAAATCTCATTAAATTGGATGACATTTTTGCAACTAATAAATAGTATCAGAGTAAATACAGTAAAATTGAGGTGGAAAAACAAAAGAAAGGCCTACTTTAGGGTACTCCTGGCTACCATGACATGTTTGTACTGCAAGTTATGGCATCCACTGAAATTGGCTTTCCGGTTGACTTGTGTTGAAAGACCAAACCTGAAGGGACCACGGATGTGAAGCCAAGTTGGCTGGGCAGCTTTCAGCTGTCAGCTAAGTAGCTGTTCAGAATTCAAAAAATGTGGTGGGGATTGCATTTGGCAGGAAACTGGAGGAAGGGATAGAAATAAACATGAAGTGATCAGAAAACCATGAAACTACCTTTTAATTATTAGGTATTTTCTGCAGCATTGGAAAAATGAAAGTGAGATTATAAAGACATATTTCAGAAGAAGAATATCAAGATTTTAATTAAATTGAATATGGATGGTGCCTAATTATTGCTACAGTTTAACATTTACCTACTGTAACAATATGTGACTAAGATAAATAACTATGTCCATATATCTTAGCAACTGCAAGGATATGTTATAGAGGAGTGTGACTAACTTTAACAATTTATAATAAAGTTTTTTAAAAAGACAAGGCAATGGGGGGAGGATTGAAGCAGATTTTTTCACTATTTATTCTTCATATTTTTCTGCTGAATTTCAGAGTCAATGTGATTTCAAGATCTTTTCCAGTAAAACTACAATTAATGCTTTTTAAAAAAAAAAAAAAAAACCCAGTGATTGTAAAACTAAACACTGACCTTCCTAATATATAAAGATTTAGCAAAATGTTATGATTCCATACGTCTAAAATATGATACTGCAGAAGTATCTGTTGTTTCATAGAGTGGGAATAAGTCCAGTGTATAGAATGGTAAAGCAGCAGATTTTAGATAAATATTAAAATAAACTTCCTAAGAGTTCGCTTTGTTCTATTCTACATCAGAATTAAATGGTAAAGAAAGTATTATACAAAAACTAATTGTGTCATTTGGATACTTTCTTGACAAGAAGTGCTTTATACAAATCAAACATAAATAAGCTATTCAAGTTAACTGAATTTGCATTGTTTCATGTCAAATTTACAAAGGATGTTCTTGAAAACAGAAAGATACTATATATATATATATATTAGAATGGCTATTCTATGTGTTTATAAAGTAGAAACTGACTGTCAATAATGAGGCTTTATGCTTGTAAACATAGGAGGAAGTTCCTAAGGAACTGGTCCAAAGGTTCTTTGATGTTTATTCATTTTAAATCAACTATTTCCATCTGCATTTAAATTAAAGGATTAGAATAATCCTATGATTTCATAACTTGATTCTAAATAATAAACTGGCCTCTAATGGAACAAGGATCAATCCATGCAAGGAAAATTGTTTTTATTCAACCATCATTCTCATACACAAAACATTTGAGATATTGAAGCATCTTCTGCATTTAAATACTATATGCACTTCCTATGTAGAAATTGTAAAAAGTCCAACCATTTATATATGCAATTGCATAGGCAAGCGTCTTCAGTTCATCTTGTATTTTTCATCAATAACATCTTTGTTTCTGCAGCACAGTAGCATACAGTATATGAAAAAGCATTAAATCCCATTCCCACAACTGAAGGTGTTACTCAGTTGATAACAAAATGTCTGCAAACAACCAAGTTCAGAGAGCATATGGCAGGCTGACACATCTATATACTATGTAATTCTTGCCTTCCAAAAGACATTATATTAGCTTATGTTAATTATATGTCCCCTAAATATAATATAGTTGAATTAATCTCTGAATTGTGCCAAGCCCTATGATTTTGTAAGGCTGGGTATAGTATACATATTCCAGATCTAATGCTATCAAAACAATAATACAAAAATAACAGTATAACCTGCTTTGTTTAAAATAAAAGAAGTCTAATATTCAAGAATGCATATCTATAAATTAGTAATTACAGTTTATATTCATTCACTTTTGTGAAATTATTAGGAATTATAAAATAATGCATGTTTTTAAAAATATTGATTCTCTTAGACATCATAAGAAATTTCTGATTGATTCAGTGAACCATGCTTCATGTTAACCTTTGGATTAAAGAAAGCTCAAAGCTCATCTGTTACAGATGGTGTTTGGATTTTTTAAAAACTAATCTATAAAAATCATGTGTTTTGTTTTCTCTGTCTTCATATGTCCACAAAAATCCTTCATATAAATAGTTGAGCTATTTTTATTACGATAAAATTGAATATTAAAATCCCTTAGGAAATTAAGATTTACTAATTGAGATAAATTATACTTGAGAACAAACATATGCAAAGAAACAAGCAGGAGAGAAACAATAGTGAATTTTGAACAATGAAGATGCAAACATACCATGTGAAAATTTAATGCAAAGTTTCTAACTACAGATAAAAATATTCCAATTAAATTCTAGTTCAGTTTAAAAATAAATAAACATGATTATTATAACATGATGCAAAGCTATTCATTCTCAGAGTAGATTCATATTCATATTTCTCTCTGTTAGAGATACAAAGATTGTAGCCCCAAGCAAGATGTTTTACATTAAATCTAACTTAATTTACTGAGACCTAATTCCAAGCAAAATCTATAACATTATCTGTTAACTGTACAGAACAAAGTCATCAGTCTGTCTTGCTCCTAGTAACTATAAACACTGATAATGTTGACTTATAAAAGCAAAGTTTGCTTTAGCTTTCTAAAACAAGAAAATGTATTTATATGATACTGTATTCTGTCAAAAGCAATTGTTTTTAGATTCCCAACTGTGCTAGTCCTTTTTTAAAAAAGTGTAAAATGCCATCTTACATTTCAACTACATTTTATCAGGAGGGCTCTAGTATCTACGATGTTTATACACTTAGATTTTATATACACACCAAAATATTCTGTGAGCTACTTTACTCAATCCCAGATTGCCTAACCAACAGCATCTTAAGACACAACCATCCTTGTATTTCAGCAGCTATTAACTGATTCCAAATAGTAACACTAACTCAGTATTTCCACATTATCTTTTTATAACAAGTTCCTTGTTCTCTCAGCTGTATTCTCTTTAGACTTACCAACCCCTCAGGATCTTTATTCACTCCATTATTGCATCCGTAATAGTCAGGAATTTTATCTGCATCTTGCACATTCCCTTGCACTCTTACACCCTTGTCTGTGCCGCAAGCTTGGCAAATGGGTGCATTGCCCATATCCTTCTGTTAATTCCTGTAGTGGGTTTGAGCTCGCAGAGTAAAATATTCCAAAATGATGAGTTTTGAAAATCGAGAATGATAGTTGTAACTTATATTATTTGCTCTCCTGAGTTTTCTTTGGCAAAGGTTTCTCTCTACTGGCCTAGGTTAAAAAGAAACTTTAACAACTATAGCCAGCATTCAGTGACCATTTCCAATTCAGGCTCTGCCTGTCTATTTTTACACCTACTGGCCCAACTATGCATGTAAATTGAATGGGGAGGGAGGCAGCCTGACTAGCTTTGAGTTAAGGCCCTACTGTGTGAAATGCCTTCACATACAGAGGTTATTGAATTACCCAGCTGCATGCCTTTGAATGTTTTGATTTTTTTCCTCTCCCTACTACATTATACATTAATGCTTGCTTACAGCATTACATTAATGTTGCTCATTTCTAAGTGGAGGGGCTGAAAGCCTTTTACTGTAAAATGATAACTATTAGGAATTTATCATATCAACAATACCAAACTATATGAAGACACTTCAAAAAATGACATTTCATGCAATTATAGCATATTCCTTCATACTGTGTTTTTTTCCTTCATGAGTCATGCTGTCCAAATTCTTTTTCACAATTTGCAAGACTATGGCATTTGAGTAGTTTCTATAAATTAAACTACACAATAACTCAAAAATAAAACATGAAACTACCTATCTGATTTATGGTGATATAAATGTGTTTTGGGAACAGTCCTAATCATAACTACCATATGAAGGTGAGGGATGTGAAATTTTATCTAGTCAACTACTTTCTTCCATCTCCCCCCTTTAAAAAAAAACCACTGAATCTACTGAATAAAACCAATAAGAAATCTATCTTCACCCAAATTTGAAACATCTCTAGAAGGATGTTTAAAGGATGTCATCGAGATCTGCTGAAAGTTTAAGAAGAGTTTGCAGGGATGTGATCTCCCCCATCCCATGCAACCCCATCCTGATAAGGGATCCTATAGATGGACAAGGCAGTTTAAAAACTTTTACTAGGCTTAAGCAGTCAGCAAGCCATGTTTTAACAAGTACAAACATTTGAATATTTGTCTGGTACATCAAGCAAAAGGATATGTTTTCATATCCTTAAGAAAACTGGGCCTATTTCCTCTCTTAGGCCAGAACTTTGCCTTCAATTTTCAAGGAAACATGACGCAGAATGCTATCAAAACATCTCAGAAAGAACAATGCTGTCTAATAATTTTATTGCATGCATTAAAAGTAAACTGAAATCTTGTTAGATATATATTTATTGATACAGAAATACATACTTAATCTCCAAAGAGCCAGTTAGAATCAAATGCAAATGGGGCAATATAACAGTCTCATAAATAAATATACAGTTTATTTAGGAACTATCTAGCATATAATCTCAGCATAATGAATATAATTAGAATTTGACTATGGTTTTAAGTTTTGATAACATTTTTGAAAGCATGCTGATTTTATACAAAATAATTCCCATTCTATCATCTATACCACCTATATGAAAAACTCTAGATCCGTGGTGGCGAACTTATGGCACGCGTGCCACAAGTGGCATGTGGAGCCGTCTCTGGTGGCACACGAGCCATTGCTGGGCCAAGTTGCTCCCTCTTCCTCTCCGCGCATGCGCAATCTGGGAATAGGTGAGAGTCTATAAAAGGAGCAACTTTCTGCAGAAGCAGCATTTACTGCAGACAGCTTGAAAACAAGCACGAGTCGGAACAGACAGTGAGCGAATGAGCGAGCTGACAGCTTGGTGGCCACTCCCACTTGGTGGCCATGCCCACCTGGCACCCAGCGATGCATAAAGTGGGTTTTGGGTTGCAGTTTGGGCACTTGGTCTCTAAAAGGTTCGCCACCACGGCTCTAGATACTTACAATAACAATTGCATCATTTTTACATTGCCCAAACAAACTGAAAAGAAAACTAAATGTCATTTTAAAAAAATTATTACAAAGACAGACCATGATAATTAGCAACTGAAGTTGTTGAGGCAAAAACTTTTGAAAGTCTATTAACCCAGAGTCTACAAACTGCAAGGAGTCATCAAATCCATCTCCAGACTGTCATCACCTTTATTTCACATAATGCAGTAACATACAGCATTCCTTTCTGGAAAGAATGTACAGAACCTTATAGGAAGAGATGGACTGGTAGGTGCAACCATGGAGAGCTAAGATTAGCACTTAGAATTGCACCAACTAATTCAATGACCAAAGCAATAGATATATTGAATGAAGGCGAAGATATATGTCCCAGAATAATGTTGCAGGATCCAATATGGGTCAGTCACCAGGACCGAGGCTTAGTTTTCCAAGCTTCTGGACTCATGCTGGTTCCCATTCTCAGGGAAAACCTCCGGCACAAGGCCAAAAGCTTGGAAGACTAAATCTCTGATCCTGATGATTGACCCAAATTGGATCCTGCAGAATTATTTGTGATCATTCATACTTGGAATACAGTATCTGGTTCCTACACCCAAGGCATGGAGCCTGAAACCCCTTCATTACTTTCTCTATTACCTTACAATGTCTGTTACACACATTGTACATCTCAGTGTCTCCTAGTCAAAAAAACCAAACAAAGTTTGCCATAAGTGTTTGATGAGGAAACAAGTGTCTGAACAGAGAGAGAAAAGGGAAAATAAAGAATTATCTTTGGGAATGAGAAGTTCTGTTCATTCTTTAAAACCTCTGAGATATCAGCAGGTATATATGGAACTTCTAAACATAGATAGATAAAACTTCTTCACAGGAACCTCTGTCAATTGCATTTAAATTTACTCCTCAAAATGCAAGTCCAGTTATTTGGCAGAGGGCAATCCTTGTATAGATTAGCTTTTGTCCTTATTTTAAGTATCTCTGGATATATTATTTGGCATTTGGCAATCCCAAGGTTTTGCAGGATGTATTTTATAAATACAACAGGTTAATTTTCTGTTCATGCAACTCTGATTTCTCAAATCCAATTTATGGCAACTAATAATATTATGAAAATTAAGAATATCATTTTAATCTCAAGATTTTTGCTACAATTCCATAAATTCAATTTATTTATATTTAAAACGTTAATAAGGAGATATTCAGACACTTTTGGTTAGATAATTCAAGTATTTAGCAAACTCTATCCATTCTCATTATTATATAAACTTAAATTTAAAGAGAACCATGTTTTACACAGGCAATCGCCTAGGTAATTTATGGTATTAGAAGAATGTTGCTGTTTTTTTTAAAGAAAGCAAATATACAAGATTTTGCAATATATACTGTAAATATTTAGATATAAATAAATATTCTTATAAACCAGTTAAAAATAGAAAAATAGTATGTTTAGTAGTATCTGTAATATTTAGATTATTTGCACCCATATAGATATCCAAAACAAAGGGATACATATTTTTCCAAGTTCGGTGTTGTAAAATGTTTCAAAGCTATCAAAGCAACTAATTCCATTTTTGGCCTGATTAAGGGAGTAAACAGCATTCCAGCCTTGAATATAATTAAGGACCAAGTTTCAAAATCTTTATAGAAGGGTGGACATTTCCCAAGATCATGTTATTAATACAGTTGTTGTGGATCTGTTATATTATATCCAGTGGCAGCTAAGGAATAAGAACAGGCCAATTGTTATAGTAATCTATGTTGTATATCAATCCATTATACAATGAAAGCACAAACAATGCGAAACAGTTAGAAGTTTCTTTTTACTTTTGAAGTTTCTTGCACTTTTTTCAAAACGCCTAAGGGCCATTCAAAGTGCAGGATATCTTAGATCTAACTGGTTTGTTGTACCATGAATGATTTGGTCTTAGAACTTGCAACACTGTACCCTTTGGGGAACTAATATATTCTTAATTCCAGTTCTACATTAGATTTTAAAAACTAACATTTGTTAGGATTCTAAAAACATCATTAGAAGATGCTTTATGCTTTACCATTGCTTATTTCTATTTGAAAGTTTACTGAATTTGCATATCTTATTTCACAAATAATAGGACTCAGAATAGCTAAGACAAAGCTTGAGGGTATTCCATATGTTGTTTCAATTATACATAACTATATCTGCTCAAACTTTCAAAAAAGTGTTCTACAGTTAGTCCTTGACTTATGACTTGTCACTTGGCAACTTTTCCAAGTTATAACAGACCCCCAAAAGGTATATATTTGAAGATTTGATAACTGGCCCCCTCCATGGTCACATGGTTGCATTTTGGACTCTTGGCAACCAGCCTGCATTTATAGCTGTTTGCAGCATCCCATAGTCAGATGATCACAATTTACAACATTTTTGCTAGAAATGTGATGAGCCACTTAATGACCAGCATGATTTATGACTGAATTTCCAGACTTAATTATCGTTCTAACTATAGGACTATCTGTACATTTCTGTTCCTTTACATGTCATCCAAATCATTTTCTACTGAAAGTAAGGTCACTGGATGTCTAATGCATTAACTACTGGCATTGAATATGAGCTGGCCAGTCAACCAGTTTTGGGGGGTAGAAGAATGGTCTATTTCTGGCAAAAAATAAGAATATGTACTACAAACTAACAGAATGTATTCTGACTGCAGGGATTCATTCGTAGGCTGAAATCTTCTTTACTAGAAGGATCTTCTCTTTAGCAAACTTTGAGGTATCTTATCACTTCACAATATTTATCATGTTTGAAAGCTGATATTTGTTTGCCTTTGGTTTTTCTAATCTGGATGTGTTTCTATTCTTATTGATCTCACGCAACACTAAGTAAAGACAAAAGACGTAAAGACAAACCCTCAAAGAGCACTTTATTAACAGTAGATGCAGAACACCTCTTGAGACCTGATGGATCAGACAGCTATATACCAATTATAGCACATAAAATCATTTAAAAGTCCTAAAAAGATTTATATTTTTCTTAAAATACAATTTTTTTCTATTTGTGGCATTTAGTTAACTGTTACTTTACATCAATATATTGTTTAAAACAATAGACATGTCTTTGCTACCAGAGCACTATTAATTATTGTTAACAGAAGTGACCAAATGTATTAGCATTTCACTAATACTGCTAAATATATCCAAGAGAATCTATATAAAGCAGTGCTGCTACCAAGGATGTAACAGCACTATTTTTGCACTTATGGATGACAAATATTCAAAGTGCTTTGCCTACATGATATAGCAATTCTAACTTTGTAAGATAGCAATGCTAACCTTTTAAAAGACAACGATATTAACGGAAACACAAAGGAGATGTGAAAATACTGGCTGCCCATGTACAAAGAAAAGCAATGAGAAAATTATTCCCTGTGCTGAAAACCTTTTGAGCCTGAAAACTTTTCTATTGTTGATTTTTAAGTACATGCCAAAGATGTAGGTTCATAATCATGGGTTGCATTCAGCCTGCCAAAAGTACCTTTCCTGCAAGCATTTGCCTGGATTCTATTACCAAATTTCGGCGGCACTGAAAGCTTCCATTTTCTCTTATCATCCACAACCATTACTAGTACTGTACCAACAGCACCATTTCTGCTTTCCTTAATCCTTCTTCACTTTATAGAATAAGATAAAGATATATAATATAGATCAGTGGTTCTCAACCTTTTTAATGCCATGACCCCCCAACCGGTCGTAAGTTGAGGACTACTCAACTGGTGCAGCACCGTTTGCAGAATGGGACTTTTGGCGGGCTCAGCAGGGCAGAGATAGCCTGGACAATTCCTATTGGCTTTTGAAAGCCAATAGAATTAGACTCTATTCAAGAGAGTCTATTCTATTGGCTTTCAAAAGCCAATAGAATAAAAGGGAGTAGCACAGGAAAGGAAAAGGGGGAAAAATGGCGGACTGCATTGTTTGGCGACCCCCATGAAATGGTTGTTCGACCCCAAATGGGGTCCCGACCCACAGGTTGAGAACCACTGATACAGATATATCTATGAGCCAGTTCGATGTAGTGATAAGGGCATCAGGCTAAAAACCAAGAGATCATAAGTTCCAGTCTCTGGAGAGCCTAGACCAGGGGTAGGCAACCTTGGCTCTTTTATGATTTGTGGACATACTGGCTCAGGAATTCTGGGAGTTGAAGTCCACGAGTCATAAAAGAGCCAAGGTTGCCTACCCCTGGCCTAGACCCAAGCCATCTGGGTCACTATGGGCCAGTCACTCTCTCGCAAACTTAGACAGTGAAAACCCGTTTCTAAAATCTTCCCAAGTTAACTCTAGGGAGTTGTCCAGGCAGTCTACAGGAAGCAACACTGACTTGAAGGAACAAAAAGGCAGGGGAGAGAAGAGATATCTATCCTACATTGTACTGTATATTCTCTCTCTCTCTCTCTCTCTCTCTCTTTCTCTCTCTCTCTCTCTCTCTCTCGCTCTCTCTCTCTCTCTCTCTGTTTATGTATACAATAGCAGTATGGATTTGCTGTCATTTTTAAAAAAAATTATCAGGAGCAATCTAACTATATGTAAGAATGAGTTCATTGATTGTTAACATTACAATGTATGAAATTGCTATTCCTCTCTAAAGCCAATCATTTACCTAACAATGGCAGGCAATTAAACAGTGATTAGATATTTTCCATTGATCCATATGTGCAAAATCCCTTCTCTTCTACAAATCCTCTTATAGCAATTTTTTTTGCTATAGAAAAAGGTACGAGCTCTTATCCTACTAATGAGTTTATGCCGTGTAGATAAAATAAAATGCAGCAGCAGCAGCTTTGCTATACTTGACGTACATTTGGTGAAAACTGATCCATTTCATTTTTAGATAATATCCATAAACCTCGTGGTTGATTTGACAATAAGGATAAAATAACAATCTTGTGGAAAACGATCTGAGCCAAATTATCCATTAAAGTTTAATAATTAAATACTCGACCAATTAAAACTGCTTATTCTTAGCCATCTTTTAAAAATAATCCCCAGAAGGCTGTTCTTATATGTGAATTCATCAGTGTATTAATCACAGTAATCCCTTCTTGCTAGTATCAGAGACAGAGCAAGCTTTTATCCAACATAAACATATGTCTCTATATTCAGCATTCAGACATAAAAACACTCTATCCTAATATTTATTTATACCATTATTTATACAGTATTTCTGTCACACTGAATGACTCATAATAAACATATCATACCAATACAATGTCACAGTAAGAATACACATTATTAATTAGCCTAGCCAAATATATTAAAATGATAAAAGATGAAATATGATAATTAAAAGTTAATATAATTTTATCACAACATGATACTGCATGTGTACCTCACAGTTTTGTCACAACATGATACTGCATGTGTACCTCACTTATGCATGGATGGAACAAACTACGAACTGTGAATACAGCTGTTTTGCCATACTGGTCTAAACCAGAGGTGCCCAACCTTTTGGGCACCAGGGACCAGTTGTGTGGAGAGAGGTTTTTCTGTGGACTGAAGGGGGCGTGGTTTCATGTACTGCCTGCATCCTGCGGATGGGGCTTTGCTTGTTTGTGCGGCCCAGTTGCTGGTCCATAGACCAGGGGTTGGGGACCCTGCTCTAAACCATTCGACTAGCTTGAAATAAAACATAAAATTACACAATATTTTAGCTAAATTTGTAAAAACATTTTAGTTCCATATAGACACAATTTAATATGTGTAACTTAAAACACTCCTTAATTGTTGAGAGTGTTCTAAACAAAGAAAACAAAGGAGAATAGTAATCTCCATTGGTGTAGATATTTGCCATTGTTTCAATCACATTTCAAAAAGAATTAAACCAGGAATCAACTTTCATAATTCACCAGTTTTTAATAAAAGTTCATTCATTCATTTAAAAGACTTATGTGGTCACCCATTCTATATATTAAAATGCAGATGAATTTAATTTAAAGTCAGATTAATTTAAGTCTTTAATTGTATTTAGTGGTGTATTGGAGCATGTTATTTGAGATTGGCCACTTCAACTAACACTTTCCCGTACATCACCAAATATAATTCTCAGGCTCCAAACTGAAGGTTCCCAACACTTGGGGATGTCATTGCCAGGATGTAGATCACATTAGAAAATTAACTCCACAAGAAGGCTAAAACTATTGTTATTGAGATTGGCTATAATAACATAATCCTGATAGTGCTGTCCACCTGCTGCCACAGAAAAATGTATTTCCTGGGCCCAGCTAGATGGCAATATTTGTGGGAAGATACCTGTAGAGAGGCATTAAAACTAATACCACTTATTTATTAATATTTTTCTGTATTCCACAAGGTAATCATATCAGGTCTATAAAAGTCCAGAAGATTACTAAATAACAGAAAAACAGAACAAAACTAGACTAGATATGGTAGCCACATAATTAAGGCCTAGTATTAATGTGCAGGTTTTTGTCTGATTGGACCTTTGAGACATAGTATTTTTTGATAAAAAAAATTGTTAGTGTGGCCCTATGGCTTATACTGGATTTTTTAATCTTTCATTTTGTATCTTTCTGTTTGATATCTGTTTTAATCCCTTTTCCAAAGATTATTTATCTGTGAGCTTTGTTTTTAAAACAAAGTTAAAAGTTAATTTTCCATAAGTTATTTAAAGTTATTGGGATACTTGCTTTAAATGTACTTTAAAACATGGATGGTTGCAATCTATATTCAAAGCTATATTGTGGATCCAAAAAACTCTTTCTGTTATAACCTTTTCACCAGCAACTTAAATAGTCCAACCTTACCATTGTTACATATTGTTCTGAAAATAAACTTTATAGGAAACATAGGTTTACCTGGTGATTTTCATTATATGGCAGTCCAACAGTCTGCTGTCAAGTTCAGAAATGTCAAGCAGCGTAAAATTGTTATACAACATAATAGAAAGACTAAATAATTAAGCAGTGTGTGCATTATTAAACATGAAACATCTTAAGATGTTCACGACTGGCAACATAATGGGAACTACATGAAATAGTAAAATTCTCAAGTGCTTAAAAATAATTCCAGCTTTTCTGGCCAGATTGTGAAAAGACCATGTGACACCCTCTTTGAATTCAAAGGAATAATTTTTCTAAATTTAGAGATTTAGAATTCACGTGTAAACACTCTGAAAGGGTTCTACAGAGAATGCCTCCATTCGGCAAACAGTCCGTGTGTGGCTGCTTTTCGATAGATCTGAAAATAATTTTAAAATGAAGAAAAAGAAAACTCTTGAGCCCTGAACTTTTGAACCATAATCAGATCACCAAAAGGCTGAAATATTCTAATGCTCTACACTCATTACAGTCTTTTGTGATGATTTTAATACAAAATTATGGGCAACTTGCAGATACAAGAAAGCTGTAGCAAAACCTTTTGTTATTTCAAATCAACATATTTTCCTTATTCCTGAAGCTCCTGCTACATACAATTCTCGTTCCTATAAGTTCTGTCTTCCTATTTTCATTGTCTCTTCCAGAATTCTGACTAAAGCAGAGTAAAATTAACTAGGCAGAATAAAAGGAATAGCTTTAGAGATAGTGCTAAAAATAGCTATTTAATTTTTTTTAGTCCTCCCAACTATGCTATACCCTTGGACTTTTCTGTGCAATAGTCTTATATTTCTCAAACCATCCTATTGCACACAGTGCATTATCCGTATCCTAAATTTGATTCCCTACATGAAATGGGGAATGCTGCTATTTTGCCCTTTGCGTTGAGAAACAGATATCTTCAAAAATCACTGAACTGAAATGAGACAGTCATACTGGGTTATTCCATTTTAGAATGGATACAGAAAATTACCATATCAGAGAAAGACCTGGGCTTTTATTTAATTTCTAAAGGAAAAGTAATGTAGCATGTTGAAAACATTTAAATGTACAGTATTTTTCTTGTTTTTCACAGGATTCCATATTCCAATTCATTTTTTTAGCTTTTTCTTTTCTTGGCTTACAATTTTTAAGGCTTCTTATTCAGCTGCTCTCTAAGACTCGATCAACTCAGCAATAACCTTCACTAGCTGAGGAAATTGTTGTCTTATGTTTTTTCTTGATTACCGTTCTCAGAAATCTACTGATACTGTAAATATATTATTTTATTTTACTACTTTGCTTTGACTCATAAAGAATTAATAAATTAAATGAATAAATATATTCTTTTGTGTTTCGGGGTTCAAGGCATTGAAGCACGACACATGTTGTAACCAAACTTCTTTATTTGCTCCTTAACTTCACTCAACTCTGCAAATAGGCACTCAGGCCTTTTATAGTTTTCCAACCCCCAGGCAGTCCAGCAAATAGGGAACCCTCTTTCTTCGCGCCTTGCGCATGTGCAGAAGTCCGGTGCCAGCCAATCAGGTCCTGGGCAGCTTTTAGGTTGCCCGGGACCATTTGCAACATTTCTGGGCCTCATCAGGCCCAGAACACAACACCCCCCCCCAGATGGAACACACAATTCCAATTATTCCTAATAATAATAAAAAAGAAAATAATATTCCTGTTCACACACAGGCAAAACATTCTTATAAAATAATAATGTTATCTGAACAACCCACCCTTTAATGTAGACTTAATGTGTCTATCTTCTACCAAGCGTAGGTCTCATTACCTTGTCCTAGACCAGCAAGGTCCCTTTGTGATGACAGAAACCTCACATATTCTCCCAGATGCTTAGGAGGGGCCTTAGCCAGTTGCGACCTACGCAAGGTCAGGGAGGGCGCCTGGCCTGTCAGCTCACCTGCCCGGCTGGGCAGACCAGGACTTTTACTTGAGGGTGCCTGGCCTACCAGCCCATCTGGTAAGCTCGCTAGACCAGGACTTTGGTACTCATAATTTGCAGGTGACCCCTGTTGAGGCATGCTGGCTGAATTGTCTGGGCTCTCTCCAGGTCCCCTTGGAGAAGGGAAATCTCCCAACCCGCTGGTGGAGCTGAGGACTTCCCAACTACCATGGATTGCTCCTGGGAACTTAGTCCCTCGAGCCTGTGACCAGTCTCGGACGTGACCTGCATTGCAGGAGTGCCCCAATAATTCCAGTCCCCCGTGTAAGTGGCCAAGGTGCCAGAGTCAGGAGCCGCCTCTATGGCAAACCTCTTCTCAGGAGAATTCCTGTCTGGAGCTCTTGCGGATGCACCAGCCACCGCTCGGGATGACTTCCTATTTAGAGCAACTGCTGATGCACAGGACTCTCTGTTCAGCATAATAGCTGAATCGTGAGGATGCCTTTGCTCCTCCCCTGGGGAATCCCTAGCGACCTGTGGCAATTCCCAGGAACAGTGAGGCTGGTTCTCCGGATGTTGACCTGAAGTGTACCAAGTTCCTGGGCCCCCTCCCCCCGAGAGCAGAGGCAGGGGCAGAATGAACGGGGGACAACCGCCAGTGCAGTTGGTCAATGTGACGCCGAAGAACGCGGCCATCTCCCAAGGTCACTTTGTATGAGAGCGGTCCTGAGATCTTACAGATGACAGCAGGGATCCAGAGATGTCCAGGACCATAGTTCCTTGCCCAGACCGGATCGCCCACCTGAAGTCTCCTAGGAGCCCGCGGCTGTGACACCTGTGAAGCCACCCGGTCTGGGTGCAGTCTGTCTAACTTTGTGATGAGGCGGCGACCCCAGTGTAGTTCAGCTGGGCTCTTCCCGGTGGCAGTGCATGGTGTGGTGCAGTGTGCAAGAAGAAAATCTGCTAACCTGTGATGCCAGTTGCCGTGTGTTAGTCTTTTGAGCACGTCTTTGGTGGTGCACATCATTCTTTCAGCTTGCCCATTGGTGGAAGGGAGCTGACGTGGCATGCTGTATCAAGTTGGCCTGAAGGAAGGCCTGGAACTCACAAGAAGTAAATTGAGGACTGTTGTCAGAAACGAGAACATCAGGAAGTCCATGGGTCGCGAAGATTCCTCTTAACACCTTGATGGTCCTAGCAGTAGTAGTGGAGGAGACAGGTACAATCTCTAGCCACTTGGAATGGCTATGCCAGGATAAGGAAGAATTGCCCCTGAAAGGGCCCAGCATAATCTAAATGTACCCTTGACCAAGGGCTTTGTGTCTCCTCCCACCTGTGTACAGGGGCCTGAGGCATTTCAGGCTGTGATTGTTGGCACACCTGGCACCTGTGCACCTGGGCCTCGATAGCTTTATCAAGCCCAGGCCACCAAAGATGGCTGCGTGCAAGCGCTTTCATGCGCACAATGCCCGGATGTCCCTCATGCAGAGAGAACAAGACTCTAGACTTCAGTGAGGCTGGGATAACTACTCTACTCCCCCTAAGAGGCACCCATTAAAGGTAGACAGTTCGTGCCTCCTTTGCCAGAAGCTTTGAAATGTAACATTTGGACACGTGTCAGGCCATCCTGACAACACCCATGTCAGCATGCGTGTAAGCATGTGATCAGTGGCAGTTTCTGCAGCCACGTCCCTAGCACTGAGGGAAGATTCAGGTAATTCCTGAATAGAGAGAATATTAATGGCAGGGGCAGGATCTGCCTCTATTTGAGTGAGAGGTAACCTATTGAGGCCATCTGCATGGCCCATTTCTTTGCCAGGTTTGTGAATGAGCGTGTAGTCATATGCTGGCAGCAAAATGGATCACCTCAGCATATGTGGGGGAAATAATGTGAGGGGTTTGTTTGGTCGTTGTAAACAACCCCAGCAAAGGCTTGTGGTCTGTATAGACCGTGAAGTGACAGCCATATAAGAAATCATGGAATTTCTTTATGCCAGCCACTATTGCCTAGGCTTCTCTGTCAATGTGAGCGTAATTCCACTCTGCAGATGACAGAGTCCTTGAGTAGTAAGCCACAGGGACTTGCGTCCCATCAGCCTTTAGGTGACTGAGTACTGCACCACCCCATAAGGGGATGCATCACAAGCGATGCATACAGACAGTTGCTAATTAAAATGGGCTAATACCGCATTTGATGAGAGCAAGGCCTTGACCACCTTAAAACTCCTGTCATGGACTTTAGTCCACTGCCATGGAGCTTGCTTGTCTAAGAGCCGGTGTAACGGCTCAGTCACTGCAGCCTTATGGGGAAGGAAAGCATGATAGAAGTTAAAAAGTCCCAAGAAAGCCTGAAGCTCGCTTTTGGACTTGGGACAGGGCCTTCTGAATGGCCTTCAATTTAGATTCTGCATGGTGGATGCCTTGAGCATCTATTTTAAAACCTAAAAATTCTGTGGAAGTAACACCAATTTTGCATTTGTCCTTTTTTAATTTGAAGCCCACTTGACGGAATCTCAGCAACACAGCCCTTAATCTTTCAGCCAAATTCTGTGATGACTCCCCTGCGATGAGGACATCATCGAAGTAGGGGCAAACCCCCAGAATACCCCTGAGCATGCGCTCCATGACGCTCTGGAATATGTCAGGAGCAACATTCACCCCAAATTGTAACCTTTTTACCTTAAAAGCGCCCCTATGGGTCACTATTGTTTTGGCCTCAGCAGTTGTCTCATCAACAGGTAGCTGTTGATAGGCTGTGCTAAATCAGGCTTTACAAACAGTTTTCCCCCTTTGAGGGAGGCCAAAATATGACTCACTACTGGTATAGGATATGCATGCTGTTGCAAAGCTGTGTTCAAAGTACACTTATAGTCCGCGCAAATTCGGACTTCCCCATTAGCCTTTAAAGGTGTCACAACTGGACTTGAGTCCACAGGTTCCAAGATGCCCTGCTGGAGCAGCTTGTCCAGTTCAGCATCAATCTTGCCCTTGAGGGTGAAGGGCACCCTCCTAGGCTTAATCCTAACTGGTGCGATGTTTGGGTTTAATCGCAAGGCAATGGGAGGCCCCTTGTATGAACCAAGCTCTGAACTAAACACATCCGCAAACTCTCTGCAGACTTCTGCAATTCCTTGAGTTTGCAGACTATTCAGGCCAGTCACCTGGATTCCCAGGGCCTCAAACCAATCGAGTCCAATTAGTCTTGTACGATCACCCCCTACAACCACCACATCTAAGAAGCCTTGGAAAGCCTTACCCTGCACTTTGAGCATGGTTTCTCCAAGCACATTGACCTTTGAATTTTAAAAGTCAATAAGAATTAAGTTCGATGGCCTGAGTTTGACTCGAAGGCCACTACTGCAGCAAATCCTTTTAAAGGTATTGTGTGAAATGATCAATAGAGTGGACCCGGTGTCCAGCTCCATCGATAAGGGAACCCCTTGTAACTGTACATCAATGCAAAGTTTCTTTTTAAGGAGCTTGTGTGTCCCTGTTTGCAAGATGCTTCTATGCGATGCACAGAAACCCACTCTGTGTTAGCTGGGGACCCTGGTACTTTTCTGAAGGAATTCTTCCCGAGGTTGCACCTGCTGGCGATCCAAACAAACGGTGGCAATGTGGCCTTGCTTACCACATGCCCGGCAAATGGCGGAGCGGAACCGGCAGTCCGTGCGCTTGTGGCGTCCTCCGCAACCGAGACACTGAAGGGTTGCTGGGGCCTTGTCTGGTTTCTCTTGCGGTCTTCTTATCGCCGGCTGGCGAAGTCTGTCCACCTCCTCTTCAGGATCCGGGTCTTCAACTTCCTGAGCGACCTCTTGATGGATGGTTGCGATGGCTGGAGCATTTCTGGTGAGCTGAAAGGCCTTCACAGCACCGCCTGCTGCTTATTCAACTGCAACTTTGCATAAGACATCTTGGAAGGTGACTTCAGCTTTAGCAAAGATTTTTTATTGCAGCTCCCTCCTTCTAAGGCCGCAGACGAAGCGGTCTCGTAAGCGTTCTTCCAGGTCCTTGAATTCACATGGCCTGGCAGCTTGTCTCAAGGCAGCGATGAACTCAGCAGCAGACTCACCCAGCTTCTGGTTCCTCTGCTCAAAAGCATGCCTCCATGCAATCACAGAAAGCTTGGGATGGAAGTGATCCTTCAGCATGTTTTTTAAGTCTGTGTAGGTGACAGACTCCAGTGGTGCAGGGGCTACCAGGTTTTCGGCCACATCCAAAGTGTCCTGACCGCAGACGCACAGCAGGATTGCCGTTTTCAGGCCGTCTTCCCGAACCTGGTTAACCCTTTTGGTAATTTTCTACCCGGGCCACGTAGGAGTTCCAGCGCTCTGGGTGAGAGACATTAGACTCTGACAGACATCCAATCTTCGATATCTTCTGCTTCGAAGATATCGAAGCTGCAAGCTGCAAGCCTTCGTTGAGGAGAAGGGCCGATTTGCCAAGCTCACCTCCAGCGATACTGTACTGGCAGGTTAGTGCAGAGCTGGACGCCGATTCCCAGGCTTCAGGCAATTCAGATGAGGCTAATCCTCTTCTTATTGCCTTTTTCCTTGCAGCGATCCCATCCTCATCACCACTTTTGTGTTTCGGGGTTTGAGGCATTGAAGCACGACACATGTTGTAATCAAACTTCTTTATTTACTCCTTAACTTCACTCAACTCTACAAACAGGCACGCAGGCCTTTTATAGTTTCCCAACCCCCAGGCAGTCCATCCAATAGGGAACCCTCTTTCTTCGCACCTTGTGCATGCGCAGAAGTCCGGCGCCAGCCAGTCTGGTCCCAGGTAGCTTTTAGGTTGCCCGGGACCATTTGCAACATTTCTGGGCCTGCTGAGTTGCCTCATCAGGCCCAGGACACAACATATTCCATTATGCCAGCAGTAGGAACCCTGCAGCCTTCGAAAGTTTTCAGAAACCACATTTCTGAATATTTGCATATTTATGACTATTGATCCTGCTGACCAAAGCTCATCTGCAGAGCCTTCCCATCTCTTAGTTTATAAATAGGCCAATGAGTTCCAAATTGAAACGCTGAAATTGATCTACCTGCTAACATTGTGAATATTATTTCATTAATCATATGATATATCATTTAACCTTCTTATTCAGCTCCTCTGTTTTATACTGTTTCTTTTAATTTTTGTATTAAGCCATGATTTGTTGGGTTTGCTATTGTATAAAGAGATAAATCATGGTTTAAAAATATAATGATCAGACATGCAATGGGATCATATAGGATTCACCTGTATCAGTTCAACCACACAGATCTACGTATGCATTTGCTCCATAAATTTTAAGATTTGAGATCGCTTCTTCTTCCATGTCCCTCTTTCAATATGAGCTTTCTGCATCCTCCTTCCTCCAAGATGAACTTTTTGGATGAATTACAACCTCAGTGTTTATATGAATTACTCAGAGAAAACATGTAGCTTCACTCTTTGGTGGCCTGAACAAAATGGTACACCAGACTGTTTTCTCTGTGCATGCAGTGGTGGGATTCAGCCAGTAAGCACCAGTTTGGCAGAACTGGTAGCTAATTTTTTGTTGCCCAGGCCCAGAGTGGACTTCCGGAAGTGGCATCCACACAGAGAACCAGTTGTTCACATATTTGAATCCCACCACTGTGTGCATGATGATATCTCACATACAGTTTATCAGACTTAAACTCACCTTTATGTGTGTAAATATCTATATAGGAAGTTTATACTTTTTTCTAAAGTTAAAAAAGAAACCATCAAACAATGACAATTTCTCATACCAATATTTCAAGACACTTCATGTTTTCCACAGTTTTTACAACCACACATACAGCATATGTACATTTCTGACAATTATCATGCATTTGCTTTCATTAATATATACTTCTGCAAGGTAAAAACAATAAAGTTAAACCACATTCATCTTATTAGAAAGCAAGTGCACTATACAGCTAAGATACCTATTTATGTAATACTGTATTGCTGCAGTAAAATACAGACATAGGGAAGCTGATGGCAGAATATGAAATGGAACAAAACAAAACAAATATAACTGTAATATTTTCCTTGAATATTCTGAGCAGCACTGGCCTATCCTTATATCAGAACATCCTGATCTTTCCATCTTCTGTGGCCACTATATTAGTAATTCGTTGCCTGTTCAATGTGTCTCTGGTTCTAATCAAAGCTGTAGAGCATTGTATAAAAAGGAAATGTCAGAAGATACTGATTTAATTATATCCACTTTAATTAAAAGCCCTAGCATCACATTTAAAACCAATTTAGAAAAGCAGAGATGTACAATATCTTATTACCACAAGCCATCCAATTCTTGAGCATAACCTATAACAGTGGTGGCAAACCTATGGCACACGTACCAGAGGCGGAACTCAGAACCCTCTCTGTGGGCACACGTGCCATGCCCCGGAGATGGTGAAGGACTGGCCCCCATCACCCTGGCCCTGCCCACCCAGTCTGCCATGACCACCACGGCCATGTCCACCCAGCACCCAGTGATAAATAAGTGGGTTTGGGGTTGCAGTTTGGGTACTGGGTCTCTAAAAAGTTCGCCATCACTGATCTATAAGCATTTTTGAGGTCTATTCATATATTATGATAGATAGATAGATAGATAGATAGATAGATAGATAGACAGACAGACAGACAGACAGACAGATAACCTTTATTGTCATTTTTTCCCTGTGGGCACAATGGCACACATTAAAAATGAAATTTAGTTGGTTCCTCTCAAATATGTTTTAGTTGGTAGATAGTTCATTGAAAGAAAATCACAACCAAGGGATTATTATTTCTACAGCATTCTGTTTGAAGAATTAGGATACTGAACACAATCTGTCTGGGAGCATCAAGCTGTGGCTGTACTTAAAATGATACTTATATTGTGCTAAAGAAAATTCTATTGCAACTCAATTAACACAGCAAACAAAGTATTTAAAGAGTCAGACATATCACTTCAGGTATCACAAAGGTATTTAGCAACATAATAAATTGGTGGTTTAAGAAAAAATTATTAACATTAATTCATTCATTTCACAATGCCAGTGTAAGAAAATGAGAAACAGTCCAGGCATATACTAAACAAAAACAGCAGGAACAGTAATTCTGGTAATTTGTGAAAAGATCTGTAAATTAAAATGAAGCATGACTGGACATATTCATTTGACCCTAAGCATATTATACATGACAGAATGTGTGTGCAGCTTACTATGAAGTGTTATAGAGCACAAACAACTTGTACAAAAGGTAAGGTATTAATAAAGGGGAGTTAAAATATAGGTATTTCCTATATATTAATGGTTGTTTCACATATAAAGATTTCTTTTCCATATGAAATTATACTTTTCTGCAAAATAAGCAGGGTGCTGTGGACTAAACGCTCATATCTATTTCAACAAGCCTATGGAGAGATTCAATTTGCCATTACTTCACAACTAGTGAAATCCAGAAATAAAAGCACTTATATGATTGGCACCTGTGACTATATATTTTTAAAATGTCTAGGCCCATAAACATCCCTATATTCTGAATGTGAAATGTCTCCAAGCAATATAATGTCATAAGTACTTCCTCAATATGCTCATAATTATTTTCTCATTCAATATATGAAACAGTTATACAGCTAACTGTTATTAATCAGCAAAATGAACAACTTGTTAGTATTTGGCTATTTGTGAGTGTGTTTATTTTTTAAAAAAAAACACAAATCAACTGTCGCTTATTTTCCTTTGCCAATCACAATTCAAAATCAGTTGAATTACAATGCTTCTCGAAAGAAATAATCCAAGAATGGTTGGCCTGTAAGTGAGAATAAGGCCAAATTTTATTTTCAGTTGAATTTAGTTTAAACAATAATATGCTATACATCATTTTTCTATGCCTGGGTTAAGAAACACAGGACTATACAAAGAGTAGTTTACCAGAGTATTAAAATCTAATAGCACATCACTGCAAGCAGAAGAACTTAAGTTTGTTTACAGGATTTGATGTGAAAATGCATGCCATTTGAAGCAAAGACTAAGAAAGGGAAGAAACAGTGCCACAAACCTCAAAACCTAACCTGATTAAATGGAGCACAAAGTCTCTTTCTGCATGACAGTAAACAATTTTAAGTCAGGCCCAAGAAATACCTGCCTTAAAAGTGATCAAACCAGACTTGTTTGGTTTGAGGATAAAGAAAAAACAATGTATTAGTGCCACTAGCTTTATTTACACATCTGCGCTGCTGTCAGTGTAGCAAGATTACTGAAAGCATAGAATCATTTTTGAGAAGCAAAGGCATGCAGATATTCTAGAATGAAAGAACAAAAATGTTGTTATTATCTTGCTGAAGGTATCCTGTACTATGCAGTACAGTAAAGGGAAATAATGGGGAAATAATGTTTGCTCATACCTTGCGCTTCCGATTTTCTCTAGATATTCTCCTCTGCCTTTTCCTCTCCTTTTCTTTCTCCTTCTCCCTTTCATCAATTTCTGCTTCTCGGACTTTTTTGATAGAAGCAGCAGCATGAGCCATCTTGGAGAGGGGATATCAGCTTGGAGTTTCCGTTCTGGTACCCAGATATCCACGAGATTTGTTTATCTTACAAGGACACTACCAAGGTAATCCTGGAAGCCAGATATTCACTGGGCAACCCTTTCCTCCTCCTCTCCTCCTCCTCCTGCTCCTCAAGCTGTCTGTGATAGGTCACAGCTGTGCTCTAGCCTCTGCAGCATCCATAACTCAGCATGATATCCTGAATTAAGAATCTCTTGTGATCCCCTTGCATGAACACAGAATACACGGTAGCAGAAGAAGAGTTCCTTGCAGCAAGCATGAAGCAACTGGAAATTTCTGTGACAGGTGAATACAAAAATCCATCCAATATAAAAGAGTTTCTTCACATTGAAAAGATCTATTGGGATTCCTCCAGATGGACTGTGCCTCTCAGAGGAAAGCCAAGATAAACCCACCTCTGTACATCCGCTGGAAGTGGGTGGGTCCGTGGGTAGATGGGGGTGGACAGCTCCCTGCCGCTGCTGCTGCCACCATCATCCTCTTACAGGGTGAGAAGAAAATGGTGCAGTCTGACTTAATTACTCGCTGCTACTGCTGCAAATGTCTCTGCTGAAGCAAGATGACAAGCTACAAAAGCCACCACTCTATTTTTTTTCCTTCCATTTTTCTACCAGAGTTATCCCCCACCCCAAAGCAAAGAAGTTATAAAAAGAGGCCAGTACTGCTACATTCAGAGCAGACCAGCTGCAGTCTGTTCTGTCTGCAAAAAGCAGCTTTCTAGCTAAATCTGTGCTGGAACTAAGAAGGGGAGGGAGGGAGATCTGGGAACAGTTGGGTCCTTATTGTGTCATTTTCAACTCCACAAGAGGCTGCACTGAGGGAACTGCATTAAATAGTCAGCCTGCTTCTGGCTGGAGAAGGGGTTTAAGGGAAAAAAACACGCAGCATAATCTGGGCTCCTATTATGCTACTCAACTGGACTCTAAGGGGGAAGGATGATAAAGCATAGAGTATCTTTGCCTGCACTATATTATACGTAGCTGAAGACTGTCACCAGCCGTTTGGAATAATGATTTGTGAAATGATTATGTTAGGAATAAAAAAGCAGGATGGCAGTAAATGGAATTTAACAAAAAATAAAGAAGAAGGTGCCTCTTTTTAAATTATAATTGCTCTCCCTCAGTGTTTTCATGATACATTAACTTGTTTTTATCTTAGATAGGTGGAATCTCTTTTCCTTCAATTGCAAAACCTATAGCTGAAAAGTGACCTAGCAAAACATCAAGATGACATTCCAAAATAGAATTTGCTATTTCAAGTACTTTGAAATTGCAGAGATGTTGCTTTCTAGGTATCCTAAACAGGTTGATGGGAAATTACAGTTGCTGATAATATCTGATTAAACCCATCCAAAATGTACATTGAAAAATGAAATTATTTTACAGTATACAGTATATTAAAACCATCCAATGTCAGTGCTCCAAGACAGAAATTATGCATCTTAAAATAATGTTTAAGGTACTATATTTTAAAAGGTATTTTTCATGTTTAGAATAGAATAGAACAGAACAGAACAGAACAGAATAGAATAGAAGCTGGAAGGGACCTTGGAGGTCTTCTAGTCCAGCCCCATACTCAAGCAGGAGAACCTATACCCTAACCCTAACCTATACCATATTAGACAAGTGAATGTCTAATCTCTTCTTAAAAATCCCCAATGATGGAGCACCCACGATTTCTGGGGGTAAGCTGTTCCACTGGTTGATTGTCCTCACTGTTAGGAAGTTTCTCCTTATTTCCAGGTTGCTTCTCTCTTTGATCAGTTTCCAACCATTGTTTCTTGTCCTTCCCTCTGGTGCTTTGGTGAACAACCTGGCCCCCTCTGCCTTGTGGCAGCCCCTCAGATACTAGAACACTGCTATCGTGTCTCCCCTGCTTCTTCTTTACTTTAGACTAGCCAAACCCAAGTCCTGTAGCGGTTCTTGTTATGTTTTAGTCTCCAGGCCTTTGATCATCTTAGCTGCTCTTCTCTGATTTTTTTCCAAACTCTCAACATCTTTCTTGTAATATGGTAACCAAAATTGGCTGCAGTATTCCAGGTGTGGTCTTACTAGGGTTTTATAAAATGGTACTAATACCTCACGTGATCTTGATTCTATGCCTCTGTTTATACAACCCAGGATTATATTAGCTTTTTTGGCTGCTGCTACACACTGCTGTTCATGGTTAAGTGATCGTCCACTAGGACTCCAAAGTCCCTCTCACAGTTCCTGTTTTTGAGCAGGTCTCGCCCAATCTGTATTTGTATCTTTGGTTTTTCCTGCCTAAATAAGACTTTGCTTTTCTCCACATTGAAACTCATTTTGTTGGACAGGGCCCATTGTTCAAATTTGTCAAGATCTTTTTGGATCCTGAGTTTGTCTTCTGGGGTGTTGGCTACTCCTGTCAGTTTAGCATCATCTGCAATTTGATGAGTTCCCCTTTAATTCCCTCATCTAAGTCATTTATGAAGACATTGAAGAGTACTGGGCCTAAGACGGAACCTTGTGGTACCCCACTGCTTACTTCTCTCCATGTGGATGTAGTGCCATTGAGGACTGCTCATTGAGTACGGTTTGTCAGCCAGTTACAGATCCACCTTTTCCTAGCTTACCAAGGAATAGGTTGTGGTCTACTTTGTCAAATGCCTTACTGAAATCTAAGTATACTACGTCCAGTGTGTTTCGCTGGTCTACTAGTTTAGTCATTTTATCGAAGAATGAGATAAAATTGCTTTGGCATGATCTCTTTTTAACAAACCTGTGCTGGCTACTAATTATGACTTTGTTTGCTTCTAGTTGTTTGCAGATCTGTTTTTAAATAGAGTTGAATTGATATCATCACTAGGATGTAAAGCAATATGATTTAATTTATGTGGAAGAGATTGTTCTGTGTCATTACTTTCTAATGATTAGGTCAGCAAAGCATTTGTAAAAGAGATTAGATAGCCTTTAGATTAGTATTTCTCCACCTCAGCAACTTTAAAGTATGTGGATTTCAACCAGAATTCCTCAGCCAGCATGCTGCCCAGGGAATTCTGGGAGTTGAAGTCCATACTTTTTTAAAGTTGTTGAAGTTGAGAATATTGCTTTAGAAAGCAAAACACAGATATGGGAAGTGAATGGAAGTTCCACTAAAACAAAGATTATGTTCTTCAGGGTGCTATTGATGAGTGCATCTGCTCACCAAAAGTGCAGGTTATCAGCCAGAAATCCTACATTCCTTATTACTCAGGATAAGTAGATAGTTTATCCCTCAAGTCACCAGAGCAGTGAGACTCTTTACACTTTCTGCACAATACTAGTGAAGCCTTAAGCCTTCCTTTCTATTTCCTACTCTGCTTTAGATCTAGAAATAAAAGAGTATTCCCACAATTAATCATGTGGGGTTTAGACATAGTGTTTATGGCATCTCCTTTCTAAGTTAAAAGACCCATGGGCATTTGTGTCAGAAGAAGCAGTTATTTACATTTTAATTTAGATAAGTGCTAGTAAATCACTAATATAGAATATTTCCCAAAAACATTTAGTCATAGACTAATGAAATACTTTGGATTCCTGAAAGAAGCTAAAAGCTAATTTGACAGAAAGTATCCTATATTCCTTACTCTGACTTTGGTACCTTGATGATATCGTAACAGTGGAAATCAAGATGTTTATCTAGTAATAAACAATGGTTTAATTTTAAATAGGCAGAGATCAGTGACTAGAAAACATAAAAAAGATATTATACAAACATTCAAGATACTTGGAGGAATATTTAGCTTATGCAAATTTATTTCAGGAAATAAAAAATATAGGCATAGAGACAGATGTTTGATGCAAGATTACAGTTTCGATGAGATTATGATGATGGCCTATTACTATGATGCCTATTATGGCTTTTATGCAAAATTATTGTCTATTAATACCAGCTATTTATTAGATATAAACATGTTTAAAACAGGGAGTGTATACAAAGCAAAGTTATGCTGAAAGTACTTTCTCTATCCAGTTACCTTGTAAAATCATATATTTTTAAAACTTGTTTATGTTTCAAAGAAACCTTTTATCCTAATATGCTATAGTTCTTCATTCATAGCCAGTGTTAGCTATTTGTATGAATGCTGTCAAGTGTAAATAAACTTTCTAAACTTTGCTTTTTTTACTAATTTAATACAAAACTTTAGGAAACAGAAAAATAAAATTTGGAGATTTTGTTTTTTGTTATTTGTTGGAGGTTTTTTCATCTGTATGTTTATGGTTGTTCTTCTGTATGTTTATGATCATAAGAGATGTGTTAATAATAAAAAAAATACCTAACAGTGTCCGGCAAACTGTTATGTTAATGACTTAACTAAAACAGAGCTATGCAGTTGGATGTTTTAATAAAGGGCAATTGCTTGGAAATTCATAAGTATGGTGGGATCCCTACAGTAGAATTATCAGTGCAAATACATTTGTTGACAAAATAAGAGAAAAAGTTAGAAATTCCATCAGAGAAGGATAAATAGCAAGTGAAGAATACTAGAGATCTGATTCTTTTGGGTTCCATAGTTAGAAAAGATGTCACATATTCATGAAAGGCAGACTGTATTAATCTAAACAGGTAATATATTCATATCTACCTTTCAAAGTCCTTCTTTTCATTTCTCACCAATTCAACTCGAGTTTGTCATCACTAGGATGTTTAATTGTCATTATTAATGATTGGTTTGCATATACCACATCATTTGTTCTTTATGTTTTCATTGCTAGTTTTTTTTTCTCCTTCAGTTCCTAAATTATCATACTTCATGTTAATTTAGCATCCTCTACTTGTATCAGCTGAGCCCTCCAGAATTACACTTTTTTTCTGGCACAAATCAGTTTTTCCATCATGCACTTTGGTATGCAAAACCAAACAACATGCAGTATATGCCATGGCAGTGTGAAATCTAATGCCTGTTAGCTTTGCCTTCCATACAGTGCTTTTTCATAAGCATCAATATATGTATTCATTTTTTCTTGGGAAAAAATAACAATGATAACAAATTGCAGCAGGAGAGCTCAGAGAATTATTACATCCTACATGAAATAAGGGGATGGTTTTTAAGAAGAGATGTCACTCCACAGTTTATAACAGTGTCTCAATGGGTTTTTGAGGCTCTGTATCAAATGTAGAACTAACTGTTATAAAAGTGAAGATTCTTCCTTCTTCTAGATCTAGATTCCAGAAGTATTCAGAACAGTGAATTTATTGTTTGCTGTGGTAGTATTAGTTACAGGCTTTTAATAATTATGAGTTGATTAGCTATGTTTATTTTTATGCTGATTTTGAAGTGTATTAGCTGTGCTCAGAACATTCTCTGGAAGGAGAAGGCCCTCAATTATTGCTCAGCAAATATACATTATTTTCATGCAGAAGATCACTTGAAATTCCACAGTAGGACTGGAAATTTTTCTACCTCAGCTACTGAGCAGCAGCACTTGGAAAATATAGTGAATATTGCCAAGAAGGATTTAACTGAGTAGAAGAACCCATTTCAGTTTACTTTATTTGCTTAACTGGAATTTTGGTTCACCAAACTGAAGTGAAGCTTAGTTCTCAGACTCATTAGGAATTGGACTGATAATCAGTGTGTACCATAACCATTCAGGTGATTTGTCTACAGTTCATGTAATATTAATTGGTTCTGTGAGATTATGCTGGATTAGCACTTTAGCAGGTCTTGCTTTATTGGTAGTGTTAAAGTACAAAGTACTATATGGGCACACATATATAAATGCTTTTAAAATCAAGCCATTATGCAAGTGAGAACGTCTACCTTCCATCAGTTTAAGGAGTACATCAAGAGACACATTTATAGTATTCTTTTTTGGAAAGAGAATTCATGGGTTTAAAGGTATAAAATAGGTACTCTGAGCATCTATAAGTTTCAAAATACTCATTTTGACCTTAAACATTCCAAAGGTTGGTTAGTTTGTTAAAGAAACAAACGTTGAGCTCCATTCTGCAGTAGAAGACCACTAAAACAATATTATTAGTCCAAAAACAGGATTTAAGCTACATTGTATGCATCACTGAACTACACACAATGCATAATGAAAGCTATACAAACTAAAACTAAATTCAACTTTCCTAATAACAACTGCTGCAGAGTTGTTATAGTAGTTTTGTTTAGAAAAAAAACTGTGCCTAAATAGCTCATCACAAGCAAGTGAATGTAATTGAAAAGAAGATAATAGGCTTTTGATAATATTGGCTTTAAGATGTTCTACATTACATTGGGGAAAAAACAGTGCTTGTTTTATCAAAGTACATGAAGGACAGTCATTATCCAATGAGTGCTGCCTCACAGGAGATAAGTAGCTATCATTCAGAACACCAGATATTCAACATCCTGTTTTTTTAAAAAAGAAAGAAATGTAATTTTGTAGAGCATGTTTCCCCTTTCTAACTATTTTTCTCTGATTTGAGTGCACTGTGGAGCTGAAATTCCTGTACAAATGGCAAGTAGGAGGTGAGTGGGAGAGGAAGCAGATGCACAGTGAGCTCAAAAGAACAGAAGATCAGAAGAAAATATGCCTCTTCTGACATTGGCTTATTGCAACTAATTGTGTAGAGAAAAGATAAAGTGCAATAGAATTCCTTCAAGGATACTCTGATTTCAGGTTCTTCTTTGCAGCATCTTATGTATATTCAAATAGTCTCCAATTAACAACCATAATTGGGACTGGCAACTTCATTGCTAAGCAGTGCAGTTGCAAAGTAAAAAAAATCATGTATCATGACTTATGACAGTAGAATAGAATAGAATAGAATAGAATAGAATAGAATAGAATAGAATAGAATAGAATAGAATAGAGCTGGAAAGGACATTGGAGGTCTTCTAATCCAACCCCCTACTCAAGCAGGAGAACCTATAACATCTCAGACAAGTGACTGTCTAGCCTCTTCTTGAAAATCTCCAGTGATGCAGCACCCACGATTTCTGGAGGCAAGCTGTTCCACTGGTTAAGAGAATCACACATTGCTAGTAAGTTCAATGTCACATGATCACAACTTACAACTTGCTGCTGTCTTTCCCATTGACTTTACTTGTCAGAAGCTGGCAGTGAAAGTTGCAAATGGCAATCACATGACTATGGGACACTTGGCTGTTGTAATTGCACACTGGTTGTCAAGTACTCTAATTATTTTGATATGATTGCAGGGATGCTGTGATGGCCACAACCTCAAGATCCAATCATAAGCCTCCTCATTCAGCACTGTCATGTCTTTAAATGTTTGCTGAACAAGTGATCAACAAGCAATCATTACCTGTATCCTATAGCCGAATTCCTTTGGCTCTTAAGAAAATATAAGTTTGTTTTGTTCTAGATGCCTCAAGTAGGTCAAATACATGAGAATTATGTTCCTGATCTGTAGATGTCATGTTAAACATCACATTTATTGTAAATAGTGATTACTGAGAAATTAATTAAGAACAATTAAGAACAACAAAAAAGCATAACTGAATGAAGGAGTCACCTAGTCCAGCATTCTGTGTCACATATAGTCAAAAGATGCTTTCAGAAAGATGAAAAGTTTGAACATGGCAGATAGTTTTTTGTTATATTTTTATCCCATCTTTTTCCCATATACAATTTAAAGTGGCAATACTCCTTTCATTCTATTTTTCCCACAACAGCAATTATGTGAGACTGAAAGAAAGTGACTGGTCCAAGGTCAGCCAGGTGTTCATGCCTAATATGGAACTAGAATTTACAGGATCCTATTTCTAGGTCAGCATCCTAACTACTACACCAAACTGTCTCTCCTAATGGCACTTTCCAGATATTTAACACATTCTGTACTTAAGTCAGAAATACACATCCATCCAGACTAATAGCCATTGAAAGAACAGCCTCTGTGGATTTGTCCAGTCACTTTAAACACCATCTAAAATAGTATCCACTGGCCATCACAATTAATAGCAGCAAAGTCTATATCTAAAGTCTGTGCTTTGTAAAGTAGTAAATTGGCTTTATCGGCCTTAAAAGAAATATTTATTTTTGTTAGTCCAGTACATATTATACTGAAAAGCATTGTAATTCTAATTTCTTGGGGCATGCTGTGAAGTGACAATATCATCTGTTTTGCTTTTGGTTTTCACAATGTTACTTTCTAGATTATTCCATGACAGGCTCTTCAGATTGTCTAAAAGTAGAAAGAATAATTGCTATATCCTAGATGGTAAGAAAACTTTGTTCCACACCCTTTTGGCCTTCTGGAAGGGCATTAAAACCTGGCTCTGCAGTTGGCCTTGGGCTCTGACAGAGGTCCTCTACACTGGAGATGGCTTGTGGACTAACAGAGAAGATGCTACCACTGTACTGATATTGCATTTTGCTGCTTGTCTCTATTTAATAATTTTTATATTTATTATTTTAAATGTAAGCTCTCCAGACTCACTTTGCAGAGATAGATGGGCAGAAGAAAAAAAGAGAGAGAGACATTACAAGCCAAATGCCTTGTAATACAAGTTGTTCTTTTATTTTCTGATCTTAAACAAGAAGCTAAAGAGAAAAAAAAAACAATATGAGGGAATAATTCTCAAATCCATTATTATGTGTCTTCTCTCCTACAAACTATTTAACTAAATTGGTAGCCTCCATGCAGAAAATATTTGATATTGCTGACTGTTTGCTTTAACATTTAGAGGGGAATAAAGAAAATGTGCTAATATACATGACCTCTCTTAACATGTACAACTTACTATTCTATGCTCCCAATTATACATATAATCGACTTTTGCTACAAACTCAAGATGTTTATTGTAGATTTAAATCTCTAGTTCATATAGCATAAAGCACATTTCAGATATAACATTTCTTGCACAGAAAACAAAGCTACAAGAGATAACTTTTCCAAAAGAGTCTGGAGAAACAAATGACAGAGTGAAGGATCCACTGACTAGTCAATGTTTACAATTCACAAGTCATAAAAAAATTCAGCACAGCTATGGAGTTTTGGGAAGTGGAGGATAGAATTTTGTTTGCCACAAAGAGTCTTCATCCCTTTATAGATCTGACTACCAGTTTGACTAATTTGCTTCTTCCTTTCTAGTAGAAACCATGATTTTCTTTGGTCTACTTCATAGTTTCAGATAGATTGTTCAGCTTGGGACCTTCCTTAATTTGTGCTCTGGATCAGCTGACCCATCCTACAGCTTCTGCCAGTGTATTCTCATCAGTTAATTCCTGAGGTTCTTCAGCCTCTAAATATGAAAACTCAAAATGATCTTTAATACTTTCATGATTTAAATGCATAGAAAAAAAAACTGTATTTGCTGAGTTGAAGTAGAGCCACAAAAAATCTGATTCCTTCTTTCAAATCCTCACACAGCTCACAATATTTTATTCCCACGGAGTAGAAAATGATATTTAAGAGTGTATTTAAATGGCAGCTTCTTTGGTTCTGTCTCAAATCTTATTTCTTCAGAAATAATAATTTTAAGTTTTTTTACTAGCTTCCGTCTGAGTCTGTAAATACATTCCTAACATTTTAGTAATAAGTAAACCATTGTATTTGTCTTCTAAAAAACAGATCACACTATAGATCAATTCTATGAATTGAATCAGATGTTATTCAAGTCTTCTGCTTGCAAGACTCTGAGCCCAAATCATTTTTTTTCAATTTTACTCTTAATTATTGTATTTCCATCCAATTATTATTATTACACTAAAACTGAATAGAAACATTGGAATAAATTAACTATGTAGTAATTATGTGCCCCATTCTACCTATCCTATTCTTATACTACACTAGCAATTAACGATAAGATATTAAGGGCTACATCTAGCCTATTAATTTTGAAGAACAGCCATGACTAAGAAGAATAAAACTATTAATTTTTCAGCAAACTCGCTTCTCAAAAGAAAAGTTTCCCTGAAAATTGTACAGATTTATTAACTAATGTAATCAGCATGTTTTACTGAGTTTATCACCTTAAAAATTTTCTTTTGTTTCACATAGATTCCCATATGTAACATATGGGTGTACAAACACACATACATACACACAATATGAAGTGAATGCTTTGATTTCTTTTCAAATGACTTGAAAAAACTAGCACCATGGACAGCACTAACTTAAAACTCAAGGTTTGGATTTATTTTTAATTTAATGCAGCAACAAAATACATTAATATTGATGGAAAAGCAGATGTTGTTAATTCCTGCAAAAAGAAACAAAATTTACCAATATTATCCTACTTCATAGTTTACTGCTTGAAAACAGGGCTCCAAAAAGATCGACTCTGGCAATTTTAATAAATGTATATTTATTAATACATCCACTAAGCATTTCAAATTTCAGATTCTAAATATTAAATCCTTTTACTTCATTTCTGATTGCAGGGTGGCTTCAAATAAAGAAAGAAAAGTATTCTTATGCCCAAGAAAATTATTAGTAATTTGTAGCCCCCTGCTGGAGAAACAATACTTAGCAAGTGCTATGGGCAAATATAATAAAGGCCCAATATTTTAGGCTTAAAAGAAAGAGGTTTGCTACTGGGAGATGTTGAAGTAATAAACGTTAATTAATAACTGTAATAAGTGAGAAAATATGTTATTATTTTTCTTTAAATCTTAAGAAAACCATCCTTAACATCTTAGGCAGCTTTCAAAATAGAACCAAATGGATGGAAACCATTTTATATTAACAGATATTGTCCTTGTCAGGAAAGCACAATTTATAGTTCAGTGGAATGCTTTTTCTTTTTTAGGAAAAGAATAAGAAGACATTTTTTCCAGCACAAAGTTAGCAACCTGGCACCTGAAATTCTTGTCATCAGCAATTATAGGCACTGTTGCAATGCATACTTCACTGTTTTCCACACAGTCTTTCCTTTCTGCCACTCAAAATTCTATGATAAAAGCTGACATTCTTTTTTCTGACCAGTGATTACTTGGGTCATTGGATGAGAAATTATTAATCCTTATTTCTTTGATCTAAAGAGATTCCATATGCAAACAAGATTGTTTGATCTTCATGTCAATAAAAAAGACATCTTCCCTCTCAATCAAAATTTATAGACTTACTGATTATATATATATATATGTTGCGCCAACTTATATATATATAAGTTACTTGAACCCACTTAAACCACCCTTGTTGAAGCGGCCTCTTTAGCCCTGACGATGTTGGGGAGTTTCCCCCAATGAAACTTGGCAACTTTTTAGCATAAGTATAGTATATTTTTAGTAAAGTATTCTTACTTTAAACCCTCCCGGTGATCGTGTTTTATTTGTTATATATATATATATATATATATATATATATATATATATATATATATATATAGAGAGAGAGAGAGAGAGAGAGAGAGAGAGAGAGACTCGATTGTGGCACACACATTTACACACTGTCATTGCACAAATCTTACCTGCTGTAGACTGGAAGACAGTCATTTAAAAAAAAAACAAATCCCCTCCCTAAGCAAATTTTTAAGAGAGCCAGGTTCCAAATCTCTATCATATCCTGAGGTTTTAAATAGAACTGCTGACCAGCAATTACAAAGCAAATGCATCCTAAAAGATACTAATGCCACGGAATTATTTTGCTCAATGTACAATTTAGAAATGACATGCTAGAAAAGAGCATCCCAATAGGCAGGACTTTACGATCTTTTGGAGCACATATAGATAGCAAATAAACAGAGAATTCCATTTTTATTATTTTGAAGGCATTTAGGTTTCTCACTTTCTTATGGATAGGAAAAGCATTCCAAGAGAGCAGAGCCACCTGATTTAAGCTGCAGCTAAAAAACTGAGCTACATGTCAGTTTAAAAACTCTTTCCCAATTATTGCATTAAATTTCCTTTGCAGATTACCTGCTGTGATACCCAATTGTGCTCTCCCCTCACTAGAAATAATATGGGGATTGTTGAATGCTTATGGAAAAATAAATCTATTGTTGCGCCAATTTTGGCTGGCTTCTTTCCTGAATGCTTCTGGGCAAAGGGAAGCCATCTTTATCGATTCAGACAACAGAGGCCATCACATTCAATGGGACTCACTGACCTACTTGAGCTCAAGACATTGGGATGCCAATTCATCTTTAAAATGAAAGGGTTATACAGGAAAAAATATTTTTAAATGAAATAAAAGAAATATTTTAAAAGGTTGAAGCTGGGGAGAGAGAATGAGAGAGGGAAGAAATTGTCCAGTTAACAATGGAGTTGAAGAGCAGAGTGTTTTCCTTCACTGCCAAATTCAATACTCATAGCAACTTCTGTTGAAAGACCCAAGTTTATAGAAAATGGGGAAGATAAAATTACAATTACCACAGCTATAAGGTGGAGGATAGAGAGCACATGCAACTTCTCAGAGTCTCCTGCTGTTCATGACCTATGAAATATCATGGAGAGATTAGAGATACCTCTACACTATCCAAACCCCAAAACCTAAGCTAGGACTGACACCTGAAAATCACAGAAGGAACTTCGTCTTTATGGCAGAAAGTAACCAATTCCCATCAGAATTTTACCTAGCTGGTGCAAATGTGTTAAAGCCAAAACTGTTAGAATGTCTTTGAGTGAATGCAACCCGAAAAAATATGGAGCCAAATTTTCAGTCAGATCTATGATACATCTTCCTAATGCAATCCAAGATGATAAAACCAGTAATAAAGATGGCAAGAAGGTGGAAAAATTCAACTCTCCAGCTGACTTGGATAGGTCCCAACATGACTTAGAGATTCCGGAGTGGGAGAAAATGTCACAATTAGGTTTAATCTGGGTGCTGTGTCACATCATGCATTACTCAACCCACCGTAGAAGATAGCGATTTTGGATGACTAATTTCCAAATGTTTAAATGAGAAAAAGCAAGACAGAACTAAAACCATAGTTCTAATGAGATGTCTCATGTAAACCAGGTTGAGTCTAAAATTCACAGATCACAGAAATTAGAAAAAGTTTTCTCTAATTTGAGTAAGGATGCTTTTTCGCTTATGAGATGAATGATATAGTGGGTAGAGTGATAATGAAATCACAGTATCTACTGCACACATCTCATTTGTCTAGGATCAACACATGCACAATGAAACTGCAAAAGGACTAAGAATGTATTTAAATTTAAAGTTAAACCTTAAATTAAAAATAAACCTGTTCAGTAAATCTGGGTAATGAACAAACATTAAATGAAGACCACAATTAAAACCTTAAAACATACAGTTCTGATATATATTGTTTTTATATATATATCAAAACAAAATGGCAGTAGGGAATGAAAAGCTCCCCCAAATACTATAATGTTAGCTTACTCAGACATCACAAGCCTCATGCCTAGGGAAACAACCAGATTTTTAAGCACTTTCAGCAAGGTTAGCAGGGTTAGAATCCACCTGATCTCAGCTGTAAAATGTACCTCTCAGCCCAATGCAGAAAACGTGTGATAGCCCCCCCATCCTAAGAGAAGGATCAATGATCAGGAAAGATGGACCTCTCAGCTCTGACTTTGAAGGATCAAAATCCCCCTTGTAACGCTATGATATCCCTGAAGGAGACACAGCCAGAGCAGAAGAATCACATCCAACTCCAGGTCAAGCAAGCATCATCTCTGATTCATAGATACTTCAGTTTCAACTGATTTGTGCACAATGCTTAGCCATCACATTGGGTTGTATGTTTTTGGATGCATATCTTCCTCACAGTGCTGAGGTGAGATTCTATAAACTACCCAAAATTATCAAATCATAATGTCCAGTAGATAGCCAAACTAATCTATGTTTTGATTAGAATATTCTAATCTACATGACCATTTTCTTCTTAGCAACTCTTTGTAGTCCCCACAGCAATAATTCCTATCTTGAAAAAAAAGTCCATTTGTTTTCATAGGGAAGAGAGGGGAAAGGCAATGGTTAAAGAAGGTGAACAAATACCTGCTTTTTTAACTAGAATGTGGCTCTTTTTCAGCTTCTCTGAAAAACTTTCCATTACAAGGACAATTTGTTGTTCTAAGTATTTGTAGTTTTTGGATAAATCCTTTAGTTTCATGTTTCTACTTTGTTATTTCAATTCTACCAATTTTCTAGAAAATATTTAATCTATCATTAGAAACTGTTATGATCCCTTAAGTCTATTTACAATAAAGTTATTCCTTAAGCCATATTTTATAAAACAGACAAGAGATCTTTTTTCTCTCTCTCATGGTTTAAATTAAAAGCTATTCACTCTAGCTGTCAGAAGAGGTCACAGTTATTGTTTGACATAATACTTGACCTATAAACCAAGTATTGTGCCCAGATTAAAGGTATTTTGAAATGTTATTTTTTCAAACACATAAGATTTCTAATACAGAAATCATCATTTCAATAAATGCAGTCTTTAGCTCCAGAATCTTGTTGGACTCTGACTGCAGTAATCCTTTGCTTTTCTCCATGATGGCTAAATCTGGTGTGGGTTGGAATTTACGGATGTTCAAAAAAACCACATATTTCCTAAATTTGCTTTGAATCTAAATAGTTTAAATCTAAATAATTTAATGATGTTCATGGAGAGATGCTAGAGATAAAAAGGAGTAATGAATTATCTGAATCATTAAGAAAACCCAGGTGGACTTCCTAAATTAATAAGCAGAGTTATTCTCCAAATCATATATTTTCCAAATTTTTCAGTGTAGCTTTAATCTCAAGATAGACAGACAGACAGACAGACAGGTATGTGTCATATTAGGAAAAGTTACACAGAATATAAATGCCATGTTTAAAAAATCTTATTACAATGAGTTATTAAATTCCAACTCATGAACAATATAGAATTTAACAGATTAGATGCAACAAATAATCTAAGTCTAAAAAAATACAAGTATGAAAAGGACTTAAAACTTCAGGCAACAAAACCTAAAAACACTACTATCATTCTTTAACCTGTAAAGTCACTGCAGGCTGTAAATGTACAGAAGAACTGAGGTGAAACCTGGAAGCACTGCTAATTTAAAACTTCCCAGGCACTCTTTCTTTTTCACCACAAAATGGATTCTTGACCTATGAACTCAAAACTGCTGATGCAATTTGTTTTTCATTCTTGCTGCTTCATTCTTAGCTCTCAGTTCTCATTCCAATGATACATCTAAGTAAAAGTTAAGCATACAATAGTATGACAGTTAACATCAATTTTTTAAATATATATGGCATGTAGTAGGGGACCTGAAACATCTACGGTGACAGTCTAAAGGAAAGCTGATATATCAATACAGAAGCACTTATATTTACATTCAGACTGATAGTATGAAGCCATGTGAACAATAAAGAAAAGCCATTCTATGGCCATATTTTGTTCTACTAGCAGCTCTAGATGAAAGTGTCTCTAGTGAGAATAAATTATTTCCAGTTTAAAAGAATTGCTATAAAAACACATCTCTTTACCAACACTAGATGTCGCTCAGTCCATAGTAATGATATCAAACTACCACACCTAAATTTAAACATCCTTATGAGACAAAAATAAGTATTTTAAAAATTGTGTACCAGCCCCCCCCCAAAAAATCACAAAATTTTCTGCATTTATGGACATTATTGTCTCAGTAAATAGGACATGTTTCAAAGAAAAGGTAGTAACTTATTTTTATCATTTCTAAGAAGAAAAACAGCATTATATGAGCTCAGCCAGTCAAACTTTTAAAATACAGTTTATAGCCTAGAAATTGGTGAATTATTCAACAATCCTAATTATAGTATGGTGCAATGTACAGTGTAGGTGTAACATGCAAATATTTATTCAAGCATTTGACATATGTGCAAATTTTATATAAATCTGAGATGAAATTCCTTTAAACTCAGAAAAGCTTCTGAGAGAATCTCACAGAATTGGGATATGGATGTTTGTATAGTAGTCCTTACTTTATGACAGTAATAGGGACTGACAAATTCATCACTACACAACAGGCTCATAAAGCAAAAAATGAATGCATCAACTTATGATGGAGTTGTAGCACTTCCAGTTGCAGTTGTTAAGCGAATCCTGCATGGTCGTTAAGCAAGCTTGTCATGTGCTTGTGACTTCCTGCCAGACTCTTTGTTGACTGTGCTTGTGTGAAGCTGGCAGGGAAGGTTGTGAATGGAAGTCATGCTGCAATGGTCTGTGATGCAGGTCAGTTGCCAAGTGACCAAATCACAATCATGTAATTATAGCAGTAATACAATAGTCAGAACTTTAGGACCAGTTGTAAGTCCCACACTTTTAGCACCATTGTAAATTTGAACAATCACTGAACGAGTGGTTGTTAAGTGAGGATTACCTGTACAATAGTTTCATAAGTCATACTTTCTACAATCTACACAATTAGCTGCTATCCAGGTTTAAAACTTTCTGTAGACCTATTCATAAATTCTCACATCATTTCTATGATGGGTATATTTTATAACACTGAGAAATATACAGCTTATATATGTGTATTTTACTTATTTATTTTTATATTAAGAAATATTGAGAGAAAAAAGCAGTACCAGGGTAAATAAATGGGAGTGAATTATGTATACCCTCTACATCAGGGCTTTTCAACCAGTGGTACAGGTACCAACTGTGGTACATTGGCACCTGGCAAGTGATATGTGACCATCCTAGAAAAGTGGTAGTGGAGTGGGAAATGAGCTGAACCGGTGGCAGCACCACACAAGCCTGAGCGAGAAATGACTGGAGCTGCAGGGCTGTCAGAGCTCAGTGGAAGCACCAGGATCAGTGCCAGGATCCAGCTGGAGCTCGGTGCTGATCCTAGTGCTTCTGCTGAGCCCAGAAGAAGCGCCGATCAGCTGGAATGTTGCAGCATCTCCAGGATCTTGTGATTTACATTTAGATGCTTGGCAACTGATTCATATTTATGATGGTCACAGTGTCCCAGGGTCATGTGAAGTGACCGAAACCTGCTGCAACCACCCAGCAGATGGGGGGAATAAAAACTAAATACCCTCCCACCCCACCCCCACTGCCAATCCTCAACAAAAATGCTCACAACAATGAAAACCTCAGATAGGAGGAAGAGCATTGCCGGATGGGCAGGCAGGTGTCTTGCTCGGCTGTGGCTTGGGGGGCACTTTTTTCAGTTCCATTGTAACTTCGAACAGTCACTAAGCAAACTGTCGTATGTCGAGGACTACCTGTACTTTATCACTTTTTTTCTTTTTTTGGGTTTGGGGAGGGTCATCAAGTTTTTGACACCTTTCTAGGCGACTGGAGGTACTCGGATGTTGCCATATCCTAAAAGTGGTACAATCGGTGAAAAGGTTGAAAAGCCCTGCTCTACATGATATCTAACTATTTAACTTAAACATCTGAAACTTCAGCAAGATGATATAAACATGGTGATCAGTTCACATCAGGCTATTAGGGAGCATAATAAATATTGTGTGGCTTTGCACTAAGATACCAGCAGGATCATTTGCTCCAAGAGAATTCCACATTCCAACTCACAGGTCCTGGGAAAGCTCTTATTGGCCCCTCATTTTTCAAGTTTGGAGATGAGACTACAGGAACTTTCTGCTGGTGCATCTGCATTACCAAATAACCTCCTTCTGGAAAACACATCTCCCCCCCCCCTTATTATCCTTCTGGGTGGTATTAAAAACAGAATGATTTGGGGTGATTTATGGAATTGATACTGTACGAAATCAGGAAATCCAGGTAGTTCAAATGTGTATAAAGATTTATTGTAAGCTTAACCTCTCTCTACAAGAATCTGACAGTCAAGCGGGAGTTAAAAGTAGAAGGAATTCAAGGTGGGCTGGACTTAGATCTCTTGTACGTGTGAAGGGACTCATGACTGATATGTTTGACCTCTCTTTCAGGCTAACCTTGTCATCTGCTACAATTCCATCTAGTTTAAAGTTCCTGTTATATTGATATATTAGTAATATGCAGAGAAGAGTCAATACTATTAAATGTTTTTATTTAATTTAAATGTATTTACTATGGATAATTTAATTATTTATTATTGTTTGTACAGTTATTATGAATCACTGAAAATCTCATGGTATGAAACATAACTCTAATAAATAAATAAACAAACCAAAGAATTGTGGAAAAAAAATATTGGCCAAAGAGAATATATAATCCAGCTGGTATGTCTGTATACAAATAAAAGTAAAATAAAAGTAAATTTTAAAAATACCAGAATGCAACACATTCTTTGTATATAAACCAGCAGCCAAAGGAATTTCCATGACAAGGAGTCACCTGTTTTCTCCTGTTTATCTCTACTTAAAACCACTGTGAGCAGTAAAAGCCAAGAATTAAATGAATACAAGAAAGGTAACCAATTGGAATCCCTGATACATAAGGAAGCATCACACTGAACAGCTTTGGAATTTTTTGCCTTCAAAAAAATGATTGATCTATAATTCTCTTCCTGAAAAGTGTAGCTATGTTTGTGCACATGCTTTGATTTAGGTCTCTCCTTATGAAACAACACCATCCCCTCCTCCAGATAACTGTGTTGCATGGCAAATGCTTGGAGTTCTGTGGCTCCACTTTACATTTTGTTGCTATTTCCAGCTCCATGCTGACCAGCACAGCTTGGTGTCCCAGATTTCCTTTTTATTCAGGCTTGTTAGTTCTTGTTCTCTGTCTTTTGCCTTCCCATTAAACACCGAGGCCTTTTCTGAGGTCCATTTTATCTTGATTTTGATTTTAGGGATCTATGAATACAAGTAGTCCTTGACTTACAACATTTCACTTAGTGACTGTTCAAAGTTACAACAGCGCTGAAAAAGTGACTTATGACCGTTCTTCACAGTTACAACCTTTATAGCATCCCTATGATCTTGTGATCAAAATTCAAATACTTGGCAACTGGTTCATATTCAAGACCGTTGCTGTGTCCCAGGGTCACGTGATCCCCTTTTGCGACCTTCTGACAAGCAAAGTTAATGGGGAAGCCAGATTCACTTAACAACCGGGTTACTAACTTATCAACTGTAGTGATTCACTTAATAACCATGGCAAGAAAGGTCGTAAAATGAGGAAAAACTCACTTAACAAATGTCTCACTTAACAATAGAAATTTTGGACTCAGTTGTAGTCATAAATTGAGGATTACCTGTATTTTATTGACAGTACAGCTGCACAAGCCTTGTGATCAATGTTCATATGTTTTTCCACTGAAAGCTCAAATCCCAAACATCTCCTGCTTATATTTCAATGCTGTTTTTGTCACATAATTCCTTCCATTCTCATTCCAGTTGTCTGTTAGGTCTGAGCTTTGAATGCCACATGCACATAGCAAATATCATATTAGGCTATATTTATCTAGCTAAACTTAATTCTGTCTTGATTCAATATCTCATTTCATTCATCTTTAATCCTTTCTATTAACTTGCATCTGTTGAATATATCTGGACTTCTGCATTTCCTTTTTTTGTTCTAAAATGCTGGCAGTTACCTTCTGTAGATAGAAAACAGATTTTTTTTAATCTCTGATCAAGTGTTTCTTTTCATTATATATCATAAACTTTATGATTTAGACATGTCTTTAACAGGATATATATTATGAAAATGATCTGGTAGCTGGGATAAGGAGCCTGCCTAATGAACTGCTTAAGAGTTAAAAAATTAAAAGCCAAGAATAAGAGAAAACAGGGAAGAGAGTTAAGGTAGGAAGGAACATTTGAAGTTCCTCACTGTGATAAATTGGGATTAGTGCTTCTTAAGCCATTTATAAATTAACAACATAGGGATAAGAAGGAAACTTGTCAAGTTTCAGACTGTACAAAATTAGTCAGGGTGATAATTCAGTTAAATAAAATATAAAGTGATATCTTTGGGACAAATCAGTATCTCCTATATTATCCCAAGAAGCTTAACACAGCAAATCAATCTATACTGTAGATTGATTCTACAATAGCACAGAATCTATTTCCAGTAGTTATGCTTTACAGTTGACACTGCTCTACCGCCATAAAACCTTTTTTGCTTGCTAATCAGTCATCACAAGATAGCCTCCAATATTCTAGAGATGTGCAAGCTTTCCTCCTGTTCCTGCAGGAATAGAGAGACAACAATCATTCTATCAGGTTCTAGGCAAGCTTGAATGTAGCTGAAGCTTCCCAAGAAACTGAATATGGAACTTTTGGAAATCAATAATTATTGAAATACTAGCCTGGACACTATTTCCAGCAGCTGTTTCTGACAATGTTGACCCATTTTATAACTTTGGGTTAATTTTAGTGGCTTTCCTCCCCGTTAGGTCTCACCATACTTGCAAGCCTGAGCCACTTGGACAAGCTCACAAGTCCAGGAACTTCTGATAACTAATGGAAAAAGGTTAGGAAGCCATAATCCTAACCATTTCAACAAGTCATTTTTCAAGGGAAAAAACCTGTCTATAAAACAATATTTAAAGTCTCCTGCATATTTTTCTCTTATCTTATCCAAGAAACAAACTATTTGCCCCCTTTTCATGCTGGCTGGTTTATTTCTACCTGTCCTGTGTTTTTGCAACTATCAAATTTGCCATCATGTTGTTCTTTACTATGTGAGAACTAATTCTAACGCGCATATTTTCCATAGCTCAGTGGAATATCTGTGTTCTGCTTCCCACTTGTAAGTGGCAATTGATTGTCAACATTTCCACATTCCAATCTGAAATGGAGGGGGTGGAGGTAGAGCACAGAGAGAATAGTGTATGGAAGGAACTCTGCCTCCAACGTATCTCGCACAATGTGTCTTGCTAAATGTATCCATATTCAGCAAAAATACTCATACCTATTTCCTAAACAAGCATTTCTGCCAAGATTACAGATGATAAGCAAAAAAAACCTGTTTAAAATAATTTCCCAGGATTGTTAAAATATATTTTACTGTTATGCTACAATACCATGTAATAGTAGATCATTTGGGAGGGAGGGATGGGTCTTGATTGTGACTTACAACTTATATCAAGAAATTATGTTTTATTTTTCTTCATTAAGCTGTTTCTTTGATATAAAATTGTGCAACTGTTTCAGCTTTCCCTTGCTATTAGTTCTAACTATAAATTTATTGGTAGATTTGAAGCTTAATATTTTCACCAACATCTTTTTAAAGCAGGCATCTCCAAACATGGCAACTTTAAGACTTGTGGACTTCAACACCCAGAATTCCCCAGCCAGCATAGTTGGCTGAGGAATTTTGGGAGTTGAAATTGACAAGTCTTAAAGTAGCCAAGTTTGGAGACCCATGTATTAAAGCACTGTTATTTCCAAATGATCAATATGAGACTTAAGAAGAGACTGGACAGCCATTTATCCAAAATGGGGGTAGGGTTTCCTGCCTGAGCAGGGGTTGGACTCGATGGCCTCCAAGGTCCCTTCCAACATCATCATCATCATCATCATCATCATCATCATCATCATCATCATCATTATTATTATTATTATTATTATTATTATAGGATCCCAGCATATACAGTATACAACTAAGCATAATTTATTCTTCGGTGTAATAGCAAATGGTCACGATGTGTTGTCTATGTAACTGCATCTTTTATGAATTAAACTGCCAAATCCTCTTATTATATCATCAGAGGCAATTCACAAGAGTGTTCTGCTTCAAAACATGCAAGGTTTCCAGTCATAGCCTCATGGGAAAGGCAGAAAGGATGACACAGGTGTTAGTTCACACAAAGAAAATATATTGGAAAACTCCAGGAACAAAGAATGCCCCTATCATATGTCTGCATTGATTGAACCGATGGAACTGATTCAGATCAGTAACTACATTAGGATTTTGGGGCAGTTTGGTATCCCTTCCGACACTATTACTTCTTGCTACTAATTATTCTTGCAGCAGGTCACAGTTACCATAGTAACTGGATGTTTGATCTTCTAATCAGTGTTCAACTCTCCACTATTATATTACTTTACAGAGACAAGCAAAGAAACATTACCTCTCTATAAAAGCTCTTGCTTTATTTTTTCCTCTCTTTCTTTACTTTTACAACATAATACTGCATTTAAAAGAGTGCCTTCCACTAAGTTCCTTCCAAACAGATTTCACTTCTGGTATAATAATATCAGATTCCTATATGAAGTCTATTTTTAAAGCATTTCTCTTTCAATCATGTCTGGAGGACATAATACTCTAACTCTCCAGAGGCAACTGGCATTGAAGAGACAGCATAATCAGTTCTAAAGAGGTAAAAAAGAAGAAACTGCAAGAAGGCAACAAATAAATTGATAGATTAATATCAGATCTCACCCACCCACCCCATCTTTTAGCCATTGTATTTTATATACTTTGTAGTAATATTTATATAGCTTTATTTTTTAATATTGTAAGCTGCCCAGTTATCCTGCGGTAAGATGGGTGTGGCCAAGAAATCAGACAGGGAGACGGACAGATAGACAGACAGACAAGCTGGATGGGAAAGAATAGGAATGCTATGGCTGTTATCTTAGTATGACTGTGCTGGAAAAAACAGAAACCAAAGTAATTTAGAGCCTGTTAGTGGTTTTCAAACTACAGCAGTTAAATTTAAGAGAAATTGATTTACAGCAAAGAAACATACTTTCAAATTAATATGCAAGGCTTTCTTCAAAATAAAGCCCATATTCCAGGAATTATGAAAGCACACCATGTCCTCCCTTCCCATTAAAAGATTAATTCTGACCACATATTATTGTTTGCAAGAGTCATTTAATTGAATTGTTCATAAGCTATATAGGCTTTGCCTCATTTTAACCATTTGACTGCAGCCCTAGATACATTTACTATAAATCCCTTACTTATCAATAAATCTGCTTAAAACTCTGTTACAAGAGTTTCTTTATGAGAAAGTCAATCATCTCCAATAAATTGCCCAAATAAGCATGAGCTGAAATGGCTAAGAGTCCTGGCTTAGATTTCCCACAGCATTTCCACAAAGATAAATCTAGCTATTACGAAAGTACAATGAAGTGTTGAAACAGAAGAGCATAAAATACAAAATGGATACATACAATGTTGTTAATTTCAATTTAGCATGATCATGTAGAAACTCCTGCCCATTTCTTAAAATTCTGGATACATTACTCAATTGGAAACACCTGTTTCTATTATTTAATTCCCACAATTTAAAAAATATGTCATTAAAATGCACAATATTTATTGTCCTGTCCAGTTAAATTCTAGCTACGCCTCTATTCTTATAAAAAATCTTTTAAAACGTCAAGTTATAATTTATAATAATAAGGCTGATTTAAGAAATCAGACATAAAGAACAAACTTTTAAAATATGAAGAAAAAAGAGTATTTGAATTGTGAAATTCAACAAAGACATAATAAGCAAGTCTTATACTTCTGATCTACAGATGCTATTTTCTCCTCAATACAAAATATAATCAACTTTCTTATAGAAGACATCTATCTGTCATTAATAGGTAACTATAAAATATTTGTGTTTTAAAATTGGAATATGGCTACACAACCAACAGAGATACCTTAAGAATGTGCAAATGATTCTACATTATTTATAGAGGATTACATTAAGTCATGGACACAAAAAGAACAGAAAAAAATCCATTTAGGAAATTTATAGGTTTGTATAAAACATGCCACGTATATAATCCTCAAAGGAAACAGAAGAAAACTAGTTACACCATTTGAAGCTAGTAGGCTTTCAAAAAGCCATTAAAAAGGCAATTTTATTCAGCATGAGATGAATTGCAGTTAAATTGATTAAAGTATCTATATGCAAATGTCTGTACTCAATTAAGCTTAATTACCTAATCAGGAATTGCTGGACTTGCTATTTAGCTATCCTATATGATGAACTATGAGCTCCTGGTTTCTGGTTCCTGGATCTCTTATAAAAACCTTGCAGTCCTGTCAGTAAATGAATTAAACTACAATACTTTGTGAATATGTTGTGCTGAATATAATGTTTTCAATAAAAATCTTGCAAAAGTTTCCATCAGCAGTCAATCCATGAAGATTAGGCCAGAGAGACTTTCACAAAATATTTTCCCAGCATTATTTTCATCTAAATTTCTCCTGCCTAATATCCTCTCTAGAGGTGTTGAAATTAAGACTCTTTGAAATTCCCACTCTGCAGGCACTGGTTAAAATTATGTGAGCTGTGGCTCAGCAGATCTGGAAGGCACTAAGCTGAGGAAGCCATAACTAATAAAGAATGACAAGGCACGGCAGTTTGGAGGCAAATTAAAGTATCCATGGAAAGAATCTGGCTACAAAAATGTAGTCATGACATAAGATGTGATCTTTGTTCCAGGTCTCTTGTGTGATATGACAACTAGTAACTTATCCAAGAAAAAGAAAAGTGCTGCTATGAAGAAATCAGCGTGCTTTGTTTGCGGGGGAGGTAGGCGGGGGAAAATACAGAGGATCCCCTTAATCCGTTTGTGGTTGCTCCTTAAAGGAGAGAATTACAACTACATTTATATGTGAATATATATAGTAACAAATATATCCATTTGCTTAAAACCACCTAATGTGTGCCTGGGAGTGAGGCACCATATACATTTAATAATTTATTATTACATTATCATTATCCTAAATGAGGGGACAGTCTATACAAAAATTGTAGAACCAAACAGCTTTGTCTGTGATTCGTAAAGGTATTTTAAACACTCTTATGTATTTTACAGCCAAGTGAGATGAAACATTTCCAGCAGCAAGAGACATTGAGTCCTACTGACTGGGTTGTCCCTGGGGCAGATACTTGCTAAGGAGCTCTCTGCATCAGTCTTTCATTTATAGATTGAGAGGTACTAAGCAATAGGGACTCCTGGGCTGTTATGCCTTTCAGGAACATTCATTGGTATAATCAACAACATTATTTAATTCCAGCTTCATGCAGAAGCAGGCCCCACAATGGATGTACTAATAATATAGAGGACAAGGCTTATTACTGCTAATGCAATTCCACTCATAAAAAACAAAGGCATTAAAAGTATACAAAGGCTAACAAATACTTTCCACCATGTGCATTGTGTACATAATATTTAATTCCAAAATTAAAAGTGTTTGGACAAAATGAGTGCAGCTGAATATGCAGGAAACAATACACCTCTATAGTTGATAAAATGTTGCAGCATATGAGGCCTGGGTTACAATGGAGGAAGGGACTCTAATCACAGCGGGAAGAAAAGGTAAACACAGTGCCATTGTCAGTTGAGATACTGCTCATTAATTCAGAGAGGGTGGACTGTCAGAACCCAGACTGCCACTTCCCACTGTTCTTTGTCTGCATAGGAAGCACATCTCTTGCAGTAGGAAGACTTGATTGATAACAGTTTTGGGTACGTTAATGGAAACTTAACAAAAACGTTCCAAGAGTTCTTGCCAATTAAGGGCATATGTGAAACAGAGAAAAGTCCCCTGCAAATAATATCAAGAAGGGCCTCTTGTGACAAAAACCTGTTGTAGCATCATGAAGATCAGGCCAGCCCTGCCACTACACAAAATGATATAATTGCCTTGGGCAACTGATTTGGCTTTCCTGAAAAGATAGTTAACATTATTAGTCCTTTCTTTCTACATGTAAGAATTTCCTGCTTTACTGACCAAAATAACCTGATAAATCAAAACAAGGATGCTATCCTGGGGAGAGTTGAAGGCATAATAGGCCACTTGTGTTAAGCAACAAAATTTTATGGCATTAGCTTTTGTAGTCAAGAGTCCAATTTTTTAGCTGGCAGAGGTGTGAGTTTGCATGTTTGCGAGAGATGATCCTAAAAAGTCGCATCAGTTCCTGGATCAGTATTTGGAGTCAAGAAAAAAGATATAAGTCCACTGCCCCATCCTTCTTCCAAACAGAAGTAGTGGGAAGGGGAAAAGGGAATAAGGATTAATGCCATACTCCCAGAGCCATTCTGGTATATTGATGGTTTCCTATTGTAAAAAACATTTCTGATTTTCTACAGAATCACTGACAAAGAAGAGAAACTCTTTCTCACAGTCACTCTTTTCAAAAGCAATGGTTTCTTGTTTCTAACAACAGAAAACTATTGATCTTCCCTACCAGTCAGCTGGCTTAGTTTGTTTTCCATGGCCAAGTCAAATCTGAATGCTGTTTGAGGAATATATCTGACAGGAACTGGACTGTAAAGGTTGCAGAGGTGAGAAAGTACATTTGGACCAACCTGAAAACATAGTTGTCAAAAGCAAAAACTTCTTCTCTCTGATGTTGATTTTAGTACAGTTTTAAAGGCATGTTGATAAGATTCTGTTCTAGAAATTTGTGATCCATGCTACATAATATGTAATGGCATTGTAAGGTTCAATTATAAATGAGTTCGATCTAAATCATTTTCATTTCTCGCACACAAACAACACTATCATTTTTAATAGCATGTTCAATAAAATACAGGTGTCTTATACAGTGTCACTGGTGATGATAAACTGGATGCTTCTTTTAACAGTGATTCAGCACTCAGAAAAAGTTCTTGTCTGATCTATAAGAGGGAGCCTCTTATGATAAATGAGCCTGTTTTGAAAGCTTGAGCCACTTAATGTATTGCCTAATGTCACAGATTCCCTAGGTTTGAATTTCACAGCAAAATCAGAATATGTGGAGATTTATAGATCTTTGATTAGTAAAGATTTAAAGCTAAATGCAATTTTATTTGGATTTAAATTTCATATATTCACATTTTAATGTTCTTTTCTAATACCTGAGAGGCATTTAATTCTTGATTATTTAGGATTGAGGGACTGAAACATATGATGTGATATAAATAGTGCAAAATTTTAATTTGTTTTTAAATGTTTAAATTTTAAATAACTCTACATGAGTAAAGCTACAATGAAAAGCTTTACAATAATTTAATTACTACATTGTTAATAGAATTATTTACAGAGAGGCTAGTACAGGATGGAAGGATAAGAGGTATGGACATTAGTTAAGACTCATGTATCTTTGTATCTTTCCTTTTTCTCATCTTCATATCCAGGAAGGAAATATGGAGGGCCACTATATACATACTTTCTGGAAGAGGCTCCAAATAACCACAAATCTGATAATCACAAATTCTATGAACCATTGAGGCTCAACACATCTCCTCCCTGGATTATATTGATTGTGAAGTTTTCACAGAGAAAAATGGATTATGCCAACAGATATGATCCTAACCTTCTGTCCAGCTTAGAACTCATATATTCAGTAGAACCTATGAAAAGTATTATTGATTCTTAATAAGTCTTGATACATATTTGTCAAGATTAAATATTACTACTGGTATGTAAAATTATATTTTACAACATTTCTGGAAAATGGAAAAGTGCGTAGGTACTCTTGGGGAGAAGAACAAGGGAGACAAAGGGAGCAGTAACAAAACATGGATCACAATTTTACTTCTACACTGTAATACAAATATAAAAAATGGAGCTTTCATTATTACATCATGATACATCTTTCAAAAATTTGGCATCATTGTGATTTAGCAAAAGACACCTATGCTGTTAGTCCTAATTATAACTCTTTTTCTTCCTTTGCAGCTGATGAAACAAATATGAAGTTTGCATTAATTGGGAGTTTCTGAGGTTGGGATGGAGTGAGGCATTAAAATGTTTTAGTAACTTTTTAATCCACCCAATAACTTGTATTATTGGGCATTTCATATGTAAAACAGTTAAATAAACACATTTTGTACTTTAAGCTTTCTTTCTTTCTTTCTTCATTATACAAGCAAAACATTTCAGGAACTCAGAAACAGTAAAAATTACAGATAGTGGCATCAAAGAAACTTCACACAATTGCTACAGTTGCTAAAAAAAGAAGTAACCTATTCTTCTCAAGAAATCAATGAGAAGAATTAAGCCTTCCCAGAAGAACATGATTTAATGGTATTCTCAATAAATAATTCATTGCCTTCACCTTCAGAACATATGCAAGACACAAGAATTCTGCCCTTAAAATTCTGATATTTAATTGTGCCACAAAATATATTTAGATGAACATTTAAATCAGGCAGTTAACCTTTCGTTGCTTTATTGAAACTGGGTAATTTTCTCATCATTCTCCTGATGGGCTCAGGAGTTCCCAGAAGAAATCTGCTTGCTTTTGATTAAGCTTAACAAAATCAAATCAGATTCACCTTTGTATATGTTGTTTGGCACAATAATTAGCCTACAATAATATGAATGTAGAAAATATAAGTAGATAAAAGTGCATTTTTAATAACACTCCACTTTATTAGCTGCACCTCATATCCTGTGACACTGTAAAACATTCCAGCACCAGTTTTGGGGTACAAAGGACACAACACAAAGATGCAAAATGCAGGAAAGTCCCTGGATTCTAGTTCTATAAAACTAAGCAGTATTTTTTACAGTTACTATTTATCTAAAGAAGTAGGCTAAATAAAACCTCTGGCTACATTTGTAAAATGCAAAACAGCAACTATAGAAAAAGCAGTCAGATGTATAACTGCTGAATTTATTTTGGCTTTGGAAAATATTTTATTCTATTTTTCCAATTACTAATTAATTAAGAACAGTGCATTTTGTGTTAGTATTGTTTTGTGCAGGCTCAAGAATGAGTGGATAGTAAATACTTCAATTCAGCACTGGGAAAACACTTAGGACTGCCATTGCAATGATCTCAAATATCTTTCTTTCTGGAGAAGAAACCTGTCCAACTTATGTAACCAAAAAATAGACAACAGTATTATCTATTGACCTTTTCTACATGGGAAACTTTCCTTTTCAAAATCGTCCGGCTTTCAAATTTCCTAGAGCGGTGCCAAGTGCAACCAATCCCTGTATTGAAGAAATGGACATTATATTTCCCATAAAATATCCTGATGTCTTCTATTCATGCTGAATAGAAGATCTGTGTTCTCTAACTGAAGTATTATGCCTCTGATGAAGCAGTGACATTTGGAGTAGGAACAGAATGTGTTTCTAATCTTTGCTCACATTCTCACTCACTGGCAGTCACCACAGTGTCATCAAATGGGGTAAACTGTTTAAAACTTAATGGAACTGCCAATTCATCAGTCATCTTTCTTCATTGTTTCAAAGTCAATTAGTTTGAATCACAGCTATGCTAAAGGCTGTTGTATTTCCAATAAGTGTACTTATAAGGTTTCCCAAATATTACATTCTTATTTTATTGTAATGTTAAGTTGCCATAGGTTCTTATAGGTTGCTATAGTCACATAAACACAACTACTAAAATAACATGAATTTATTACTTAAAACAATCTAATAGCATATGAAAGATACACTTTAATATTCAAATGTACAAAACAAAATGATCACATGTAGCTATTATGTACAAAACTGTCCAATTCTAGTGAAATCTATTTCACAGAACAAAGATTTTTTAAAAATAGGTGTTACATACAACCCCATCCAGTAAATCTTATAAATATTACACTTAGTGCTTGCATTAGGACATTTGGATTGATTTGAGGTTATCTCTTATAAACTGTTTTTTACATCCAAACCCAAATGACCTATTTTTTAACCATAAACTATGAATTCAGGCAAGAATTTTCTAAATGGACTTCTTCAAAAATTATGTGTGGAACAGTCAATTTATAATTGGAGGTAGGGATCTAAGGCAGATATTACCATTACTTGATTGGGTGATATGCAAAATGACGTTAAGTATAGGATAGTTATTATTAACAGACTGCAAATGGCACTAGATCTGGGACAAAGACAGGGAAAGGTTCTTGCTAACAGGGTTTGCCAACCCAGAAAACCATCTTGGTGAGCTTTTCAGTGGACTGAAAGGCAACAGGAAAGAGTTAAAAATAATTATTGCCTACAATAATAATAACAACTTTATTGTCACTTTGAAAGTACACCAATTGGCATACATCAAAACTTGATGGTGCCTGACTGGAGGAAGGCAGTGGACAGTGGTGGTGGTAACAGTAACCATTATTATACATTACAAAACATGGAGGGTGAAAAGAGGCTGTGGTTGTTGCCTGGGACTAAGTTATTCTCAGAACTGCTTTTTCCAGCTTGAAACATTCCATTCAGTACATTCATCCCACAAGAAACTCTTGGTACTTCCACACATTCACATGTAGAATGAAGCCAAAGCCAGGAAGAATTGTTTATCTGAACATGGCCATAAATGTACAACAGTCTCTGCCTGGAAATCAGATATATCATTTTAACACCCCTGAAAACACACAGCTAGCTCTAAAGAGATGCTCTGCACAACATTTCAAAAAATTAAATTGCCAATGTCCACAGCAACCAAGATGGGATACAAATAAATAAATAAAACCAGCTTTTCCATTATAAACAACTGCAGCAAACCCTGGCTTTGTGCCCTCATGTTCCTGAATCCTGTTTGCTTCTTGAACCCCCAGTTTGTTTACTCCATACCTGCTAAACCTGTACTCCTGCAGCATATTGGATTGTACTTTTTCATATTATTGTTTAAGTGTGTGAATATGCACTTGCTAGCTTACTATCTATAACCATTTGCCAGGGCATTCGTGCAAAACAATTCAGGGTGTGTGGTCACAATTAAACAGGGCTGAGGGAGATAATAGTTAACACCAGGGCTTTTTTTCTCATAGAACGCCCATAACAGAGTTTGGGCATCTTTTTTGGATGGAACCTTGTAGGGTAGGCAAGGCGGGTTGTATGACGTGTGTGAGTTCTGGCACCTTTTTTTAAAAAAGAAAAAAAGCACTGGTTAACACTATTGTTACCCTGAAATCACAAATTCTGCCTTTTGAAATGTCAGCTTGGTTAGAGAGGGCACAAAGCAGGAGAAGTCACAACAACCCTATGAGGTGAGTTGGGCTGAGACAGTGTGACTGGCTTATATTTCTTTCTCCCTCCTTTCTTGGAATGTCACTGGGGTGTCTTCAAGGCAGACAAAAAAGTCAAGATAGTGTCCATAATTCTATGATTGAAACCCCACATTTTTTATGTGTGTTGCGTATACAATTGGAATAAACTTTACAATAATTACAATAACAGTGTAGAGTGCAATTCAGATGCACTGAACTAGTATACCATGAAGGCTTACTGAATACTGAGGAGACCAAATTGGCCTACAAGAAAGACCAAAGGAACAATAGTAAAGAGACATGACAAAGCAAAGTATTGCGTCTCATATTATAAGAAACTCTTTGCTAAGAGTGTGGAGAAAGTATTATAAAAGTGACTTCAAAATACCATTATGGGCTATACCTCGGCATGCCATAGAAGGTATAAGGAAAGGGGTAAATATGGACAAGGTCTCTTACGTACAGTTACTAAGATGGGATGGCCAAGACTGGCAGTTAAAATCTTTGGAAGAATTAACACATGAAAATTTAACTTATTCATGGTTCCAATATAGACAAATAGTGGATAGATGGAAGATGGATTGTAAAACGGGCTGGCTTAGAGAAGATGAAATTTTTTTAAAACAAGTAAGAGATCAAAGGCCAACCCATATTAAGAGAGTTTATGGGGTTTTAGTGGAATTAGATTCAGAACCTGAACTAGTTAAAGATTGTATGATTAAATGGGCACAGAATATTGGTGAAACGATTTCAATGGATACTTGGGAACTTATTTGGATAAGAAATGTTAAATTCACACAAGCGCAAAATTTAAGAGAGAATTTTTATAAGATGTTTTATAGATGGCACCTTGACCCAAAGAAAATGTCCATTATGTACCCTAATCTACAGCCGAAATGCTGGAGATGTGGATATTTGGATGCTACCTATTACCATATTTGGTGGACGTGTAAGCATATAAAAGCTTTTTGGATTAAGATATGGTGGAATATTCAAAGAATTTTTAAAAGAGGGTAAAATTTACTCCGCAATTATTTTTACTAGGTATTGTTATTGACTGTGATGCTAAGGAGGTTATATTGATGTTAAATTTGATTACAGCCGCTAGGTTGTTAATAGGACAATATTGGAAGAAGGAATCTTTGCCTACTTTACAAGAATGGTTTCATAAAGTTTCGTATTTGGCAGAAATGGCAAAGATTTCGGCTTTCTTAAAGGAGCAATCTCAAGAAAAATTTTTTGCGGTATGGGAAAAATGGATAAATTTTATACAACATAATTTGGATATGGAAAAATATTATTTAGCCTTTTTATAATTTGTAATGATTGTTTTTTCTTTCTTTCTTTCTTCTTTTTCTTTTTTATATATATACATTTTTTACGTATTATTATTCATATATTTTTTTTTTTATATATATATATGCTTTATTCTTCGTCTACTTTCTTCTTTCTTCTTTCTCTCTCTCTCTTCTTTTCTTATTTCTTTTTTTTCTTTTTTAGTATATATTATTCATTTTAAAGTTTATGTTATGTATATTATTATTATATATATTATTACTGTGATTTTTATTATTATTATTAATTATTTTATAAATTGCAAATGTTATTTTTAAAATATTTGTTAAATAATCCTATATTCAGTTCTGGGAAGTCGGGGGGGGGGTGGGGTGGTTGGGGAGGGGGGGGTGGATTCTTATTTGTAAAACTTTTGAAAAATTTCAATAAAAAAAAAAAAAAAAAAAAGCAAAGTATTGCATGCCCAATATTAAAAAAAAAATCAGGCAAAGCAGATAACAACAAGACCTGGCAATGAATAAGAGCAGGAAAATTGAAAAAAAGAAACAGGGGAGTCAATTCTGACTGCATAAGACCAGGCCTTAAGAATAAATGCATACAAAGCCAAAATTGAGGACAGCAAATGATGCCTCTGCAAAGGAGCTGAAGAATCTAGTCCAGGGTTGTCAAATTTGCAACGTCACGTGACGTGTCGTGACGTATCACAACTTTTTTTCCATTGCCAGCAATGGGGCCGGGGCGGTTTTGCCATGACACATCTGGCTCGCGGGCCGGCAGTTTGACACCCCTGATCTAGTCAGCTTCTTTAGATCACACAAATTGACTGCAGACAGCAGCATGGCAGAAGTTACAGAAGTAACATTGAGGCACTGAAGTATCTGCAAGAAATGCCACTTGCCTGTAAGCAAGAACTGATGGGACTACAAAATTCATAAATAGAAAATGAAAACACTAAAGTGGTCTGGATCTTTAGAATTCAAACATGCAAGCACCCACTACATAAAACTCAAGATTTAAAAATTATTGGTAAAAATGACAAAATAGTCTGAATAGTGTAATACTTGGAGACAACAGAAAGAAAAAAAAAGAATTGGAGAATTACAAAATACAAAGATTTGCAAGCAGAAGTAAAGTGATTGTAGAAAGGAAAGCAAAGATAGCACCAATAGTAATAGTTATCTTGGGTACAATCCCAAAACATCTGGAGCACCACTTGAACACCATCATGATTGACAAAATCACCATCAATCAGTTGCAAAAGGCACCTTTACCTGGAACAGCTTACATCCTGTGACAATAACTTTAACAACATCTGCTTATCCGAGATTCCTGGGTGAATAAAAATGCCAAGCCTAATCTGGACATCTGGTTGAGTATGTGATCTATCATGATATACAAATAATATAGTGTGCACCTTTTGAAATATAAGCAAACATTTACATATACAGCTAAGGAATACACTTTGTTAGCACCTTTGAACTGATTGATATTGAAATATGAAGGGCAGAGTTGTATGCCTAAAATTATCAGGAATGATAATGAAAAAAATACAGCTATTTAATATAGTTAATATCCACTTGGATCATTAATAAACATTTTCTTTAATGTTGGCACTACTAATATACTTTAAATGTACTTAAAAATAAATTGGAACCTAGTTTTTGTAAAGGGGTAAACCTATAATTTGTAATAAAGTGAGATAAATACATTTGCTTAGATGTGAAAATTGGTAATTCTATGTTATACTACAATAATCTTCACAATACAGCAAGGTGGGGTCACAACATCTTTTGCTACTTTTGTTTTCTTCAGTTGGAGTAAAAGGTATTCTTTCTATAATTTATATTTAAATGTCTATTTAAATTTAGGAAGGTGATACATAAGCATGGAAAAATTAATCTTCCCATTTTCAAGGGTTTTGACAACTTTGTTTTTCTTATATCCTGATGTACTGAGTTCCTCTCAAGTTCCTATTTATTACAGAGGTTTATATTTTGGAAATCTTATGTTATAGCATTCTACACAAACATGAAACAAATGACTGCAAGATTTATCAGTGATTATTTGCTGCATTTTCCCCCTGTGGGTTATATAGTCTCTAACAAAATATAGCATCTTCATTAAGATATAACTATGGAGTTTCATTATAGCTACTCTTGTAGGAAGATATGAAAAGGTGACAGGCAGCATGCAACCTGATATTTATTCTGAAGTTAATTTTCATTTTTGCAATCTATCTTTACACACCAATACATGTAATCATGTAAATGAAATAGGTTTTAAAATAACTCAATATAAGGATAGATGGTGTATGAAATTAATTTAGTAACACCAGGGATACAACCATACTCAGAAATATCTAGAAATCAGTCTCACCAAATATTAAAAATCTTTTAATAAATGCACTCTTTCCCATAGAGATACTGGCTGAAAGCTGGGTGTGGCCATGTATTGTAGTAGCCTACTATCACCAGCATTTAGTTACATTTTAAAAAAGGGAATAATTATTTAGCTTTCTGTAGTTTTACCTGTCTGATTAAACATATCTGAACTAAATCTCAAAAGATAAGAAAATACCTGCTGTCAGATCCAGAAAAGGCAAGGTGCCATGCCTAAATATTCATTCACAGTATTCTCCATCACAACAGTATTATCTTCTTAAAAACACAGAGCATGATACTACAAAACTGACACTGCAAGGCATAACAATGGTAATTGAAGAAACAGGCAGCAATGTGTTTTTTAAAAGACACTTTTGTTCACTGCAAATTGGGATTAATGTTTGTACTGTCTAACATTTAATAACACTCAAAAATCTGTGTTCTTTATCAGCAAATTAGCTATTTATCAGCAATGACAACAAATCGCTACTACAGCCTTTACACACCAGAGACTTCTACCCGCCATAATGCCTTTAATGATTACACTGCTATTACTGCTTTCTTTATGCAAAATATCACATAGGACCATCAACCAAAAACATAACCAGGATTTACACAGCATGAAATGCACTAATGATATGAAAATACAAAGGCTGAAAGGCTGCTAGACCCTACACCTTCGTTCTTAAGACTTCAGACCACTCCTACTGCCTGACTCTCCCATCACACATCTTGCTTTTCCCATCTACGTTACCTTCTTGGGTCTTTTCTTCCTCTGGTTACTTCCATTATACTTCTCCCCACCATCACTCTTCTGAGCTGCATCCTCATTCATTATTTTGAATCCTTCTTCAGAGCAAAGAGCTGTGCCATTAAACCCTTGCCAACATACAGACTATCAGCAAATATGTCACTTGCTGGATAGGAGGAGGGGGGTGGATGGGGAGGGAGGGAGGAAGGACGGAGAAAGGAGGGAGGGAGGGAAGAAGACATGAACATGATGACGTTGCTATGGTAGCAGCTAACACAACTGTTTATCTGACTGCATTGTTAAATCTGATTTATCCAATTAGCATAGGATCTTGGTTCTCTCGCAATACAAAATGTTTGAATTGAATGTACAGAGTCAGAATGGAATTGAGAAATAAGTGTTATGACTTATGTAGTTACAATACAGGTAAAGAGAGATAGAGAAATATATAGATAAATGTGATAAAACCTTCATACAAATTTGTCACAATACTGAGGTCACTACAGCAATTTCTCTCATTTCTATAAAACTAATTATGTTTGCTATATTTTACTCTATTATACCTGTTAAAAATAAATTTTCTACAGTACTATTTCTTTTTGCATGAAATAGTAGTACATAACATTCATTTTGTATTAATGGAACTGGTATTCTGTAATGTTTTTTATGTTATTAGTACATGACTGGAGTAATTATTTTATTTTGCTTTTTAAGTTCTATAAAACCCACATTGAGCAATTGCAACCTGTGCTTTCTTTAAGATTAAAATAATATAGGAAGCAGATTCTTACTTATAAGTACTTTTCCCATTTTATTTCAGCAAAGGAATAGTAACTGGAAAAGCTGCATTTGATCCAATTTGTTGTAGTGGAATTGTAGTTTCTATGACCTTCCAGAGATCTGGTTAGAAATTCTGAAAGATGATGCCAAACTAAAAGCAGAAACTGTTTTTGAAGACAGCTTCTCCAGTAACTTCTGCTATTCTACTCAATAGCTGGTCTCTTCTTAAAATTGGTAGTATTTCTCTTGATTACTTCAAGAAAAAAAAATGTATTTAGTGAAGCAAATACACTGACCCAGTTCTGTCTATCCCAACATGTCAATCCTTCAAAGTAGACCAGTCTAGAAAACCAAAATTATGAATTCTAATACTACATTTATTATAATGTTATAGTAACAGAATCTTGCAGGTCTGAGTACATTTTTCAATCCCTCCCTTTATCTGGAACTGGACTGTCAGCCTAGGAAACTAGAATGAAGGAGAAAGGTTTACCAATTTGTAGCAATCCAGCTACATGTAATCCTTGACTTATGACCCCAGTTGAGCCCAAGATTGCTTAAGAGCTGAACCCATACTACAATGGCTTTTGTTTTATACTTTATAATAGTTTTTGTGAAAGGTTTTATAAAAAAAAGACCTCAATAAATAAATGTAAATTTTGCCACAAAAGGATGCATCTGCTATTAATTACTTTGTATATTGTGAAGAATAATCATAATAATAACTGATTCTTTTTCTAATTAATAAATTGTAAAATTGTTATCACTTGCAGTTTCCATGACTGTCTAGAAAAGGAGCTAGTTGCATTATTTGAACAAAACTATGTCCCGTTTGATAAGAAAAAATATATAAACATTAAAAGTCATGAAATTTTGGAGTCTAATGACCAATACCTGGATGACCAATACTTACTAATTTGAAGAGACTGGTGAGGTCCCACAGATTGGGCCTCCTTCAGGTCCCGTCGGCCAGACAATGTCGGCTGGCGGGCCCTCGGGGAAGGGCCTTTTCTGTGATGGCTCCGACCTGGTGGAATCAACTTCCCCCGCAGTTCAAACTACTCCCACCCTGCCGGCCTTTAAGAAAGCCATTAAAACTCTCCTGTTCCGGCAGGCCTGGGGCTGATGTCCCCAGGGGGGGGGCGGGATATGATCGGATACGCTGTATGAATGTATTTATTTTATTGTTTTATTGTCATATTATTGTTTTAATTTTGTACGCCGCCCTGAGTCCCTTGGGATTGGGCGGCATATAAATTTTAGAAATAAATAAATAAAATAAATAAGTGCTAAATAGAATGAGGTAGCTGGGCTGTTAGGATTGCATTGTGTATCTAGCAAGTGTAGATTTCCCTGACATTGTATGCCATACTCTAAATTATAAATAATAAGTAATTTCCTGTTACTGCACATAATTGTCCATATAAGTGAACCGTTTGCCTAGAAGATATTAAAGTATATCAAGAAAACTAGACTGCAATCATTGAATCCCACAAGCCAGAAAATTGTACATTTAAACATGAAGCAGGAAAACACCATTGAAAGATGCATTTGAAAGAGGGGCAGGGGAGGTAATGATGACAATGATGCAAGAAAAGTGTTGGTGGCCTATATTCTGAAACTGAAAGGGCAATCTAGTAATCAGAAGAGAGTATCAGCTGAATCTTTTGTTCTTTCTTCGACTCTCTGAAAGAGAAGTTTGTTACTAAGGCAAGTTAGTATTTAACGAAATAAAGTACTCTGCAGAATTTATCTGTCATTCTGTAGAAGTAAGTAGTTCCATAAGACTTTTCAATATTGACTATTGAAAACAAAGATGGCTTAATGGAAAACAGCAAATACAGAAGGGAGACTATGTTATCTATATGTCAGCAGTAGAAGACGTAGTGTTCCTATCAACCTTTGATAATAGCACCATTGTCCCTGTATAAGACTGGAAAACATTTCTGAACATTTCCCAGCTTTTTAGCAATATTATATAAAACTCATCATTACATCATGTCTTTTTCCATAACATTTAGAAAAATTGGTAATTAAAAAAGAACAGGAAATGCTACACAGTCTTTCATTATCATGCAGTATAAACTTTAAAATTGTAAAACACAAGCCAGATTTCTTTCTAAAAACATGCATACAGACACACACATAGATGCAAACATCTCTGTGTGTGTATGTATAATTTCATTAGATACTTTTACATAAATGTAAGATACAGGTAGTCCTTGAGTTACAACTGCAATGGAGCCTGCCCATCATGGTCATAACTTATGTTGGTCATAAAGCAAGTCACTCAATGACCAACTCCATTTTAAAAACTTTTCGGTGGCAGTCATTAAGCAAATCCACAATTGTTAAGTGAGCTGATGGTTTTCTATGGATGTATATTTACCAGAAAACTGTTATAAAACACAGTCATGTGAGCGTAGGATGCTACCATGTTTCCCGAATAATAAGACCTGGTCTTATATTTTTTCCCAAAAAGGCATTAGGTCTTATTTTCATTTTTTCCACTGTTTCACCTCACGGCAACAGCATCAACAAGCCCATTCAGCAGGAGCCCCCATGGCTGCTGCCGGCCCACTTCTTCTGCAACTGCTTGCCACCACTCATGCACATAGCCCCTGGACTCAATTTTGCTGGCAAATGCCTTCAGGAAAGACCTCTGCAGACGAGAATGGAGCCCTGGATTGATGTGTGCATCCCTCCCCAGCCTCCGTTTTGCCAGCAGAAGCCTTCAGGAGAGGCCTCTGCAGCTGCGTGCCCAAAGTGCAATCATGTGACTAAGAAGATCCACTGGAACTTCAAACAGTTGTTAAATGACAGATCATAAGTCAAGGAGTACCTGTACATATGAAAAGGGGCGTTGTCTTACCTGAACGCCTTTTCTCAGTACGGAGATGGAGAATCCACCAATGGGTTTTCTCTGTCTGCCTGCTCTTGAGACCAAGTTAGCCAAACTTGACACGCCCCCTGTTGCTAAGAGATCCAGTCTTGAGGGCAAAAATGGCTAATGGTAGAACTAGGTGTTGGCTCTCAGACCCCTAACTCCGGCCTAACTGACCTAAGGGGTGGGCGTGGATTCTCCATCTCCGTACTGAGAAAAGGCGTTCAGGTAAGACAACGCCCCTTCTCCAGTACAGGAGATGGAGAATCCACCAATGGGACATACAAAAGCCTCACTGTCCCAGTGGGTGGGAAACAGATAAGGCTGGCTCTACATCCCCGGAGACCACCTGCTGGAGGACCCTCCGACCAAAGGAGGCATCCGCTGAAGTGAAGAGGTCAATTCTATAATGGCGTACAAATGGAGAGGACGAGGACCATGTCACAGCCCTGCAAATCTCCTTGATGGACCCCTCAGTGGCCCATGCTGCAGAGGTCGCAGCGCTGCGAGTGGAGTGGGCTGTGATATGACTTGGAGTTGGCAGGGAAGAAGACTGGTACGCCTCCGCGATACAAGCCCTGATCCACCTGCCAATGGTGGAAGCGGACACCTTCTGCCCCAGGGAAGCTGGGAGGAAGGAAATAAAGAAGGCCTCAGAGCAGCGAAAAGGTGCCGTGCGTTTGATGTAATGCTGCAGAGCCCTGCAGACATCCAGTGTGTGCTACTGCCGCTCCAAGTGATGGAAGAATTGGGACAAAAATTAGGCAAAATGACTTCCTGTGCCCTATGGAAGAGTGAGTTGACCTTGGGCACGAAGGTAGGATCCAACCAAAGGACCACCCGGTCCCGGTGGAAGATACAAAGATTGTTCCTGATTGAGAGAGCAGCCAGCTCGGAAATATGTCTGGCTGACATGATGGCGGCCAGGAATGCGACCTTGTGAGATAAGGCCCGTAACGGTATAGTAGTAATGGGCTCAAAGGGCGGTTTCGTGAGTGCCCAAAGCACACGAGGCAGCTCCCAAGAAGGGTACCTTTGCACTATGGGAGGCCTAGTGTTGCAAGCGCCTTTGATGAAGGCGTGTATCCTAGGATGGTAAGCTAGAGGGACTGAATTCGTGCAAGTGAGCAATGTTGATAGGGCTGCCACCTGCCTACGAATAGTCGCAGGGGCCAGGTCTCTGTCAAGACCGTCGAGAAGGTAGTCTACGATCTGAGGAATAATCAATTGGTAAACATCCAGTTGCTGCCTTCCGCACCAATGGCAAAAATTTTTCCAGGTGGAATCATAAATGCGATTGGTCGCCAGCCTACGAGAGGCCTGAATCATAGTGATTGCCCATGGCGACAACAACTCTTGAGTCATGTTCTTGCACTCAAGCGCCAAGCGGCTAACTGCAACCACTGAGGGTCTGGGTGTTGGAGGACCCCCTGGTGTAAGGACACGTGATGTGGGGGAATCTTCCACAGGGGACAACGGGAGAGATTCATTAGGTCTGCAAACCAGGGCCTCTGCGGCCAGTACGGGGCCACGAGGATCAACTCTGCCTGCTCTTGGAGCAGTTTGCGGATGTCACTGGGATGAGGGGAGGGGGGAAGGCGTAAAGTAGGCCCTCCGGCCACGGAGTCCACAGGGCATCCATCCCCTCTGCCCCTGGGAAGTAATAACGGGAGGAGTACCTGGGGAGTTGGGCATTGCTCGACGATGTGAACAGGTCGAGGGCCTGTTGGCCGAACCTTTGGGATATCTCGGAGAAAAGATCCGGATGTAGTCCCCATTCCGAGGAATCTACCATAGAGCGACTCAGAAAGTCTGCCTGTCGGTTCTTCTCCCCCAAGATGTGCTCGGCTCTTATGGATGCCAGGTTGGACTCTGCCCAGGATCCCAGCAACCTGGCCTCGGACATGAGGGACCTGGATCTGGTGCCCCCCTGCCGGTTCACGTGGGCCTTGGACGCCATGTTGTCCGTAAGGAACAATACGTGACAGCCTCTGATCTGGTGGTGGAAGTGGTGAAGAGCTAAGTGAATGCCCCTGAGTTCCAGCCAGTTGATGTGTCTCAATTCTGTGCGGGACCAACGACCCTGCACAAACTGAGACTGTAGGTGGGCTCCCCAGCCAAACAGGCTGCCGTCTGTCGTGATGGTGAGGCAGTCGGGCTCCTTGAAAGGTGATCCCTTAGTGAGAACCACCAGCAAAGAGATCTCAGGGTTTAGACCGGGAGCCTCACCTGCCAGCTGGATGCACTGATGTTCAACTGCTGGAATGGTAGAAGGAACCATTGGAGCTCTCGCAAGTGGAGTCTGGCCCAGAGAACTATGGCTATGCAAGAGACCATTTTCCCTAGTAGCTGAGACAGCAAGACCAGTGGGATGGTGCGGTCTTTGTACACTTGGCGTGCTAGGTCCCTGATGCTGTCCCACCGCTCCTGGGAAAGATAGACCATACAGTTTGTGGTTATGATGGCTCCCAGGTGCAGAAGTCTGGATGAGGGAACCATCTGGCTTTTCCAGAAGTTCACCGAGAACCCATGCTGATGGAGGACCTGAATCGTTAGGTCCAGGTCTGACTGGGCCGCCTGGAAGGAGGACGCTTGGGTCAAAATGTCATCCAGGTAGCACTGGACGCGTACCTGTATCTTCCGTAGATGGGCGGCCAGTACAGCCAGGACCTTGGTGAACACCCTGGGCACCAAGGAGAGGCCGAACGGGAGGGCCCTGTATTGGAAGTGGTGGCCCCTGTAACAGAACCTGAGGAACCGCCAGTGATCCAGGAGGATGGGGATGTGAGATACGCTTCTGTGAGGTCTATTGACGCCAGGAAATCTCCCTGTCTGATGCCTCCCAGGATGGACTAGAGTGATTGTATCTTGAATTTTTTGTAAGTGATGTAATAATTCAGACCCTTGAGGTCTAGAATTGTCCTCCATCCCCCCGAGGTCTTGGGGACCATGAAGAGAATGGAGTAGAATCCCCTTCCCCTGCAATCTGGCGGTACCAGTTCTATGGCCTTTATTTCCAAAAGATGGTGAATGGCCTCCTGCATAAGCCCCCGTTTGATTGGATCCTGAGACATGGGGCAGGTGATGAAATGACCCGGGGGGCTAGACAGGCACTCGAGGGACAGGCCGTATTGAATGGTCTGTAATATCCAGCTGTCCATGGTTGTAACCTCCCACCGATGGAAGAAGTGAGTCAGCCTGCCCCCTATAAGGAGGGTGACATGAGAGTCACTTGGACCTCCTGAAGGGACGTCCTGTCCCTCGAAATGGCCGTTTCTTTTGGTTCTGCTGTCTGGGCCGAAAGTCTGCCCTATCATATGGGCGGTCATATGGGCGGTCCTGTCTGGGTGTGAAAGAACGGGAGGGTTGGGTGGTTGTTGAGCCGAAAGCCGGCCGAAAGCACTACCTACGGGGATAAGGAGTGGCACGCTTGTCGGACCGTTTGGTGAGATGAGCATGACCTCCCGCTTGTCCTTTTCCACAAGGTACGGGTTCAGGGATTCCCCAAAGAGATGGTTGCCTTGGTAGGGGCGGTTGCAAGATGCCATTTGGCCTTGGCATCAGCCTGCCAGTGCTTAAGCCATAGCATCCTCCTAGCTGTAACGTTGGAGGCTAAGGACCTGGAAGCAAAATTGGCCGATTGAAGAGTTGCGTCCGAGGCATACTCTGTCGTCGCAACCATTTTGCTTAGGTCCTGATGGGTCCAAATGTCCTCGGGAGAGAGTCTGGCCTGAAGTTGACAAAGCCATAGGAGGGTGGTTCGGACAAAAAAGGATGTGCAAGTGGCCGTTTTAATTGCCCACGCGGCCGATTGACAGGTCTTTCAGAAGGCTAAGTCCCATTTCCTATCCTCGGCCTTAAGCGCCTTGGCCACGTCCCCGGAGACCGCAGTCTGGGACATGAGGGGAGTCCAGGCTTTATCCACCTTTGGTACCTCCAGAGCCTCAGTTAGGTCTGTAGAAGTGCTAAATAACTTTTTGTCTGTTGCACCTATGGAGGGGAAAGATGATGGGGAAACCCATTGCTTCTTAACCCCTTTAAGAAAAATAGAGGGACAGGGAACATGGTGCTGGGCTGCCATGGCCTCGAAGAAGACCGGGTTTGGGCTCGCCTCGGATGTGGATTGTGGCTGAGGGAACTGATCGGACCCTATGTTGGCCGTCGTGGTCACTTTGCGGAATAATGGAAGGAATAAGGCCGGATTGAAAAGGCCTCCTGACAGGGAGGGGTCAGGGGGAAGCTCTTCCTCCTCTGACAAGTTGAAATCCGGCTGATCACCTCCAGTTGGGGACGAGTAGCCACTAATTGAGCAATAGGCGGGAGATGTGGACCTTTGCACAGGTTCGCCTAGTGCACCAGTTGCGGCCTTATTTGGACCGGGAGGCTTTACTCACAGTCACTCATGCCCTTGTCACCTCAAGACTGGATTACTGTAACGCGCTCTACATGGGGCTACCCTTGAAGAGCGTTCGGAGGCTGCAGTTGGTTCAGAACGCAGCCGCGAGAGCGATTGTGGGCGCGCCAAGGTACGCCCACGTGTCACCTATCCTCCGCGAGCTGCACTGGCTTCCTGTGGGTCTCCGGACGCAATTCAAGGTGTTGGTTATCACCTTTAAAGCCCTTCATGGCATAGGGCCAGGTTACTTACAGGACCGCATTCTGCCGCACAGCTTCCCAGAGACCGGTGAGGTCCCATAGATTGGGCCTCCTTCAGGTCCCGTCGGCCAGACAATGTCGGCTGGCGGGCCCTCGGGGAAGGGCCTTTTCTGTGGTGGCTCCGACCTGGTGGAATCAACTTCCCCCCGAGGTTCGAACTACTCCCACCCTGCTGGCCTTTAAGAAGGCCGTTAAAACCCTCCTGTTCCAGCAGGCCTGGGGCTGATGTCCCCGGGGGGCCGGGATATGATCGGACTCACGGTATGACTGCTTTATTTTATTGTTTTATCATTGTTTTAACTTTGTACGCCGCCCTGAGTCCTTTGGGATTGGGCAGCATATAAACACTGAAAATAAATAAATAAATAAATGTGGGTTCCTGATATAGGGGAATCCCTGCTGGAGGTACATAAGGTGGAATAACAGAGGTAGAAGCCTCTTGTCCAGGCAGTTGATAAGCCCGTGCCGCGAGTGCCCAGTCTACAACTTTAGAGAGCAGGGCCTCAAGGCGGCCATCGGAGAAAATGTCTCCGAGTTCTGGCTCCCTGAGTCCAGCTGCCATTGGGGTGAAGGTGGCCTCAGGGACCGAGCGTGAGGATTCCTGTCCTCGAACTGTGGATGGGCTGGCAGCTGTGTTCTGATCTGTCACTGTGGTGGAGGCGTCCGCCAAGGGACCTAAAGGGAGGTCAAAATCCGGGGCCGCCAAATGATCTGTGTCTGGCCTGACCTGGCCTGCCTCTGCGCTCTGGAGAACTCCTTCTCCACAGCCTGGTGCCTGCGACTGGCTTGCTTCTCCGCCAACTTGGAAGGCTTTTTCAGGGTGGCCTTAGCCTTGTTCTTGAGCTTGCCTGCTGCCTCCTGTTTGGAGATTTTGTGCCAGCCATAACTTGAGGACGGGGAGGTGGTGCTCATGGGATGAGGTACCGGTGAATCCTCCATCCTGGGTTGAGCTATCTCAGGAAACCTGAGGGAGCTCTGGCAGGCAAGCAGTTGGCGGGAAGAGAAATTGAAGCAAGTAATGTGGACTGCTCCCCTGACCACCTGACCAGTCAATAATTCTCTCTGGGTTTAGGTCACGGCTGTGAGGGCAGGTCCAAAGGCACGGTTGAGACCCCCTAAGGATTTCGCCCAGAGGCCTTAGGTGGCCAGTTAAGGTGCACCAGAAAGTCCAATGAAGGATGCAAAGGGGCTGACTTGAAGGCCTGGCAGAGGAGCTATTTAAGGAGAGTTCACTCACGAGCTCAAAATGGCGGCCTAGGATCAAAGCTGGCTGAGAATGTCTGAGCACCCTTCTACTGCACTTAAGGGCTGCAATAAAACTGATTAGTCTAATTGCTGGCAGTCCTAAAAACCAATCCACAGGGGGAGAGAGTGAAAAGTACCCCTACAAGCAAACCATCATTGAGAACTGCACTAATCTGCAAAAAGGGCGTGGTCAAAATGGTGGTGACTCCGAATGCTTCAGGGGGTTCCCTGGGGTGATCCAAAGCTCCGTGTGGAGCCAGGAGCCCTTCCACCGACCCCACTAGCTGGAAACTTAATTTTGGCTGGTCTGTGAAGGGAACCTGCTTTAACAATCAAAAAGCTCATTTTCGGTCGCCAGAGGCTTTGGCAGCACCCAAAATGGCAGCCGCGACTTGCCGTCCATTGGGGAAGCTCTCTGAAGCCTCGTGAGGCAAATGGCTCGTTTTCAGTTCTCGGAGGCTTCGGCGGCACCCAAAATGGCGGCCGCGAGTTGCTGGCTGTTGGGGAAGCTGCCTAAAGCCTTGTGGGATCGTTTACACTGAGGGGCTGGTTGGAGCAGCAGCACAAGGGGTCCCACGAGTGAGGGGAGAAGGGAAGTCACCCAGAGCCCTGGGGAAGGAAAAAACAGCTGCAGTCACACACACCCCAACTAAGCCTCAGATCATCCGATCTGAGGCAGCGCTGATCCCAGCGCTTCTGGAAGAGAGATGGGGTGTGAGGAGAGGATCAAGAAATCCACCAACCTGCTAAATTGGAAAGGTAAGAGGAGAATACAACAATGGAAATCTATGCTAGCTAATGGAGATAGTTGAAATCAGAGAGCCAAACCTGACATGTCTTCAAGAGCTTGAGACCAAGTCAAGACTGGGTCTCCTAGCAACAGGGTGTGTGTCAGGTTTGGCTAACTTGGTCTCAAGAGCAGGCAGACAGAGAAAACCCATTGGTGGATTCTCTATCTCCTCTATTGGAGAAAATACATGAAGTTAAGAAAAAGAAGATAAAAGCAAAAGCATAAGATAGATAGTAAAATAAGAAAGAAAAAGGTATTTAAAGAGACGTTGTTTTAGCTCTCATCAAACAGGACAAATTTGCCATTTCTGTGAATTGTACTTTCTTCATAATCCACTCCTCCACTGTGGATATTTCAGTATTTTTCATCTTTGTGAATACTGTAGCCTCAATGCAGGTACTATATGCAGATTTAGACTATCAAACACTTTGCTCCAAGAGGTTGAATTCTTTCTAATACATACTTATCCAAACAGGTCTGAGTAGAATCATGATCATTTGCTACATTCCAGCTTTCCTTTCATTTAGGATAAGTCTGGGGGGGAAAATCCTTCCTCTCAATAGCTTTGTCTTATCTATGTCCTCCAGTAGTACAGAATTGTCTGCTAAAATTCCACGTTTAAGAAACATAGAAGAGCAGAAGTTATCAATTTTTTTACTCATATCAGCACAAGGGATTATAAACACAAGTCAGGTTTTTAAGTTTACACTTGGTACAAGTTTCACTAAGGTTTATTGGAACAATTTCCAAAACTAGGGCAAAACACTAAATTATACTGATTTACATTTACATTTTATTAATTCTTAGAAGTACCTAAAACTTCTGAGCTCTTGGAAATTACAATTGTCCATCATTCTGCTGTGAGACCCCTAACTTTGGGCCCCTCTTTCCATCATCAGCACCTGTCTTTGAAAACACACCTTGGTACAACAAGAGGGGAGAATAACATGTGGGGGAACAGCAAAACCAATAAACATACAAAGAGCATTAGAAATAATTAGTTATAGCTGAAAATCAAATTAGTGGGTGTTTGATTCTAAACCAACTGATCCATATCACCATTCAGATAGGGCAGTGTTTCTCAACCTTGACAATTTTAAGGCATGTGGACTTCAACTCCCAGAATTCCACAGCCAGCAATGCTGGCTGTGGAATTCTGGGAGTTGAAGTCCACATGCCTTAAAATTGTCAAGGTTGAGAAACACTGAGATAGGGTAACATTTTCATCCACATGCCAGAAAAGTCCTAGAGCAATGCCAGAGAAACATGACTTCTATAGGCACTCTAATTTTAATTTCCATCACAAATACAAGAAAGAATAAGATGCAAAAGTCTTTAGGAAACCCCCAAACCCATGTATGGTGGTAATAATTCTGATCGGGGCATAGCAGATATTTGAATTTTGGAGAGGAGTCTCTGGGAAAAAGAAAAACAAGAAGTAACAGACTCCAGGTCTCCTTTGTAGTGGTTAGGAGACTTTCAAAGATGCCACTTCATATTTGAACATCTGTATTGTGTGCTGCCATTACATGATGATAAAGCTCTTTCTCCAAGGGAATAACTGGCTTAGTTAAATGTGTTCTGTGAACATAATCAATATCTATTTCAATGAGCTGAAGTGAAGAAAGAGATGAAAGGGCAGCCTTGTAGAAAGTCTCTCTTCCCTCAAAAAGTAGTGCTTGGCAGGAATCAGAGGCATTCTAACATCTGAGAAACTATTTGCTTTTACACTTGACCTTTCTCCATTTGCTTGTTTTCTAAAATTTATATGCTGCCCAATTGCTAAGACTTTGGATAGCTAACATATAACAACATAAATGGCAAAACATGATTAAAATATATGTATGGGTCAAAAGTAACTATGGCACAAGATCTTTGGCTCTAAAATCTGTTAAAAGGTCAGATCTTCATTGCCTTGTTAAATGTAGAAGTGTGAGAGACCTATGGATTCCAGGGGGTAGTAACATCCACAGAAATAGGGCTTCCAGTGAAAATCAATCAGAATAGAGCTGGAAAGGACTTTGAAGGTCTTCTAGTCCAATCCCCTGCTCAAGCAGGAGACCCTATACCATTTCAGACAAGTCTGGGAATCGTAAACATCCAATACCCTCAAATTCTCCTGTTTTTACTTGTGAAAAGGTTTACAATGTCTCCTATGCCTCCAGCCCTTTATTTTTACTTTATTTTTATTTTAAAGACTTGTTGTTTCCACCCTTTAGCTCCCAAGCAAGTGAACTCTAAGCATCTCTTCCTGAGCCGATTAATGCTCATGCTACAAATCTAGGGATAACAAATTGTAAGCAATATTTATTCAGGAGCTTCTTAGAAATATTGAGTCAGTTTTGAATTAAGATGATGAAACTTCATGCTGTCACCATTGCAAAAGAAAAGCTTGGCGAAATGGTTCAATTCTGTTCTGCTTCAAAAGCAGCCCAGGGTCCACTTTTCTGCAATGCTTGCACAACACTATTCCAGTGAACCTTCCTAAAATATGAAGATTTGGGCCTCAGCTACTGCCAGGGTAATCAAAGAATCACATGTATATGATTCTTCTTTCCAAATCCATCAAAAAATATCACCTTACTCTAGAATGACTAACATTATTGGCTAGACAAGGCCCTTTTCTTAGCAATATATTTAAAAATAAAAACTATTTCTCAAACCTGGGAAGATCTCAAGCTGCAACAGTGAGTAAAAAAATAAAATCCTACCACTGGTTTAAAAGAGACAATAATGGGACTGGAAAGAATGGCATGTTCTCAGACACTGTTAGGACATTCTGAATGCTCTCTTCACCAACAAAAGCTTCTTTTATGAGGAAGTGGGGAAAAAAGCCTTTTATTCTTTGGACTTTGATGGAATCACAGTAGGGCAAGGGCGCTGAGAAAACAAGCATTTGCTACACTGGTCAAATGGCTGTGAACTTAAGAGTTCCTTGAAGTGCTTTATCTGCATTCATTCATGATTACATGGTGTTATGGAGACTTCTAATAAAGGTTCATTTGAGATGAAGAAAAGCAAAGGTCTTTCTGTTAAAAGTTATTTAGCATTCTGGTCTCATGCGTTGCTAGTTGCTCCTACCAGGGTGGGCAGGATACCTGATACTGAGGTAATGGGAAAATGTTATGAGGAACAGAGTAAAATGCACATTTTATTTCTGCATACGCTTACATGTAATATTCACAAATGTATCTTCGCTAAGCATGGGATGACTATTAAGCCAAGTGTTGTACCACCTATGGGGCCCTTTTGTTGGGCTCAGTTTCACTCTTTGATGTCATTCCAAAATGCCCACATGCATACCGTGGCTCTCATACACTGGGGGAAACAATGCCTTTACAGCCAACAAACAATGAAGTAGCTCCAGGGACAGATGTCTTTCTCTTTCACTATATTCCAGACTCTCTCGTGTAGAATTTGCTGGAGACAATACTAGAGATATCTAAGTTGACAAGTTCCAGTTTAGATTCAAACACAAAAACAAATTGAGATGGCAGAGGATAGTCCTTCAGTGCTTCGAGATACCCAATGGTGAGATTCAAATCCAGCATTTCCAAATACTTTTTTAAAACAACACTAAGGTTGATATTATTTGTTGCAGCAAAAAGACAATCACACAGAAACCAACTCTAATAAAAAAGGCGGTGAGGAAGAGGAGGAGGAGGAGGAGGAAGAGGAAGAATTTGAGGAAACATGGTTTCTTTCATCAGATGTACAACTCTAAATAAATAGATATAAATTTACAATCCTCAACTTACCACCCTACATTTAACAATGGGTAAAAGTTACAATGGCCTTGGAAAAAGTAACTTAGGACCAGACTTGCCCTTATGAGCACTGCATCACTGCATCATTTATAACTGGTTGCAGTGTCCTGAAGTCATGTGATCACAAAAATAATGCCCATTGGGGAAGCTGAATTTGCTTAAAAGTTGTGATCTTGTGATTTGCTTAAAGGTTGTTGTAAAAATTGTCATAAAATCAGATTCAACTTGAGGATTTATGATGGAAATTTCAATCCCAATTGAGGTTGTGAGTTGAGAATTATTTTACATGTACCCTGAATAGAGAGAAAAAGGTGATGATAATAAATAAAAGAATATTTACAAAGTTTGCCTTCAAAAAATTAAGATTCAGGTCACAGTAATCTGTGGAAGCATGATTAACATCAAACATAAAATCCAATATTATGGCTATGATTCATCCTGGGGTAAGAACCATGGATGATGAGCAGGCATAGCTAGATCAATAGTGCAAGTAAATACCTGATCATTTTAATTATGCCATCAACTGTGAACAGTATTCTTCTGTTACAGGCAGATCAATATATTTACAAGCATATTAGTGGAAACCAATCAGACCCTAAAATGATATTATTCAAAAATCAGTAAAGGATGTTTTCAAGCTCACAGACATTCTATAACAGTCCAAATCCACTTAAAAAGAAGCTTTAAAAAGTTCTCCAATGAACATTCACTAAACTGGAATTCATTGGCAAATATGACAAAAAAAAAACATGAAAAAGGAGACAAATAGAAGCATGTTATCTGGAGGACTAAGAGGTTCATTTAATGACATTCAATATCTGGTATTAGGCTCTTGATATTCAAATCAACCTATTTCCCCTCCTTTCAATTAAAAAATATGGTGTAAAAAGATATTATGGAAATTAACAACTGACTATGTAGTCAATGCCACCAGGAGGACTTGTATCCCTCCCTCATTGACTATGTTCCCTATACAAAGTTTACGGGAAAGACTGTATATATTTTATTAGCACATTACTTTATAGAAAGTTCTAGGAAAGTTGCCAAATTTGAGAATGCTAGTGAAAAATGCTGTGTCTGAGTTTTGTCTAAGACTAAAAATAGTCTTAGCTAATTATATACTTTTTCCCTAAAAGGCTTTAGCAAGTTTTTCTTTCTATTAAACTTTTGGGTTTATATATAGTCCTTGAAAATTCATATTTGAAGAAGTACTCCTATTCTGGATTTGCTATATTGGCTACCATAAAGCTTCTGTTAAAGAATGCTGTAAGTTCTTTTATGGCAAAGCTCTCTATGCATTTGAAATATTGAGATAAGAAGTTTCAATGGCCCTTTGGTCCTTTCATTAATTATAGGATGCATATTATTATTATTATGGTTCATTGCACAGTCAGCCAAATGTTCAAACTGGATTTGGCACTTCCCAATGACCTGAGATAGGCAGATATAGATGTCTGGATGGTACAAATATCATCTGTTACATCTGGATGATGTTATAGATATCGTCACAGGATGGAAGCTGTTCTGAGTAAAGCCATAATGATGATAATGATCATAATCATGATGATATAATGATGAAATTGGTTGCACAATCAATGAGATGTTTTAACTGGATTTGGCATTTTTATCTACCTATCAAGTCCTTCCCAATAACCTGGAATAGGCAGATGTTAGCAGTAATAATAATAGTAGTATGTGTTGTGTAGGTATTTCTATTGTTTTTAATTTTTTAGAGAGGTTAATGTGATAAGTACACTGCCCTGAATTGTTGAGATTAGGTCAATTATTTATTATGGAAAAGAAATACATGAAAAATAAACAAGAGAATCACAAGGCAACAAAACAGAACATCATCTGATATAATACAAGGTATCTTTATTATTTGTTTTTGCAGAGTCACTTGCTCTTTTCTTCTCATAATTATTATGAACTCTTTGCCATTTGGGGCATATTTTTCAGTCAAGAATTTTAGCAATTTCAAAGCATTTACTGTCTCCCCATAAAATCTCCCTGGCAAATAGTTCATGAAAAATTAGTTTTGCTAGGAGGAAATGTGAATAGTAGACTGTGATTACTCTGAGTGGAGTTATGCTGTCTTTTTTTTAATCTGTCAACAATGATAGTCACCCTTTTCTTCAAGAAGAACGCACTCTTCATAGACAAATGCAAAAATAAATGTTACTAGCTGTGAATTTTTCAAGCATGACAAAAATTAACCAATTAGCACATCAAAATTATGTGAGCAAGACCGATGTAAGGCTTTTCTATTCTATATGACCCTACAATTATTTTCGCCTGAATAATTTGTCTTGGTACTTATGACAAGCCACAAAGCTTCTCCAATTTAAAATATGCACAGTTAGCCTCCCTAGGGAGTCTATTAGGGCACAGAGATCTTCCTTCAAATGTTACTGAAGGTTATTAAGACTGATGGATACTGTAGATGCTGTACAACAAAGAGGCAATCAACAGAGAGTCTACATCTTATGAGACAGGGGGATCCAAATAGCATGTGAATTCAGCAGAAAATGCATGAGATAACAAAAATACCGTAAGTGCAAAACCTTTGTGGCATCTTAAAAATAATGTTTAAAGCAGTGGTTCTCAACCTGTGGGTCGGGACCCCATTTGGGGTCAAACAACCATTTCATGGGGGTCGCCAAACAACGCAGTCCGCCATTTTTTTCTCCCTTTTCCTTAGTTGTGCTACTCCCTTTTATTCTATTGGCTTTTGAAAGCTAATAGAATAGACTCTCTTGAATAGAGTCCAATTCTATTGGCTTTCAAAAGCCAATAGGAATTGTCCAGGCTGTCTCTGCCCTGCTGAGCCTGCCAAAAGTCCCATTCTGCAAACGGTGCTGCACCAGTTGAGTAGTCCTCGACTTACGACTGGTTGAGTAGTCCTCGACTTACGACCGGTTGGGGGGTCACGGCATTAAAAAGGTTGAGAACCACTGGTTTGAAGTTTTATAAGACTTTCTGTTGTTTCTACTACAAACAACATATTAGCTCATTGAAAGGATAACTAGTTTGAAATAAATGTTGTTGGGATAAAAAGTTTACTTTCAAAGAACCAAGAGAAAAATCCTGACCTAAAATTGAAGCTATAAATACAATGCTTTGCATTCCAAATACATTTTCCTGTATCATTTTACAATTACGATACTGCACCATTTCTGCTCAAAATGCTTCTCATCTATTTTCTCATTTTTAACTGTGCTGGCAGTACAGGATTTGGTCATGGTTTAGATATTTGATAAAATTCCTGGAAACCATCATCATATGTACATTACCGCTAATATATATAGCTACAGCTTTAAGACGTTCATTTATTGAATCAATTTTTTCCTTTTTATCAATAGATCTCTATTCTACAAATATCTATAGAGATATTTGAATATCTCTATAATTAAAAAAAGTTTTTTGAACAATATTGGAACACTTACTTTCATTCAGGTAAATATTCATGATCTTTTATTGACCAATTCTTGATCAATAGTACAACATTTCATCTTCTAGGTAACATCCTCTGTAATGATGTAGAAAACTGGGATAGAAGAAACGGTACCATGTCTCACTATAAGACTGATTCTGGGGAGTGCAATGGCTCTTGTGGTTAGGACTGACAATCTGCAAGCCCATGTTCAAGACCCGAGTGCTGCTATGTGGCGGGGTGAGCTCCCATCATTTGGTCCAGCTCCTGCTGATATATCAGTTAAAAAGCATGCAAACAAGAGTAAATAAATAGGTATCACTTCGGTGGGCTCATTAACTGGGACATGAAAGGAGCCCCCATCTGGGCATCTACCCGGCAACAGTGATTCACCAGCTAATGCTTTCAACCCATAAATGCCTTGGTGCTACCAACACAACAACAACAACATACCGATTCTTATGTTATAAAATTTAAAGTTCATTCTTTTCAAAATTTATAATATATACCAATACATATCATTATAACTAGTACTCTAGAAAAGAATATAGTAAAATGCAGTACTCCACAAAAAGCTCTAATGGATATTCTGTTATGCTATAACAACATATTTTGTTTGGTTTTCATATCTAACATGTATTTAATTTTAAAAAAAAAATTATTTCTTGCCAGTTAATTTTACTTTTTGTGGATGCATTTGGCTTCCTTATTAACAGATTTTGTCAAAAACTGAAAAGTGCAGATATTATTTCCCTTATCAGAAATGGAATAATGGTGATTATTCAGTATTTTTTTCCTTCCATTTACTTAAAAGTAATTTGTTGTTTTGTATTTGAGATACATAGAATGATTATTGATACTATTATTGATATCAATACAGTTAAAATACTTGGTGTTGTCTTTGTTTCTTCTAGTGTTTCTTCTCATGTATTATTTATTTCTTTAACTTTATTGTTAAATCTTAGATGTTATCTACAAATCAACTAAGTTTTTAGTTTCTTTTATTTCCCTTGTGACAGTATTAAATATGCAATGGAAATAACTCCTGGTAACTAGAATACTAAACATTTTAGACAAAAGTGAATGGAATGTTGTTTACTGCTAAGGATTGCACTTTGTGAATGAAAATGAATTAAAATCTTTGAGAATAAAAAGTGACTTGCAATAGATGACTTGTTTAATTGATAGGATCTGAAATGCACCCTCTACCAACTCCTACTGGTCAAACAGACATTAACAGATATAAATGGTCTTTAAATCACTAGGTACCATGGGTTAATTATTTAAAAAATAAAGGTTCAGATTCAAATAATGTACTTATAAATATATGGATAGGATAGGCTTATTTCAAATTAATTAAATTAATAGATTTATTATTCTTTAGGGCAATATTCTAACTGATACATTAAGAAATAAAACTACATTCATATCATTCTTGTCTCATTACTATAAATATAAATGTTACTTAAATATTAAAATGCTATTAAAATACTGCATATGAAACTAAAAATATATGTTGTACGATTAAGGCGTAACAGAAATATGTACTTCATTCGTTGGATCAATATTTTCTACCTAAATTAAAAGTAAAAATAAAGGTTCCCCTATACAGCTCTGTCCGACTCTATGGGCAGTGCTCATCTCCATTTCTTAGCCAAGGGAACCAGTTTCCCCAAAGACATTTTCTGTAGTCGGCATGAGTGACTATATGCCGAGATACACTGAATGGTGTTACCTTCCCACAGAAGTGATCCCTATTTATCTACTCGCATTTGGATGCTTTCAAATAGCTAGGTAGGCAAGAGCTGGGGCAGGTAACAGGAGTTTACCCTGTTGCATGGCACTTGGTTCTCGAACCAGGGCTGCCAGTGTCTTTAACCGCTGAGCCATTGCGCCCCCTTGGTTAAGTCACTGCAAAATCTCAATATTGAATATTTTTGTTTTGATTCAGGCTGCCTGTGAAGAAAAGTGCAAAGTGATATTGGTTACTATGGTTAATTTAATGTGTATTTCTGAAATTAATCAGAAATGTGTTCTGATGATTGTCTCTTCCCCGCCCAAAGTATTTTATGGAACAAAATGTGAGATTCTGAGCCTGATCAATACTTTCACGATGTCAGGTGGGAGAAGCAATGTGACTCACATTTTTAAAAAAAGAGCTTGAGAAAATGGTAGCAGGAGTTAATTTAATTATACAAAAAAGTCAAGATCCACTGTTTTAAAATGAAAAGAATACCCAAGACAGTCACATCTGTCTTTACTACTGAAGTTATAGACTGTATCCAAGCCTGTATTTATTTTCTTAGGGCAGGAAGATAACTATTCTAGGACAGTTTGAAAGATTACACTGTAAGAAAGTACTAGATCCCAGTGGTATTCATCCAAGAGTTCATAACAGGACACAAATGTAACAATGTCAACTGCTTAACAACAACAAAAAAATGTATCCCTCAAATACCAGTTAGTACTAAAGGACTAGAAAATTAGCATTGATTGATTAGAGAAAAGACACTAATTAATTTTAATGCTGATTGGAAACCCCTTCTGAACTTTCTGCATGAAAAACAAAAAAATGAAATTATTATGTATAGGCTTAATTATTACAAAAAATAATACATAATAAAAACAATAGAAGTTATATTGTAACTTAAGAGGTCAATTTAAACCCATAGTTATAATTGTTGTAAAAGAAAATTGGAAGTCATTTCTTTGCATTTCTTTTTCCTTTCTTTTCTTCCTGTGTTTTTGGCCTTATTCTTTTTTATTTTTTCTCATTCCTATTTTAATTATTAATTTCTGTTACTTGTTACCTTTCTAATAATCTAATAAAATTATCATAAAAGAGAAAAAGCCTTCAAATGAAGGAAGTCAGTATGGATTCTGCAAATGTAAGTTCTGCTTTCACCAGCCTTTTATTTGAGTTTATGAACAGAAATGTGATTGGAGGTGACCCTGTCAACACTTTAAATTTTCATTTTAAGAAAAAGCTTTTGGCATAATTCCCGATCACAGATTTATAAGTAAATTAAATAGTCACAGGATAAAATCCTTTTTTGGATTACTAACTGGTTTATGGCAATTCTCTCAAGAAGCAGAGTCCATCAACAATCTGTGTTGGGACCAATGCTTTTTAATTTGTTCATAAATGATCTTGACTTGGAGTAAATCACAAGGTAGATGTAGTAAATTCTTCATGCTGGGAGAAGAACTCCTAGGATCTCTTCAAACTGGGTGAATTCTCAAATGAAAAATTCAACTTAATTTAAAGCAAAACAAAATCCAAAGTTCACATATATACAAATGATATATACACAAATGAGCTATCTACCACTAATATCAGGATAAAGCAATGCCAACTCAATGTGTGGCAGCTGTGAAAAAGATGAAACCCATTTTAGGGACAATTAAGGAAGGATCTGAGAATAAAATTTGACACTGTGTCAAATTAAGACTGAGTTAACAGTATCCCTCAGCTGCCAAAAAACCCAATGCACTCCCAGACTTCATGAATAGAGGGATAGCATAAAGATCAATTCCCTGTACAAGTGATAATATCACTCTGTACAGGTAATTGACCTACAACCAGTTGCTTAGTGACCATTCAAAGTTATGATGGAACCTCCCCCCCAAAAGGGATGTTCGACCAACTTTTTAAGTTCTAATGTAACCTCTCCCCCACATTAGATGAGCACATCTTGGGTACTTGGCAATCAATCCGCATTTATCACCATTTGCAATGCTCCATGATTACATGACCGCAATTTCCATTTTTGTTGGAAACCGATGTTACTTGCAGTTTCTGGCAACAACCGGCCCATAGAAAACAATGTGTTTGCTTAATGACAGTGAATAAATAAAGTCAATGACATTCACTTTAAAAAGGTCTTAGAAACAGGTCCTATGATCCACTTTAAATCATTACAACTTACGATCATTATTGCCAGGTTCAGTTATGGTCATAGGTCAAGGACTACTTGTAAAGCACTAGTAAGAACTATTAAGCAATGGAAGTTGTAGGTGCTCCATCACTGGAGGTTTTCAAGAAAAGATTGAACAACTATTTGTCCAAGATAGAATGAGGACTCCAGCAGAGATTGGACTAGAAGACCTCCAAGTTCTCTTCCAGCCCTATGATTCTATGAATACAAATCCTTGGCATACAAGAAGTAATGTAAAGTGTAGAGTTGAGATTGCATTTTTTAAAAGATACAGTAGAGATGGAAAAGGACAGAAACAGGGGTTCAAACCTCCATAAGAAGGAGTAAAAGTCTGGGATTTATTTGGAAAAAAGGTAACTGAGGGGAATTGAGCTTCCTTCAGAAACAGCTTAGTACCTGAAATTGGGTCATGGAACTAAGGAGAGGGCCTGACTATCAAAACTTCAAAGCCAGGTCATAACTCTTCCTTTTCAAGCTAGTTGTAACTTCAAACAGTCACTAAGCAATCAGCTATAAGTCAAGAATGACCTTTAAAAAAAACTCTAGCTTACCACATGTATGATGAAACACCATCCATATGTATGATCTTGGCCTGCTAACTTTAATTTACTCAACCAAGCCTGCAAATAGTGTTAAGTTGGAAGTTGTTCACCAAAATGTACATTCCTAATGGACACTTTTCTTCTGGTTAATACAGTAGAAAGACCTTGCTAAAACTTTGATCACATTTGCACATACGTCTAAGGCTTGTTTGAATAGACTGTGTTATGAACAATGACCTAAACTGATATACATTCTACTATAGGGATTCCGAACCCATGGGCCACAGCCCACTACTGGGCCTTGGCCTATTTGGAATTGGGCCGCCCAAATGGCTAGCTGGAATTCACATGCAGGTGCACGATCAACTTGTGCAAGTGCCAGGCTGGCAGTTCCTCTCTCACCTCCTCCAGCCAGGCCACCTAGCCACAAAGGTTGGGGACCACTGTTCTACAAGTATTTACTATTAGTGTGTGTGTGTGGGGGGGTGTATTTTAACTACTGCTAGTAAAAATAGCATATAATAACAATATAAGCGGTAAAAGTAGAGACATGTATATAATTGGCAAGCGATCTATGCTTATTTTTTAAAGGGGAATACTTTTTTCCCCTCAGTTTATCAATATATACTGTAATATAATCTTTAAACATATTATTTTGAAAATCAAAAATGGTTTACTTATCTCATATCCATCTTATATACATCTCATTACTGTTTATATAATTTTTAACATTTATATAATTAAACTTAAGAAATATCTATATTTTTTATCCAGCTATTATTCAGCTATCATCTAAATTCATCTACATTTTGCAAGCAATCACAGTTATGATGACAATAGATCCTCTTCTGTCCCATGTGTCACTAACATATTTCTTGTACTGCATCTACCTAAGTAATCTAGTTAGTTAGTCACAAAAAAATGAAAGCATGCAGATGTACTACTATGTTCAAAATAACCTTTTGGAAGGAGCTCAGCATAGGAATTGTCAAGATTATCCCTGCTGAGACAGAAATAGGCTGTCTATCCATATGATCTAAGAAGTGGGTCCATTAACAAAAGAAAATTGCCAACTGCTCTACTATAGTTGTGTCTGCTTTTTAAAGAATAACAAAACAATCTGGTCTGGTCAGCATGAAGCACAAAGAAAAAGAGATGATTATACACAGCTTTATACGCTTTCTTCAAGCTTTCATTCTAGTAAAGAAGGCTATTTTACTATAACCCATTTAAAATTCGCCAGCATGCAGCACCTCTGAACTATATTCTAAACCATTTTTTTTAAAAAAATAACCTATCTGTGCAAAATAAATAAATTATAACCTTTGTGCAAAGTGCTAGGGAATGAGAGTCCTATTTCTTTAGTGTAATATTTATGAGAATTGGGAATTAGGGAGGTAGCACTTATTTGAAATGCCAGGGTGAGGGGAAATAAAGCTGGTGCCATTTCTTCTTTTACTCTACTAAAATAATAATCCAAATTTCAGATTATTTTACACCCATACACACACATACACAAACACGTGTACATACACAAATCTAACACGTAAAATAGTATTTTTATTAAAAACTCTTAAATGACTTTTTTTTAAAAAAATCATTTTTATCAGTAGTAATTCTAAGTGCTGAAAGGAAACATGTATAAAATTAAGTGAAAATATAACACAGAAATTCTATTCAGCAGCACATTAATTAAAGGAAATAAACAGACATTATTTATTAGTCTTTTTATATAAGACTAATTTTATAAATTATTAAGCTAAATTGCAAGGTTCTATCGTTACTATATTGCACTTAGTAGCACATAACCTGAATAATACATTTTAAAAGAAAGTTTATTATCTAAATTAATTTTATCAAGTACTTTCTTACAATGAAAACATACTAAAAAGAGAAAGACAGGAAAAGAAATATTAACAAATCTATTTATAAAAGCTAGGGATCAAACCTCTACTTTAAGCATCACACGCTTTATTTCTGGGTATTGTGATAGTATAATAATCTTTGGACAAAAATATTTTACCAAAGCCACTCTTCTATTCTTTTATCTTAAAAAAATAATTAGAATAGTTTTAAGATAACACGGAAGCCATGAATAGTATTTATTTCCTATCAACTACAGCTAAGCACCTTTAAGGTTAAATATTAGTATTCTTTTGCTTAGACTAGTAGAGTAAAATCCACAGGGACTCCTTTACCTTTATTTTATTTTATATATTATTCCAGGTTTCTGTTTTTGATTTTATAATACTGATGTTATGTTCTGTAACTATTATATTTTAAACAGTTGTGTGGGATTTGTTCTATTAAACATGAATGTACATGAAAATATATACATATATACACATAGTAAATAAATAAATAAGAAAAACTAGAGATGTCTCCGGAGATATCTGGGAGGCAACGTATGTTGTTATTCCCCAGATCTGCTCACTAGAACTGTAATTATAAAACTAGTCCTCTTTTCACAGATGGGGCTTTTGGATTCTTTCCATTCCATAGATTTGATATTTTAACAAAACAATTGTGATTATTTATTTGAAACACACTGGATTTTTTACAACTAAAAATATTTTTTCAATAATTTGAATTTTTCTTTTGTTATTTGTTGCAGTACTGCTAACATCCTACATAAGCATTTGATTAAAGTTATGTAACCTTAAGTACCCATTTCTTGTTATCAGCCCAGAAAACTGCAATTTTGATTTTACTAGAAGCAAAATTTCCATGGGATCAGAATTTAACTATTTGTAATAATTTTTACGGTCCTTGCATAAGGACAGAAAAAGAGACAGGGAAGGAGAGAGGGAGGGAGGGAGGGAGATGCACACTGCAATGCTATTATTTAAACAACTTTCCTGTTATAAATATAATTTAAAACCACATTTAAGTCTTGAGGAGAAAATATTTTTAAAAGAATGTAATATTAATAATTCATAATTTGTAAATCAATATGTTAATTTGGTACAGTATTTTAGATTTCACCAAATCATATTCTTAATTCACAAGAAAAGATTAGATGTTTAATAGATTCTAATGGTTTATCTCCACTGGCCGACTGTCCCATACCAGAAAAGGTAGACAATTGCTTTTGGAAGGAAGAAACAGATGTTACTCTATTCTAATTCCTCTAATTCCTCATATACCATCAAGGCAATCTTCTTGGCTTTTCAGACACCCTCCCCTTAGTAGATATTCCAATTGTCTATAATACAGTTTTAGAGCTACACTTATCATGAGGGCTACAATTTGATGGAATGTGCACCTGGAGAAACAGTGGAAAGAGTGAAGAGCTTCCCCAGGGAACAGGCAATGCATTCCAGTTCTTGTTGTTATTAGTTGTGAAGTCGTGTCCGACCCATCGCGACCCCATGGACAACGTTCCTCCAGGTTTTCCTGTCCTCTACCATTTTCTGGAGTCCATTTAAGCTCACACCTACTGCTTCAGTGACTCCAGCCATCTCATTCTCTGTCGTCCCGTTCTTCTATTTCCCTCAATCTTTCCCAGCATCAGGCGCTTCTCCAGTGAGCCCTTCCTTCTCATTAGGTAGCCACAGTATTTGAGTTTCAACTTCATTCCAGAGAAAAGCCTAAATTCAGAGACTGGGCAACTCAAGCTGGATGGGAAGGGGGGGGGGAAGCTTTGTACCCTAGAATCTCTAAGGATATATCTATTAAAATAAAGAGATCTTACTTTAGCTTAGCAAAACTCTGTCCATTAGGTGTACATAAATAAAGATTGGACACAATTGGATTTTATCTTTGTCTTGGGCCTGAAATATAACACCTTCTGGGAGGAGGCTTCGTGGTATCCGTAGCAGAACATCCAGATTCAGCCATAGTTTCATTCCATACAGCATTAACCTTGTGAACTCTCAAGCTTTCTCCTTCCATTATATATTCAAGATGGACAGTATTTAATATTTATTTGTTAGCTTCCTGTGGTGACGGCGGTGTCGTGGCGGCTTTTTTCAGCCGTCCGCCCTGGAATGTGTCAAAGCCAGCTGAGACAGCGAGCAACAGCTGTTTCGTGGCTTGGAATCTCTCTCCCCGGGTGAAGAGGAGGAGGTGAGCTTCCCTCGGATAGTGGTAGAGCTCCCTGAGAGACCCCAAAGTTTTTTTTTCTTTGGAGGTCGGAGGGTGAGAGCTCCCACGGAGTCTGAGGCGTTCTCCACATTCCAGGATGCCTTTGCTCTAATTTTTTTTTTAGAGCAAAGCTAGACGCTGCTTTCACATCTGCTTTCAAAATGAACTTGTGAGTAAAATTTAAAGCAGACAGAGCTGACCAGGGAGATTATCTTGGTGATTATTCTGAGACTTTAACTCTGGAAAAGATTTCATCTTCTCTTTCTTCTTATTTGAGAGGGGTGAAAAATGGCGCTGAGATGTTGATTTTAAGAGTGAAAGGACCGGAACTTCAATTTGAAACAATGTAACAGCTTTTACAAGATATAAGAATTTTCTTTTTTTTTTTTAATAATATAGGGGGCTTTTGTCTTTTTTTCCTTCCTTTTGTCTCTTTTCTCTCTCTCTCTCTCTCTCTCTCTTTGCTAACTGTTGAAGGTTTTATAAGATTTTAAGAGTTTTTTCTTTTTTATATAAGTGACAAGATGGCTTCAAAGCATCTCGGAGCTTTTGTTTCTAAAGCCTCGATCTCCTCTTCGGTAATGCAGATAGCCCAGCAAGTCGAGTCTAAATTTCCACCACTTTTTTCAGCTTTACCAGCAGTTTTATCTAAAGACTTACAGGACGCTTTGGAAGATAGGGTACGACGGATTGAAAAAGAGATAGGTGAAATTATTGAAAATAAATTTAGGAAACTGAGAGAAAATATAGCGTCTGTGTTTCAGAAGTTTGTTGATCACATAGATCGTCTGGATCAGCGTATTGATGTTGCTGTAGAAAGTTCTGAAAAATTGGAAGATCGAGTTGATAAAACAGAAAATAAGGTGGAAATAATTCAGGATGAAATTACTATGTTACAATACAGAAGTATGGAGTTTGCTTTAAGAATAAGGGGAATGTAGGAAAACATTCAAGAGGATTTGAGACAAGTGGTCGTAAAGGACATAGCTTTTATTTTGAAATCTAAGCCTGAAGAAATATTGAGAGAGATGGAAAATGTTTTTAGGGTTAATTCAAGGGTTGTGAGGCAGAGGAATCTGCCACGAGATGTGGTTGTTTATTTTTCTAGTAGATCACTTGGTAATAAAATTTTACAAATTGCAGCTCAGGATGTTATACTTTTGAAAGAACTACCTTCAAGAATTCTTAAAGTAAGAAAGCATTTTGTTTTTCTGGCTGATGAGTTTAAGAGGCGACAGGTCCGGTTCAGATGGGAAATACCAGTTGGAATAGCAGTGAATTATGCGGGGATATATTATAGACTTGATACAATTTCAAAAGCGAAAGATTTTTACACTTTTGTTTTGAAGGCGGGCTCTTCATTACCCACAGCTGAGATATTAGAAGAAAAATTGGAAGAGCAACAGATTGAAGAAGATATACAGGTTAAACCGCTGCAACAATCTTTCTTGACAGAAGATTCATTAAAGAAATTGAGTATGACTCGTGTAGTTTTCAGAAGCAAAATAAAGGCGGGCTCTTCATTACCCACAGCTGAGACATCAGAAGAAAAGTTGGAAGAGCAGCCGATTGAAGAAGATATGCAGGTTGAACTTTTGCAGCAGTCCTCCTTAACAGAAGATTCATTAAAGAAATTGAGTATGACTCGTGCAGCTTTCAGAAGTAAAATAAAGGAGGGTTCTCCGCCATTTTCTACGCGCTAGACAATAGAAGGAAAATTTGGAATATCAGCCAGCTAGCTAGCTTTTTTAGGGGGGGGGGGATTATAAAGAGTTTTGTTAAATCTTTGTTATTTAGGGGGGAAAAGTTTAAAAATTTAAAATTATGATCTCTGTTTGGGAGAAGACTTGATAGGTTTTAATTTAGCGATTTAATATTTGGGAGTATTTATTATAATGTTTAATAAACGTATAAAGATAATTACGATATATTATGATATATTAAAAGGGTATAAGAAGTTGATAGGTTTTGATTGAGGAGAAAAGGTTAAATTTATGATTAATAAATTTACTTGGGTCTGGGGGGGAAAGAGTTAAGAGCCAAGTTTATATTGTTTAAAAGAAATATACATCTCGGGGTGGAGAAGGTGGATAAATTATATGAAAAATAAATATGGGATTTAATGGATAAATTATGATTAGAGTAGATATGATTAAAAGTATCGTTTTGATTATGAATAATTTTTGGTTTAAATTTGGAATTGTTTAATTTGCTTTGTATTTGATTTTTATAGTTGATTATGAATAATTTTTGGTTTAAATTTTTTAATTTGTTTGAATTTGTTGTTTAAATTTGTTTCGTATCTGAGTTAAAGTAAGTTATTGATTTTGTTATTTGTATAGTTGGATAGGTTTAGTTAGATTCAGTTTGTATTAGTTAAAGTTAAGTAGATTTTGTTTAATATGTTTGAAAACCCTGTGCCAAGCTCTGGGAAGTGGGGGGAGGGGGGTTGGGGCTGGGTGGGTGTTTGGGGGAGTGGGGGGGAGGGGGGGTTGGGGCTGGGTGGGAAAGTAGGTTAGACAATAGGATTAAAGTAAGATAATAGATGGGACAACTTATGAGAGAGATGTTGCTTGGGCATTTACCCGGCACTGTATCCGAAGAGGGATGAGAGTGGAGGAGAAAGGTTAGGGAGGAAGTAGGATGGTGAGAGGAGGGGGAGGGGAGAGACAGGTAAGGGGAGGTGAGAAAGAGGAGGGAAGTAAGGGAGAGTGTTAGAGAGGGCGGATGCAGTTTGGGGGGTGGGCAAGCAACACCTAGGTGTATTTATTTTATTTTGTCAAATGTGAAATTTTTTCTTTTTTGTTTATGTAATTGATAAATGAAAAATAAAAACTTTAAAAAATATATTTATTTGTTATGTATATGTAGGGGTGTGGGTCTATACATATGTTGTATATAGTATGTTTAGGTGTGTGTCATGTATGTGTTTCACTTTGAGAGCGGGCAACTAAATTTAATTTTTGATGTGTGCTGTTGTGCCCACAGTAAAAAAATGACAATAATGGTTATCTTATCTTATCTTATCTTATAATGGCTGTAATTTTTGACTTGCAAATAGAAAGCTGTTGGTTTATAATACATTCTCCCTCCCTCCCTCTTTTTTTTCTCCCCTGAGCTTCCTAATTTTCTTCTGTTTTTCCTTTAAAGTCCAATAATTTCAGTATTTTTCCAACAAACTGAAATAAGAGAGTTTCATCCACAATAACTTACCCTAAGTAGATTATATCAGAGTTGGGATAAAATCCTTTTATCTCAGATGAGTGGAAAAACATGAAATAGTGCACCATTGGATTTTTTTAAAAAAAAAATAACAAACACACAGGAAATATGCAAGGAACTCAGAGAAATGGGAAAAAACATATTAAAAACTTCTATTGAATTTCTATTTAAAAGGTAAGATTTATAGTCATTCTTAAAGCATTCATGTAAAAATAGCTCTAAAAGATATTAGAAATGATTTTTCTAAGCTGGTTGTAGTATCTGTGTGTACATTCATGCTGAACTTTAATTATGTATGTACCCATTTAAGTTAATATTTTGTGTGTTTATGCATTTGTTTTTACGACACATACTATGTTCAGGAAGAGCTACCACAGGAACAGAAAGGTGAGAGGTAAAGTAGTAAGGAAATTGTCTGGATATGCTGTCTTTTATCTGGGCTGGAGACCTTACAAACTGTTACCAAGTATCTTATAGATAGCATTTTCTTAAACCAGGTTAGAATTAAACTGGCTGCATGCAGGATAGGAGCATCTTAATTGGTAAAAGGGAATACGGTGTAAGGCAGAAGCATAGCTGATCCAGCAGAACTGTTTATCATTGAAATCACCAGTGCAACTAGGAAATGTCTAACTCAGTGGTTCTCAACCTGTGGGTCGGGACCCCATTTGGGGTTGAACGACCATTTCACAGGGGTCGCCAAACAACGCAGTCCACCATTTTTCCCCCCTTTTCCTTAGTTGTGCTACTCCCTTTTATTCTGTTGGCTTTTGAAAGCCAATAGAATAGACTCTCTTGAATACAGTCTAATTCTATTGGCTTTCAAAAGCCAATAGGAATTGTCCAGGCTGTCTCTGCCCTGCTGAACCCGCCAAAAGTCCCATTCTGCAAACGGTGCTGCACCAGTTGAGTAGTCCTCGACTTACGACCGGTTGGGGGTCGCGGCATTAAAAAGGTTGAGAACCACTGGTCTAACTGAATCATCACTCCCAATTTTACAAAGCACTATTTAATCCCTTTAAGGTTTTTATCTATAGAGTTTTACTTTATATTTGTGTTTGTGTGTATAATGTGTTTTATTATTTATTATTTATACTCCTTGCAGATAGCATCTTTCCATTCCAATCTTTCCATTCCCAACCTCCAGTCAGAACTGAAGAAGCTTCCTGGATGAGAAACAAAACATCTTCAAAGAAAAACAAGAAAGTCCAGTTGCCTCGTGAAAAAGCATCTTTGGGATAACTATGACCTGGGTGACTGAGAATCTCCATAAATGTTCATGTTTGTGACAGTTGCAGTGTCCTGGGGTCATGTGACCATCTTTTGCAACCTTCTGTCAAGCAAAGCCAATGGGAAAGCCAGATTCGCTTAAAAACCGTGTTATTAATTTAACAATTGCAGTGATTCACTTAACAACTGTGGCAAGAAAAGTCATAAAATGGGACAAAAGTCACTTAACAAATTTCTCACTTAGCAGCATAAACTGTGGTCTTAATTCTGTATATCAAATGTGCTGTATCATCCTTAATAATTTGCCCAACTCCTATTTTTGCTAGTGTTTCTTATCACTGTTATTACCGATCTTCTTTCAGAACATAAGGCAATGAATACATTTCATTGCACCTGCTATTGTACCTTTTTTTGTCACCAATCTACCCCCCCCCCAATCTGTGAGTCAGAACAAAAGAACCAGAGAGTGACTAGATGACGAATAGTAGCAGATGGAGAGAAACTACTAATGTGTAGGCCAAGACAAATCAGTAACTACGTAAAGCATCATACTACCTGTAGTAGAAATGTTGTTCTACTTAAAGGAATATTAAAGTCACAGGAACGTTTGATTAATACACAAGTAGACCTCATTTAGCAACTACCTTATGGAGTGACCATACAGCAGACATGTCAAACACAAGGCCCGCGGGCCAGATGCGGCCCACGAAGTGGTTTCATGTAGCCCGTGAAGCCATCCTGGAAACAGTGAGGGAACAGCCCCCTCTGCCTTGGCCCTGGCCCAGGCCAGCCGGGAGCCAATGTACAATTTTGTGGTGGCCATCTATGCTGAAATGTATTCAGTCTTAGCTCCATAAGCCCTCCCCCTGCATGGCCTGAGAGGAACAGTGAGGCGCCTCCAGTGGACCATGCCTTGGCACTTGCCCCGGTCCCACCCTTCTGCCAGAGACCCTCAGATCTATCCCACTCCTGCCCAGGCCCCGACAAGCATCCTTGACGCGAACAATGTAGAGCTTGCCACACCCACCCAGTAGGCCACACCCACTCCATTCACACCCAATCAGTAGGCTGCACCCACCCTGGCCACACCCACCCGGCCCCCTGAGGGCAACCACAATGCTGATGCAGCCCTCAATGAAATTGAATTTGACACCCCTGCCATACAGTTATGGTTGCGATGAAAAAGTAACTTTGCAACCAATTCTCACATCCACAATTCACAACTCTGTAAAGCAAAGAAAGCTGAAGTAAGATTGTAAGCACAGTTGTGGTTTCACTTAGTGCTTGCTTTGCTAAATGACTTGAGTTGTCACTGCCCATGTTACTAAATGAGGACTACATTTATTATTGCTATAGAGTGAGAATATAATTATTTATTGGACAAAAGTCTTGACACTGGTAATCCAGAAAGCAATATTAGGAATCAACATTCTCTATTGTATTTTTTATAAATTTCCTAATAATTTCCTCCATAACTGCATCCATCTTTAAAGCATGAAACACAATGCATGAAATAATTCATTCCTAATAACTATTAGTTCTAAAATATATTCATAAAAATAGAATGACCTTTCATGTTATTTTTTTTAAAAGAACGGTTTCTTTGGATTTTCTGAAACAGCCTGATTTTTGGCAACAGTCAAGGGCTAATATAATATGAAGTCAATACCCTTCCTAAAAAGAATGTCCCTGGGTTATGGAAAAGCATACATTCTTACAGAAAGAACAATTTAAGGTTTATTTAAAAAATAAAGCCATGAGAATAATGAATTAAACTGTCCTAGTTTCATATTTAAATAAACAAGGACACTTTTTTAGTTTTGAAGGAAAAAGGATAAATGAACTGCAGGGGATTTTTGTCTGAAATGTATTGAAAGAAAGAATTCATGCCACCACTCAAAGTGATGTAACAACTGCTTTTATTTGGTATTTGCAGAGATGGAAAATAAAATCAAGTTTGAAAATTATGACAGAATATTTTAAAGTATTTAAAATATTATCATGGAAAGTCTACCTCAATCTGTAACTGATATAATTACTAATATAGTTATTGAGACTTGTATGGAAAATATCAATACAGTACAATGTAGCCTTAGTCAAGTCTTTGAATTGACTGGTTGTGTATATCAGACCAAGGGTCCCCAATCTCTGGTCCCCGAATCAGTGCCAGGCCACAACCCATTTGGAACAGGACCACAGAAGTGGTGGGCAAGCGTGCGCGTGCATTACTGTCTTTGTGAAAGTGGCATGCGCATGTGCACAAAAAACTATCCCCTCTCTTCTTCTACCACTGCAGCCTCCACCGGTCCACCGAGCTGGAAAGTTTAGAGACCACTATATTAGGCTATTTATTTTGGATTAAACATGGTTCAAATTAGAAATGTTTTATGAAGCCACAGAATTTTCTCATTTCGAAAGCAAATGGGCAAAAAAATGTGCTGTAAATTTTTAACATTTGAAATCTATAGAATATATTTTGTTGGGATTCTAATTCCAAAATTATAGATAAATTTGCCAAGTGTTATGAAATCAGCAACATAAAATATCATATTACAGGGAGTCCTCATTTAATGACAGTATTTGGAATTAAAATTTCCCGTAACTAAAAGATGTAAAGTCCAACATCTTGTGTCTGTATCACTTAGCAACAGCAATCCTGGCAGCTCCCCTTGCCATTGTTAAGTGAGAATCATGGGTTTTTAAGCAAGGACTCCTGGCAAGTTCCTGCTGGTTTCCAACTAGTGAAGTCAGTGGGGAAGCCAGCAGGAAATTGCAAGCCCCATGCAAGTTGCAAGGAGGCTGGCAGGCAGGTAAATGACTGTCACTGGGGGAAGGAATATGTGTAGGTGACTGCACCAGCATGCAAAAGCAATCATGGGCCCAAAGGTGGCTGCTACCAGGAAGAATGTGGGGCAGCTACAAGACAAAGTCATGCTTTCCATTACTTTATCAAGGTTTAACACAATGCTAAGAAATGAGAAGCCTGAAGATTTCATAAATATAATCATACCAATGTACAGCTCTAAAAGGACTGTGCTGTGAAAATTAGAACATCCACATGATAGGAAGAAGCATGAAATCATCTAGGAAAACAAAGTCAGAAATTCTAAAACATGTTCCCATCCTGTTTTCTTTGCTTAAAACTCTTCTGCTTTCTGATCAGTGTTCCTATGACATTAATTTGCTTTGTGAATACAACTTTGTGCTAACGGTGAATTGGCTTTTGGCAATTTCTCTGCCTCTGACTGATGGCCTGTGCTTAAATGACCCAGCTTTCTGGCCTGCAATTTCTTTGAGCAAACAGCCTTGCCCAGCTGATATAATTTACACAAGAACTCTGACTTTTATATTTTCATGTCTGTTGTGGTCTGTCTAATAACCTGGCCTTATATCTATCTGACTTGATTCCTTTGAAAGATTTATGACAACCAGTTGAATAATCACAAACATATATCTGCCTTCCTTTCTATTTACCTCATGTCTTCCTTATGATAGCTAGTGAATGTTTCCCAATATTGGCTTTCCCAAAACTAGCAGTCAGAACCCTAATCTATTTAGTCATAATACTTCATATATGGAAATGTTTATGGCATCTTGTAGCAGTAGATTTTGTGATTTCATTATAAAGTGTATGTCAGAATACTTCCTTTTATCCACACTGAACGGATTATTAGATCTATTTTATTGAGTTGCAGTGTAATAAGGAAACAATTATCTGAATCCTTTGTTCCTGTTATTGCTTATTTGAAAAACAAAAAAAGAGTGCTATTCTTACTTTTCCATTTCTTAACTTTTCAGATTTAAAAGCCCCAAAGATTTTTTCCATTCTTAATAGTATGTATGTCCGGACTTCCAGTTCCGGTTTGCGGTGACTGCGGTCGTGCAAAGAGACTTGTCTCTTCACCGGCTGCTTTCCCTTCGGCGGTAGACCCCGAAGGGGGTTGAAAGTCGCCCTGGAGGGGTGACCACTGATGAGAAGGCTTGCTGGTGACTGCGGGAGGGCGGCAGCCTCTCCCGTGGCTCCAGCTGACTCCTTAGGGCCGACGGAGCAAAGATCGTCCTGCAAGATGGCTGATCATCTAGCTGCACCAGCCAAAAGTCACAAGAACATCTAAGCGTTAAGAACCACTGCGGATGATCCGGGTGAGACCCTTCCTTCTCCTCTCTTCACCCTATTTTTTCTTTTTGCCTGTAAAAAGAAGGAACTATTTCCCTGCCCTAAGAGACCGGTGTTTGTCTGCGTGGGACGAAAAGCACTGAATAAAAGGGCAGAATAATTAACTTTAATGCCTTTATTTTATTTCTAATTGGGGCCCCGAAAAAAACCCTTTTATAGAGCTTTTTTCTATAAAAAAAAGGAAAACTCATTTTATTGGTGTCTGGGAAAGAGTCTGTAACCCACTGAGGACATCTTATAGTGAAACTTAAATACTGCAGTTGCCTGCATCTGTTTGGAGATGAGGTTGGTCTGACCTTCAAACTATTGTAAAAACGGAAAAGATTAAGAAGTCTGCAGCTGTTAGAAACTGTGGGGGTGGACATTGGTTAACCCTGATTAAATACAGCCTCCACTAAAAGATAAAGGACTGCTTCTAACTATTATTGAAATGGAGAAACCCTATTTACAACTAAACTGTAAACTTATATTGGAAAAAATTCATGAAGCCATTGAGCAAGTATGCGCTAAAATAAAAGAGATTACTACAGAAATAAGAGTCAGAAACCTCACTACAAACCTTCAAATTGACTTTCAGAGTTCAATTGACTACTCTATGGGCCAAAATATACCAGAAGAGGAATTAACCTACATTAAAGAAGAATCTGTATTACCTCATAAGCATCCTATTGAGACTTCTGAGGACCAAAAGGTAACCTTAATTAAACTATACACAACTCCAAAAACAACAGGAATTGATCTACAAACACGACTTATTGAGAACGATGATAACTTTGATAACCAACTATTAACCATAAAACTGGATACAATTGATTGTTTAACTTAACTGAACCAAACATTGAGACTTGAACTTCTAAAGCAACAAGGGTCTAACTACAAAGGAGTCAAGCTTTTAAAACAGAGGATGGGATATCTTCCATTGACTCAAATTACATCACAAGGAATAAAGGGAGATCTATCTGCTGAAATAGAGGCTCTGTTATGGAAACTGGCTTGGCACAAAAAGAAAGCCAGAATAAGACTGAAAAAAGAGACTTAAAACTACATGTAATGGGTCAAAAAGGTTTTGTAGACATGGATTGATCTAAGGTTTAAGATTTAAAATTAGAAGCAAGAGGAAAATTTTCTGAAATAAGATGTTTATTTTATCTGTGAAAACTATTTTGTAATGGAACAGAACAAGAAAATGGAAGAGGCTTTAGAGATTTGGACTGATTTAACAATTAATTGAGTATGTCAAGTTAGTAAGATGAAATTTTGTGTAATAATATGTATCTTTTAGATATGATAATTATTTGGATGAGAGTTAAATCTTACTTAATGGATTGAAAGGATTTTGTGTTTTGTTTTGTTATAGACATAGATTGAATGATAAACTATATATACACAGAGTAATGCTTTTATCTTAACTAGGATAATTATTATGTAGTGGAAGAAGAAATAAGAGAGATTTGTGATAAAATTAATGATCTATTAGATTAAGAATTAGAATACATCTGGAAATATTTGAATGTTATTGTTGGAATATTATGTGTATTTTAGAAGGAGTACCCGAAGTGCTAATAATATGTTTATTTAAGATTAAATTGGATTACAGTAATTGTAAAGTAGTAAAGCTTAAAAACAGGATTTGGATTTATATAAATGTAATCTAGAAATGGACTATTTTAAATATGTTATATTAGTTGAGGGAAACAGAGAGGGAACATTTAATGTATTAATTTGAGTTATATATATATGTGACTTTTTTTGATGATTGATTACCCCATCACTACGGTGCTTCTAGAGCACTTTGTTGTAAAAGTTAAAAAACCAATAAAATTTGTTTAAAAAAAATAGTAAGTATGTCCAGTGTCTTTAAATATCTTGACTGAGACTTATAGGATTTCTGCAAGTTCCAAATTCTTTGAAATGAGCCACAAATGAGCCACAAAGTGAGTTATGTACAAGAAAATGTTAATTTCCTATGTAAATGCAAAGAGATCTTAATAAGTGATTTGCAACATAAGGGTTCAAATTCTGGCATTATGCAAAGGACTTGTGTTAATGAAAAAGATAAATTCATAACTGATAAAGACTGAGCCATAGCCAACATTCAGAGAAAAGTTTGAAATAAAGATAGTAAAAAATATTTTGAGTCACCAAAATGGGCCTCTAGTGAACTTTTAAATCAAAAAACAACCCGCTACACATATGCACATGGGTGTCAAACTCGCAGCGTCATGTGTTGCGATGCATCGTGACTTTTTTTGCATTGCTGGAGCTGGGGTGGATGTGGGCTCTGTATAATGCAACCAGCCCATGGCTGGCAGTTTGACACCCCTGTATATGCAGATCTCCAGAACAATTTTCTGCATCTAGACACAGTGTCTCCATCTTTCTGAATTTAGTTCTTTTAATTGGCTGCCATCCAGCCTATTACCAATTTAGTTGAATTGCTGCATTAAGACATAAGCCCTCTGAGCTAATTAACTCTTGATGTTATCAGAGTATCATTTGCATATCCTACATGGCAGAGTTCAGTTTGGTTCGTTGGTTTGTCCTATCTGGATACTTCATCATCAATCAATAAAAGCTTACATAAATCCAGTGAAAAATATGACCAATTAAAGCACAGTGGTAAAACACAATAATCAAACCATGAAAAAAACAATAAAGAAGATCATAATGCAAGACAAAATGAGCATCAATCAATTTTTACTACGATCACAGACCAGCATTACAAATAAAGCCATTAAAACATTAAAAACAATCATAATAATAAAAAATAAAAGACAAAATGCAAAACAACATAAAATAGAGCTGTAAGATTAGAATTTTAAAAACAGTGACAATTAGTCGCCAAACACCGTATATAAGAATTCTCTCTTAAGTGGCTTCTGAAATATTACTGGCACAGGTCTTAATAAAGGTAGTCCTTAACTTATGTCCATTGATTTAATGACAGTTTGGAGTTACAACATGCTGAAAAAAAGTGTCTTATGACCTGTCCTCAAAGTTACAACTATTGCTCCGCCCTCATGGTCACATGATTGCAATTTAGGTACTTGGCAATGGTTACAATGGTCGCAGCATTCTGTAGTCACATGACTGCAATTTGTGACCTTCCCTGCCAACAAATCAAGAATGCAATGAAGAAATCAGATTTGCTTAATTACTGTGGTAAAATGGAACATTAAATAGGATCCAGTCATATGACTCAAATTTCTGCCTCAATTGTGGTCATAAGTGGAGGACTACCTTATTAAAGAGAGATTCCCCCCCAAAAAAGTGATTAAAATATTTAAAAGTGTGATTGATACATATACACATATATATACATATACACACATACATGCATACATACAGTACACACACATACACATAGATTTATAAGCAGACAAAAGGTCTGCATATCATGATAAATTATAATATGCTTTTAGCTCAGCATATTTTGTAAATTCAGTTTATACAATTTATAAACAGTAATTTATAACATAGATTATGTATGAACTTAAGTCAGTTGTAGTTTATTCAACTAACCATAGTTAATACAAACCTGTATTAGAGAGGTTGTTATATTATGACTGGGGAAATCCAAGTCAAACACTGATTCAGACATGAATCTAGTAGATGATTATCTACTAGATAATAGCTTCAAATCTCTCTCCCAAGTTCTCACGTTCTTTTGAGGATCAGTTGGAACAGGGGTGTCAAATTTGATTTCATTGAGGGCTGCATCAGCATTGTGGTTGCCCTCCGGGGACTGAGTGGGTGTGGCTGACTGGGTGGGCATGGCCAGCTCGACACTGGGGGGTGCCTGTGGGGGGTGCCTGTGGGGTGCATGTTGGGGGGTGCCTGTGGGGCCCCAGGCAGGGATGGGGGGATCCAGGGGTCTCCAGCAGAGAGGGGTGGGACGAGGGTAGGTGCAAGGCTGATCCACAGGAGGAGCCTCGTCAACCCTATTAGGCCATGTGGGGGGCCACAGGAGGAGCCTCGTCAACCCTATTAGGCCATGTGGGGGGCCCAGATGCCAGCGCAGGACTGGGCCACAGGGCACTGGGACCCCGCGGTCTGGCCCCACTTTCCCTCGGGGATGCCTGGCCATGCTTGCCTCCTCCTCGAGGCTGCTGCTCTTGTGCTCGCTCTCTTTGCCTAGGCTGTGCTTCCTGGGCTGGAGAAGGTTGAGCGGCAGCGGGGCTCCTTCTGGATGGGGCTGCTGCTACCACTGCCACCACCACAAGGCAAGGCAGGTGGCAGGGTGGGGAAGGGAGTCCTGTCTGCATCTTGAGGATATGACCTCCCTTAGCTAGAGCTGTCACACAGGGTCAGGTGGCAGGCTCACTGGAGGACAAGTTGGATGGTGAGGACTGAGGGCACAGGGGCCGTGGCGTGGCGGTGATGGTGACCAGCTGGGCCGCCTCACTGCAGCCCCATCATCTGTCTTTGCCCATGGCCGCCATGGCTGGGATGGGGAGGCAGCTACATGGTGCATCTGGCAGGCCAGACCGTGTGCCTTCCCTGCGCCTTTGCCTCTGCCTGCTCTTTGTAGGGCCAGGCCAGTGGTTGCAGCTCTCGGATCCACCTGCACTATGTGGGCTGCAGAGACCCGGTTGCCTCTTGGGGATGGATGCCCCCTACCCTTCCTGTTCACTGGGGCTGTTGTAGGTGGGGTGGCAGGTGGAAGTCTCATCCCACATGTGCAGCGGAGCTGGAGGACAAGATTGGAGGGTGAAGGTTGAGGTTGTAGGAGCTGCAGTGTGGTGCTACCCCCACGCCGCCACCTGCCTTGCCTTGCCTTGCCTTTGAAATATCATTGACTCCTGATGACTGCCTGAAGAAAGCCCTGCAGTTTTCTTGGCAAAATTTCAAAAGTGTTTTGCCATTGCCTGCTTACTAGAACTGAAAGAGGGATTTTCCCATGTTCACGCAGCTGGCTTTGAATCCTAGCTAGGTCTAGAATTCACAATTTCCTGGTTTCTAGCCTGCTCCCTTAACCACTACACTAATTTTTTGTTAACTCTTTTTGCTTTCTGTGCTGTTAGTGGATAGCGGTTTACTACAATCCATGATTGGGGAACAAAGCTAACCAAAACATGTAACTACTGTACAATGTTAGTTTAATGTATTTGGGAACAACTTAGTTTTGTTTAATTTAGTTAAGAAGCAAGTAGTGGAATGCATAACATCAGACGTTACTAAAAGACAAGATTACGAAACTGTGTCTCAGTTACTTTGGCCATGTCATGCAGGGAAATTCAGTGGAGAAAGCAATTATGTTTGGAAGAGTAAGTGGTAAAAGGAAACCAGGCCATCAAAGGACATGGTGGCTGGACATTGTCAAAACTTATACCAGCCAGAGCATAGAAAAACTCAAAGAAATAGTGCAAGATCAAAAGATGAAGAGAAACCTGGCTCACAGAATCACTAAGAGTTGGACTCAACTGAACAGATATCATCATCATCATCATCATCACTCTCATTTTAGTTAATAAACTGAAACATCTATTCTGCCTTATAACAATAACAGCTTTCTTTCATTGACAAAAGCAATAAACTAAACACTGGATACAATTGCTAGGCTTCGTTATTCGTTTCTTAGTAGCACACACCTTTAAAATGGAATTTGCCATTTTAAAAATAATGTCATCATTCAAATTTGCCAGGGAATTTTAAATATAAAATTTAAATATATTTAGTAAGAATCCTAGGATTGGACCTATGTAAAAGAGAAGAGTATCAGTATAAAATTGGTAATATAACAGAACTTGACCCATAGATGCTCCTAAACAACAAGGCCAGAACCTCCCAATATCATGCTTCTAGTGAGGGTAAAGGCAGACCACTGAAATAGGCCGAGGTGAAAGCCCGGTGGCATGTTGCAGTATCAAGATTATACATATATTTAGCCTGGCAAAGACTTTAAATAGATTTCCCTTCTCAAAGCAAAGAGAGGTCCTAGCATTGTCTTTCCGTAAATCAATACCCATTATCTGCTGTCATACAGCTTCTTTAGCTGTGAGAAGATCTAGGGATTACAAGGCTAGTATGATGAGACCACAATTGTATAGCTTCATCTCAAGTTTCCAACTTGAGTGAAACTTACTCAGTAGAATCAAGGAGGAAAGCTCTTGCTTACCCATATCTACAGTTCTACTGAAATAGCTCCTGTCTCCATATTGAAGGGCAATGTTGAAAACACAATAAGGTGTTCACAGTACAAGACAGTTGCATAATTTTTTATTTAAAAAAGCAAATTATTTTTTCTTTTTAAATGTGTTCTAATTAAACCTTAAAAAAAAATAAACTGGTAAAGATAAGAAACAGGGTGGATGAAAAAGTAAATTGCAAACTAAAAAACAAAGGATTTACAAATATCACAGAGATTATAATTTTCCAGTGCAGCTGGGTCTCTCTAGTCATGGCATCTGTATTCAGACTGATGTTTTTTTAGTGGCAGTCCCAAAGTTCATCATATGAAATGTGGCTGCTGCTTGCTGCATTCAATTTGATGGTGGGAAATATGCACCTTCAGTCTTGTGATGAGCAAAATCTGAGTAGATGAAGTGTGATCTTATGTTGGGCTATTTGTGCTTAAAATTGTAAATCTTAATTGGCAAACTTCTTTTGTGCAGGGTCCAGAGACTGTGACACCACCACCATTTCTTCCTTCTCCACCTCTTAATTTGCCTTTGTTCTTGCCAGTTCTGAACAGGGTCATTTCCTCCAATTAATCTTATAGCCATCTGTCATTATACTTTAGAGGAACCATAATTTCTAATATTCATAAACCTACTTTTCATGTGGACTACATATGCTGCTATAATGAAATATGAATTAATGCTTCCTACCTAAGTATTTTACTGTGAACCTGTCTCCACTGTGTAGGTATTCTAAAGCTTTAAGCAAAAGAACTAGTTTGATCAGACTTTCAGTTTCATATATACTTTTAGAAACAAAATGGATTGGGTATTTGAATAAAAAAATTAATGAATACCTTACTTGATTCCTGGAAACTGCAATATTGTTCCTATTATATTTATATTTAATTTAAAAAAATCTATGGACAAATAGCTACATGCTGAGAATAAGAATTTAGAAAGAAAACTGTTGAATTGTGTATGAAAAATAATGTAAGTTATTTATTCTCCATAAGAGGGCACTATTGCTTTGTCTTTAAGGTACATTTAAAAATATCCTATTCTATTTGAAAACTGCTACATCTTTTAAAAGATATCAATTTTTAAGACAGATATGTATAATTTATTAAGGCTAATTATTGAATCTCTAATTCACGGTTGGCCAAAAATACAATTTCATTTTATGAAGGTTGGAAAAGTATTCATACATTGGGAATGAAGTACAATATGATAAATATTAAATTAACATTAAATGCACCATCACATAAAAGATGAAATACTGTGTTGTCAATACTATAAGTAGACCAGACCATAAACCAATGATATTTAGGTCTAAAACTATTTTTATACGAACAGCTATAGTGACAAAATCTTGCAAGGCTGAAGCCCTTCCCCTTTGCTTTCTCCACATGTGAGAAGCTAATTTGAGACATTTACTCAAAGTGGTTTCTTGGAATGGGCTCAAGCTTTACTTATCTGATTGTTGCTTTGGTAGTGGCTCTTCCTCCTGTCCTTCATGGCCATTAAGTATGATCTCTATACTATCTGTATAAGATTGATTTTGATGTATATATCTTTCAATTTCGAAAGCTCTTACATTGTTTTAAGCCTCTGGGAACTTATATGGAACAGCAAAAAGATGACTATTATGGATGCCCTGACACTATATTTGTTAAGTTTCAAAATTATTTTCTGAAGTTAGAATTCTGAAGTTTAAAAAGATAGTGTTGTCATTTTACAAATATGGAAAGAATTCTCGCCAATTTATTTTTCTATGGATAAATTCTATAGCAGGGAACCCCAACCTATGAGCCGTGATCCACTAATGGGCCAGGGGAGGTTTGCAACCGGGCCACGGAAACAGCTGGCAAGAATGTGCATACACATCCTCACTTGCGCGAGCAGTGGGTGAGCGCATGTGCGCATGCTATTTGCTGAGTGGCAGGCATGTGTACACACTACTCGCACAAATGCAGCTGCATGTGTGCTTGATGGCTGCTTGTGCAGTACCATCCCCTCTCCCATCCCACCAGTCCTTAAAGCCAGAAACATTGGGGAACTCTATTCAATAGCCATGCATTTCCATATATGTTCAATAATTACTTGATGAAGAAAATGAAAATAGGGTATAGTTAATTTCATTATTGCAATTTTATTAGATGGTCAAAATTTAGACTTCTGTTTGCAACAATTCTTTGCTTCATATTTTCCTTTATTAAGAATAAATCCTTCCTTATACCAGAAGCTAGAATTTATGTGAAGAGCTTGCTATATTTAACATTCATCCTGTAAGCAGAAAAAAACTTTGTTTTCATTTGATTAACATATTAATAAGGTATCAGCCCTTTTCGGTTAAGCAAAGTGAGGAAATAGATGCTATAAGAAATACTAGAACTCTACTGATATAACAATAACAATAGATATTGTTTTTCAAGAATCTTGAAAGTCTGATAGCATTTCTCATTCCTTCCTTATTCCAATGAGAATCCAGCAATATGTAGTTTTTGTCACACTTTTTGCTTTTCCTAAACTAAGCCCAAGTTTTCTTAATTATTGCCACGTATTTTCTTCAGGGCAACCTCTGTAGTCCTCTACATAAGGTTAGCATATCATAATCAAACCAAACATATAATGGCTAATAGATACTTGAAACTATTAGAAAACTGGTTGATTGTGTGCATCAAGTTGGTCCTGACCCTTAGCCATCACATAAATATATCTTCTCTGATTTGTCCGCAACCTGTCCCCCCACCAAGTCTTTCACGGGTGCACTTATTGCTGCTAAATTAAAACCATCCACCTTGTTGCTGGTTATTTTTTATTTAGGTTTCCTTCCACTTTTATTATTGTTCTGGACTTCTCAAAAGACCTATATTTTCCTGTAATGTGTACACAATATAATAATTTAGCCTGATCATACATTCCCCAAGTAAGAACTCTGGATTGATTAGTTCTACTATTCATTTTTTTAGCATATCATTTTATGTAAAGTATAGTCTAATTCAGGGGTCCCCAACCCCCAGTCCATGGACCAATACCAGGCCAAAGCATGCCAGCAACAGGTTTGCACAAACAAGCAGCGCCCCATCCGCAACATGCAGGCAGCACACAAAACCACATACCCTCCGGTCCATGGAAAAACCTCTCTCCATGGAACCAGTCCCTGGTGCCCAAAAGGTTGGGGACCTCTGGTCTAATTTATATCTTTTGTATCATTGCATATGATTTGTCAAAAAGGCAACAGTAAAGACATAATAAGATGGGGGTAACTGTAGGAGTTATTGCTTCGTTCAATTATTGCAATCTCGGTACTCCCAATTGTACTCTTGTTCATTTAACAACTGCAAGATCACTTAACGATTACAACTGGGAGTGCCAAGATTGAGGTTGTTGAGCAAAGCAGTCATGTGATGTCTCACCTACTGCTTCGCTAGACAACAGAAATTCCAATCTCAGTTGTGATCATAAGTCGAGGATTACCTGTAAATAAATTCAAATAGGATTTTCAGCCATTTAGTGGAAGAACATTTGCGCACAACGTGCACTGGGGTTCCCAGGGCCTTAAGCACCTTTTGTAGCATCCTGTGCTTCTTATCTGACCACACTGTCCCGCCACTCAAGGACCGAAAATCCTGCTTGGATTTTGGCTCCTTCTCGACTCTGGAGACTGGCTGAAAGAGCTCTCTGTTGAAGGATTTCAGATTTGTGCCTGCTTGCATGGAGGTGAAATCCTTTGGCAGGGAGCTCTTTTTACCAGCTCCCAGAAACAAGAGGGAGTACTCTTGGCAGATACAAGTAGCTTGCAACCTTCCCCACTGGCTTTCCCCTTTCTGGGGATGCTAGCAGAGACATGATCATGGGGCACTTGGCAACTGCTCTGGTTGCTTATCATGTTGATAAGCAACCAGATCACAATCACGTGACCATAGGGGGGGAATGATATGACATTTTGTGATGGTCAGAATTGCTTTCCAAGATAAAGCACCTGCTCCAAGTCCTTATTAATTCAAACCATTATTGAGTGAACAATTGTTAGTGGAAGATTACCTCTATTGGCATTATTGGAATTCTGTTCATCTTGTAGTGAACCTTGCCTGCTAACATTAGGAAAATATATAAATTATACATATTTAAGCATATATTTTTATTTATTTATTTATTTAAGCATCATCAAAGCTGACACCAGCCAGAGCGTAGAACTCAAAGAAGTAATGAAAGATTGAAAGACACGGAGAAACCTGGCCCACAGAATCGCCAAGAATCAGACATGAGTGAATATATAATATCATCATCACATATTTAAGATTTTCTTTTTCATAATAAAAGTACTTATAGATGCCTTCATATATTTATTTTAGTTCCAAATGGGGTAAAATTTGGTGTTATAAATTTATTTAAGGGACCTTGGAAATCTTCTAGTCCAACCCCCTCCTCAGGCAGGAATACCTATACATTTCAGACAAATGGCTGTCCAGTCTCTTCTTAAAAATTTCCAGGGTTGGAGCATTCACAGCTTCTGGAGGCAGGTTGTTCCACTGATTATTTGTTCTATTTTAAAAATGTATTTATTTCGGTCCACAAGGAACAGAAAACTGTATAGCTTGGGTATCATTCACAGTGCCTATCAAGTGTGAAAATAATTCAGGTTCTCTAGAAGACAACGTGGTTTGGTGCCTGGTTCTCCTAGGTGGTTTTTTTTCAAAACTTTTAAAAATTGACCTGTAAATATAAGATTTCTGATATATCTCTTGATCAAGATAGTTTGGTGAGATGCTTGAGCTGTTCTGTCAACATGCCTCCTGAAGGCCTCTTTCTTTCTTTCTTTTCCATATATTTTATTGATTTTTTAAAACATAAATCACTTAATAGTTGATAAACAGTGTGTTTGCTGGGTTTACATTTGTAAAGAAAAATCATTAACAATTAGTTTCTATAATCCATAATCCACATAGTATATTTAGTTGATTTCCCTTTTTCCCCAAAATGTCTTCTTTGCAAACCTTGAAATAATACAGTTCTTATTATTTTGATAAAGTTAATATATGATTTTTCCCAATACTCCTAGAAATAATGATCACATCAATATAATATTTCTTTTCTATCTAATCATTCTGTTTGCTTCATCTTATATCCCGTTACAGTCCTTATTTAGATTTGTTTCTCCCATAAAGTTCAACGTATTCTTGCTGGTTAAGATTTTCTCAACAGATAATTACATTTAAAGATTTAAATCCATTTTTTCCATATAAACCATCTCAACACTTTTACATTTTTAAATAGATAAAAACAGTAAACAAAAGGAAAAAACAGCAAGAGTAAAGAAACATAAAAAATAAAATACTACTTAAATATATATATTCCTCCTAAGCTAATATATATTCAATCCTAAAACTTCTTACTCTTTTTAACATGATTTAACCATGATTAAAAATATATTTAATCTTTACATATTCCATTTAATGTGTCTAGTTATCTAATCCTTTAACTCTTATTCAAAACTTTTCTTTTTTAAAACATTATAATTTCCCTAAATTCAGACACATTTAATTATCTAAAACATTTCCTTCATTTAGGCTATTTCAGCAGTATTATATTACTTATATCAAGAAATAAAAGAGGGGCGAAGTATACAGTATCATTTAAGGCAGCGGTTCTCAACCTGTGGGTCGCGACCTCATTTGGGGTCGAATGACCGTTTCACAGGGGTTGCCTAAGACCATCAGAAAACACTTATTTCCGATGGTCTTAGGAATTGAGACACCGGTCCTCTATCCGTCTCCAAGCGAGGGGAGCAGGAGGCGGAGGAAAGCCCGAGCAGGGAAGGATCTGGCCCAGCGAGGGCGGAGCCGCGTTCGGGCGCTGCTTCTGGAGCTCACAGATGCTGGCCCGGCTCTGGCGTGCATCAGGGTAGAGGTTGTCTGCTGTGTTACCGCTGGGAGCCTTAGCTGGCTAAAGCACCTTTCAGTGAAAGAGCCCTGCTTTCCCCTGCAGGGTGACCCAGCCAGCAGCATCCTACTCTCATCATTTCAGGGAGGAGGGAGAGGAGGAAGAAGAAGAAGGCATCCACCCAGCAGGCTGCTATCTCTGCCTCCTCGCGACGGAGAAGTGCTTTGAGGCAGATGGCAGGCTATAAAACTGACGCTCGGCTCAAAGGGGGGATGGACAGGCCTACAAAGCCACTGCTCCGCCATGGGCAGATGGATAGCTGGACAGCTAGGAAAGTTCCCCGACTCTTCTGCTGTGGAGGAAGAAAACTAAGCTTCGAGATCTCGCGAGCAGGCGCGCAGACGCAACTGAGCTTGCAACAAGGCCGGCAAGCTTTACGTTAAGGCGGGCAGTTTATAAAAGGAAGGAGCAGTCTCCTCATGCTCCGGAGTGGGGGAGGGATGGTGGTATGTTTGTTCGCTTCCCTGAAAAAGCTTCTTGGGCCATCTCCATTGCTAAAAGATAATGCCCTTGCTTTCCTATGATGTCGAAGGTGTCCTACGTTAGGAAAAAAACAAAACACAATCCCCATGCAAAAACAGTCCACCCGTGATAACGCAAAACCTAATGAAGAGCATAGCTTTTTTTATTATTATTATCACAACTCTGAGAAGTAAGTTGATGGCAGTTAGTTAACAGGAGTTAACTGAGCTCCCAGATAGCCCATCCTCACACAATTGGAAGTTTGCATTAGATCCCCTAAATTCCCAGTGATAGATCACACTAATGATAAATGTGGGAGCTTGTTCCTACTTATATGGTGGGCATGAAAGTATAGTAGCTTTTTCCTCTTTTCCCACGGCAGCTGATTCCCCCCTCCTCTGAGATCCCTGCAGCCCTCCTTAAGACAGCACATACTTGTTGATTCCTGCTGCTTGATCCCTCCTCCTCCCACCCCCTTGATGGCTTCCTATTTGTGGGATGCGGGGGAAGGGAGCGCCATTTCACTACAGGTGGGAGAAGGAAAATTGGTCCAGGCAGTGAAAAGGAAAGAGATCAAGGGGGGGGGGGGCTTTGGAGATTAAAACTGCTTTGGGTGGATGTTTTTGTCTGCAGCATGTGTTTCCCTTTCCCCTCCTTATCTCTGTTCCCTAGTGTGTCTCTAGAAAGCCGGGAAGGGGGGGGGCAAAATGAATCTGCTCCTAGTGTGGAATCAAGAAGCTCCAAGAGGCCTTTTCTTGCAGTTGCTGCAGTAATGCTCCCCATTCTTCCTGCCCTGGCTGCTGCACCAAAAGCAGTTGATTATTGCTCAGTGGAACCAGCAGTGGGGTGGGAGGAAGGAATGGATTTCCCTTCTGCTGCCTCTGCCTCAGTGGACAAGACCTCCTTCCCAAAATCTCTAAGATTCTGGCAGGCACAGCTCCAGAATTGAGCTATGTTGGCTCAGGAATTCTGGGAGTTGAAGTCCACAAGTCATAAAAGAGCCAAGGTTTCCTTTCTGCCTTCTTCAGAGAGAGAAGCTCTGAAGGTCATTAGGATCAGGAGTCCTCTTCCACATACTCAGTGAATTTCAGCTGGAGGTAGAAAAATGGACAGTGGCTAATTGTGTGGACCACATCACACACATGGACAACAAATGTCTACAAGTATAGCTCCCCTTGAGTATCACCTCAACTAATCCTTATTTTCTCCCACCTCATAAGCACTCCCCCCCATACACAATCATATTAATTTTTCACAGGTCATGCTTAACCTAATCAGGCAACTTCAAGGGCTTATTGGAAGAAGAGAAAAGGTCAGGTCTCCCTTCAGAGCCATAGGTGGAGCACCCATGCTTCAAAATTTCATTTATTTGTAATTAGAAATAAATATTTCACAATATATAATTACGTATTGTTTTGTGATTAATCACTATGCTTTAATTATGTTCAATTTGTAACAATGAAAATACATCCTGCATATCAGATATTTACATTACGATTAATAACAGTAGCAAAATTACAGTTATGAAATAGCACTGGAAATAATTTTATGGTTGAGGGTCACTACAACATGAGGAACTGTATTAAAGGGTCACGGCATTAGGAAGGTTGAGAACAACTGATTTAAGGAATTCATCTCTCTTAGAATGACATATGTATTCAGAATCTTTTCTATTTCTTTAACCATATTCAAACAAATGTTTCTTTTTTAAATATTCTTCTGGTCGATCCCATCATCTATTTTCTTAATTTTCACTTTGATCTTTTTCCTTTGACTAGTATCTTTCTTGATCAATGTGTTTTGCTGAATCAAAACGTTTTTCAATGTATTCATGACTGTTGCTGTAGGTATAAGAAGTAAATCGAATAAAGTGTCTTTATGTGAGGCTTTTGCCTTTCCATGTTTCTTGAAAATCTTTTTCACTTTCTCCTTCTTTGCTTATCTAATCACTTCCTTTATCTCTGATGTTTTCAACATCTCTACATTCCATTTTACTCATGTACTTTGGCCACCTAATGAGAAGGAAGGACTCACTGGAAAAGAGCCTAATGCTGGGAAAGATTGAGGGCAATAGAAGAAGGGACAACAGAGAATGAGATGGCTGGATGGAGTCACTGAAGCAGTAGGCGTGAGCTTAAATGGACTCCAGAAGATGGTAGAGGACAGGAAGGCCTGGAGGAATGTTGTCCATGGGGTCGCGATGGGTCGGACATGACTTCGCAACTAACAACAACATTCCATTTTATCCAATCTGGGTTTTTTTTATCCTCAGATTTATTTTGTAGTCTTAAGGGATGAGTTGGTTTTTTCATTTCTTGTAAATTTTTCCCCACTAGAAATAAATCATGTTTTCTTGCTTTGTTACGTTCCATTTTGAGTCTCTATTTTCAATTTTATGTTCACTTATTTCTTTGTCTGCTCTTTCTCTGTTGTTGTTTCCTGGAAGTTTTTTTGTTTTAAAAAACAGAGATAAATTGATTTGTATTTTCAAAGTTATTTTGGATTTCTTTGTGATTTGAACTCAGTATTACTTGAATCAATTTCAATATACTATATAACTCCTCCAGAGAGGTACTTATGTTTTCTTGGTGTGTTCTGTCTACATGTCTCTGATCCATGATGGCCAAAAGTTGAAGTTTTCCTTTTTATCTGCAAATAGCTTTAGAGTCCCAGTTATTTTAAATAGATATTTGTAATTCAAAGAGTTCAAAAAAGATTTTTTTTCTAAAGTTTGTAATTCTCTTTTTATCTGCAGCCCAGATTGTTTTCCTTTTTTTGTTGTTGTTGTCACAGTTGTTCTTTATTATTAAAGCTTTGAAGGTCACAAACACAGATTAGCTTTTCCCAGATTTTGGCAAGTTCTCTACGGAAATCATAGCTGTCATAATCTTCATCCACCACTAGGTGTCAGCATCTATTTAGTTTTCAATATAAACAATGGTCTTTAAAATGAGAGCCTTAATTGTTAAATTCAACAATCTTAAGCTTGTCCAAAGTTAAATTTTAGCTTTCAAGTTTATAAATTTATTTCACTATCATATATTTTGATCCTCCATAGAAATTTTTTATGTATTTATGATACTGTGTTTCCCCCAAAATAAGATTGGGTCTTATTTTTATTTTTTTGCCTCCAAAATTGGCACCAGCTCTTATTTTCAGGGTAGGCTTTACCTCACTGCCGGCACTGACAGCCACACCCAGCCGGTCCACTTCTTCTGGCGTCGAAGTTCTGCAGCTGCATTCGGGCCTGCATTTTGCAGTCAGGCCTTTCCAGAAGGCCTAAGCAGCTGAGTACTGAGCTATGGATTCAATCCATAGCTCAGTTCTTGGCTGCACAGACCTTCCAGAAAGCCCTGTGACTGAGAAATGCAGGCTTGGCTGCAGAAGAAGCCTCAGAAGAAGTGGCCGGCAAGGAGAGGCCTGGCTACATGGTAAATGGGTGCGGGGCCCCTGAGATATTGGAACACTGCTATCATGTCACCCCTCATCCTTCTCTCCATTAGACTAGACATACCCAATTCCAGCAATCCACCTATCTACAAAAACATTTTTTTTTCAATGCAGCAGTAGTGAGGAACATATTCTCTTTCTTGAAGAGCATTTTCCAGTCAGTTGATGTACCTGAGGCTGCGCCTCAGTTTCCTTGCCACTGACTCTGACATAATGGGTGCTTCTCCCTGAACAAATGGATATTTTGTCTTCACAATAACTAGTGAGTTAATGCCAGGCAGGAGTGGGACAGCCTGAAGGTGGGAGGAAAAAGGAATCCACCCGTTTGAAATATTTCATTGTTTTTTGCAAATTTAAGTGGGTCAAGGAAACCTCAAACAAAGACAAATTCATCAGCTCTCTGATTGTGTTCCCTGAAAACAAATGCTTTTAATGCTAAACGTTCATTTTAATTATAAGGATGTTATTGATTCTCAGTGTCCTAGACAAAAATGCATGCATGGTGGGTGGATGAGTGGGTAGAGGAAGAATGAATAAACAGACTGTGTTTATTTTATTAAGATTCATGTTTTCCTATCAGTTATGGATTTTGTTTTCTTTTTAATATTTCACAGGTGAATTTGGTTATAGACAAATAAGAGTAATATTTTAAGATTATGAAAGTAGCACCTATGCAGGTAGTTCTCAACTTACAACAGTTCACTGAAAAAATGACTTATGACTGTTTTTCACACTTGTAACCACTGCAGCATCCCCATGGTCACATGATCAAAATTCAGGTGCTTGGCAACTGATTCATATGCATGATGGTTCATGTGATCACATTTTGCAAACTTCTGACAAGCAAAGTCAATAGGGAAGTCAGATTCACTTAACAAGCATGTCACTAACTTAACAACTATAGTGATTTACTTAACAACTTTGACAAAAAAGGTCATAAAATGGTGCAAAATTCACTTAATAACTGTCTCATTTAGCAACAGTAATTTGGGGATTGTAAGTTGAGGACTACCTGTATAAACACACTTTGTGTGTGATAAACTTATTGTTTTAGTGATTCCTGATTGCATAGTCTCAAATTACTGTAATAGAACAATTCTGAAACAGAAATGTCAACTTGCTATTATTTGTTTTGGAGTAGTTAATTTGGATAGTAATCCTGGTGTTAATCTTTCTTTGTTACTATATGTATTGTGAAATCATGTATACTTTCTTCAGTATTGTATTTAAATGGAACCAAACATGTTTCCAGTCTGTCTCCACATACATATATTTCTACATCGCTGGAAAAGTAAATCAAACCTTACCTTCTCAGTAAGTAATATTTAGGGTATACAAAACAATTATGATAGTTAGAATCATCTTGGAGTTTTTCCAGACAGATTGCTCATTTTGCTATGTAAATGATCGCGATAAACAAATATTCAAAATAGGTTCTCATTATGTATATCTTCTGGCACTCATATTCTATGTAGCACCCATTTCTGTGGGCAGAAAATGTTAGGATGTTTACTGTTTATGTCAGTGTTTCCTAATGTTGACAACTCTCAAAATCTGCAGGCTTCAACTCTCAGAATTCTCAGTAATGATTTTGGTGATTAAGGAATTCTTATAGTTGACAGTTACAAACCTGGGGGAGCCCATGTTGAAGGAGATTGGATTATACCAACTAATAATTAATTTTCCTGCAAACCTGGCAATTATAAAAATTATTGCTTTTGTCATTTTGTCTCTCCCATATTTTAGTTCAGTTTAGTTGTACCTATGTTTTGACACTACAAGTAAACTTTGATTTGCCATATAAAGGAAAATAGCCTACTAATAGTTTTCTTTTGCAATTTTCTACCAATTTCCCATCCCTATTTGTTTGGTATAAACAGGATTATAGGATAGTCTAGGAAGTAACAAAAAACAAAATCACAGAAGGGACAATAGCAAATCACTTTCAGAGTGTTGCCAAAATGACCACACAGTCATGTCCATGTCAAGCCTTTACCGTCAGCAATCTGCTAATTGATTGGATTGGAAGTACAAATGAATGAATGACTGTGCAGCCTTTGGAACTCAGCTGTGTGCTTCATAATTATTTCAAAATAAGGAGGAGCAGAGCATATTTCACTAAAGACAAAAACAAAAAGGTGAAGAAAAGTGGGAGATGTGAGGAAAATACATTACATCCTTTGAAATCTGAAGGATGAAATATTTGGTCAATGCCTTTAAACACCATTCTTTACATGGACAAGAGTGAAATGGGTTGATTGATTAATGATACCACCCATAGGTAATTTTCTGAAGAAAATCCAGACACTTTGTTGCATGAGGATAAATTGGTGAATAGTGTGCTAGTCACAGAAAGGTTAATAAATTTCGTTTAATTGGCATTCTGGAGAAATGTTCATAGGCAGTTTGTTGAGTTACACCATTTTTTCTCCAAAACAAAGCCTGTGAGATCATTCTAACCTTGTAGTATCCTCTATATTTTACAAGTAATATACTGAATGTTATACTGTTGAAAGAATGGAAACTCAGCTAATGATCAGCATTAGTAATATATTCAGTCTGACGTAAAATATAGACATACCAGTAGATGACTTCTGAAGGATATCTCATTCTCAAAATCAGAGTTTATAAATAAAATGCATATAAATGAGAAACAGTACTTAGAAACAGCTTTTTTGTAAAAGAAAAAAGAATACTGCTAGCATAGCATCAAATTTAGATAAGAAATACAACCTAGTCTTCAGTAAAACACAAAGAAAATCACTATCTTCATGTCCAAATATAAATCTATATTTGAATTTTTCCAAAATAGCATTTAAATTGCAAATAAACAAATCGCTAAGTTTTAATTACATCTCATTTAAAAGATTTGGTAGAATATATATCTTTTTATTTTAGCCACTAGAATCGACCTTTCCAGATTCTGCATTTTATTCCCAGTTCATCCTTATTTAGTTAACATGCTCAGTTTTTGTTACATTGTTTTGGATTTTTCCCATTTGGATTTTCTTTCTAAGCTACTCACCACCTCTAAAAATCTTGTGATTTCCTGAAGATTTATAATACCTTCAACTTGTTCTTAGATTGTGCTCATTTAGCTATATAAAAATTCCAAATTAAATAATGAATTGACGATTATGAAAATACTTGGACTTAAAGAAAAAAAATAAAGATGAATATACCACTGGCTAAAATTACTGCTTCATAATGAGAACTGTAATTGTAGATTTGGGAGAAGAAAACTATATGCGCACCCACAGGGGAGCAAAGGGGCAAATGATGTCATGACCTTAGGATGCAAACGCTGCCCCTTTTGTGCCCAAGTATATAAAAGACAATACTTGCACTAGACCATCATGATAACATTTTATCACTCTGATAAAATCTCAGTTTGCTGCAGAGACTGTTTGGACTATGAATATTTTTAAGACATGAAGCTCCACCAGAAAGGCAAATCAAAAGATGTGTTTTATACGTCCAAAAATTATATACATTATATAAATAGTCAGGTTTTCTGTATTATTATTAATGTGGCCTTTAAGTTTCCTACAATACAGCTTACATGTTAAATTATCTAAGCTTAATCTAAACTACAATTGTTGGTCTTAACTAGTAAAAATAAATAAATATTTATAATTCTTTGTTTCAACAATCATAGCAAAGATAATGATGCTATAGGGCCTCGTGGTTAATTAAAACTGTAATTTACTTAGCAGTGAAATGAAAGTGTTCCTTCTTTGTCCCAATTATTACTGGTCTTGCAGAAAATAAGATCCAGTGGGAAAACCATGCATTCAGCATTCCATACAACTTGTATCTTATAAACCACATGACTATGAGTTTCTGTACAAGAGTATTCTGAACAAAGCTGGTACTGGAAACTCTTTTGGAGAGAAGATATTTTTCTGAAATATAGTGCAATATACTGCAATTTCCCTTCTTCTGAATTGCTTCAGAAACACTGGCATTAGATTTCCCTAGCCACCAACAGATATGCCATTATTATAAATAGTACTTAAATTATTTATATGGCCACTGATCTTATGGTAGCAGCTCTGGGTAGCACACAAACTTAAAACTATAATTAAAACAATCTAAATAAATGTAAAAGACCACAAACAATGAACTTAATTTATAGTAAAATAACATTAAGTGGCAGAGCTTGATTAACCTCTAGATTATCTGAAGTAACAGCCAGATATTTAATGCCTTGTGAAAGGTTTACAAGGTCGGGGCCATCTAGATATCCCATCTAGAAGATATGCTATTTCATAGGGCAGATGATGACAAAGCATCACTCTGGATCCAACAAGACAATATTGCTTAATGGAAGGGTTCTGTGGTATGGTCTCCTTGCTAGATCTGTTGAGTCAAGCAAAGGCAATAGGAGATAGGTGATCCTGCAAACAGGCTGGTTCTATGCCATATAGGTCTTTTTAGGTGATAAATATCATCTTGAATCACATCCAGAAGCCCACTGGGAGCCAATGCAGTTTCGCAAGCAGTATTGTGATATGGGTATAATGGAAAATATCCAAAACCACCCACACTACATTCTGGACCACCATATGCTCTTCAAGGGCAGCCCCAGGTAGTGTGCATTACAGTAATCTAAATAGCAGGTGGCTAAGGCATAATCATTGTGGGTATAACCAAGCCCTGGCAAATTGTGCAAAGGTCCTTCTGATCACAATTATCATCATCTGCCCTGCAAGCAGAAGTCATGAATTCAGAAGCACCCCTAAGAAATGAATTAATTATGATTGGAAAAGTGCAGCCCATGTGAAATTAGATACAAAATCTCCAGATCCAGGGAGCCATAGAAAAGCCACTAAATCTTATCAGGATTAAGCCAGAGCATATTTGCTCATATCTAATCCTTTCTATCTCCCTTCCCTGGGGAAAAAAACCTTAACAATGTCACTTAGCCCAGATCACAGAAATATATCTTGCATGGATGACATCACCTACCAATAGAAGTTCCATGTAGATGTAAAACAAGAGTGAAAGGTAGTTGAGCCCTTAGGCACCCAAAGCAGGGGACTCAGGCTTGATCTTTCACCCAAACCAGTACTGACTAGAACCAGCCTTGGAGAAATAAGAAGAATTGACAGTGTAGAAGGATACCATGATTAATGCTATCTAAAGACATTGAGAAATCATGGACATGCAGGATGGATGCATTATCCCCATCCCAAGCCCACCAAAGGTCACTAACAATAGCAATCAGTGCTATGTCTGCAATAAGGCCAGGTCTCAATCCAGAATGAAAGACATCTATTTAATCTACCTCCTCAAAGGCCTTCAGAAGCTAAAAGCCAACTACAGGGGTCCTCATTTAACAACTATTTGTTCAGCAATTTTTCTAATTTGCAATGGTGTTGAACAAGTCATACTTACAACTGGTCCTCAGAATACCAGCTGTCACAATGTTCCCGCATATCATTATGATGTCCAACATTTCCTGCTGGACAAGCAAAATCAATGGGGAGTGTGGTTGGAAGTCAGAAGTTGTGGTTGTATGAGACCTTTGCTTAATCATCTGTGCAGTCCTCACTTAACAATGCCAAATAGGACTGCTGTCAATAAACAACACTGTCACAAAACATTGCACATTATGACTAGGTTACTTATCAATGACAATTCTGGTCAAAAATGAGATGAAACTAAAGAATAGTTACTGAATCTGGATTAAAAGCATTATGAAAAACCTTTCTATAATATATTTTTCCTTCTCTTTCATTTATGTCCCCAGCTACTGACTACAATTTGGATATTGATGCTTGTCACTTTTAAGGTTAAAGATTCTTGGCAGTTTCTGTTCAAGAGCTAGAAAACTTATTCCAAGAAACCATATTTCTGTTTAAGTCCTGGAAACCATATTTTAATTATATAAATATGTCTTGCTATGTGATATGTTGTACGTAAAGGAGCCATTCTAGCTTGAATTTGGTTAAACTTCTATTATACAATTTTGCCATTGTAACATATTCTCTCATTTTAGTTTAATCTAAATATCATCAGCAAGTTTTCTCTTTTCCAGTGTTGTGCCAAGTTTGTATTGCAGCTGTCAACATCTATCTTACCGTGTTTCCCCAAAAATAAGACCCAACCAGAAAATAAGTCCTAGCATGATTTTTCAGGACACTCATAATATAAGCCCCACCCCAAAACTAAGCCCCAGTTAAGATTATTCTGTTTTAGAATCAGAGACATCAAAGCAAGGCAGGAGTAACAAACACAACTTCTTTATTGAGATAACAAACAGAACAGAACAGCTAACAAAATGGCACTGGCTCTTTTATACTTCTCTTGCAGGGACAGCATCAGCCTATCAATGCAAGGCTAGTCTCCCACCTTGCACATGCTCACAAGGCTGGAGACAGCCTGTCTGGTCCCGGGCAACCACATGGTCTGCCAGGCCCAGGACATAACAAGATCGTCAACCAGATGGACACATTTAGTAACATATTTCCCCTAAAATAAGACCTAACTGGAAAATAAGCTCTAATGTGTCTTTTGGAGCAAAAATTAATATAAGACCCAGTGTTATTTTCCAGGAAACATGGTAGTAAATTTGTTATATCTCTCATTTATGTTTTGGAATTATACCAAATAAAAATATATATTGCTTCAATTCAAATTTTATTTTTAGAGTTTTCTAAATATTTTGATGTATTTCTTTCCAGTACTTTTGTGTTTTTTACATAACCACCACATGTGAGAAAATGTTTCTTTTGTTTGTTGTGGCATTTTCTATAATTGTTCTATAATAATAATAATAGTAAAGTTGGAAGGGACCTTGGAGGTCATCTAGTTCTATGTTTTGTCTTTTTGGCAATCGTTTATAGCATTATGTAGCAATGCCATATCCTCCTTTAAATTGTCGCTTGGAGTAAATTTTATTGATTTTTGTCCCATTAGTTTTCCCATTGATCCATAGTAATTGCTTCTTTGAAGTTTTTGCATTCATTTTTATCATGCAACTTTGTATTTGTGTTGTCTCTGCATTATTTTTCAGTAATAATTTGTAAATAATCCTAATAAGTGATTTGGGCTTTGTATAAGCATTTCAAATTCTATTATCTATTGTTGTTTGCCAAATAACAAATAATTTTTTTCTGAAATTTGATCAGCGTCATTTAGAATAGAATGTTCATCTTAATGTTATTCAAGTATATTAATATTCATTATCTCAGTGTCCTAGACAAGAAAAAACTTTTTACTTCTCAAGGTAAAACCACCACCACCACCCCCAAAAGCTTCTACTACTGCATGAACTCAATCTCACGTCACCTCCCAAGAGATCTTGATCAACCAGGAGAGACAATATCTGAAATACAAATGGTGAACAGCTGCAATAGCCCTATCTATTTCATTAGGGCCAAGTAGATAAAATAAAAAGATCAAATAAAACACTGAATACTTCATTTATATGCTATAACTAGGCTAATATATGCTATAACTGGGCTAAAAGGTGTGGGATGCAAAACTCCAGACATCCTACTTGATTAGAGAATTTCATATTTTTTTTCAGGCCATGGAACCCATTAGTGAAAAGTCATCATGAGCACCATTTGTCAAGAAGAGCCATTCTGAATATCTCTGACAACACCACTGCTGGGCCAAGCCCAAAGACAACACAGTGAAATCCAACTGAGTCCAACTCTTTGCTTACAGTTAATAGAATCTTGCTAGACTAAAAATATTACCCTTCTAATATAACAGACACAACCTCAGAGGCTGTAGGGCAGGGATGTCAAACTGCCAGCCCACAGGCCAGTTTCATCATACTGAAGCCGTGCTCACCCCACTGCCAGCAATGCAAAAAGAGTCACAATACGTTGCAACACGTCATGTGACGTGGCAAGTTTGACACCCGTGCTCTAGGGCATGGCTATCCTGAACTCTTCCTTCTTCTTCCATCCAGCTTGGGACTGTGCAATCTCTTAAAAGCCTAATTTACCGCTCCCTGGGAAACCAAGTTGCTCATGCTCCTTTATCCAAGTGAACATTCCAACATGCACTTTTTGCTATGGAAGTTTCTAGTTTTTAATTCTTGTGAAATCCTAGGGTTCTATGTAACACAGAGAACTCTGATTTATATAACACAAAAGTGTTTTCTGATTCCGGAATTCTCTTTGCTATCATATCATGGCCATTAACAGCTGTACAGCACAAATCTAGTAAATCTAATTATAAAATGTTCTATTTGGACAAGATTGGGAAAGTCATCTAGATTAAATAAACTATTCAACACATGAATATTTCTGTTTGGTAAAAAGTGGAAACAAACCTGATCTTTCTGACTCTTTACATTATGCAGAACAGTAATAACTCTCTTAAAGCTGTAAATCTGCCAAAAGCAGCCAAGTTGTGATCTGCCTGAGAACTCAGCTGCTACACACAAGGTAATTTATCAACCTGCAACCAGGTGAATGAAGTCGCTATTGATATAATAGCGTAAAACTTCTGAATAATTCATGTCAACAAGGAGCAATCATCACACATCATCTACCACAAACTAATATTCATGGAACTCTCTCCCATAGATTGTCATCATCAGCTTACAGTTTTGAAAAATAAGACATCCAAACAAAATAAAATGTAAAATATATTGTAATTTGTTTTAACATGATAATTTGCTTCTGTTGACATGTGACAAGCCCTCAAAACCCATCTGTGACCTGTCCTTGCAGCCAGGCCTGAAATCTAATGAGTCAGGATTTCATTACAAGTAGCTTACTCCTAGGGAAGTTCTATTTTTAGTCGATGATAATAACAATTTCTGGAGTAGCATAAGATATTGATAGGTATGAATGCTACAAGATATATCCAAAGCTATCTTGTTGTCATCATTTATATGTAGAAAAAAATTCTGTTAAGCATGCATTGTAAAATGGGAAGAAGAAACATGTTTTGGGATTCATTTATTTCATAACAGAGAAATTGCAGAGAAATGGAGCAACTTGTAAATATAAAATCTGACTAAATGCAGAATAATGGGGAGGCAGAAAACTAAAGTATCAGAAGTATTTATTGCTGCAAATAAAACCACACTCAACGTATTTTAGCAAATGTTTATGGTCTTATGTGGTTTTGTATAGATTGATAAGATTTAAGTCTTTTGTGATCTATTTCACTACTGATTCAAAAGCCTTGAAAATCATGTAATAATACAAAGAGAGACACTGGATAAGCATCAATAATTGGGTTGGAATCTAGCATTTGTGTGTTTCTTTTCATTTGATCTAAGCCCCCTCTCCCCAAATGGTTTTATATTTTTACATTATATAAGAATCTTGCTTTATTTATAGGATGAGTATTATAATTCTACTTGTGCATCTTACTGACTCCCATGGTGCCAAAGTTATCTATGATATATCTTCCTACTTTTTTCCTGTTTGATTTCCTCAAGGATGGATTTATAACTAACATAATAACACAAATTTTATACAAAGTGTAATAAAGGCATAATGGTGAATATAGATTAGGTGAGACCATTATATTCATGTCTGTTATTTTAGAAATATTCAAAATTGTCTTTCTCTACTGAATTAATTGTCTATTCCAGTACTATAGTTTCCATACAAAATCTGAAGTGGTTCAACTCTCAATTTTTCATTTAAACTTGTACTGTAATCCCAGATGCTTGCACATAATCTTTCTATCTTGTTTCAGCAATATTGAATAACATCCATTTCTGCAATAGCATCCTGTGAGCAGGCTTTTAAATCTAATAATCTCAACTGAAGCAAGGCAATGAAAATGAGAAACTAATTACCATTGCAAAGTGGTGAGAGAGACAATAGTTCGGGATGATGCATTTCAAAAAGAAAGCTTTTTAGATTTCATAGGATTAGCAGCAGTATGTCAGATGCATTAGATAAAATTGCTTGAAACAAATAAATATAATTTCATTTTTTGTCATTTAAGCTATCCCTTGTTTAATTCCCGAGTCATGAATTCTATTTCTAGATAAATTCCATACATAAAAGCTTAGAAAATATTGCACATAAAAATACTAAAAAAAACCTTAGAGATTTTAAGACATGAGTTTGAATATATTTAAAACTGCTTAGTAACATCACATTATCCTTTTTAATGCTACATTTAGATATTGTAACCCAACTATTCTATGTACATCAATAAAACTTTACCAAAGAAGAATAGCTATTGTTATGCAATAAGCTTTGAGATCATAGGAAATGCTATGGCCACCTTGAGATATCAAGTTTATTAGAGGGGAGCTTAACTCTAGCTGCCCCAGATAGCTCTGTGAAGTTGTGCAGCATCCAATCTTAATCTAGATTCTGGTGACTGGGATTAGAAGAAAAACATTGAATTTAATGTGCTAGAAATTAGATAGCCTTGCCCTCGTGCATGCACACCCTGTATGGGTATTGTGGGTATGCTCTGGTCTGCTAGTTACTTTACCAAAAGAAAACAGAGTAGAAGGACAGAACAAGGTGGATGTACTAAGTTCATTCTTAGTACAGTATTATTAATAATCTGGATAAGGATGTAGTTTTGTGCAGATGTAGACTATGGCTCACATCCTAAATCTTGTTTGTTTCCTGGCTTATAGTAGCAGAAGAGGAGGAAACCATTTTTGTATTTTTATGCTTCCAACGCAGATGCCTATGTGCCATTATAGTTGCCCACAGCATCCCTCAAATTGCTTTTCCTTCTTTCCTTAAAAGCATCCTGTGACTGAAATTTAATGTATCGGAACTGATTATCTAACCTAGTTCATTTTTTAACGCATCTTAAAATGCAATATTCTATTGGAGTGTCAACCAGTTTGCCCTATACAGTTTGCAAAGCAGTTATTTTATTATCTTATCAGATAACAGAAAATAATAAGCTCTGAATAAATGTTTGTTCTGTATTTTTTTAATTGTTAGAATGAGAAATCCTGAAACAAAATTTAGCCAAGATTTTTTAAAGTTGCAAATCTCAGGAAATCATATTACAGCAAGCACTTATGTGCTGAAGCCATTTTCTGGCTGACACAGACTTAGCAATCTGGAAAATGGCCAATAAACCTTTTGGTTCTTCCAAGGTTATATTGGATGCAATATATTGAGGAATCAGCTATGATGGTAAATTTGCTAATTTTATAAACCACTCTGAAGTATTGCTTTACATGCATAATAAAGAAACTATATGATAACTTTCCCCAATTGGACATTCCTGAAAAATATTGAGACCCCCAGATATTTCCAGATTGAAGAAAGCTGCTGTATGCCATTGAATCACAATGAAAATAATAAAAGACACTACTACAACTAAGTGAATCCAATCTCTATTTCATTATATCTATATCCTTGTAAACTGTACATTATTTCTGGAGTCTGAGCAACAATTTTTTCTATGTTTCTCATTTATGCTTTCAAATTTCCATCAATACCATCCCCTTTCATTTGGAAACAAACAGAACCATATTCTGTTGATAATGACCTTTCATATACTTACAAATATCTATAATAAGAAGAATGCAATTAGGTTTAGTCCATTAAGGAAATTAATACAAGAAGTAGTTTGGGAAACTTGCTTAAATATGTTATTCAAACTAGAAAATTGCATTTGTGGCATTTTAACTCTATATTCATTTATTTGTCCAGAAAATAAAATAATATGAGCAGTTATCTGCAACAATTTCAACCATGTTTGCTGAAGTTTCCTTCATGAAACTTTATGGCTGTTAAAGTAAAATGCCAAGGTACCTTTTGCAACATGGTGGTCATTAGAAATATACCGATTCTTCATATCTCCATTCAGTACTTACCTAGAACAGAAAAGGCACATATTAGACCTTTATAACTTTGTTAGAATAGTCTCAATAAATATATATTATAAACCTTAAAGAACGGTGTTTTACAGGTAGTTCTTGACTTATGACCATAATTAAGCTGAAAATTTCAATTGCTAAGTGAGAGTGATTAAGTGAATTTTGCCCCATTTTATGATCTTTCTTGCCATAGTTGTTAAGTAAATCACAGCAGTAAATCACTGCAGTTGCTAAGTTAGTAACATGGCTGGTGAGTGAATCTGGCTTTCCCATGAACTTTGCTTGTCAGCAGATTGCAAAAGATTATCACAGAACACTGCAACTACCATGTTTTCCCAAAAGTAAGGCATACACCAACAATAAGCCATAGCTTGATTTTTAGGGGTGGGCCTAATATAAGCCCTATTGCAAAAATAAGGCCTAGTTTTGGAGCGAGGCGCACATCTAAAAATCAAGCAAGGGCTGGGGTGTGTGGAGCTGCCCCACGTGCCCCGCATCCACTTACCTTGCAGCCAGGTCTCTCCTTGCCAGCCACTTCTTCTTCTGAGGCCTCTTCTCCAGCCAAGCCTGCATTTCTCAGTCACAGGGCTTTCCGGAAGGCCTGTGCAACCAAGAACCGAGTTATGGATTGAATCCATAGTTTGGTATTCAGCTGCTTAGGCCTTCTGTAAAGGCCTGACTACAAAATGCAGGCCCGAATGCAGCTGCAGAACTTCGACCCCAGAAGAAGTGGACCAGTTGGGTGGGGCTGTCAGTGCTGGAGGTGAGGTAAGGCGTACCCCGAAAATAAGACCTGGTGTCTCGTTTGGAGGCAAAAAAAAAAAAGACCCAGTCTTATTTTCGGGGAAACGCAGTATCATAAATACTTGCCAGTTGCCAAGCACCCAAATTTCAATCACCTGATCATGGGGATGCTACAACGGTAGTAAGTGTGAAAAATAGTCATAAGTCATTTTTTTCAAATGGTCACTAAATGAACTGTTTGTTGTAAGTTGAGCACTACCTATATTGTACTCTTAAAAATGGTTTTTTTGCATTTATTCAATGCCCATGGTGGCAAAAACTATATACCTACATTTATTTGAATACAAGCCACATTCAACAGAGTGAGGCTTATTCTTAAGTACATATAAGATTTCACATTCAGGCTTATTTCTTTAATGGTAATTAAAGTCATTGAAATTTGAGAGTTAATATCACAATATTATAACCATCAATGTCCCATATATCTTTCTTATACGAGTTAAAGTCCCAAGGTGTAACTTTTATAAAGCTTTCATTTTAGTCTCACAGTTCCTTTATTAAAAGAAGGAATAAAAGCTTTGATTAATTTCACTGGGACTTTTTTAAAATTCCTTGCTGAAGCTACTTTGAAATACTAATGTTTTAATGCAAAGAACAATTCCGAGTAATCTGGAAGAAGGCAAAAATTCCTCAAATATTGTAAGATCTAAAAACAGAATTTGTTTTCTCTACCAATTATAACCTGTATAGACAACATATCTATTCCAGCCATGGATTCTTACTGGATCTATGTTGGATTTTCAGTGATGCCTAGGACCTGTTTCAGATATTCTAGAAAGATATTTGTACAACTGTATCTCTTAGTGTAGTAATGCACATCTAAACAATTCTAAGCACCATTTCAATTGTTTGTCTGCTGTTAGTTAAATTTTCCACGTTTCTACTTCTCCACAATTCAGAGACTCTCACCACATAAAGTAATCAAGTAATAAATAAATAAAACATCCACAATATATATAAATAAAACTTTCACAATACTAGGAAAACAGTATAAGTAGTCCTCAACTTACAATTCATCATTCATTTAGTGATGGTTCAAAGTTACAACAGCACTGAAAAAAGTTACTGACAATTGATCCTTGCACTTACAATCATTGCAGCATTCCCACAGTCATGTGATCAAAATTTGGGTACTTGGCAACTGGTGTATACCATATTTATGACCATTGCAGCATCCCAGGGTCATGTGATCACCAATTATGACGTTCCCAGCAAAATCAATGACAGAAGCTGGATTTAATAACTGCATAGTTCACTTAACAACTGCAGTGATTTACTTAACAAACATGACAAAAAAAGTCATGGGTGCAATCCACTTAAGAACCACCATGCTTAGCAAAGGAAATTTTGATCCCAATTCTGGTTGTAAGTTGAGGATTACCTGTAAAATTACCTGTAAAACACACACAACAAATAGTAGATCTAGAAAATGTAAATAATATGTATATAATATCAGCATTGCCATAGAAAAGCAGAACCTCCTTGTTTCAGCTCTGCCACACAGGGCAAATATGCAGGATAAGTAACTGTTTCTCTGATTTAATTGGTATAGGTTGGTATTGGTTAGATTGGTATTATTTGGAGTAGGTCATCCTGCAGATATCCAGGCATTATAAATTATAAACTAATTTATACCTTAAAACCAGCATCTTAAATTGTATCTGAAACCAGTTTCACAACCAATGCAGGATCTGCAAAATTAGTATTTGATGCTTGCAATGAAAGGAGCCAGAAAATATCTGGAATGCTGTATTTTGACCAATAGTAGCTTCCAAGTAGTTTTTTAAGAGCAGTTCCCAATAGAGTGCATCACGGTAGTCTAGCCAGGTGATACGTGCAGGAGTTACAGTAGCTGGATCTTTCACCTTGAAATAAAACCACAGCTGACACATTTCCCCAAAGCTGGAGTAGGCTCCTCTGGCCATTGCCTCCACCTGCCAATCTAGGAAAAGCGGTGAGTCCAGATGGATCCCGATAGCGCAAATCTGCTCACTAATATGTATTGTTTGTCCATCAAGGCACAACTTCAATGGCAACATAGAACACCAATATATCCACAGCACCTCAGATTTACTTGAGGTTACCTTCAGCCTGTTCTCTTGCATTCAGATCATAACAGTGTCCAGTCACTGGGAAAAGACATCAATATTATCTCCCTCAAGGCCTGTGTTAATCTTATACAGGCAGTCCTCCATTTACAACCATTTGTTTAGTGACCATTCAAAGTTACAATGGCACTAAAAAAAGTACTTATGATCAATTTTCACATTTATCATCACTGCAGCAACCCCATGGTCACGTGATCAAACTTTCAATGCTTGGCAACTGGCATATATTTTATGACAGTTGCACTGTCCTGGGGTCATGTGATCACCATTTATAACTTCCCAGCTGGTTTCTGACAAGGTGAATGGTGGAAGCTAGATTTGCTTAGCAATCATATGATTCACTAAACAACCTCAGTGTTTTGCTTAACAATTGTGGCAAAAAGGTCATAAAATGGGGCATAAATCACTTAACAATTTTCTTGCTTAGCAATTGTTCAAAAGTCAAGGATTATCTGTGTAGCTAAGCATTATGATACTCAGGGATGGCCTTATGCTAAGGCCAGGTACTGGCCTGTGGTGCTGAGGTTTCAACAATGCCAATACTACCTTCTTCTGAATTGTTCTAAAAATGCCGATCAGGAGTGGTGCCATCAGTAATTGTGACCTATGAGCATCATCTATCTTTGAGCACTCATTGATGGTAACATACCCGAAATCATCAGTAGCTTCATATAAAGACACTGGGAGATAAAGAGCAGGTGGGGGACCTGAACCCTGTGACACTCCACACATTGGAGGCCATCAAGCCTGCAATATTCCCAAGCAACGTATAGTATAATTGGGCAAAGTATTTGAACAAGGTGATTCACAGCATGCAAAAAAACTAATGAAATATCTTTCTTCAAAAAAGTTTAAAGCAGCTCTGTCTGAAAGCTATTCTTGTGCATGTGTGTATAGCCACTTCAAATTGAGGTATGACATCAAATGCATGTATCATCAATGGCAGTAGTTACATAGATAAGATTTCAATAGCTAGGACTAAGTTCATATATACTTTTCTGTGATCCCCAGAGCCAGTTTTGTGTAGTAGTTAATACAGCAGCCTAGAAACCAGATGACAGTGAGTTGTGGTCCTGTCTTAGGCACAAAGCCAGCTGGGTGTCTTTGGGGCAGTTATTCTCTCTCCGTCCTAAGAAGATGATAATGGTAAACTACTTCTGAAAATGGAGCCAAGAAAACTCCATAGATTTGTCCAGACGGTTACCAGGAGTCAAGACTGTCTCGAAAACACACACACACACACTTCCCCAGAAAATGTTTATCCTTGTGACAGCTCTGGGGATAACAAGAGCTATCTTGCATTCAGATGACTTGACCAGAATGGAAGCAAGAAGGAAAGGATCTGTAATTGCCCCAAAGCTATACAGTATAACAAATACAGGCAAAATAAAAGAACATGAAAAATGTTCTCAGTGTGACAGGCAAAGTTTCTAAATTGAAAGAATTCTTATGCAAATAACCAAAATTTCACACCTACTGCACAAAAGCAGTAGTGCCTGTAAGACTGTCTTATTCAGGCTTTGAATGAGCTAACTCCCATTACTCCTTTTGGAATTTTTTTGTATTTGGTGAAGCCTTTCAAAATAGTTATTGCTCCCAAGTAAAACTCAGACTTTCTCTAGTGGCTTGGTCTGCTTTAAATTTGACCCTGCTGTTTGTGCATTAGTAATGCAACACATTCTCTTTACCAACAATTGAAATATATCTGTAATCTAACTGCACAATGCTACCTTGATATTTCATATGCTAATCAGCTAACATAATATACTGCACATCTATTCTTTTAAGATTTTAAAATATCCCATATCTTAACATTTTTGCTTGATTCATTGCTTATTTTATGTTTTCCTATTTGGGTCAGCAACATTTCAGACTCTGGGTATGGCCAACCCAAGAAGGTCTTCGTCTCTGCCTGAGATCTCATGCAAGAATGCTGAAATATTATGAAAAATTTAAGCAATCTTAGCAGATTCCTAAATTCTCATAGATGGTCAAAGGTTTCTGACATTTAGCATGTTTTAGGAAAACAGAATCCCCATGTCATGCAGATAAAGACTAACTTTATATACAATAATCCATTATGAAAAGCTGTGTTATCAAAAATGGAGTATGGATAACACATATTTTAAAACAAGAGGTCTTTTTTCTCCCTTCTGTTCAGTTATGTCCAATTCTCAGAGACTGGTTAAGTTCCTGTAGTTTTCTTGGCCTGTTTTTTCAGAAGTAGTTTGCCATTGCCTCCTTCCTAGAACTGAGATAAAGTGATTGACCTAAGGTCACTCAACTGTCTTTATGACTAATTTGGGGCTAGAACACATAGTCTCCTAATTTGTAGCCTGATGCCTTAACCACTACACCAAACTGATGCTCTGAAACAAGAGTACTGACTATATGTTTTTCTAAAACAATGGAATTAGTTCCATCTATTTCTATTTACAACCAGAATTTGGATAATCATTTGCACCCTGTGCAATTATATGTTTGGAAATTAATGATTTGTGGACACCAGCAGATATCTATTTTTTATTAATCAGTACAAATTTTGAATATCCAGTACGAAGACCAAAGGTGTGCTATATAATCTGACAGAAAACAGTTAAATGATGCTTCATTTGAATATCTTCTAATACAGGGGGGTCTTCAAACAGTGTGCCTGGCTGAGGAATTCTGGCAGTTGAAGTCCACAAGTCATAAAAGAGCCAGGTTTGAAGACGCCTGTTCTAATAGTAGAAAAACAACTAATTCTAAAGTATTAATTCAAAACTCATAAGATATTGGAAGATAAAATCTGTATCATGGCCCATAAAAGTTTGGAATAGTTGATGGAATTAACTGCCTCATATTCAGATACTGTGGGTTTTTGGAGATACCTGTACCATAGAGGACTGTTTATATATTTGTCATGAAAATTGAGAACACTCAAATGGAAACAACAACAACAAAATCTTTTCATCTCTGACTTCACAAAGGTTCAAAAGTAGAAGCTATTCAATGAAGTTCACTCTACAATTAATAGTAAGCTTTATCAAAGATTTTGAACTTTTTAGAGAAAAATGAACTGGTCTGTCCTTAGGGCTGGTGTTGTTATCAGAGGCATCCCTCCAGGGGAAGATTAAGGAAAGGAAAGCAATGACAAAAGTAGCATTGCACCATTGCAATGCAAGTTTTGATTTGTTTGTATATATGCATTTACATTTACATCACATGTGCATACAAAAGGGGAAGGGATAGGTTGTATTGCAATGGCGCAATGCTGCTTTCATCGTTTCGATACTATTGCTAGATCCTGCAGAGCCCTCTGGCTTACAGATTGTCATTTCATTCAGCTCCATTTAGGAATCCTTGTGAATATTTGGTTTCTTCTGATATAGTTTTGGTTTTGGTTTTGCTATCTATATCTTTTTTGGGATTTTAAAAATTTCTTTAGCTTTAATATGTGATCTGTTCTCGAGGAATTGCATAGATATAACCTGTCTTAAAGTGGTTCCATTACAGAATTAAACTGTTTATTGCTGCATCTTCTTTTTAACATACATTTTGAAATAAGATGTCCACAATGTTCATAGATTTTACCTACAGATACAAAGCAGGCCAATTCAGTCTGATTATACATATTATAGCTATTACAAGCCTTGCCCATCAAGCGGAATTACCTTGTTTCAAATCTCTGCTGTCTTCTTTAATCATCATGATGCAAAGCAGGATTTCTGTAAATACTCAGCTCTATACAACCTCATTTCTTAGTAAACAAATGTGCATGCAAAAATGTGCAACATTAATAGCTAGAAATTTCTACTGCAGACAGCTGAAATTATTTCTAGCACATATTTGTTAGGTTTAATTAAGATAAGCTAGTTTGATGAAAGATGTAATAATAAGTTGATAACATGAATTAAGTGTTAAGAATCAGTGGTGAAATAATTGTGGTCTTCCCTGACCATCATTTAATCTTCAATCTTTCTTGGAATATCAGTAGCAGGAAAATTGATGATCATGGATTCTTTCTTTTTGAAGTATCACTAAAATGCAGTATAACAATATGTCATAAATTTTTCAAATCTCTTTAAAACTATTAGGACACAATAGTTGAAAGATATAATATTTAATCTCCTGTTGCTAGTACAAATTCTCAGTATCTTTTAATATAATGTATCTATAGCAGTTAAGGCCTTTTTTAGACAACTAACTTTTCCTAACTTATCACTAAACTTATGCTATATTATATTACTGTTTACCTCTATGCCTATATGTTTATCTAATTCTAAACACTCCTATGAACAATTCTATTCTCCTTTGTTGCCTAAGCTTATAAAAAAAGTCTCTAGCTACCATTTACCTATCTTCAAGTTAGTTGGCTTCTATTATTGTCAACTGCTGTTCTAAACAGTTGTTGAAATATTGGTTTTGCATTTTCTCAGCCTCAATTGTTTTCTGCTGCCTATAAGTTGGATCTAGATTGTGTAGCCTTTGAAATAAATAATTAATTTAAGATACATTTAAATTGATTTACTCCATATATCACTAATTCATAATTAATATATAATTGTAACTAACACCAACTTTAACTCCATCAATGGTACATTTTAAATTAAAGTGGTATTTTAAAATGCTGCCCAATCCAATGCATGATGATTAATGTGTGAACATCATATTTCAGGAAAGTGTGCATAGAACTTCAGAATTATATATAATTATTTATGTGCTTATTTCAAATATATTTCAATTATAATTGTAGTTTAAGTTTGTACTTTCATGGTTTACAAAATTTAAGTATTCAGATAAAAAAAATAGCTAATCAATATAACACTGAAGTCAGCTAGCTGCTAAGAAATATCTGTCTGTCTGGTCCATCCATCCGTCCATCCATCCATCCATCCATCCATCCATCCATCCATCCATCCATCCATCCATCTATGCGCCATGGTGGCGCAGTAGTTAGAATGCAATACTGCAGGTTAATTCTGCTGACTGCCAGCAGTTTAGCAGTTTGATTCTCACTGGGTTAAGGTTGACTACTCCTTCCATCCTTCCGAGGTCGGTAAAATGAGGACCCAGATTGTTGGGGGCAATATGTTGACTCTGTAAACCACTTAGAGAGGGCTGTAAAGCACTGTGAAGCGGTATATAAGTCTAAGTGCTAGAGACAGTGCTAGTGCTATTGTATTGCTATCCATCCATCACAAAAAATATCAAACACATATATAAGATCAAAATGGAACTACAATATAAAGAAAATAGTATTTAAAGAAAACAACATTAAATCACATCAGGGAAGGCTCTTTGAAGTGGTTTGGTCTTCAAAGGCTTTTGAAAAAAACAGCAAAAGCTATCATAAGCTAAAAGATACTTTGTTTCCTAGTTTAATAAGACCTCCACAAAACCCTGCAACTGCAAACAAGGTGATTTAAGAGAAAGCACTCTATAGTGCCTTGCTGAGTTTATTAGTTATATACTGTACATTTCAAATAGTGGAGTTTACCTTTCATCATTCATAGTCAGCTGGGTTTATAGTCAAAGCCCAATATATTTGGATGAGGCATGAGACTGAAGGGCAAGGATGTATACACATCTATTTTTGAAACAGAGATTCTGACTTGAGTAATGATTAGTAGATTTGGTAATTATAGCAGGTCAATTTTTAAAGACAAAAAGCAACATGAAACAATAAATTCAAAAAATGAGTTAAAACCCAGGCTTGCTTAGAAAATAAACTGATGAAAAGAAGATGGATTTGCCCAGTGACATTCCGACCCCTCCCACTGGGGACTGGGATCTTCAAGACTCCCCTTCCCAGGTGGGTCCATAGCTGTCCAAAAGTCATCTTGTCATTCCTAATCATTCACTCTGGCTAAATTCTTGAAAAAATCTAATTATGTAGTTGCTAAGACTTGACACCAACTTAACGGCATATTGTTATAGGTCACTTGAACTTTCTATTTTGATGAGTAACCTGCATTTCGTTTATTTCGAAAACATGCAAATACATCCCAGAAAAACACTGCCATAGCTTCCATTTTCAAAGGGAACAGTAATCATATTTTCTAGAACAGCCTCTACATTTTACTTGCCTGTAGTAATACTAAAATTATAAAGTATAATTTTTACCTGAAGAGAAAACATGGAAGAAAGCATAGAAAAAAATCATTATTTTCTTAATTAATATTTAAATAAAAGTGTAACCAGAAGAAAAAAAAATCCTCATTATTTAAACCTAAGTTATCCGAAAGTATTTATTGTATGCATGGGTCAGTTCTCAATGTAAATCTATATAAATAAGCTGCACTTCTCCTAACTATTAAACTATCTAATCTTTCCCAAAATCCACATACATTACTTAAAATATCAAATAGCCATCACCAACAAAAGTTAATTCAATAGAACTTTCTTCACCCAGAGGTTCCTCAGTTTGTTATTATCTAATCGTGCTGGCTGAATGTTCTGGGAATTGTAGTTCTTTATAACTGTAGGGCATTGCTGTGATGTAGTGAAAGCATTTGCATTAAGTCCCCTTCTGTGGATAACTACAAAAGGGCAATCCATAACTTAAATGTGATCGAGACATTTAAATGGACAGGCAGCCTGCCCAGAAGCTATAATAATCCTAAAAGGGTTTTGCTTCAAAGAATGGACACATTAGCATGAATTTAAGACTGCGTATGTGAGGTAACTGCTTGTGCTTTCTGTTCTTTCAATATCGTATCACCCCTCGTACTTAACATTTTCAAAATGAGGTTCAATTTTGGCCATACAGTTTAAAACTCAATGCAAACAATATGCTGCCACTTATTTTTTTTTCCTAATTCATAAAGATCATTAAACTATTAAACAATCCCTCCCTTCCTTACATTTCCAACATGGAATTCAGACTATTGTACATTGCTTTGAAGTCTACTCTCTGTTTGAACTTTCACATTTCAAATTCCATGTGGACTAGAAATGCTCCTTACATTTAGTGCAAAGCAAACATGAGGAATTATTTTTATTCAAAAAGTAAATAAAATTTTGATTTTTGTTACTGATGTAAAAGAACAGAACTGGGAAAACATTAAACATTTCAAATTTAATGCATTTGTATACCTTCAGACTCCTCTGTGTCTACTATTCTTTCACACATAGCCAAAGGAAATAACATTGGTAATAATTTATTATTTCTATTATTTATATCTCACTTTTATTATTTTTACATATAATTCAAGGCAGCAAACATATCCAACATTCCTGCCTCCTTCTATTTGTCTCACAACAAAACTCTGTGAGGTGGGTTGGACTGAGACAAAGTGACTGATTCAAAGTCACTTTCATGGTTAATGTGGGACTTGAACTTATGGTCTTCCACTTTCAGCCCAGTGCCTTAACTAACTCAACCATGCTAAAACTAAATTAACAGGGCTAAAATGATATCTGCAGCAGCAGAACTGTCATTCATATGATGCAAGCAACCTTTCCTGATTAAATGTCATTTTAAAATGATGTATAAATTTACATAAAGGAGAATATTTTGAGTTCTTATCGGTATTTGCAATGTCATTTTGAAACCTGATTCTAGAAATATAAAGGGAGACACAAGAATCGTATTTTTTTAAATACTGACTTCTTAAAGTATTTGATGTTTTTCTCTCCTCCCCTAGGATAGAAGCAATCCCAGAAATGAAAACCTCCTAAAGAAGCTGCATGAGTGAAAGAGTGAAATAAATCAGATCTTTTATGGCCGTGGGATTTCAGCATCTTGACTGTTTTATGAAAACTGAGTCTTTTCTACCAGTGAGTTCACTTAGCAGATAATTTTATTTCTTGCTCCTGCTGGGACTCCAATAGAAGATTCTTCCCCCTTGATACACATGGTTTTGCCAATCCACACCATAGAAAAGCCTTTGCAGGAATGCCCCCCCCCCAATCTCCATGTCCATTACTCCATGTTTTTTCTCTTTTATCTATTTACAGCAAAAGACAGATGCTTTAATTAGGCAGTCACACTGCCTAGGTAAGTGACATTTTAATTAGGCAAAGACACTGAGCCTTCTTTTCATCCACTGGGAAAAAACCCAAAACTTTTAACTTTTTAATATTTTAAATTCCATCATCCCAAGTCCAGCATGGCAATTCATTGTGACACAAGATTAGGCTTCAGTTTTCTGATCTTTCTCACAGGATCCTTTTGGTATTCGGGTTAAAAACTGGTATGAACAAGACAGAACACCAATTGGATTTGTTACTGGCACCAAGCTATTTTAAATTGAATAGAATTAAACTTTCCTGAAGCTAATATAGTGGTACTTTAGTATTCATCATTAATTAGTTCTGGAAGGCACAATGAGTACCAAAAATGATGAGTACCAAACAAATTTTCCCCATAAGGAATAATGTAGTGAATCGCAAGGCAGCCAACATCGACAAGTTGTAGCTTGTAAGTTGAGTACCAAACAAATGATGATTATCAGGACAAAATTTTCACTTCAAAATGTGTTGAGTACCAAATTTGATGAGTTTCAAAGCAGTTGAGTACCAAGATACCACTATATAATAATCCCAATTACAAAAGAGACTTCTATATTAGAAAGAAATCAGGTTCATTTTCAATCCAGGAATAAAGAACACAGAAGGCGGGTGAAGTTTATTCTGACAGCACAATACATAATCAGCTGGTCGGAAGATGAACACGCTGATCCCTCCCCTGCAATCCCCTTATTTAGAAAATCTTGTCTTTGTTCCTCAAAAGTGAGCAAGAATACCATCTAGAAATTTTTAAAAAGTGCAATTAGCTGGATTTCCAAAAGAGAACATGCAAAAGAGAACGTGTCCAGGCATCCTGCTGAGTTTGTGATTTCTGCTTATTAACATTGAGCGTGGAAATGGCAATTTATTGGTGGAAAGGGCCTTTGGTTATTTAATTAGGAGGATCTTGGAAGGAACGATCACCTAAGGCTGGCACCTCCAGCTACAATTTTATCTTGGTGTTGAGCCCATTGCAATTTCTCATCTTTTAGACTGATGTAACTTGTAACTTTTTGCCATGAAAATGGTAGAAAGACTCTATGGGCAGGGGACTCTAAATGGAGGGAGAGTTTGATTTCCTTCCTATGGGCTCTTAAGTTTGCACATTTTATTAATATTTATGACTTATATCTTATTAACTTGGTGTTATGGTTCTTCCAGCATTACTGTGATGTGCTTTTTTTATCCTGGCTTTATAATGTGTATTATAAAGCTGGTTAAACTTTATCTACTAGCAATACATGAATAAAATTTATATCCTGGCTTTTTGATTGCTATAAAGGCAGTTTCTCCATTTTCTTTTAATATTGTGTCTGAAGTTACAGTTTCTGATTCTTTTGTTTTCAGTTTTTATACCAAATTATATTGTCTTGTATCTGTCAGTTCATGATCTGCACATGATTTGTTCACTGAGTGTTAAATGATCGGATTTGATTTCCTTTGTTGTTTTCATAAATTTATTTTTAGTTACAGGTAAGTCAGTGGTGGGATTCAAATATACGAACAACCGGTTCTCTGTGTGGATGCCGTTTGCGGAAGTCCATTCTGGGCCTGGGCAACAAAAAATTAGCTACAGATTCTGCTGAAGTGGTGCCATCCAGCTGAATCCCACCACTGAGGTAAGTGACCCATAATATATACATGATTCTTGAAAATTATTCTGGATATTATTAAGCAGTTTCAATATATTGAACATTAATCTAAATACAATACAAAAATTAATCAACCATGTCTTTAGGAGGAGAGTCTTGAGTAAGCATCGGTCGTTTATCAGCCTTTTTTTGGAGTGGAGCTACACTTAGTCCTGTAATAGCTCTATAATTATACCATCGTTTTCACAAGCAAGTATTTTCTACAAGTGGTAATTTTTATACTACCCTATTGTCACTTAATGTGCAGATTTAAAAGCCAGAGTTGCATATACCGTAGTTTACAATATTGCTCAAGCTTTGAGAGATGAACTGACTTTAGCCCATAGTGACATTACCCAACAACATGTTATGTTACCTACAAAGAATATGTAAAATTACAGGATTTTTCTTTTACAATTATCTTTGTAGCAAGCTTTGTGCCTAGTTTGTTCCAATTTCCAAATGCAGATTATGAAATCAGTCAGTTATGCCTTAGCACAAATTCATTTTCAAGCTCTATTTGGTTGGTTAGAAGATGGGCAGTTATATAAATGTTTTAAATAATAACAAATTTAATATAGCTCGAGAGTAAACTTGAATCTGTACTACCTTTATTTTTTCAATCTGTGTTTCTTTCATATATGGTTTTAAGGTAAAATATCAATTTTTTATTCTGCACACCTAAATCTTTTCTACAATAGTTTTTGTTTAAATTTTTAAACAAAATTTAAAAATAAATTACTTGAGAAAAAATAAGCAGAAGTCTCAGATAAAGAGGCAGGTAATTCCATTTGGGAAGGAATTATCTTAAACTCATGATCGTTGTACTTTGTTCTTTGGAAGAACGATTATCTCTAAAAAATAAAGTTATGTAATTTTTGCAATTTGGCATTTTCTTTTTATAAAAGAAAAAGAATAGAAGTAAATCTAGCCTAGCCTCATGAAGAATAATTACTGCTTATCCCAATGCATATTTACCCTGAATAGTTCTACTGACCTCTATGGGGATCACTCCCCAATAAAATGTTTCAGGCTCAAGCACATCAAACAATCAAAATTCTGATTCGGCAGCATACAATATGGCAATATCAGTTGTACTTATGAACTATCATAGGCATTTTATACAGAAAAAGTATTATCTATGTCTTATTAAAAATACCAGTTTCTATACCATAATAATATTTAGTTATTCCAAAAAGTTATTTGGGGAACTAGAAAGAAGGGTAGCCTTCTTTCTAGTTCAGCCACCTTCAAAGCCACCTTCAAAGGCAGGTGAGTAATAATGGGATGGAAGAAGGGAAATTGGTTGGAAACAGATATCAGTCTTCTGGACATGTTCCAAAACTGCAGCCAGTTTAATTTATTAATTAATTTAATTAATTTAGTAATTTAATTTATTTAAATTTAATTTAATTATTGATTAAATTAAATTACTGTGTGTTGAATAACCCTTGAGAGATGAGAGCTGCATTACCCACAGATATAACCAATGTTTTATAGGTCTCCTATGAACATCAGCTTTGTGTAAATTGTATTGAGAGGATCCCTATCTGGCAATTACAAGCATAAAAACAAGATTTCCAGTATAAAATGTCTTGAATTATAAAATGTCTTCAAATTCACTGCTAAAGACTTATTTCTATTCATCTAAAAGCTGCTTGAAAGAAAGTGATATTATACTTATCACTTATTTAATCTAACAATAGCATATATATTCCATTATAAAACACTGGCAATAAAATGTAAATCTTCACAGGGTCAATAAGTACCGGTAATAGATAATGTGAAGGAAGCTACTTTTATTGAATAAGATTTTGCCTTTCCTGTTTTCCTGAATTACAAAGAGCCTTTTATAAACATATTCTTTACGTTTCTCCCATCAATTTCTTATCCATCAATTGAAATGACAAATGTTATTATCTTGTTCATTCTGATTGCTTTTCTTTCTCACATAACAGAATATTGGGATTTAACCACCCCATCCTACAGCTAATCAAAATTAACTACCAAATCACTAAACTCATAGCAATATCATATTCTGTACTACTTCTTAAAAGAACAACCAAAAATAAGATGGAAATCATAATGCTATGTTTATAAGCCATTTATAAGGGTGTCATAGGACAACCTGTTGCTTTTCTATATTTTTTCAAATTCATATTTAAAAAGCTAATACATCTGTGAAATGAACTACTGGATATACTTAAGATTAAGCCCTGAATTCAATGAAGCTATTTCTTTATAAACAAGTAACACTTCTTTGTTAGTCACCATTTTCTGCTTTCTTTCTCTCGCTTTAAACATGTTATTATATGTTTCGTGGTATATTTTTAATTATCTTTCAACAACTGAAGTTATCATTTCTGGCTACACTGTACCCGTAGAAGCAAAACACAGACATAAATACCTAAAAATCAAAATGCTTTTCTCTTCAAGAAAATAATAGAAATCAAAACATATGATTTTTCTACAAGAATGTGTGGTACATCTGTACAAAGAAATGCACAAGGAAAAAGAGATAGAATTGCTAGTCATAAAATGCATCATTCAGTTACTTAAAATAAAATACAGTTACTCACTGAAGAGCTTGGCCATTCTTCCCCATACCTCTTAGGAGAAAAGAGTCCTTCAGTCTTTCTTGCAAACGATGTCAAAGACAGAAAGCTTCTGTATTGCAGCCTTTTTACCGTAATCCATGTGTTTCATTCTAGCCAGTCCTTGCTGACCACACAACACCGCATGATATTCCCTTGTATATAAGAAATCACACCAGCTTTTGGCAGTCACTGATTCTGGCTCTGATCAACTACATCTGGGAGGAAGCAGCTTGTCTGAATGAGAAAGCAAGTAGGCTGTTCCTTTTCTCTCCAGTTTTCAATTTAAGGGAGAGAGAAAAATCCTGTGATATAAATAGGGATATTTATGGGCTTCAGTCTTCATGGATACCAGTTTGGTGCCTATTAGACATTCTTCCTCATCAAATTTTCACTTTTCATATATATTATACATGTGGACTTTTATTGGGAAAATTTCCACATAAAGCAGTTGGCTGAATTCTTGCTTTTTTAAAGAAGATTTACTGAATAAGAAGCCAAATTTTGTATCTAAGCCTGCAATGGTGTCCAGGATTATCTAAATTTGAATTGCATGGCTTGTGAAGCTGAACAGTTGAAGAGTTTACTTATTAAAGCTCCATAGAGAGCATCATCACACAGATCTAAATATAGCTCAACCACAGATCCAGGAAAGTGCCCTTTGAGAACAGATTACCCCAGAGGTTAAAACATCTTCAGGTATCAGGACTATTGTACAATTTTGTACAATATATAGTGGTGCCAAAATATATAAATACTGAATTCCAATTTTAATGCCCAAATCTTGTGTAATCTCATGAGAGAACAATGTGTCAGGACATTTCAGTCATTTCATTCTGGATTACCACAAATAATCTCACCATAGCCAGGTTGCCGATGCTGACATGCCCTAGGAATTTGTAAGGTCCTGTTCAGTATACATGAGGCTTCCTTAGCAATTAAACCTATATAGAAAACATTTCCCCAAAGACAAAAAGCTTAAAAATCACTCTTCTGGTTTGAAGTTGTTGTTGACTAGCAAAGAAAAGAACTTTGGAGAATGCCTACTTTAAAAAAAAAAAACATTCAGGCTTGCTCCATTTATACAAAGGAAATCAGTGATGCTTTCATTTTCTGTGCTCAAAATTGGATCCTAGTAAAAGATAGTAAGGAATGAATTCAGCAAGACTAGCTTGCCAGTAAACATAATTTAGAACTGTGCTATCAATTAAGAGCCAAGCAACTGCTTGCTTAATTTATTTAAAATTAAAAATAAATCTTTGCCATCTGTGAAATTGTGTGTATGCAAAGCTTTTTATTGTTAGTAGTTTTCTGTTAAATAAAATCAGCAGTGCAAATTTTTCAGAAATCACAAAAGTAAACCCTACATGATGTAATTTCTTTTAGAGACATTTAGGCTGAGCGCATAGTGAACACTGTTTTCATTGGCAACATCTGTACTATGAACCATTTTCATATAGAATGCAGAATTGTACTAGAGGAAAGGAAAGATGCTGACGTTTCTGACTATACAACAGTATACCAAAATACATTCATGCCATTTTTTTCCTAAAGCAAGTTCCATTGAAAAATAAACACCATTTTATTTAAAAAGAATTATCTAGGTGTGACCAAGTTGCTTCATATAACTTAATTCCAGAATTGGTTTTTTTGTAATATTGGTTTACATGTTTCTAGTGTTAAATGGAGACCAAATGGATCCATTTGGTCTAGAAGAGTTCTATTCATTTGTATAGCTCAGAAAGCTAAAAAGATCCATTTCGCTGAATACATTAGCTACAGTCCTTCATGGAGAAGATAGACCTTAACCATTATTTATGAACTCTATCTTGGGGTCTCTTTTAAGATAGCTCCAATCTCAGGTGATATAAAAAACAATCATCCAAGTGTTAATGAGGATGTGATGGAAGAACATATGACCCACAAACCTGAATTGCTATCAGTACATTTCTGAGAATTTAAAAGATCAATTTCTAAAATATTGACTGCAATTTAAATTCAGAAATACACTTTTATTCGTGCTTTCTTGCAACTACTGAATTGTCTAAAACGAAGAAAAGGATTATTTCACTGTAGTCTAACAGTCATAGACTGGCTTGCAATATGAGTTTTAAGATACTTTCACTACTATCTTTTGAAAACCCATTTACCCAGATTTTCACCCATATCAAAAATGTGATTGGTTTTAGCATTTGAGAGATGTAACTTTTAGAAAAATTGCTTTTAAATGAGAACTAATATGATGTGTTTTTCAGATGGACTAGAGGCAGGGAGATACACACCATCAGCCATGGAAACTCACTGGGTGATTCTGGAGCAATCTCCCTTAGCCCAACCCAACTCATGGATGTGTTACTGTGAACAAAACATTTTCTTGAGCTTTTGAATAAAGAACGAGATCACAAGAAAATAAATACAGGAATTGGGATGCCTATTATAATGAAGCGATTTTAGTTTTGTATGCTGCCTTCAGAATGCTTTGCCATGAAAGCCTAGAAATATTTCATATAAATAAATCACTGTTGAATTTTGAAATCTTGCAACTGAATTAAAATATAATTCCTGGCTAATACTCTGTCTCCACAGTTCGAGGAAGCAATATGAGACAGAAATACAATTTTATGCTTTCATTTGTACCAGGACTTTTTGGGGGGAGGAGGGGTTCAAGTCACTCTTGATTTCTGGCAACTTCCTCTTCTAGTCTCTGCCATTTTCAGAAGTGGTTTGCCATTGCTTACTTCCTAAGTCTGACAGAGAATGACTGGGTCAGGTTTACCCAGCTGGCTTATTGTCTAATGTGGGACTAGAATTCATGTTCTCCTAGTTTTTAGTCTGATGCTTTAACTTATTTGTTAACTGATTTACCAGGATTATAGCTTAATCAATATATTTGGGGATAGAGAGCGCAATTTGCTGTCCTTTTATACGGAGTTAAGTGTTATCCAATGTTTGTTTTTATGTATTTGTAAGTATGACCATGCCCTCTAAGACTTTAGATATACTATCCATGAATTAGTTATCATTTTCTTCACTGAGGATTGTGTATGTGTATATAAGGAGGAAACAGTAATAATATCTGAGGTTTGATAATGTCTGAGCATTTGCACTTATGTTCATTTTTCATACTTGAAGGTTTTAAAAGCTTATTAAGAATTCAACTGCATCTTGTAATACAAGATTTTTATTCATGTACCAGTAATAAGAACAAAAATCCCATCCAACTTCTTACAAGTTTTGAAGCATTTAATGGAATTGTCCTTGATGAAAGATATGGAAGAAAATTCATTTCCTGTTAGCCTGACTCATGCTAATGGACTTTTAAATGCAGCCTCTGCACTAGGTTCTTAATGACTTGTTGCAATGGAGATGGGAGAATCATCACATAGCAATGCCATCTTCTGGCATAGTTCCGGTGAGAAAAGGAGTATGCTGAATACAGCTCAAAGAAAGCTTATTTTCTTTGGAAAAACATGCTCAATCAGCCACATAATAAATCTTGAGAATTGGGAGGTTTTTCTCTTTAGTTAACATAATGTTGAGTTGTGATTGTTCACAGAACTGAAAGAAAACAGGGAAAGAAAACCTACAATACTGAACTTGAAAGACAAACTCACTTTAATGGAGAAATTCAAACTGAACATGCAAGAATACAGAGTGCTGCCAATTTATACACAACAACTATGGAGAAATACACTAAAGATTGCAGATATAACCCTCTAAATTGGTCCATGCTATTTACTGAACTACAATAGGCTAAGGATGGATGGTGTTCCTCTCTATAAAAACAAGTTCTAAAACCAGGGAAAGTTTTAGCTTACTTTGGTCACTTGTCCCAAAGAAAAGAAAGCATTTTCCGAGCAATAACATTTTATAGTTATATGTGCAAATTTTACATATGCTACTTTAAATAGAATAGTTTTCAGTCTTAGAGGGTTGGGTAGCTCTTGATTTAATTTCATGTGATTCCCAGCTTAATTTTAAAACTATACACAAGCAATTCAGACTTCTGGTAAAAGTTATTTATTGATTCTGTGATAACCAGCTGTGTGGGAAAAAAGAGGAAAAGAGAAGAGACAGAGAAGGTATTATGTAAACAAGAAAGAATAAGTAAATCTGTCTACTTTTAGCTCTGGTTCATGTTGGCATGTTGAGCCTAATTGGTGTCAAGGTAAAGTACTTCTAGCAGAAGTTGTAACCACCTTGAATTTTTATGCATTACTATAAAATTGCTAAGTATTTTTATGGAAAAAGAAAAGCTACATCTTACATCAGCAGGGAAGACTGTGACTTGTCAGCTGACAAATTGCAAAATGGTAACAGAATTTCACAGTCTTAGTATCATTTTTTAAAAAATCTTTGTCTTTAAGAAGGAATAGATCAGGGGTATCAAACTCGCAACGTCACGTGACATGTCATGACATATTGTGACTTTTTTTCCATTGCCGGCAATGGGGTAGGCGCGGTTTCGCCATGACACATCCGGCCTGCGGGCTGGCAGTTTGACATCCCTGGAATAGACAATCCTTCCAGCAAAGGGTGATTTCATATAAATGTCTGTTCTCTAATAAATTTTCAAACAGCACAATCTTATTTTAGAGGACTCTCCTCTTTAAAATAGAGTATAAATTACACTAGGTTAATATAATAAAATATATTTTGAATTCCTTGGTGTCAGCACAAAAAAAATGCATTAAAAAGAAGGAACTCAGTGTTAGAAATGACTATGTAAGGAGAACACAATCTTAATAACAGAGCCAATCATATTATTACATTTTTAAATTATGCCCCTATTATAATAAAATTCCTCATATGCAATTTTAAAATATAACATTCATTTAGTAATATTTAAATTTAATCCTTCTTAGCTTTTTACTGTAGCCTTTATAAAAAGTTATAGGACTTAGTAATCATAAAACAATGCATTGAGCATTGGCTTAGCATGGTCTGTAAACACAGTTAAATGGGGCTTTTTAAATCATCAACTATTTTTTAACAGGGGTTTAGTATGATTTGTGAATTCAGGCATTGTGTAAATTTACTCCTTCAAAGTGCTACTTTTTGAATCTCATGACCTTTCATGATTTGACCAAGGTCCATAAAAGAATCATCATAGGAATCCTTTTTGGATATCCCTATTACATGATGTGTGGTAGAAGTGAAAAGATCTTTTCTGTGGTGGCACTCTCATTATGCAATGCAAATAGTTTTATTTTCTTTTAGATTTTCTAGTACAAAAAAAAAAACAAGGATGGGGGCCCGGATGTGGCCCGCAAAGTGGTTTCATGTGGCACGCGAAGCCATCCTGGAAACAGTGAGGGAATGGCCCAAGCTGCCTTGGCCCTGGCCCAGGCCAGCCGAGAGTCAATGTACAATTTTGTGGTGGTCATTATGCTGAAACGCATTCAGTCTTAGCTCCACAAGGCCGTCTAGAAACAGCGAGGAACCAGCCCCTGTTGTGTTGGCCCCGCCCTCTGGGTACATGCTGGGGAGGTGTCACCCTTTGTGAGGAACGAAGAAATGGATCATGCCTTGGTGCTTGCCCCGGTCCCACCCTCCTTCTGCCAGAGACCTTCAGATCTGTCCCAACTCCTGCCCCTGTTCTAGTACATCTCAAATCAAGTTTAGCTCTATTTTTTCTCCTTTAACCTCTGCTTTTTATGTAGTTTCATGTACTATCACATGTCACTGTATTGTTGTTGGTTTTACTTTGTTTGCTTTTATTCTATAAATCACCCTGAAAACTTAATGTTATAGAGCAGGGGTATCAAACTCAATTTCATTGAGGGCCGCATCAGCATTGCGGTTGCCCTCGGGGGGCCAGGTGGGTGGGGCCAGGGTGGATGCGGCCTACTGGGTGGGTGTGGATGGGGTGGGTGTGGCCTACTGGGTGGCCGTGACCAGCTCTACATCATTCGCGTCAAGGGTGCCTGTGGGGGCCTGGGCAGGAGTGGGACAGATCTGAAGGTCTCTGGCAGAAAGGGATGGGACCAGGGCAGAGCCCATCAAACCAGATATTGAAGTAGGCGAGGGCCATTTGCTGGCCACTTCCAGGTGATGGTGCATTTCTTCATTCCTCAAAAAGGGTGACACCTCCCCAGCATCACCCAGGGGGTGGGGCTGACGCGGCAGGGGCTGGTTCCTCGCTGCTCCCAGACGGCCTTGTGGAGTATTTCAGCATAGATGGTATTTCAGCATAGATGGCCGCCACAAAATTATACATTGGCTCCCAGCCAGCCTGGGCCAGGGGCAAGGCAGCAGGGGCCATTCCCTCACTGTTTCCAGGATGGCTTCGCAGGCCACATGAAACCACTTCGCGGGCTGCCCCTGGGCCTTGTGTTTGACATGTCTGTTATAGAGCAACCTATAAATACTTTTCAAAAATAAAAATAAATGCTAAATATTTATTAAACAATTAATTTTTACTGAAAAGAAACTAATAAAACCTATTAATGTTTTATATATTTATAATTTGATAGCTGAGAAATAAGAATTGTTAGCTTAACCAATACCTGTAGAATCTTTTATAGTTTTTCATAATAGAATAAAAAAATAAGGTCTTCTTCCAATCAAGCTTACTTCCTAGTGATTTCTTGGGCACATCCATGAGATTATTTTACCAACAAAATTAAAGTAATTTGCCTTATCATAACTTCTTCCAGAATTTTTTTTATTTCCCAGTCCATTTTATGCCCTTATAGCATCCCAGCCCAGCCCTAAAGAGGTCAGGCCTTGTTTAACATTTCAAGATCAGGTAAAGTCAGCTGGGGATTCTGGCCTTCCTTAAATAGTAACCTTCAGATTTGCTGGGTTACCATTTCCCAACATGGCTAGCTGGAAGATACAAGGTTGGAGAAAACTGTGGTAAACATTAGAAGTGAGAACAACAACAAAGCAAATAAGTGTTGGATTAGGTAAAATGTACCTATAAGATGTTTGAAAGGTGCCAAACCCAACACACTGTCAAGCCCAGAATATTTTCCTGACACTTCTTGCAAAAATGAAATATGGCATGTTTTATTGAATTCTCTCCTTCTTTTCTACTTAAAAAAATAGCCACAATGGTCTCAATAAAACAAGATTACAATTGAAAAATACATAGGTAGCATAAAAATAATCAGTCTTAGTTTTTTTTAACCCCAAGCAATTAGTATTCAATAGCATGTGGCTCTGAAGGAAATTGCTCTATTTAACTTTTCAGTAAAATATTTAATAATAAAATTTGCTTTACATACTATATATTTAAACTTCCCAGTCAAATAGTAACTGACATTATATTGTCAATTATTAAAATGTATTAAATGATTAATACAAAACCAATTCTTAGAAAAGAAATAATAGGCAGTGGCTCAATCTTCCCCACGTACCCCCTCCACACATACAAGCACAAGCTTGCATATTTAATACATCCAGTAAAAAATTAATTCCTTTTTATTATCCAGTGTTCTATTTAACATTAAAAAATAGCAAAAACCTAAGTAATTTATTAAATTCTGCAGGGGACAGCTCAAGTGCATATATAATTCTGATTACTACTGATTAGAGGTTAGCAATGGTGTATTATTTTAATTTTATTTTAGCACTTTAAAAAATTACTGTATTTTCTCACATTGTATTATTTTGGAATTTCAGCACAGTCCAGATACAGTATGGATCCGTATGGCCTTTGTTTTATGTCTTTCTCTCCTTTTCTTTTAAATGCTATCAAATCAAATTTATATTAAGATCATAGACCAGAATAAGGATGGTGCAGTATGGTAATTAAGCACGAAGGATAATCAAGAGTAGAGATAGAAATGTCTAAGACAGGGGTGTCAAACTCAATTTCATTGAGGGCCACATCAGCATTGCGGTTGCCCTCGGGGGGCCAGGTGGGTGTGGCCAGGGTGTGTGCGGCCTACTGGGTGGGTGTGGATGGAGTGGGTATGGCCTACTGGGTGGGCATAGTCAGCTCTACATCATTCGCGTCAAGGGTGCCTGTGGGGGCCTGGGCAGGAGTGGGACAGATCTGAAGGTCTCTGGCAGAAGGGGGTGGGACCGGGGCAAGCACCAAGGCATGGTCCATTTCTTCATTCCTCACAAAGGGTGACACCTCCCCAGCATGCACCCAGAGGGTGGGGCCAACATAACAGGGGCTAGTTCCTCGCTGTTTCTAGACGGCCTTGTGGAGCTAAGACTGAATGCCTTGTGTTTGACATGTCTGATCTAAGGCCAATTTTTTACTGGAAATTTAAAAAGCTAGGGTATCCAAGCAACTGCAGCCAAATATTTGTCAATTATTTTTAAATGATCAGTGGTGAACATCTCCAATTAGAAATAGTTTCACACAGAAACAAATATGCAAATTTGTCAGTAATGTGCAGATTTTCTCTTCCATTCTTTCTCAAAATAACAATGCCAAGTGGCAGAAGCAAGTAAAATGACAGAAGGCTCCAAAAAGTAACTACTTACCAAAAAAAAAAGAGAGAGAAAGAAATTTACAGATTCCTAAGTTAGAAATACTTATGAAAAGAGTTTTCAGATAATTTTCTTCATGAAAATTATTATTCTGCTGAAAAGAAAAGAACTTACACAACTGTTCTTATCTTACAGAAAAAGTATATATCACAAATTATCACAAATTTTATGGGGAAAAAAACCTATGAGGGACAGTTTGTAAATAAACGCTGAATACTGCATGAATTATAGCTCAAATCAGCCTTCTGCATCTTGCTGTCTTCCAGTTTACTGAATTACGTTATAGCAATTGGAATTGTCAGCAGGCTGAGCCAATGGGAGCTGACACTCAAAGGCATCAATCTGGAAAAGCTTGACTTACAAGAAGTGCATCCTGGGAAATGCAGAAATTGTATTCACCCAAAAAGGCCAGTCCAGAGTTATCTTAAACCCATGATAAACTTACTTAGCTCTTTCATCCATTGATGTGAATCATAATTCAGATTAACGTCAAACAGATATCCAGAAATTCAAACAGAAATGTTCTTGTTGCAGTAGAATGATTAGAAAAATATGAACTACATTAAATGTTTTATCAAAAATAGCCAACATTCATCTGTATATAACTAAAATTATGTTTGTCTGTTTGTATCTTCATTAGCCCAAATGATTTTGCAACGATTTTTGAATTAAAGTTGCTAAAATCCCCTAACCTATAGGAAGTGTATGAGGTTACTCTTGTGGAATTGAAATTGTTAGTGTTCAGATTAGTGCTGTTCTCAAAGTTGTGGCTATTGCAGCATCTCTGTGATCACATGATTGTGATTTACGACACACCCTTTCATCTTTCCACAAACAAAATCAATGAAGAAACCAAGAGGAAGTCAGAAGTTGCTCTCACTCCCCCTGCTTTTGTTTACCTGTGATCCTTCTATTTATATATTTAAGTTTTGAAATAAATTTGCCATTATAATTATTTTTCTATTTATGATATATACTTTTCTTAGATGCCATCACAGGACTGTCCAGCATTTGGGTAAAAAGAAATATGGTCACCCTAAAATTTAATGTCATTTTGATCACATCAGACTGCATTACGTTTCTCTCATAGTATGACACAACGGATCACAGGGTGGGCTAATAGTTATTAAATTTCACTGCATTTACAAATTCAAACATTTTATAGGCACCAGGTTAGAAACCAGGAGACTGAGAGTTACAATTCTACTTGAACAAAGCCAAATTCTCTCAGGGAAAAGGCAAGGGCAAACCCTTCCAAATATCTTGACAAAAAAACCACAGGGACTATTGTAGTCCAGACAATCAAGGAGTCAAGATTGACGTGAAGGCACAAAATAAATAAACAACAACAAAAATTAAACACATATACACTAATATTATGTTTTATTTCTGGGTCTATTCTACATACCCCCCACCACTATTTTTTAGGTTTAATCTCTGTGATACTGTTATTATACATGGATTTTTGTTCATTAAAATTTAAGAAAAAGACTGTCTTCTGTTTTGATTGCTAATGAATTTAAATCATCCTCACATGTTCTGTAGAGAACCATGCGCCCTCTGGTGGGTATATATTATATATAATGTATATAGATAGATAAAATAAGATAGCCGTACCCCTTGGATAGAGCTTTGTTTCTGGACACAAAAATATCCAGTATCTTAAAAGCAGTGCTTTTTTTGTTTAAAAAAAAAAAAAGGTGCCAGAACTCACACACGTCATACAACCTCCCTTGCCTACCCTATAAGGTTCCATCCAAAAAAGGTGCCGGAACTCCGTTCTGGGTATTCTATGACAAAAAAAAAAAGCCCTGTATAAAAGTGATTGGTTATTGCCTTCTCAAAGTTTTATGGTTTTTTTTCAGCTTAGCGTACAATCCTGAGAATGTCCTGGTGGTTTCCCATCTAAGAACCAATCAGGCTGGATATTGCTTAGTTCATGCCTCAGAAAAGATCAGCCAGATGCTACCATCTGCTATGAAAAGAGTTGCATATTAAATACAAACTTGCTTGACAGGCCAAGTAACATGCGGGAACTCTAACTTCCTGCTCCTTGAGATTAACTGTCATTCAGTTGGAGTACTGTTGTACAATAGCATACCTCTATCTTTCAAAGCAATTTTTTTTTAAACTGGCAATACATAGATCTGTTGAATTGGTTGCTCCCTAAATCAATGGTCCCCAAACTTTGCAACTTGGCGGCCCAATTGGGGGGAGAGGAGATTTGGGCCGCTTGAAGAGAACACATGCACCCAAGTCTTGTGCAAGTGGCGGGCCAGCGCACATGCATGCAGCTCGAGTTGCATGAGTGGCGGGCTGGCATGCACATAAGTCCTGCTGGTCTGCTGCTCATGCAAGTTGAGCTGCATGAGTGCACTCTGGCCAGCTGCTTGTGCAGCCCAATTCTGAATAGGCCATGGCCTGATAGTGCAGTTGAGGACCCCTGGACTAAATGTATTCTCTTTTACTGGTATTATCCCATTATTTTCTCCCTTAAAGAGATTTAGTGCATGTCATTTGCAGTTCTGAAAAAATACAAAAGGTGGGACATAATTCATATACATATATCAAGTGTAAAGGAAGCTTAAATAGTATTAACTTCATGTTTAAAAAAATGTAAGAAGTAGAAGTTGAGTTCAAATTGAGATAAAACACTGACATGTCCAAACATCAGTAGCCAGAAGCCTTCAGGATTAGGCAGCATTGTTTGGTTGCACCATTGGTTTACTATAACGTACAAATCAAGATTCTACAAGTCGGAAAGTGATAGCTAAGAACAAAACATGGCTCATTACTCCAGGTTATTAGAAAGGGGATACACCTGAAATCTTGCCTTACATGTCACAATAAACAAAGAATGGAATTTTGTCAGTGCGGCCTCTCTCACTGGCAGAAATTAAGTAATATTCAGAACTATATTATTTAAAAATTAGGCAGAATCAATTATGTTATTATGCAGATGACAGAAATACATGCATATTGTTAATGATAACATTGAGCAAAGTCGATATAATCAGTGATTATATATTGTGAATATATGTTTCTATTTCTGAACCTCTTGAAATTAAGTTTGCCAGCAAGAGTAAACCTAGTCAGAAATCTGCTTATTTTATATGAAAAGTATAGTATACACATAAAATAGTAAAGAAGAGAAGAGAATAATCAGTAGGTGAGTCAAAGATCTTTTTAAAACTAGGAATATTTTAGGATGACTTTTTTTCCATACATAACTAAATCTAAGGTTTATTATTATGTTATGTTATTGTATTGTATTTTATGCTTTTTATTCTTTTCTTTATGTATTTTGATATATTTCTAAAATTTGGATTGCTAGCAAAGAATTAAGGGAGAACTGGAATAACTATTTCGAACTTTTTAATTCTTTTCAACCAGACATACCCTTCTGAGATTTGAACCTAGGCCGTCTGCATGTTAGGCAGCTGTGTTAACCTCTAGGCCACAGGCTCTTTCTCACTTTTGCCACACACACATACATACACACACACACACACACACACACTTTACATATTTGTATCAAAGGCTACAATAAGGGATTTACTGATAATGTACTAATGATATGCATAAATGGTATGGATATCTTTAAAATTTGTGCTGGAATTTTATAATCTTATGTTTTAGGTTTGTTTTTATACTGTTCATATTATTTTTATCAAGCTTTTTATCCCATTTTGTAAACCTCAAAAAACTATCAAGTTTTAAATTTATTTATTTATTTATCATATTTCTATAGCCACCTTTCACATGAAAGTGACTATGGGTTGTGTACAACACTTTCTAAATAAAATAAATAAAGTATGCTTACAAGTAATTTCATTGAATTAGCTATATCAGTTTGTGCTCTGCAGTTTTCTGAAACTACACTTTGGTCAAAATTGTTTCATGAAGATATTGTCACTATTCACACATTCTAAAAAGCACTTAATAAAACTACTTACTGTAGGTTTTGTGTGTGTGTGTGCACGCATGCATTGTGCCTTCTAGTCTACTGGGATTAGTTCCTGAAGCTTTACAGGAGGAAAAAGGATGACTCTATGTATGTTAGGGCAGCACCACATCTTTAATTTCCACTTACTTTTTGTAAATCCTGAAATAATTATCATGATCAGAGATGGAGTAGGCTCCAACATTTCTAGATGGTACATTTACCTTGCCATAGGAAGTGACTGCCCATACGGTATCTAATACTACCTGATCAAAGTATATGAGAGTCTGACCTAGTTAATATTTGGGTGGGAGATTAATAGGAAAGGCCAGAGCCACATGTTGGACCAGGAAGTAAAAAAAATAAAAAGAGGTAAAGACAAAGCAAGCCACTATTATAGTGCTATCAAGTAACCAACATGGGTATGTCTATATCATGACTAGGAGTTAAACCTCATTAGCAGGAAGTCATACTTACATTTAGTATAGAATAATGCCAAATGAACCTCTTTCAGAAAGACGCCTACTCCATCACAGAAAAAAAGTATTTCTTCTCATAATACTAATTTTGTATGTAAGTGGGCCACCAAGAGAAGGACTTTTCAGAAAGATGTAATAAGATGGGCAAACCAATGAAGAAATGGACAAAATTTAATTTCCTTAACCATACTGATGTATTGTAAATTTGAATTACCTTAACCTTACTGGTACCAAGTTATTTGGAATACTGCAAATTGACACCAACATATTAAAATTAATTTGGAAATAAAGTAACAACCAATGTGAACATTCAAGAAAGGGAGTAATGGACTCATTTCACCAATACCCATGTAAGAAATGCATCATTGGGTCAGCATTAAATCATCTTTCAAGGTGAACCTGAAGATTCTTTGATTGGGTTCCTCTTCTGGCAGGGCATTACTCGGTGCCTAAATGGGGCCTTCCACTTCTATGACTGAAAAGATAGCATACAAACAGAATCTTATGTTTATTGTCAGAACAGTACAGTATTTCTGAAATAATTCAGAAAAGATGCTTTGGAAAATACAAGAGAATGGAGATAGCACTCACATGTAGCTCTTTAAAGCAGCCATAATATATAGTGTGTTGTGGGACTCCTGCCATCTTTTATTGTTATGGCTGTTTTTAGTCCATACTGTATGTTTTTTTTACTTATTTAACTGTCTTAACTGCTTATTTAGAATGTATAAGCTATCCAGAGTTTACTGGAGTGAGCAGCCATAATAAGGGTTATTAATTTTAAACATTTAAATATATTTTTCTTCTGCAACCACTGTATGATCCTAAGACATGATGAAACTGCCAAAGAGTTTCAGACATGCTACTTTTGTATGTCTGCATGCCTTGAAATGCCTTTTGAAGCTGAATCCAAAGCATTACATAACATTATTTTCTAACAAGACGCACAAATGGTATAAGCTATAGTGAAAACTGCTGAAAGATCATTTTTCCACAGAAAGAAATTAAGCTTCCACTGTTCAAGATGAACCAAGAGTATTCCACAAGCATAAATCTATTGCTAATGATGACATGCAAACTACCAATATAAATTCAATTCAATTCTCCATCAACAGTTACACAAAGCACACCTGCCTTTCATATTGTCTGACATCGTATGTTCTATTTCTGGCATAAATGATTTTCTCTGGATCCAATTAAATATCAACAACAGTAGACTTCACTCCAAATGGAACAATTCCAGCTACTTCATGAGATGTTGAATAAAGGAGGTCCTGAAAAACATGGCATAGATGCCTGCAATAGAGAATAATATCTTTAGCATTGCCATTGGAACCAATTTGGCAGAAAAGATCAAGATTGCTAGAATTGATGCTCCATTCAAGACAAGTATTCCAGAAAATCATAAGTGCTATAGTCTGTTTTGATTCTATTGAGTCAGAGGCTGAATCATCTGATCCAACAATTTGTCAGCCTTGGAAGCCAGCAAGCAATCAATCATCTGAAGCAGAGGAAGGAGACAGTGAGAAAGAATAGCTAAGGGCAGATGCAGATAATGAGGGAATTGGTCCTGGCAGGGGGCCTAGCCATAGGATGCACCATCAACTTCCAAGGACAGAGCAAAGGCAATCTACTTAGCTACTCAGGAAGCAAGACAATAACACCTCTAAGTAAGCCATTCCTTCAGCTTGGCTGCTTAGATGCACCTACCAATCTCTATTGAAAACAACTGTCCAAAGTTGAATCTGCATTCCTTTATCGTGCTCAGACTGAAGCTTTCTGGTACTTTAAGCCTTGACCCCCAGACCACTTTTCTTTCTTGCCACTCTCTTATCCCATTTTCTTGGACCTTTATACTGTTAGCTGCCCATCTTCTAGCCGTACCCTTTGTCTCTTATGATTACTAGTCTGAACCTCTGGCTCTAGAGCTCTGAACTTTTAAGTTTTAACCCACATTAGCTACCAAACAAGATCTCACCATTCCACTATTTCTCCTAGAGTTTATGAGTGCTTAGTTGAGCATTCTACTAACTTCTTAGTTGTCTGAATTTCAGACCCATCATGAAACCAGTTGGAACCTTCTATTGTTTGATTGCTCAGTCTAGAACAGTGTTTCTCAACCTTGACAATTTTAAGGCATGTGGACTTCAACTCCCAGAATTCCACAGCCAGCAATGCTGGCTGTGGAATTCTGGGAGTTGAAGTCCACATGCCTTAAAATTGTCAAGGTTGAGAAACACTGGTCTAGAATATTATATAAAAATCCAAAGCAATCGTCCCCTACCATTTATTCTTCAGCATTGGTTATCAACCAGAAACAGCTATAATTAGATTTAGTCTTTTATCAAGGAAATGTAAAATAAAATCAAGAGAACATTTAATAATGGAAGGATATACTTGTTGTTTTTCTTTATGTACAATTACCGGAATGGTTTAAGGTGGATAAAAGATTTTATGGCTTTGAACAATGTAAGGAACAGTTTGAAAAAGAAATATGTACAAATGATGAACATGTAATTGCTAAAGTATATAAATTTTTGTTGAAATTTGAGATCTTAAGAGGAAGAATAATAATTTATGATAAAATGGGATAAAAACTTTGATTATAATATACAAATGGTTAAGGGAAAATATACAGTTGAAAGGAATGAAATTTGCACTATATTTTATTTTATAAAATGATGTACTGTTGCTATTGTTCAATAGAAAGACTGTCTAGAATGTATATCTATGCTGGAAATGTGAACATTATGAAGGGCTATATTATGTCTGGTGGACTTGTAAGAAAATGAAAAAATTGGAAATAAATATGTACACTAATTCAGATATTTTCAAACAAGTTATTAAACTTGTACACCACCCATCTCACCAAAGAGAACTCTAGATGGCCTATAGATATTCAATTAAAATGCATTATAAAATATTAGAACAATAAGGATCATAAATTTAAATTCAATTAAAACAATTGAATTTGTTTTAATACAGGATGAAGAGAGAGGGAGCAAAGTACACAGAGAGTGGAGGTGGGGTATTATCTACTCCAAAGTGTCACACTCCATTGGGGCCCCAGGTTAGTTGGCACAGCCCTGCCTTCAAGGCCTTTTGGAAGAACAAAAGGGTGACTATGGATTTCACCTCAGGGGGCATGATATTCCAGGGCAGGAGCCATGGCTTCTTCCAGACCTTGCCAGCTGAAATTCCTTGGCTGATGGGGCCCGCAGCATGCCCTTTCTGCCAGCATACGTGGGGTGGACTAATCCCATCAGAGTGAGCCAGTTTGTCAAAGAGCTGATTTCATGCCAGGCAGTGCTTTAAAAGTAATAATCAACACCTTGAATTGGACCCCAAAGCAAACTGGCAGCCACTGTAATTTGTGGAACAGCGATGTAATATGGACCATCCTAAGGGCCCCAAGAACTGCCCACCCTGCTGTGTTCCAGATAGTCTTTAAGGGTATTCCCATGTAGAGCACATTGCAATAGTCCAACAATAAGATGACCAGGGCTTGACTGACTGAGCACAGGAACTCCCAGTTCAGGAAAGGACATAACACACAAAGTTGTGCAATGGCTCTCCTAGCCATGACTGCCACCTGCTCAACAAGCAAGAGTCTTGAGTCCAGGAGAATCCCCAGACTGTACACTACATCCAGGGCTTTTTTTCTCATAGAATGCCCAAAAGATGGGTTTTTTGAGGAGGAAAGTGAACCAGGGTCTCCTCAAAAGATCCTGGAACTATCCCCTCCTGCAGTGATGAATTTATCACTGCCTGAATCTACCTGGCTATCACCATTCTGTAAGCTTTTACCAGCCAGGGATCTAATTGACAGGTGATTGCACTGACAGCACTGAGGACCTTGTCCACATCATTAAGTCCAACAGGATCAAACTTTACAACCTTTCCCGAGGCATCATGCATGAACCTGCACCACACCTGGGTTCCAACTGGGAATGAATCTGAGCAACTTTGTCCATCAGGTGTTTCACAAATTTCTCTGGACAACCCTGAAGGTCCCAGGAGGGACCCAGGTGATTCTGAACAGAGTTACCAGGTGACAGTCTGCCGATGTAGTAAGCACAGGGAAACAATCACTGGTATTTCTGCCATGAGGTGGATCTTAATATCAGCTTTAAGTTGTATCTTGTTGGCTTCATCCCTCATTTTTCTCCCGTGATACTTTAGGCATCTCTTAGTTCTTTTCAGAACCTGCAGCTCCTCTGTGACCCATGGGGAGCATTGGGAGCAATGGGTCAATAGAAGCCACACAGGCGCAATTCTATCCAAAGCTTCAGACACTTTTTTGTTTCAGGACATGACCAGAGAGTTTAGGCAGGACCATTACAGCAAAGCCCTGGGATATCTCCCAGTTCCAACTCATTCAGGCCCACTAGTCGCCAGGGGCAGACCACTTAAATGGATCTGGCCACCCTGCAGATGGGAGCAGCATAAGAGAACCTCAGGGAGAGCAGGGCATGATCTGACCATGACAGAAATAATAACTCTCACCAATTCACGTTGCTTCTGAAAAGAAGATTGTATCTGGTATGTGACCACTGTCCCGGGTTGGACCTGAAATAATCTGAGATAGAACCATAAGCATCATGATGGCCATGAACTCCTGACTTGCTTCCAAGGCGTAGAATTGATGGCATGTTCTGGCCCACTGAGCTCACTCCTAGTGCCTGGCCAGCAGACACTCAAGAGGCTTTGGGGTTTGGCTGCTGCTGCTGAATGCTATGTCAGTCAAGAATAAAGATCTCCTTGTCCAAGATGTTATTGGCAAGGAGCGAGTCAACCTGGCATGCATCACCAAGGCCTGGCTGACTTCAGAAAGGGGGGGTTCCCCTCTTAAAGATGTGCTCAGCCAGTTTTAGAGGTTGGCACCAGCTAAAGCCCCAGGCTGGGGTGATGAGGAGCAACGGTCATCTGAGAATCTCTCTTGGCCTTTTGACTAATGGACAGATAGCTAGAAAAATGAGCTTTGTTTATGTATATGACCACTACAGCGAGATTATTATATGCTCAACATTATCCATAACAGACGAATGTTCAGTGAAGATGACCGAATTTGCAGAGATGACTAAATTGACTTCCTTGGTCAAAGAAAAGACAACATCTACATTTATGGCTGACTAGAAATCCTTTATAAGCTTTTTACATGAAACAGAAAAAAAATGTACTTGTGATTTGTGATTTTGATAATTAGAAAAAATAGATTATAAAAAAATGAGAGCTTTTTAGTAACCATAGATTAAGAGATATCTTTGTAATCATACATAAATTTGCTGCAACCTGCAACTTGCTTCTGTTTCTTTTTTCTTCGCTTGTTTGTTTTCTTTTTCTCAGTTTTTTTTTTGTTTTCTTTATTCTGCATTAGTTTTTGGTATTTTTTATCTTCTCTTTAAAACTTTTAATAAAATGTACGCAAAAAAGTGTAGTTCTTTAACATTTACGTAGTGGCTGCATTGTGGCAGCCACTGCTTGGTAGTCAAAGATATTAAAAATTATCCCTTTGCTGCCATGTAGTGATTGGTAGATTGGTAAGTCAACAAATTAATAATTTTTGAGAAATTTTGTGGATGGATGAAAGACATTCTAGAGCTAAGCATCTCTTTCAGGCACATGAAAAAAATTTTTGTTGAATTCTGGCTCCAAAAACATTTGAACAGTAGGTGCAACTGAGCAACACAAAGCCAGACCATTACTACTTTGTAATTAAAAGAGATGAATTCTTCATTACCATCTACCGGTTGTCGATTGATTAACAGTTAATAGGAAAAAATTGATTGGATGGAGCATCCACATCTTACAATACCACTCAGGCATATATTCTGCATGGAAATAGGTGGTGACTTTTCTCGCAGTTCATGATATTCAAATTTCAGTCAGATAAAGCCACCAATCATTGCTCTTATAATGTCACAGAGACGAATTGTATAGATAGCAGCACAGCATGGCTCTTTTCCAGATGAGTATTAATGGAGAGTTTGGGGCCCAGAGTGACTTATGCCGTTATGATTTCCTCCCAACTCCAGGTATGAAAGTATGGCAAAGTCACTTTATGGATGAAGCTTAATTAGAAAATCACTATGAATCCTTTCACGTTGATTGTGTGTATATCATGTTCTTCTCAGTTCCCCAGAATTAATACCCAAAACAACAACTGTTCATACTGAACAGACATTTTCCAGTTATAATAATTTCCTTTCTATTATCCTGTTGTGTATATTCTCAACAGAACAACATAAATATAGATGCTTTCTCATTTAAAACTAATACTAATATCAGACAGGAATTTACAAATAAAAGATCACACAACCAGCCTGCTGAGGAGATGGGGAACACAACTAAAATTTTTATTTTGATTGCAGGTCTATCAAAAAGACCTAAACATAATTAAGAAAGATTAGAGTCGTATAATTTCATAATAGTAGAATGACATTTTAAACACATTTCAACATAAGCACCAAACAAAGGGTTAAAAACAATCTGACTTTTGATTTACCAGCTATTAATCTTATGCTTCAAACTTTGGCAGAAACAGACATGTATTCTGTGACAGATTTCATGAACAAAATGAAGAATTAGAAAATGAATTTACATGGTTTATTTAGCATAAGACAGGATTTGTATTCACTGTAATTTGTTGAGCAAAGCGGACAGTCAAAAAGACAAGTAAAATAATCATCTCTTGTTTTAGCAGCATCGGGTTTGTTTTTCCGCTGTTTGTTTTTTCTTTCAGTACCCAGATTTCAAAAGGAGTAAAAAAAGAACGAACCAGAACTAAAATATGAATAAGCCACAATTCAGGATGCAGACATAATATAAAGCCATAAATAAAATAAGTCAGGTTTAGTGAACCAAATCCAAATTTTATTGTTGTTAAAAATGTATGAATTTTAAAAGAAAATAGTTAAACAAATCAATGTTTAGTATGTGTTAGCCAGAAAAGAAAATGAGTGGGGAAACAAAAAGCAAAGAAATCAAGATAGGTAGCCTATACTTCAAACATTCAGTTATGCAACAGACTAGATTGGTACAGACAGAGGCAGACACAAATGAAAAAGCAAAACCACTTACCACTGGCTACTGGTTAGTACTCTGCTTACCACTAGTGTTCAAGGAAATGCAACATGAAATTTGCGTTAAAATGCAAATTAAAGAAGAGATGCTGTTATACACAGAGCCCTAGTTATAGCAGTATAGCTATAGCTTTGGTTCCAGTATAGCTGGAATAAAATGGTTAACATAGCGTACACTCATCTCTAATCTTTTGCAAGCATTTCTGATGAATGAATCTTTTGTTACGTAAACAAAGATTCCTTTAGTATTGAAAAGTTTCAAGTCCTTGCCTCATTGTGCTCCTATATTCTGTGGAAGCAATTAAAGCATGCAGATAAGCCAGAGTACTTTACAACCATGCAGACTTCTCTTTTTAAAACTAAATTAGTTATACAATATGCAGTGCAAGATACTTGACAAAGTTCTCAGACTGCACAGTGTCAGGGTAGTCAGCTTTTTTCCTCTTAGGGTGGGAACCACAGCCGTATTGTTGGACTCAACCACAGCCATGATTTGATTACCAACAACAGAAAAATGTGGAACAGGCACATATAATTGATCCCAGCAGTTGGTAGGAAAAACAAAAATAGCTATTATTTTAATGTTATCAGACAAATTACAGAGAAATCTATACGTTAATTGCAAATTTGAATCTTCCAAATAGTTCATACATAAAGGAATTGACTCGTGCTCACACGTTGGCTATAATCTGTTACTGCATTAAAACTTATAAACATCTACCATTTTTAATAGTTATGGATTATGCATTATATTCAGTAAGCCAAAATTTCACATTTTGTCATTAGGTTTTATGGCTATGACTGCAAACCTGTAGAATCTTACATGAGAGTGATCTGCACTGAATTCAGTGGGATTATATTAAGCAGTGGATAAAAGAAAAATAGGTGTAAATAGTTTCTTAAACTTACTGTAAGAAAATGTAACTTTTCACAAATCATTCCAAAAGATTTCTATAGTTGGAACTATTTAGATATAATATATTTAACTGTGAAAAATAATTGTTTTTACTAATTTGACTCATTGTTTCACTCTGAGCCAAAACAGAATCAAAATACAAACAAAATACTCACATTCTTTTTAGTTCTTCCCAATTTTTAGTTCTATCACAATTTCTACCTTACACTAACCAAGAGTTCCAGGTAATTTTTTGTACTGTAATTTTATCCATTTAGTATAAAGTTATTTCTGGTGGTAGTCAAAGCTTTTCCTTTCTAATTAAGAGCTTCTTATTCATCCAGAGTTAATGAAAATATTGTTTCTATGTCAAATTAATGCCAGGAGGATGGGCAAGATATTCCTACTTTAAAATATAAGAACTTTATTTCACATCAGAAAAAACTAGAAAATATAGCAGAATTCACTGGTAGATCTCATATGATAAATAGGTCAGAAAAGATTTCTGATTTTCAGTTTTTCTATAATAATCACTGGTTCTATCCTAAATTATACAGCTGAAATAAATAACATAAATGAAACCCAAAGGAAATGATCCAGAATGGATTTATACGTAGAGAGCAAGAAAAAGTTAGAGCACATGGTTCAGTCATATTTCTGAGCTCAGATGTCATTAATTAATGTTATGTTTTTGCATAGGCTTATGGTTACTGTACATTACAATTGTAACAAAAATAATTTAAAAAAGATTTTCCAAACCTGAGGTCTGTCTTTGATATAAAAGAACTCAAGAATTAGTTTCCCCATTTTTTCAGCACTGAAGCCTCTCTAACCACCTGAAAGCTGATTTTCCAAAACAATATGAGATGTGACATGAAAACATGGAAGTTTCAGTGGGAATTACTGGAAATTGTGGGATCTCCCAATTGTGAATAAAATTTATTCCAGGCATATAAGCAACTTTTTGAATCAATCCAGAGTTAAAAATTAAAACAGAATAAAAGTGGTTTGTGGTTAAACTTCTTCTTTTATTGTCTGCTTATAACTGAAATAAAATGGGAGAAGATTTTCTCCTGGGTGCACTCAAATTGGGAATGCTGAAGTTGGAAAGTTTTCTTTATAGTCATTGTCGAGAAGGAATTTAAAACTTAATTTCCCACTTTCAAAAATCTCTTGGACCACACCAGCTCTCAAAAATTATATGACTATCTGACAAACTATAGGATTTTAATCCTTTTGTTTTTAGTGAAAAGCTGTACAAATGTTTACAAAAAGATAGTCTTGCCTTAGATTTTTAATTAGAAAGATACAATACTGAAGGAAACAGAATGGGAAAGAGAAGAAAAACTTAAATTTAATGCAATGATTTTTAAAATATTTTTTCAATAATGAGCTAAATACATTTTATTATATAAAACCCTGACAGGCATTTCATATATTATTGATATATGGAGTATATTTCTGCTTATCTTATTGTAGACTTTTGACCAATACTGAATTAGAGGGTTATCTGACTATTCTTGTGTCACCTCAAACAATACTAGAATAATATGTACTGTCCCCACTACCAACCTCTTATCCTGTCTCTTCTGTGCCTGTTCTGAATCACTGCTGACTGATACTGTGCCACTCATCATAGGAAAGTTTATTGCTTTTTTCCTCTTGCTCCGATACTGGTTCCATCAACTGTTAATGAGGAAAACATCCAAAAAGCAGGAGGACTGGGGTGAGCCAGGTTTCTCTCATTCAGTTTATCTATCCCTCCTCCCTTTTCCCACATCTCATTTTAGTATCTTCCAAGCTAAAATAAAGATATGGCAAGACAATAGGGCAGAAATATCTCCAGAAAGAACAGTCAAGTCCTACCTTGCTTGTCCAACTAAGTCCCAAGTCCTAAGAAGCTGGAGAACTGAAACTGGCTAGCTATTGGCAAAAAATCAAAAAGGGAAGTTGGGAAGTAAACTGGCAATTCAGTAAAAAAAAGTCTGATTCAACATCCCACCTTGTTTTCTGGAAGCTGAAATGAGTGGAACCACTATATTTTAAGGTAAAGGTACAGTTTAGAAAACAATTAAAGTGGAATATCTTTTCCCCAGATAAAATGGTAAGTCTATCCTCCTTTCCTGGAAGCCTGGAAATAGTTTCAAAGCAATAGAAGCAGTCAATAGATATGAAAGGAACTCAAAAAATAAAAGTACAAATGCTGAAAAAGAAATAATCAATGTGAAGGCATTCCCACCATTCCCAGGATTTGGCAAAATACATCTCTAATCTCATCGAGAGCAAGTCAGCAAGCCTCACTTACAGGTATACAAGTAAGGTATAACAACATGTTAGATCAGGAGTGTCAAACTCAATTTCATGGAGGGCCACTTCAGCATTGCGGTTGCCCTCGGGGGGGCGGGGTATGTGGCCAGGGTGGATGTGGCCTACTTGGTGGGCGTGGATGAAGTGGAGGTGGCCTACTGGATGGGCGTGGCCAGCTCTACATCGTTCGCGTCAAGGGTGCCTGTGGGGGCCTGGGCAGGAGTGGGACAGATCTGAGGGTCTCTGGCAGAAGGGGGTGGGACCGGGGCAAGTGCCAAGGCATGGTCCATTTCTTCATTCCTCACAAACGTTGACACCTCCCCAGCATGAACCCAGAGGGCAGGGCCAACACAGCAGGGGCTGGTTTCTCCCTGTTTCTAGACAGCCTTGTGGAGCTAAGACTGAATGTGTTTCGGCATAGATGGCCACCACAAAATTGTACATTGGCTCCCGGCCAGCCTGGGCCAGGGCTAAGGTGGGGGGGGCGTTCCCTCACTGTTTCCAGGATGGCTTCGTGGGCCACATCTGGCCCACGGGCCTTGTGTTTGACATGTCTGTGTTAGATGTTACACATCTTGAAGCCATGGTGAACTGGTATCATCTTAAGAGGAAATGACTACTTTAAATCTGGTCTATCTAATGATAACTTACAGGGGAAAGAGTGGCATTGTCAGAGCATGATTGTGTTGTGGTAAAGTGCAAGTGAGATCATGGCAAGTCACCCACAACATGAACTGTTAAAAGATAATACATCTTGACACCCTTTTTTTTAAATCTTCACAGTTTCATTTGCACCTACACCTTTAGAAAAGAATAAAATCTTCAGTAAAGTTTATCATTCTAGAGATTTTTCCATTTGGTAATAGGATGCTCAATCAATAGTACCAGAGGCTCCTCAGATGATACAGAGTTCAATAGAAGTTTCTTCTTAGAAGGCCGACAATCATATCAAAAAGGGTGGATGGGTGAAGGTTGCTTTAAGGTATATATATATGCAAAACAATTTTTTCCAATACTATCTTCTATAACATAACTTAAGCAAATGCCCATATTTATTTTCAAGAAAATTTTAATAAGAAATTGAAGAATCTGGTTAATATGATTAATCATAAAGCTAATCCAATTCAGGATTAAATGGAGTGATTATTTCTAATTCTATATTTGCTAGTCAATACATCTCTTAAAGAGAGCCAGTTTAGTGGTTAAGGCAGTGTTTCTCAACCTTGACAATTTTAAGGCATGTGGACTTCAACTCCCAGAATTCCACAGCCAGCAATGCTGGCTGTGGAATTCTGGGAGTTGAAGTCCACATGCTTAAAATTGTCAAGGTTGAGAAACACTAGGTTAAGGCATCAGTCTAGAAACTGAGAATGTGAATTCTGATCCCACCTTAGGCAAAAAACCAATTAAGTGGGCTAGTCACTTTCAGTCCTAACAAGCAGACAATAGCAAATCATTTCAGAAAACCTTGTCATGAAAATTGCAGGGACTTGTCCACAGAGTCATCAGGAATCAAAATTGACTTGAAAGCCCACATACACACATATTTCTTAAAGAGCATAACCAGTTCAAACCTTACCATCTAGCTTACTATCCAATTACTTTATGAATGATAGCTCTTATATTGTTAATATATTAGGCAGTAGCCAGGAAAATGCAAGGCAGTATTTCTTGAGTATATTCCATAAGACATCAGTGTTCTGCAAACAGCTTGCAGAAGTGTCATGTGAAAGTAATTGTGTACCTGACCCAACTCTCTGCTACTTGTTATTATACATGTAAAGTTGAACAAATCTTTATCAAAGCAATTTGATTATCACCCCAGTCAGCACTGTAGCACCTCAAGCAATACTACTCTGCTGTTATGTAAACTTCCCTACCTGTGCAGAAGTTTCATTCAAAGCAAAGGTTGAGATGATGCTGTTGAATTGTTTTAATCAACAAGCAAGATAAATGTGTGCATCACTAGCCACCAAGCATTGATGGCTGTGATCCCCTGGGTCAAGTCCATAGCCACTGGCTTCAACTTCAGCATGAAGCCTTCAAGTGTGCCGTACAATTACCTAGCATTCCCATTCCAAATACAGGGAATAAACCCTCAATGCCAAGGTCATCCTTGCACAGTTCTCACCATAAGCTAGCAAAGCAAAAGCAACCGTAAGCTAGCAAAGCAAAAGCAAGACGTATTTCTATTTTCACTTTTGAGCAATGCTCTATCTTGGTTTGTTATTGGACAAAAACCACCTGACTTTGCTGTCTTTATTACTGTCGTTCAGCCACCTGAAGAATTCACCATTCAAGACAAGTGTGTCCTCCAAAAGAAGTCACATAGCCACACATTTTAGTTATTTTATGAAACAGGTATGTTAAAAAAAAAGCAAAGAAAACAGATTTTAGAGTCTTATAATGTTGAAAGGCTTTAGAAAAAACTAATTGATTGTTCCCAAAAAGAATAACAAATGCTTTAAAATACAGTTTAAAAAATACTAGCTTCTAATCAGGTCATTCAGCATGTTTACACAAGATGTTTGAACCAGCATAAGGCAACTATGGATAAATTATCCACTGCCAAGCAACTGAAGAAATTTCAGATTACCCAGGTTATTCTGGGAGCAGCTTCTCTGGCAGCATTCCAACCATCTTTGTGTTGGCTATCATTTCATGTTGTTTAATCAGTTCCAGAACTTTTATTTTAATTGAAGGTAGTCCAGTTTGGCTCAGAAACTTTATCCATACTATCTTTGCTCCAAGTACGATACATATACACATATCTTATGTCCCTACAAAGGTGGGAAGAAAAATTGGAAATAGATAAAGAGAAAATGAAGCAACTAAAGGTAAGTACACTAGAAACTTACCCTGAATACAATGTGATGGAGAGTATCTGCATTAATCATAGTTTATTCTAAGTTCAAGATTTGTGCAGCATATTGAATACTAATATGTTTTAAATCCCTTTAAAAATATGCTACAAAGATAACATAAAGTGTCTGGGTTAAAGAAACCCAAGAAGGTCAGTGACCGAATGAGCAAATATCTGTATTTCAGATATTAACCAGCAAAATGATAATCATGTTATGTTCAAATAACTTCAGTTAAAAGCCAATGTGACAAAAGGAGTAAAAATAATGGCACACAAACACCAGTTAAGGTTTATATGGGAAGCATATCAATTTAATAAAACTATTATTATCATGTAACTATAGTTCAATAATCCATGTTTAAGCAAATAAAGCCATTCAAAAAGAGTCAGATATGAAAATCAGCTTTTTCCTCACTGAAAATCTTATATTTGATGACTTTCTCATAAACAGTAGAGTCAAGGTGGACTGCTGATTAATATATATAATTTATGGTACAGCTCAGAAAGCAAGAGTCAGTTTAATCCAGGTAAAATAAGATTAAGGTATCAGACTATAAAGCAGGAAAGACTGTGACTTCTGGTCCTGCCTTAGGCATGAAAGCCAGCCAAGTAACTTTCGGTCAGTTACTCTCTCTCAGCCCAACCTACCTCACAGGGTTATTGTTGTGGGGGGGAGGAGAAAGAAGGAGTATTAGGTGTGTTCATTGCCTTGAATTATGTACAAAAAAAATAAAGACGAGATAAAAATAAATAAATAAGTTTGCATCTAAAAGCGATAAATGGTTTGTCTATTGTTCCTGTATTATAGAACAGGCGTGTGATTTGATACACATAAACTTTTAAAGTCAATTATGTTAAACATTAAAAATTAATGCTAGTTAATTAGTCATCATCTAGCTCCTAACAGGCTAGATGATGAACCTATCTTTAATAGTTTGATAATTCATCACTAGAGCAAGTCTATAAGAGGACTTCACCAGATTATACTAGTTTAAAAAGCTAGCCACTTAAGGCAGAAGAGGGGGAAATGCAGACAAATAGCACATTATATTACTAGGTATGAATTGCAGAGGTATGGATTTGAATATATTATATGATCCAGAGTTCTATCTGAAATTTACTTCATGCTGCATGCTGCATTAGTGAAATAAAAAACCCATTGCACATGGAAAAATATATGCAGTATTCAAATGCATAGATCTTTACCAGTAATTTAGGATGATAAAGTTGAAAAATTACTGATTATATAAACTGTCCCTCTTATAAATTTTATGAAATTGAAATAGACACCAATCAACCAAGATCTTTAAACTCAGTTTTATACTTCATTATGTTTTCTTCACAAGTCCTGAGACTGAAAAACAAATGCAGAATAAATTTTCATTCAGTTTTCTTCTTACTAAAAATAAACTAGGAGTGACTTTATTGGAAACAGAGTCTTTCTAGTTTCTAGCTGACTCTGAAACAAAAAAAAGCAGACAAATAAAAATTGACTAGAGTTATGATTTTGACCTTTTGGTATAAAGTTAAATGTTCGTTATTCAAGAAATTATCCAAACTTAATGTCTGTCTGAATTTCAAACCTTTGCAGTTAGTACATTGTCAATCGTTTATTGTCACATAGCAGACAGAATAACTATATATTACAAATTTCACTGAAAATGTTTTTTAAAATGTTTTACATGAAAAATAAATACTTTAGTGAACCTAAAATAAACAATTGCTATGAAGGGACACCACCTTAAGTATCTTTATTCATTTCCAGAATCTTCCATATTTTAAATGAATCTAGATATAATAAGAAGTGGGAGTATATTGTGTTTGAAAATTTAAAGTTGGCAGTAGTTTTGGTATATCAAGTGAGATCAGGCAGGTAAACAATGCTAGCAAGCCCTTATATGTACATATACATACAAAAGCAATGCAGGACTCTCTGAAAGGTATATATGTCTTTCAGTTTCATGTACTGCAAAAGACAGATCAGAATGAAAATAATTAATTGGTAATTCCAAATATGCATCATTTTGCATAATTGTTAACCAAAACCATTCAATTTGATTAACATTTTTATATGGCAGATACATTTTGATAAGAAGTGTTAATATATAGTACAAGTATAGATAGGTATATATTGTTCTACAGTTGTTTTCAGAATTTGATAAATTTTTATGTTACCGTTATTCAGAGAGAGAGAGAGAGAGAGAGAGAGACTGACTGACTTGCTAAAGCCATGTGGTTCCTATTAGAATCCTAATAGTATTTTGCAAGGTCCTGCTCACTGCAGCAGACAAATTCATTTTAGATAATTTAATGGATGGCACTGGAAACCAAATTCATTATCTCTCAAATCACATAGCTAGACATTACCTTTATCCATGACACAGCTTATCAGTCTAAGAAAAAAGCCAAAAGGAAAGTAAGACAACAGAGGGTAGGTTCAGCACATAATTTAGATATAAAACAGAATCAAATTAATAGGCAATGCAAATGTATGTACAAAGAAAATGAATTGTACATATAAAATATCTGCAATCATAAAAATTAAAAGAGCAGCCCCCTAAAAAGTTCAATGCTGATTTTTTAAAAAATAAATAAATAAAAGACTATATGACACAGCATTAATAGATAACCTTTGAGATTATTGTGCTAAACTTTTTAGCACCATCACTGAAATCATTTCAGCTTCCTTTGCTGATACTACAGCTCAAGCTACTTGCTAAATGACATCCCTCTCATTTTTCACATTATTTACTGATGACTGAATCAGACTGAGATGGAGCTACTCTTACTCCCTTGTATTATAAATGTATGATAAAATACATTTCAGGTGAACTAAATAACATGTGCTCCTTTGCATTTTCCCAGTGTAGAACTGACTTTGGGTGCTTCTTCCATTTTCATACAAAATCACAATTCTGAAATACTCAAACTGCAGCACTATTCTGCTCTATACAGTGGAACTGCATTCTGTATCACTCAGTAACACACCATAGAATGTATCTCTGTATTATCACACAGAGCTTATGACAATTAAATGCTATATTTTCACTCCTTCCTTCCTTCCTTCCCAGGGTTATTTATTGAAACTGTACCCTCTGGCAAAACTGTGTCACCTTCAAAATAAGGCTTTTATACCTCAATATTTAAATATTATGTAACATCACATTTGACATACATGCTATCAATATTTTGTTGCTGGGAAAAATGTACTAGAATTTGCTTACTAGGGGAAAGCAGTAGTAATATGAATTATTTGTGTTTCCTGATGAGATAAATGGAACTTTTCATATGTCATCACTGAATGTGATATGGTCTAGGACTAGGCAGTATGACAAGATATATATATATCCTCTTCTGTATTTTGCATAATCTCTGAGCTAGGCAGCAAATGTGCATGAATGTTATATAGATAAATGATGTCATTTAGACGGAAGATGCAGCAATTGCTGTGTGGTATGCTGTATGAAATTCTGTACCTACATATAGTAAGTACATCAGTCTCTGCAGAAAAATAAGTAATACTAAATAACCAGGCAACATGTTGTCTAGAGATCTTGCATACTGTTTAAATGGTGATGTGTTCTGTATTATAATAATACAGATATGCTTGTATGATAGGGTGTTCCTGTGCACATGACATTTATAGGTTTTACTAGGGTAAAACTTCTTTATACTATCCATCTGTAGCAAACAACACGGAATTTTGTCTCTCCTTAGTATAGGGTAGAATGAAGGGTAGAAAGCTCATTTGATATGACTGAAAGGCAGGACATTAATTATTATAAAATTTGGTACAAGATGATGCTGAGAGGAATCTTAAGGAATTTTATATAAGCAGCGAGCTAAAACAGAAGATGATCGTTTGACAGTTGGTCTGTTGCAGAGTGCAATAACACAAGGGAATAAGTGGTGTCAACAAGCTTATCTGATGATAACCTTGCGCGGTGAAGCATTTAGTTCCTTGCACTTGCGCGCACAAACCTGAATTGGTCATTCCCATTCCCCAGTGCAGCTGAAGAAAATGGACCTTTTTTTATTAGCATTGGAGTTGCCACCTGACATGGTCTTGTCCCAACCGCGCCTCCTTGCAACCCATTCCCCACCGATCGCAAGATAGCTTCTTCCAGGATGTAAATAAAAGCGGAACCCCGGAATAGGAAAGCGCGCGTATTTACGCGGGTTTGTGTATGGGTGTGAGTAAAGGGTGGGGTGGGTGTAGTACCTGCCACCCTCTACCTCCGCGGGTTCTACAGAGCGCACCCACCTGTCGAAGGCGTGTCTGGCTGGAATGGGGCGATGTCCCGCCTCCAGGAGGGCCAGGGGAGGAGGGGGAAGCCATCTTCCGTCCCTTGGCTCCGTTCCGTCAGTCCGCTTGTCTCTCCAGTCCGACGAAAGGGTCGCCTGGTGGCAAGTGCCGCCAACCGCCGTCTAGTCCCTAAAGCAGCGCTGAGCTTCTTTTGCCGGCTTCTCTCTCAGTCTCTCTCACCTTCCTCAGTGACCCGTCGCCCTTCTTCCTTCCAGCCTCGGGCAAAAAAGACTTGGCACAGCCGGCCAGAAAGAACGCCCGAATTCCCCACAGCCGCTCGCCTCCGCCTGCGAGGAAGTGGGCGGGGGTCCGAGGGTGGCGGTGCAAGAGGGGGCCGGGAAGCGCGAGAAGGGCACGCGAGTGATCAGGGAATGACCTTCCCCGGGAAAGTCTGAGGCGCAGCTGCCGCCGCAGCAGCTGCTGCTTCCTTGCGCTCTGGCAGCGGACGCTGTGGCGCTCCTTCAGCGCCTGTGCTCAATCTGTTCCTCCGGGTCTTGGTGCAGCAGCAGCAGCAGCAGCAACAGCTTCATCTGCGCGCGTGCGCGTCGTTGACTGGGGAGGGGGAGAAGGAGAGGAGAGGGTACCAGCGCTGGGAGTACCGTAACGCTCTTTCCTCATTTTCTCCCTCGCGACACGCGCGCGCGCGCTCACACATACGCGGAGCGAGAAGGAAAAGTTGGATCGAAAAAAAGGGGAGGCTGCATTCGCGATGAGGTCATGGACAGCGCCTTGAAATACGGCCGGTGGCTGCCGCTGCTGCCGTGCCTTACCGGCTGGTGAAAAGCGAGGAGAGGGTGAGGGCGTGGAAACGGATATTAAGAATCCACCTACCTCACCCCCTAAACATAACACCAGATGGCCGTATGGTCCGTACCGGCGTTTCTGCTCAACGAATTGCAGGATTGTAGCCAGTCGGCACTCGCCACAAAGGCGGCAGAGGTGTGGTCGCACAGGCTTAAGGTTTTGCTTCTGTTCTCGGCAGGACGGTCGCAGGAAAGCAAAAGAAAGGGGGATTGGCAGAGCAAGCTTATTCAGGTCACCTTAGTAATTCCCAATTCCTAGATTCTAGGTTAAAGCAACCGGATTCCCCCAGTTGTCACTGTGGCCGAAGCTGAATGCGAAGCATGGTTCAAACTCTGCTAGGGAGCCTTCTTGGGCTCTGGGATTGCAGCCTGAAGCTAAGCAGGTTTTACATCATCCCAACTTATTTGGGGCTAAGCTCTATCAGCAGGCAGGACAGGATTGTGTGTTGTAATTTTGAAACTTACTAGCAAAATGGAACTTTCCTGATCCAGAGTAATATATCTGTCTTTAAACAGGGTTTTAAGTGCCATGAAAAATGATGCTTGTTTTTATTTTTATTTTATTTTATTTTATTTTTACCTTTATTTTGATGCAATATTTTGTTGCTATGTTTATTTTATAATCTGTCTTGTATTCTAGATCAAAATAAAATAATGAAGTCTCCCGTTAGCACAGTGGTCATCAATGGAAGCATTAAATAAATGCAGTATTTGTTCTTTGAAGCAACAGGCAGGAATCTGTAAAGTAGTATATCTGATGGTTGGATGTTTTTCTATATTGGAAAAGAGCAGGATCTTTTACATAGCCTCTGGAAACCACCAGAATATGGGGTTTTAAAAAATGGAAACTAGCATCCTGAAAGAATAGCAAGATTTTCTGGCTGGCTACCACCTTTTCCCTATGACAGTGTTTCTCAACCTTGACAATTTTAAGGCATATGGACTTCAACTTCCAGAATTCCACAGCCAGCAATGCTGGCTGTGGAATTCTGGGAGTTGAAGTCCACATGCCTTAAAATTGTCAAGGTTGAGAAACACTGCCCTATGAGCTTTAATTTTCAGATCCTTAGAAAAGTTTTTTTTCCATCCTGTCCTCTGTGGCAAAGCTGATGAAAACACAAAAAACAAACCTTTTAATGGCTGGTCCTGCCAAAAGATAGAAATCTGGCTCCATATTTGAGGGCTTTCTGCCAGCAAGCAAGGACGTTTTATGTCAAGAAAAATAAATGTAAAAAAAAAAAAACGGCTCAACCATTAATTGATACAAGGTTGTTGACTGCTCTTTCCTCAAAATGTATTGATACATTAAAATGGAAATTTTAATATATTTGCTTTAATATAGGAAAATTGTTTTATAAATAGACAACTACTGCCTCAAATGTCTCTCATTTTTCTGATTTAAATAAAAAGTACCTCCAGTTAAATCTGTTTAAAACTGAAACCTTAAAAGTGTAAAAAGAAGGCAGGCAACAGGAAAGTGTTGGCTCTGCTTGATTCAGCAAAAAAAGAATTCCCAGAATCACTTGGATCAAGATATTTTTAAAGATCACATCTTGTTTCTAAAAAATCAATAGTCATTACAGTACTTTTGGTTATGTTGGGATGTAAATGGCTTCAGTTCCACAGACAGGTCTCTTGATTCTTTTCTCTCTTATATTTCTCATTCAGAGCATATGTATACATTAATAATATACATATCACCCATCTATTAATCTATATATGTGTCAGTTTTCCTTATATTTTGACAAACAATTTGACCACTAATATATACTTTTTGAAATAGTTTAAAATACAGCTCGATTTGAACAACAGATCTTCTCAGGATCACAATTCAAAGTCCAAATGTTTGTCATCTAGTTATTTGTGTTTCCATAGGAATTAAATACTATTATCCATTTATAATTTCCTGTCTGCACTGCCGCTTAGTACTCCATGTCATTTTTCTGGCTCCATCAATCCAGGTAGAGGTTTGCATGAAAAATTAACTTCCCTGACTTTAAAAATAGCAAGGTGCCAGTTCAGAATCAAGCTTAGCAGAAAAACTGATCTGTTTCTATCATAACCCAGGGATCTGGAATCTAGAGTTCTCTTGATTCTTCCAAGTAAAACCTCCTGATTGGGCATGCAGTCACCTTCAAGACTTTCACATTATAGATAGTCCTTGCTTAGGTAATTAGGACTGGAATTTCCATCACTAAGCAATGCAATCATAAAGAGCAATGTCACATGATCATACTATTTAATAAAAACAGTTTTTGCAGCACCCAGTTACTGTCATTAAGAAAATCACCATGGGTCATTAAGAAAGACGACTTTCTGCTGGCTTCCCCATTTACTTTGCTTGTGGGCAGCTGGCAGGAGAAGTTGCAAATTGCAATCATGTGACCATAGGATACTGCGACAGATGAAAATGTAGGCTGGCTGCCTGAATCACATCTGTGTGACCCTGTGGGTGCTGCAGATGCTGGAATTTTGACATCCAGTTGAAAATACATTTCAGTTACAAGTTCATGTAGTCACTGAACTAGGGGTCATTAAATGAGGAACTTCTGTACATCCAAAAGTGGTTGCAGAAAAATATAGCAGGAGAAACAATCTATGTGTGGTATACTGTGTTTTTTAATGGACTGAAATGGCTGCTGTTGTGCTGCTGTAAGTTAGCAAAAGGAGAAAAAGAAGAAAGCTCAATTTTGTGACTACTGGCTGAAGGTCAGGAGGTCCTTTGGGGGGGGAGGGGCTAAAAGATATTCTAGGTTAGAGTCCATTTGGAGAAAGAAATGTTTAAGGTCAAACTCTTCAATCATATCTACAGACAAATAGTTTAATGAGATTCTTGTAAACTGGTGATCAACAATGAAGAAACGTGGTTACCCATTCTTGAAGCGTTCTGGTTGCTTGCACCTGACAATTCTAACCTTGAAGTACAGGTGTATTTGAAATACTTGAAATACAGGTGCAGTCTGATAAGCGGAACTGACTGCTATCCAGGACTACTGTGGGGCAGATGTAGACCATGTCCCATGCTGCCAGTCTAACCCAAAATTAGAGAGGAGAAAAAATAAGGCCTATAAAAACTATTCTAGAAGGGAGTGGCAAAAGTTGGAGAATAAAGTTGACATGCATGTATGGAGCATTTGTTGGTTCCCAGATTGTAGAGGGAGAAGAAAAGTCAACACATGGCTTCCCTAAAGGAAGAGATGCAAAATCCCAGAGATGGAATCTTCATCCAAGACCTAAGACAGGAAGAAGAGAAATGGCTGACTACAGACAGGAAGCTGGAGTCCTTGTTGAAACCTTAGTTTTTGGGAAAGGATGGAGCAGAAGACTCCTGAGAGAAATTTGTCTCCCAATGGAAGAACAGCAGATAATGATCAGCTGAGAGGATTGATGGATAGGAGATGAGTAGTATTGAACACATGTAGGCTTAAATCCAGCATATTCCTTGCTTTTTACTTTGTTGGTAATTCCAGAAACTGGGAGAGAAAAATAAAGGAGGGGTAGGAAGTTAAGCATTTGGAGAGTAAAAGGGGAATAATCTCCAAATACCCTATCAGCTGGAGATGGGAAACTTCATAGGCACTGAATAAAATTTTGCTGGCTACATTGGCACCATAAGTACCGGGTGAATTAACCCTCTGTTAGGCATATGGAGTAATTTTGCCATTAACAGTCTCCAGTATGGAGTAACCTTTTAGTCCTTTATTTTCCAAAGCATTTTAAATTTGTCTGTTTTTCCGAATAAGTTATAATTTTGTTGCTTTTTAATCTTTTTTCCAGTAAAGGTTAATTGTTATAATGGTTTATTTCATTGTGCTTTTATTGTACATTGCACTGTATCAATCAAGATGAAAAACAGGCTTATAAATTGTAAACAAATGAATAATACCCAGGTGTGCAATGCTTTGTCAAATTTCTGATTATTAGGAATGTTTACCAATACTTTGATGTAAATGTTATTCCAGATGTAGTATGTTTTAGCCTACTTTGGATTACTCTAGTCTTTTTTTTCTATAAGAGCTATAATTTCACACTCCAGTTCTTTCTGCAGAAATGGCCTTTAGGTTTTATGTAACATATTTACTGTGAAATGTTACAACTATCAGTCCATAGAAACACTTGCATCATTACCATCTACTGCCAAGTTATTTCATGCATAAAAGGTATTTACATAACACAGTTAATGTTTTCCTGATATTAACCATTTTTATTCCTTCATTTGCCTTTTCATCTCATAAAAAAGTCTTGTTCGATACCAATATACAGTACAATTCCCTTTGTGCCCTTTGCTTTAACTGTATGTGGCAAAAATTCCTTGGGTGACTCTAAGTAATTGCTATAGCTCTGCTCAATTTACTTCACAAAGATGAACTTATTGGAGGAATGGTGAGATATAAATATAATAAATGCAAATACCCTGTATAATAACATTTAGGATAAAATTCTATCTGCACAAGTTCCACTGAATGAAGAGGGACTTAAGTCTGAATCTCTATGCGTAGAATTATGCTGATAATATTGATATTAAAAAAAAAAAGTCTTTCAGCAAGATTTCCCCATTACATCTAACAAGAGAACTTAGCTATAGGTCTGGGACAATGGTTTAAAAAATCAAAACACTAAAAGGAGAGAGATTCCTGTTATTTTGAAAAATAAAGATCTATATGAAGATTAATAGCATGATCCTGAGAAGCCCTAATTAGGAAGGAATCCAACTGAGTTAGCCTCTGTAGAAAGTGAGCCAAGAAATACAGGTTTAGTAATGGATACTTTCTGGGCTCCTATTCTTTAAAGCAATGTTTCTCAATCTTGGCAACTTTAAGATGTGTGGACTTCAGCTCCCAAATTTCCCAGCCAGAATTCTGGGGAATTCTGAGAGTTGAACCGCTTGGGTGTTTTGGGGCCAGTCACTCTCTCTCAGCCCAATACACCTCATGGGGAAAACAGATGGAGGAAGAAGTATTAGATATGTTTGCCACCCTATTTCTACTTATGAAAATAATTTTGTGTGTGTTGCCAGGTTGGTGAAGGGTGGTATATAGGAATGCAATTTCAGCCATATCAAGAACAAAAGCCAACCATAAGCAGTAACTACAATTTATAGATACCTATTTCCATCTACATATATTAATTTAATTCTGAACTTATATTGAGGATTTAACAACGCAGAAAATAAATCATATTTTGAAAGTAGTATAAACACTATTGGGAATAAGTTGCTTCTGCTTCTGTTTTTGTGTGAATAATGAAGTAATTCGCTTTTTTGATAAAATTTGTACCTTGCTGTTTTGAAATGTTTTTGAATCTAGGAATCTGCTCTTTAAACTACATCAATGCATTATATGCAGTCATTGATTGGAAAGTCAGGACAACCGATACATTATCATTCCTGATTAAAAACAGCAAGTATCAAACATAATCTCTGTTTGTGAATGTATAATTCCATCTTCAGACATGATGAAAATAACTAATGAGTGGAATCCTTTGTGTTTTGAATGTCAGCTACTTAAGACTCTTCTCCTGTGCTTATCCATCATACAAGGAACACAAAGAATTTGACATTAAATGTTCTATTAAAAAGTGGATACTAATTCTAAGTGGGTATCTAGAATTAGTATAGTACAAAAATGTAAGGAAACTTATTCTATTTATTTCTTCTTGTATGCTATCTGTCATGAATATAAATGTCAAATGGGCTATCCATATCTTTAAAAGCATATAATACTCTGCCATATATCAAAATTATCTTTTGTAATTATCTTTCTCAAATATACCTTCTCAAATATACTTTTTTGGCTACGGGAGTAAAAAGCTACCCAACCATTTTATTTCTTACATCTGAAATTATGTTAAATTTACATTGAAGCAAAATAGCCATTCCCAAATAAATTAGTGACAGACAGTTCCCGTCATCTCCTTTATTGGAAGCTTAAGAAATACTGATTTCAAAAAAAAGATAGTGAGATGATAGATAATAAAATAAGCTCAGAAAAAAATATGTTCATGGGCAAGTCAAAGACTATAAGAAAAAAAGATATGTATCAAGATATGTAAGAGAAAACAAGATTGTTACAAAGATTTTTAGAATCAGATTTATTGAAAGAGAAAAGAGATACGATTACAAAAATGCCAATGACTAGGTATTTTTCATTTTTAGAACCCAGTTAATTCTTGTTGCTAGGCCAAAGCTTTCTTAATTCTCTTGTTCTTGCTCTTGCTAACTATTCTTAAAATGTATAGAAGAGTTGTCTATTTTCCTGATAAAGGAAGAATTTACAGATGTCTAGTTTTTTCAACCCACAATCCTTTTTTTAAGTTCTGAGAAATCCGTATCATGCTTACATCTCTTCATGTTCCCATAAAACACCTTCCGTCTCACTCAAACAGGTTAGCTAATTGATTGATTTTAAAGTTAATGGATAACCTAACAGATTTTATAATTTAAATTGGATGGCGTTGGAATAAAGTGGGAAAATATTCTAATACATGTGCAACTATTGACAATTTAAGATTGAATCGTAGGTTGGAGATAAGAACATGAGAACAAGAAAGGATGTCTATGTCAAAGCATGTTGAAGCATGATTTGTTTATGGAGAAATGGAAGTACACACTTTCTAAAATTACTTTTTACAAGCAATTCAGATGAATCTGGCACAATTAAATAACATTCCAGAAAAAAAGCTCAGCATTCCGGTCATATATACATCCCACTTTATCACTCTAAAAAGTTGACATGATAGATTGAAAGGTCAACAAAGCCCAAATCTTATTCTGTGGAAGTAGATTTTAAGCTAAGACTGGATTGATATCTATTAGGATAACATAAAAGTTCCTTGGAAGGAAACTAATATTAAAGACCGTGGTAAATGTCACAAGATACAGGAGATTTACTTCTGAGTACCTCTTAGGCTGCTTGGTTGAAATCCTGGTCCCCTAAGGTTCTGAAACGTAGATCTGAATTAACACCTAAGTAAATTATTAATGTCAAAGCAATTTGCAGCACCTAGCTGGTCTTGGTGGACACTGAAAAATTTAAGTGAACTACTGGGATAGGGGATCACTAGGGAATTCTGCTGCTGTAAGCCAGACAAGGAATTTGAAAGAAGACAGTGACAAACCATTTCCATATTATTGTTACACAATATGACACCATCAGATGTTGAGCTCAATTTAAAAAAACCTACATTTTAATTAAGTAGAATAATGGAATTGGACACAACAGGAAGAAAACACATTATTTTCCACATACCATAACCAGCTGCCATTATATTAAAAATTGGCCATAAGAAATGTTTTACTGGATTAGATAAAAACTTCAATTAATCTTTCATTTTCTCTTCAGGTATGCCAGCTCTAGATCCAAGAAAGGTAGTATATGTTAACAGAAGATGGAGAAGCAGGGCTTTTTTTGTCATAGAACGCTCAGAATGGAGTTTTTTGGGATGGAACCTTGTAGGGTAGGCAAGGCGGGTTGTATGTTGTGTGAGTTCTAGCACTTTTTTTTTTTTTTACAAAAAAAGCACAGTGGAGAAGTATGTTGAAATAAACAATGCAGTTTAGTAATAGAAAGTCATTGCTACCATTCCTTATGTGCAATAATCTAACCCCTCTATTAGATTCTGGCTATATTGCTGAGAATTAGAAGAACTGAAGCTGTATATCGGGAAAGTTCAGGAAAGCTGGTAAAAACTATTGATTATTTCATCTAGTGCTAAATAATTCCGTATGTTAGCATTCTTTGAAATGCTGTTGCTCTGGAACTATTTTTAACTATTGTTATTTCATTAATGAATGTAAATCAGGAAAAGGTTATGATTGCTTAACATAATAACAAAGTACTATAACTATATAATTATGGCTGAAAGTAGAGGGCTTTTTAAATTATTTTCATCATTGTTAGGATTAGGATAACTGGGAGGATAAGATCTCAAAATTAGAAAGTTTTGTTGCTTTTATTGTGTTGTTAAATAGAAAGGGCTATTCAGAACCATATTTCAACAAAAAGATCATCAAGTGACACAAGAAGTGTTGCTAGGACTAATTATTGTGAGACTGAGAGCAAGAAAGAATTTTAGTATCCACTGCAAACATTAAAAAGCCAATTAATTTTTGCATATACAGAAAGCTGCTAATAATCCAAATCAACGAAATTATAAAATTCTTTCACTCATGTGGTTTTAATGATAAAAATATTAAAGTACTTGTAAGTTTTGGTAACAGACAATTCTGTATCAAGGAGTAGCCTGTCAATAGTGGTTTCGGGGCGGTATAGATCAGAGGACGGCAGACTGGAGGGAAAAGGAGGGGGAAGCATTTTACTTACGCACACATAAAATGTATACACACGAGGCCATGAGCAAATGGGGCAGGGCTAGCGTTTGCATGATAATTGCTAGCCATGCCCCATTCTTGCGCGGCAGTGTTTTTGCGCCCACAACATAGCATTGTCGTCCCGTTTCCCCCGAGGCGCAGTGGCAGCCTGTTTTCACGTGCCACAGCTGCCGCACGAGTGAGGTGCATGCGCGTGCACACATGCACGCACTGGCCAGCCTGTCCCACTGCTCATTACCAGGCCACAGCCCACAGGTTGGGGACCCGATATAGATTACACTCTCCACTGCAATTAGTTTTTAGGTGTCAAGCCCCGTGGACTCGACATTCACGGAGGGGGAAGGCACCAACGCCAGCCGCAGCGCACCCCGCAGCGCAACTCCAGCGCTGCCACCAGACAGGGAGGTCTGTGGGAACCAGAGACTGGTAAAGACGCTGATAGAAAGCTATCCTTGCCGGCGTTCCTAGGGCCAAGCTGATAAGGCCCCCAAAGCCTTTTCGGGTAGGTGACCTGGTGTAACTCTCAACGAAGTATCTCCGCCTGAGGGTGCCCTGTAAGAAGCTGGGTCCAAAATACCCAGGGCCATTTCACATTACACAGGTTATCAATCCAGTAGCCATACGGCTACAGCTATCCTGGTTCCTGGGGAAGTTACACCTGGTCTTTCACTGTAGCCTATTGAAACCAGTAGAGGATTTCTCCTGCAGGCCCATGAGAGGGGTACCAGAGCCTATCACCAGAGACCAGTATGAAATCAGGAGGTCCTGGACTCCCGGATCTGACAGGGACAACTACAGTACCTGTTGCGGTGGACGGGGTACCCTATTAGAGGCGTCCTGGGTGGGGGAAGCGGATGTCCATGCCCCTCGTTTGTTGCAAAAGTTCCATTGACAGTGTCCCAGTAAGCCGGGGGGGGGGGGGTCGGCAGAAGCGTCCCCCACAGCGGGTGAATTCTTACATGTTTCTCCTTGCCTCCCAGGGAGCTGCCTGTCAAGCCCCATGGGCTCGACATTCATGGGAGAGGGAGGGAGAAGGCACTGATGCCAGTTGCAGCGCACCCCACAGCACGACTCCGGCAATGCTGCCAGACAGGGAGGCTTCACAGTCCAGGACCGGCGCCCAGGACCAGCACCACCGAACAGCTGGGCAGCCACACAGCTTGGCCCTAGGAATGCCAGCAAGGACTGCTTCCAGACAGCTGGGCAACCTCACGGCTTGGGTCCAGCAACGCTGACAAAGAATGCTGCCAAACTGCTGGGCGGCCTCACGGCTTGCAACTGGCACCGCTAATAAGCTGAGCGGCCTCGTGGTGCGGCATCAGTATGGCAGCCGGTCGGTGCTCAGGAGGGGAATGGGGATGCTACCTCTGCTGCGGAGAGGCTCTGGCGACCAGCTGCGTGGTACAGAAACTGACGCCAACCGGCAGGGAGTAGAAGGCGGCCCAGAGGGGAGAAAGGGCCTTGCAGCGCTGTCTTTAGGAACAGGCACAGGATGCTGGCCTGCTGACGGGGGGGATGGAGCTGTGGGAAGGGAATGTATGTAAAGCACTGGGAAGAGATCAATCCCAGCGCTGACTTTGCTTGTCGGAATAAACCGCTTGTCAGTCACCTTGTCATCCTTTTTGCATCTGTGGGAACCAGGGACTAGTAAGGACGCGGATATTACAGCCTGTTTCTTTTAATCTGCAGAAAGAATTATTTTTCCTGCCATTAGTTTAGCACCAAAATTAGTATTTGCATTGTCTGCACCAAATCCAAAACTTGTTTCTTAACTTATTCCTGACAAAGGACTTAAGCATTTTTCCACATATTGTATAGCAGCTTTATGTCCAGATATAAAGTAAAAATGGTTACCTTAACATTCTTATAATATTTTACTATAAGAAATACCTTCATACATAAAATACTGTGTGAAGTAACAAAATGAATAGAAAATAAATATCATACATTTTCTTTGCTATAACAATTTCCACAGTCTCAGTGCATATATAATTTTTGTTCAAAAATTAGGAATCTCTTTTTAATCAAGAGTATGTCAATTGCACCTTCCTTGGAAAAAATGGATATACAATATATTCTAGTATCACACCAGTCAATAAAAGTAAATGGAGGAAGAAGCTGTCTATTGATAGCTTTGGAATGTGCACAATTTAACAGCTAAATTTTCCATAATGAGCTAGTGCTGTTAGTGAGCTACTTTAACTTTTAAAACACATGGAGCTACTTGTTGCTTGTGTTGCTGATAAATATCAGAATGTCAATAGTTGAAAAACTAAATTAGTTTCTAAATTGTTTTGCATACATTTTCCTTGGATCAACAGCGGATTATTAGAACATGTCGTCTTTTCTTATTGTTCTGATAGAAAATACACACAAAATTTAAACCAAGAAAAAGCATTTGGGGGGGGGGTTGAAGCATCACAAGAGCTTACAGAAAAAAGACTCATGAAGTTAAAATGAAAACACTGTACAGGTAGTCTTCGACTTAGTTTGATCGTTTGAAGTTACAACGGCACTGAAAAAAGTGACATGATCATTTTTCACACTTATGACCACCGCAGCATCCCCATAGTCATGTGATCAAAATTCAGATGCATGACAACTGACTCATATTTATGACAGTTGCAATGTCCTGGGGGGTCATGGGATTACCTTTTGCGAACTTGTGACAAGCAAAGTCAATGGGGAACCAAATTCACTTAACAGTGTTACTAACTTAACAACTGCAGTGATTCACTTAACAACTGTATCAAGAAAGGTCGTAAAATGGAGCAAAGCTCACTTAACGATTGTCTTGCTTAGCAACAGATATTTTCGGCTCACTTGGGGTGATAGATTGAGGACTATCTGTATCTGGTGTGCAAAAATAAAGAATTCCCAGCTACTAAGGGAAGCAGTGAAATCTCGTAAAACCTTAAATGGGAGCATGACATAATGTAACATCTGTATATTCCTTTTTGAGAGCTTAAGGGAAACTGGACTGTATGTACACATTCTGATAGATTCTTAAGAAGTTAATGTCATACCAGATAAAAAATAAACAGATAAGAAAGGTAAGATCCAAGCCATCTGGACTGAGTCCAGCAAGATGGGGCTATGCAATATGGCAAAATACCAGTCTTAGTGTTTGAAAATATTTCCCAAAGGTCATGAGAAATAATGCTGATTATATCATTCATATCTACAAACTATCCTGTCATAGGTAGTATATGAGTAGATGGGTATGCCACTGGAAAAGTAAAAGTATACATCTTTGGATTGGAGCCAGAAAAAAAGATTTTCTTCCTTATTCACAAGAAAGAGTCATAGAATGCTCTTTTATGCAAATTCTCTTTTGTGTATTTCTTGTGACTGAACGAAACTGCTCCAGAGGGTTGGCGGAAAATTTGTGAGATATGATTAACAGGGGCCATAATAATTACTAAATATTCTTTGCTTATTATGCAATAGAGCTTCACAGGTCCTTTATTATATACCAATATTGAAGAATTATTTTGGGTTACAAACAGAAAATATGGTGCTAAATCCATGCTTCTTAATCTAGTGCAAGTAATTTTGATACTGCAAGTGTAATAAGACTGATAATATAAAACTTAATTTTGATTCTACAATTTAGGTTTTCTTTAATAGAGTACACGGCGATACCTGCATCACTAATTTCTCCTCTCCCCCCTCATCAGAAAGCAAGAAAAATTTCCACTTTTAACAATCATTTAGAATGAATTTTAGGATCTCTCATTCCTATTTATTTTAAGAAACAATGTTTCAGTTTTTTATTTCATTCTTACAACAGCATATAAAAATTCAGAGTACTAAATATTTGTGCAAAAATACATACAAGAGCTTGTTCAATGTATTTCTTCCATAACAGGCTCAAGTAGTATTCCATTTTACCAAAGTCAGCACAATTTTATTTGTCTGATTGCATTATGAAACAATGAGATACTCTGTCATAAATTTATTTCCTCTCTTCATAAGCATTTCACGTAAGTCATAAATTTACTCATCCTCAGAGAAACGGATATGCTTGCTTATCTCTTGAGTCTTTGCCAGTCTCATTTTTTCCGCTTTTGCTATCAGCTATAAAAGAAAAAAATGCATATTGTATTACCATTTTCAGAAAATATGAAAGTTATCAATAAAACTATCATTTGTGACAAAAACCCTTTAAAAATTATATTTTATTTTGGACAAGAACAGCCCTATTACCTGTAGAAAATTTTAATTTCCTTGACTTTAATGAGTTATAAGCTCACTTTTGGCAATTTTATGCATTTGACTGCATTGCTCTTCAGATGTACCACCAACTTAACAAAATCCTTTAAAAGGTTGAGCTACTTAATCATTAATTTTATCCTCAAATATTTTTTAAAAGATTTGCAGAAAATTAGTGGGCAATATGGATTTACTAAATGAGAAAGCCTTATGAGCAATATGATGGAATGGGGATTCAAACCTGATTTATTTAGTCCCAATTAGTTCACCACAGTTTAGAATACTTTATTTGCTCACTAAATTCACAAGGAATTTGTCTCCACTGCAGAGGCTCTTAGCAATTTCCATAAGGACTGAGGAGTTCTGGATGGTGCAGTCTCAAATATTTTTTTCTTAACAGAACAGTCTATACTTTGGAATTTAATCAATGATGGGATTGTGATTTGGATACTATACTATGAAAAGTAGTTTTAATTTCTCTTTTTACATATCCCCCAAATCTACATTTGGCAATTGGGCAAGCATTAAAAAAACTGGAACTGAAGAGTGCTAATAATCTCCAATAAAATGCTAGTTTATTGATAAGTCTTGGTTTCCACAAGCAGTTTCGTCTATTCCCAATAGAGTGAAAAGGAAAAGGCAATTCAGCTACCAGCAGCAATATAACAATTTTATTTAATATAAGGGTATTAAGAACCTTAATGGATTTTGTTACTTTAATAATAATAGGTTAGAAGACAGGAAATTGAGGTCATGCATGTTAAAAATTGAATAAAACTTCTGATATTCAATAGAAACTTTATAAAGCAAAGAAAATTATACAGATAGTTATATAATTATACATATATATTTATAGAAATATTTATCTGTATTTATATAAAATTATAGATATTTTTCTGTATATATTCAAAAAATTATACAGATAAATATATACAGATGAATTATAAACCTTTCCAAAGTACTCCTCTGAAACATCAGAGTCAAATAATATTATTAATATTAAACAGTTTATTTAAAATGAATATTTTGAGATTATTTTTTATCACTGAAAGAGGGCACTGGCAATTAATAATAATAATACTAATAAAGTTGGAAGGGACCTTGGAGCTCATATAGTCCAACCGCCTGTTCAGGCAGGAAACCCTATACCATTTTACACAAATGGCTGTACAGTCTCTTTTTAAAAACTTCCAGTGTTGGAGCATTCACCACTTCTGGAGGCAGGTTGTTCCACTGGTTAATTGTTCTAACTGTCAAGAAGTTTCTCCTTAGTTCTAGGTTGCTTCTCTTCTTGATTAGTTTCCATCCATTGCTTCTTGTCCTGCCTTCAAGCGCCTTGGAAAATAGCTTGACTCCCTCTTCTTTGTGGCAGCCCCTAAGATATTGGAACATTGCTATCATGTCCCCCCTCGTCCTTCTCTTCATTAAACTACACATACCTAATTCCAGCAACCGTTCCTTATATGCTTTAGCCTCCAGTCCCCTAACCATCTTTGTTGCTCTTCTCTGTACTCTTTCTAGAGTCTCAACATCTTTTTTACATCGTGGTGACCAAAACTGGATGCAGTATTCCAAATGTGACCTTACCAAGGCATTGTAAAGTGGTATTAATACTTCACGTGATCTTGATTCTATCCCTCTGTTAATGCAGCCTGGCACTGTGTTGGCTTTTTTGGCAGCTGCAGCACACTGCTGGCTCATATTTAGGTGATTGTCTACTAGGACTCCGAGGTCCCTCTCACAGTTACTACTATTGAGCAAAGTACCCCCTATACTATACCTGTACATTTGGTTTTTCTTGCCTAAATGTAGAACCTTACTTTTTTCACCATTGAATTTCATTTTGTTAGATAGCGCCCAGTGTTCAAGTCTGTCCAGATCCTCCTGTATCTTAAGCCTGTCTTCTGGAATGTTGGCTATCCCTGCCAGCTTGGTGTCATCTGCAAATTTGATGATTTCCCCATCTATCCCCTCATCCAAATCGTTGATGAAGATGTTGAAGAGCACTGGGCCCAGAACAGAGCCCTGGGGCACCCCACTACACACTTCTAATTTATTAGAAATGCTTAATTTTAGCCAAAATTGTTTACACCATTTTCCAGAAATTCAGAATTATTCCCTTTAAATTAGTTATGTAATTTCATGGAAAACAATGCTGAATATATTTGAATAATGGCAACTTATTTCCAATGGACATAACTGAATTTCACTGAATAGCAAAAGAAGATAAAAACATTTCTTTCATTTCATATCGAGGTAGAAAATAGAAACAAAAGTCTAATTTTCCTGAGTAGATTCCATACTGAAGTCATTGTAAATCCACCTACCTACTGCATTTAAGAATGCAATTTTAGTCAATTAAAGTGGTCCATGGTTATGCAAAATTTACAAGATTACAAGAATTAACAGCACAAAACACAGTATCAAAAAGACCCCGATATCTAAATGATAGTAGTTGCATATATTCAAAATGTAATTTGAATAGCAAGTAGGATGCAGGATTCTTCGTATCTTTGAGTTTCATGATTATACATATCTTTGAAAATATCTTTTAAATGTACTAATTCTAGCGTAGTACTTAAAGCATTTTTAACAGAAAATTAACAGTTAGGCTTTACTTTTAGACCCAAATCATCCATAAGTTTTATACACAATCTATAATATTTTAAAAAATAATGCTTAATTCTGACGAACATTAGAATTCTCTATAATTCTATTGCTAAGGGATGCAGCCACAAAACATGACACCAGGTGCCCACAACGCTTCACGATGGCAATCCCTGCAGTCCCCATTGCTATCGTTAAGTCACGTTGGGGTCATTGACTAAGGACCTATTTGTAACTTTCTAAGGACCTGTTTGTAACTTTCTGCCAGATTCCAACAACTAAAGACAGTGGGGAAGACAGCTTGCAAGCAGGCTATCCAGCAAGTAAGTAGCTGCTACCACATAGGAGACGTGCTATATTTTGTTGGTTGGCCAACAAAATATAGCACGAGTGCAGTGACAGTTGGGAAGGAGGAAAGTCAGGTAGGCACAATGTGAACATGAGGTTCAGAGACAGTGTACAAGAATGGCTAGATATGTGTGGCTACCACACAGTGAGGGTGCAGGGGGGTTATGCAAATGGTTGTTGAGATGCAGGGATGCACAGTGTATGTAGTGTGGGTGGCTTTTGGATGGAGGGTAGCGGTGCAATTTGTGATCTTCCCTGCCAGTTTATACATTGACTTTGCTTCTGGAAACCAGCAGGGAGGTTGCAAATGATGACCATGTAACTGTGGAACACTGTAACTGTTGTAATTGCAAGCTGGTTACCGGGTACCCAGATTGCTGTCATATGATTGTAAGGGTGCTAGGATGCCACAACCTGGAGGACTGGTTGTACAAAGTAGTTGTTAACCAAGGAATACCTATATTAATATTAGACTAGTTAACACTGCTTTTTAGCCAAAATTCTTTTACCTTGATATAATCAATTTAGTTTGGATATTTGAATACCAATTCCCTTGTCCTGCTTAGTGACCTCAATAAAGTTTTTGTGTTTCAGTTATTGGACTGGTGTTAGTATCATTTTTCTTATATTCCTCAACAAAAAGTCGAGATATATTAAAGACTAACAAATGTATTACTACAATACTACATTTTACAGCAGAATGTGATGATGGAAAATCTGTGCTGTAACAAATTTGTTCGCCTTTGAGATGGCACATAATTTTACTACAGAACCACTGAACTATCTTAAAAAAATTTAAGCTGCTTTATATTGATCAGTAGTTCCAATAGTGATGGATGGATCATTTATGTCTAGCTCACAAGGGTTTATTCTGACTGCCATTAGGTCTCAAAAGACTCAGTGCAACTGAATTTGTGCATCTCCCATTGAAATAATGAAACCTGGGATTTTATTAACATCTGTATATGAATTAGAGGTTCCAGATTATTTATCTTACTTTTTCTGTGCCCCGCTTCTTTTCTCTAGGTTGATTTAGTTTAGCTTGTCGGTCCACCAAGATCTTCTGCCAGTATCTTTGTTCATGATCACCTTAATACAAAAGTATTGATCTAAAGTACACAATTTTACTTAAAGTGCCATGTCAATACTTTATTATTCTTAAATTAGAAAGATGTTCTTATCACATCTATAACAATACAGAAATCCACACACATGAATAACAGGACTAAACTATAGTGGGAAACATAAGCAGAAAGCATGTTAATCCAAAAGCACGTAAAGTCCTATGCATAAGCGGTACTCCTGATAAACCCATTTTTAAATTTCTATCTTAAGCACATATAGTAAAAATCATTAGACATGAGACTTCGGAAGTAAAACTGTGACGCACAACCATTTTCCCTATTTATTCCTACTTGGGTGAAAATGACTGACATCTATAGTTTAATTCTTAAAAAGAAAACATTTTATGCAAGAAAAGACTGCAATTCTTTTCAAGTTATACAACATGAATCTTCTTTCTTTTTATTTGTTTTGTGCTGACTCTGTATTGCATGAATAAATACAAATATTTTATTTTTATGAGAACTCTTAGTATAAATACTATCTTAAAATCCTACCAAAAAGAGTGGAGGAGGAAGCGAAGATCAAATATAAGAACTCAAAACCTGTTCCTGATTTTACACTCGTGGAAATATGACTAAGAGGAGATAAAATACAATACATACTATATATAAATTTGAAAAGTCACAATTATAAAAGATAAATGAAATCTCTAATTTAGTTCCTTTCATCAAAATCATTTATTGAACAATTCCACTTTTACACATTTGTTATCCATATACATGGATATTAGCATTTTGAAACCAAGAGCTAAAAATTAAAGGAAAACAGGGGAAAGAATTTTTACTTGTTATGTAATAATTTGAAGGGTCAGAGAAAAAATTATAATGAGGGAATAAGGAACACAGCATTCTTAATCAACTCATTTGTTTATATACTATTGGACTGCTCTCCATCATCCTAATTTAAAAGGGTGCATAGTTAGTCCTCGAGCCATGACCACAACTGAGCCCAAAATTTCTATTGCTAAGTGAGACATTTGTTAAGTGAATTTTGCCCCATTTTATGATCTTTTTTGACTCAGTTGTTAAGTGAATCACTGCGGTTAAGTTAGTAACCCAGTTGTTAAGTGAATCTGGCTTCCCCATTAACTTTGCTTGTCAGAAGGTCACATAAGGTGATTACATGACCTTGACAATGGTCATAAATATGACTCAGTTGCCAAGCATCTGAATTTTGATCATGTGAACCGTGGGGATGCTGGAAAGGTCGTAACTATGAAAAATGGTCATATGTCACTTTTTTCAATGGTGTTGTAACTTTGAACGGTCACTAAACGAACTGTTATAAGTCGAGGACTACCTGTATTTAGCAACTGGCATTCTAGACAAATTGTAATCCCTATTAACAGTGATTCTCTTTTTAACAAAGAGAAATACATGGTTTAAGTTCCAGACCCAAACATAGAAGTGATACCAGTTAGAAAAAAAATTATGGGGAAAAAATACCAGAATACAGTCATAATACTGAACAAGTGTTAAAATATTCCCAAAATTGATATAACATGTGCACACCACATAAATGTAAAATGTATAAACCTCACCTGTAAGAATCTCAAGTTTCCAGTTGTTCTTTGTCTGCAGTTCTTTATGTGAGTTTATTAAAATTTGTGCCTCTCCAGGTGTTTTAAGCCGTACATGACATTCTGTATCTCCTTCCAGCAGATCAACATAAGCAACATCAGCTAGTGTTGTCAGCATGTCCTATGATGAAATGGATGCACCATAGAAAATACATTATATTACAATCTCTTCTTAACTTATGTACTTTTTAAGAAGAGAGAGGCAGGAAAATAAAAATATTTTTAATCCCACAGTGGAGACAAAAAACGTAGAAAGAGAAAAATAAGCAAATGCTGCAAATTTAGAAAAATATAATTAAATGCAATATGATAATGCTCAAGAAAAGAGTAAGAATTCTGTTTATGTCTTTATCTTTGTGAAATATATCTTTACCTCCTTCACTCTCCATCTCTACCTCTGTCTTACATACAGTGTTGTAGCTCTCTAAAATCCAATTGATTAGGACACAGATTTTCAAGTTATGCAGTTCTAATCAATGTCCAGCTTGAAAGACCAGGGGTACATGTTAACTTCTAGTTAAACTGATTTGTTGGTCACGCCTATGCACAGGAATCTAGTCAACTAATGGTTAGCGCTATTTTGGTGCTGGATAAGGGCTAATCGAATTCAAGAAGGGTTGGACTTAGTCCACTTGTGGAAATATGGAGTTTCTAGGCTGATTCCTCTTTTGACTCCACCACCCCCAGACTCTGCCACTACTTCTCCTACAGCCAGTAAACTTTTGATTTTTATGCTTTTCGCCAATTCAACTTGCTACTGTAACATCACAATAAAACAATTCAATAAATAATTTGATTACAAAATGTGAAGCAAGTCTAAGTGCTATTGATATTACTATTTAAATCATGTGCATCACTACAGTAGCTTACAATCAGACTTTATTCAAAGTGATAATCACAGTCCTCTCTCCAGGAGAAAGGCAGGTCAGAAATATAATAAATAAATAAATAAATAAATAAAATAGATAGATATTCCAAGAAAATGATAATTGCTTCTCTAAGAGCACCAAAGCATCACCTTGATGTGCTTCCTGCCTGGCAGTGGATCAGTGCTAAGGATTTTCACAATCACTCCACTCTCAAACTGAGGTCCCATTGGATGAATCTTTTCAACAGGAGCTAAATCATTATTGCCGATACCTGTTAATTTGAAAAAGAACATCAATGGAAATTCTTAATTTGGTCTTGCAATAAATAAACTTATGATTTCATATATGAAATGGAATAGTATTGCTAGACTTAATTATGTTTCTTGTTACAGTTTGGCATACACAGATCACCTAATACTTAATACTTAAAAGAATTCTAAATTTTATTATACTAAATACATACTTTAATCAAATATTTTGAATTCGATAACATGTATGTAATCATAATCTTATTTTTAAGAGACTCCACATGCATTATTACCAAAAAAATATCTTGACAAAAAAGTTTACTAACATTATTAATTTAGCAAATTTTAATTTTTTAAATTTAATTGATTCTGGAAAGATATATCTGTGAGAGACCTTCAGCCTTCTCTGAATGATAAATAACTACAGATAAATTTGATTCTTCTCAATTAAATGAGAATCAAGTTAAAAAAGTATCTGTATAATCAATATATAAAGAGACCACTAAGAATACAACACAAATTTCAGATTTTAATTACTTGAAAGTGGACTGGAAAGTGGAAAGTCTGATAAAGTGTCATTTTCCCCTTCTAGAACTGCAAACTATATCAACTACATCCAAAAGAAAAAATAGTTATACCAGGGGCAGGCAACCTTGGCTTTTTTATGACTTGTGGATTTCAACTCCCAGAATTCCTGAGCCAGCATGGCTGACTCAAGAATTCTGGGAATTGAAGTCCACGAGTTATAAAAGAGCCAAGTTGCCTACCCCTGAGTTATACATTGTGAAGTATGGTACAAATAAAATACGAACACCAGGAGAGTATAAATATAAAAATAAACTTTACTAAAAGCTGCCAAGCTTTCGTTTGGAAACTCCAAACATCATCACGGCTAAGGAGCCAGTAAACAATGATGACTTAAATGGGTTTTGCCGGCATCTGCACCTGGCTCATGGACCGCATCACCGGTCCCGGCCGGTTAATTAGTGTTCCAGATGTTTCTTTATTACTCTCCTTACGCTTCCTTCTATGGTTCTTCCGGATCATTCCTTCCACTATCTCATTACTGGTATTCATCTCCTCCACCACCCCTTTATCCTTATTTCCTTCCATAGCACTGACCCTCCTCCCCTTTTTGTTTTCATTCTCCACCCTGGGGGCATCTGTTTCTCCTCTATCAGTGTTACAAGCTTCCCTGGGCTCACAGACGCTCCCCCACACACACGTTTTTCTCAATCCCTGCTCCACACCCTTTCTTCTCACTCTTCCACTGTCATGAGTAACTTTCATACGGGTGTTACATATTTGGGGGTCTATACCCCCCTCCTCCGTCCTGGCAATCTTCGTGTCAACAGTTCTCCACCGTTCCATTTGTTTGCTGCGTGATCGGGTGCTTACCCCGTCTCTCAATTCATCCCCCCTCCCTATCGCACGCTCTTCCCCATTGCTGATAGGAACGGTATTCAGGCGGACACCAGGTCTCCAGATCTCTGCATTCTGATTCCCCGCGTTCTCACTCCCCTCTTCTGTGCTCGTCTTTGGGGGGACTTCAAAGTGTTCGTCCCGGGAGGGGGCTGTATTGTTGGTGGGGGTATTCCTTGTCTGCAGGGAATCCAGGCAGAATTCCGTGTCTCTCCCTTTCACCGTATGCCTAGGCAATCGAGCCATGCTTTCGTTCTTCTTCTCCCCCCTACCCACAGCATCAGGCTGCAGGCTCCTCATGCTGGATCTTCCACACTCTCCACAGTTGTTGTTAAGTTCTGGGGGTGGGGGTCTATCATGATGATATTGGGGAAGGGGGAGGTCTTCCATCGGTGGATGATTACGTGTGTTTGACAGTGGTAGCCTCCTCAGACGTTCATTAGAGTGGTATTGGTGTTGATCGGGCGAGACGGGGGTGTCCCTGGAGTGTAGAGGGTTAGACAAAGTTCCATCTATCTGTTCAGGATGAATTGAGAGACGGGGTAAGCACCCGATCACGCAGCAAACAAATGGAACGGTGGAGAACTGTCGACACGAAGATTGCCAGGACGGAGGAGGGGGGTATAGACCCCCAAATATGTAACACCCGTATGAAAGTTACTCATGACAGTGGAAGAGTGAGAAGAAAGGGTGTGGAGCAGGGATTGAGAAAAACGTGTGTGTGGGGGAGCGTCTGTGAGCCCAGGGAAGCTTGTAACACTGATAGAGGAGAAACAGATGCCCCCAGGGTGGAGAATGAAAACAAAAAGGGGAGGAGGGTCAGTGCTATGGAAGGAAATAAGGATAAAGGGGTGGTGGAGGAGATGAATACCAGTAATGAGATAGTGGAAGGAATGATCCGGAAGAACCATAGAAGGAAGCGTAAGGAGAGTAATAAAGAAACATCTGGAACACTAATTAACTGGCCGGGACCGGTGACGCGGTCCATGAGCCGGGTGCAGATGCCGGCAAAACCCATTTAAGTCATCATTGTTTACTGGCTCCTTAGCCGTGATGATGTTTGGAGTTTCCAAACGAAAGCTTGGCAGCTTTTAGTAAAGTTTATTTTTATATTTATACTCTCCTGGTGTTCGTATTTTATTTGTACCATAGACATGCCCAGGAGTCGTATTTTTATGCAAATTTTCCAGCATTGTGAAGTATATATATATATATATATATATATATATATATATATATATATATATATAGAGAGAGAGAGAGAGAGAGAGAGAGAGAGAGAGAGAGAGAGAGAGAGAAATGGAGGATTTATGAGCATATGCTCAATCTAAGAATTTTTTTTTCATTATCATAACAGAGCTCCAAGTTCTTTCATCTACAACCCATTGTAATAAAAGGAGACAATCAAACCAACTTAACCAATAGGGGAATCTTTTAAGGGTTCAACAAGCAAAAGACATGTTGTAAATAATAAACTGTCCACACTACTTAAAGGAAAATACAGACAAAACTAAATACTTTCTAGATGTCTTCTATAGTGCTTAAAATAGTCACTTTCTAATGATTTCTAATTTCTAATGATTTCTACTGAGGCATAGATAACACCTTGCTAATTGATTTCAAAGCATATACAGTATAAGATTGCAGACAAATATTGCCAACTGTAGTTTAGCAATATTTGTGTGAACAGAAACTCATGTAAAACATCAGTATCTCCCTCTACTGTCTTCCCGAACATTTACAAATGCATTAGAATGTTGGTTTATGTTATCTTTCTAGCCTGTTCACCAGGAATTTTGATTTAAAAAAATACAAAAACCATGTGATAACTAAAGCAAGATTTATAGTTGGTGAAGCAAATCAGAGAAATGTATTTATAAAGACAATTAGTATTTCCTGAAAATCCTGGCAGTACAGAAAGCGAAACTCACCAAATAATTTATCCTTTGGGGAAGGGGAGAATGGACAATTCCAAGCCATAAAGTAGTCAACAGTGATTGACACCCAGCAGTTGTGGTATATTATAATGGATTCCACTCCTCACTAGTAGAACCACTGGAAACCCCTCTCTGCAATTACCTGAAATCTTTCCTGTTCTATCAGGAATAAATATTTTTCTGTTTTATTTATTTAATTCATATGCTTATAAGGCTTATAGCACAAAAATCCAAATATAAAAAAAGATTAAAATATTATAAATATCAAAACCTTAAAATTAACAAAAAATGAGTAAACTAGGAACCAGTATATGAGCAGAATGGAAGTGGGATTCCTCTCCCCTTCCTTCAGCATGAAATTCCTCCATAGGGACCTCAAGCCAACCAGCAGAGCCAGGTTTTGAGTCCCTTTTGGATGGCCAAGAGGGTGGGAGCGGTTCTCACCTCCAGCGAAGGTAGAGATTGCACTGGTTGATTTTCTATGCAATGTGAACATCATTTGTCAGAAGGTCCTAAGATGAATAAGTACTCCATATCCAAAATCTATCTTCGCTCGATGGAAGTCGGTGTTATTTTATTAAAATAAAACAATTTTGTAATATAATTTTAAGATTAAATTCATATGTTTCTCATCCTCTTAAACCATAAGCTCTTGTCCTTAAAAAGAAACACAAGAAATTCATAATTATATTTACATTTGCCATTTCTTGTTGCAGAATCATCTGCCATACAGACATCTCTTTTCATTGTTCCAACAGTCACTGTGTTTGCTTTGGTCATTGCTTTTTTCAGAGATGACATACTGGCTTTCTGCAGGGACAAATACTCTTGCTTGAGCTGCATCCATTCATTCCTACAGAATGGAGATTGAAAAATGGTAACACAAAGGTTGGAAATGATTGGAAACAAAACGATAAATGTAAAAAGAATGGAATTTTCTTTGTATACAGGGATGAAAGGTTCCTATTTTTTAATATGACATAACTTGTTGTATGATGATTTAAAAGAGAGCCTAAAACAATGATTCATACAAAAGGGGTAGATATATATACAACTTTTTGAAGTTCAATAGAACATTTCGTTTATTTGAAGAAACCTGAATTTACTGAAAGCTTACATAGTTGAGAAACCTGGTCTATTTATCAGAATTCTGTGTCACCTATTACATAATTCTTTTCAATTTGTTTCTAAAATACTAAAAAAATACATAATTCAGTTTCTAGAGAGTCGCCTAATATCCATTAGTTGCTAGGAGTCTTTCTAGGAATGCTAGGCTAGATAGATTTTGGATTGACTTTGAAAACACAAGCAACTGTACATATTTTATGCCTCTACACAAAGATTAGTTATGCATTAACTGTTTAAGAAAACTTAAATACTGTATAAAAATTTGCTTGGATGTTCACTCATTCTAGACATCAGGAGATCAAAGCTTGAATACAGGTAGTCCTCATTCAATGACTGTTAAAAATTGCTATAGTGCTAAACAAGTAGCACAGGTCCTTGAAGCTCTGGCCATCTCAGCATCCCCATAGTCACCTGATCACGATCTGGGCACTTGGCAACTGGCTCATACTTATGAGGGCTGCCGTGTCCCACAGTCACATAATTGCAATTTGTAACCTTCTCTGCTGGCTTCCCATGACCAAAATAATACCAGGTTGCAAATCACTCTGGTAAGTCACTTGCACCTTCCCCCACTTGCACCATGTTTCATCTAGTTTACTCATTCCCATCTCCAGCCCTCTGTGCTTTACCTGCCTACCAGCCTGTTTGTGAAACACCTGGGACATGCTTAGCAATCCACAATCCTCCTTAACAATGGCAAGGGGAAGTGTTAGGATTGCTGTCACTAAGTGATCCCAATTACCATCCCTAACCTGTAGTCCATTTTTTATTTACTATTATTGATTAAAGAACAAATAAGTGATTTCTGAATTGCAGGTATTTTCTACATTGAAAAAAATACCATTCAAGGAGGGGTTCCTGAACTATATTTTATTTAATATAATCAATTTTCTTTTCTTATAACACAACGAACTATATTGCACATGACACAATTTGCAGTAGAGGAAAGAGAAATTTATATTTACATTATCAAGTTCTCCTTAGCTACCAAAATACTTTCTTAATATACATTTAAAAATAAAATGAGCATTTATAGTAGTTAAAAAGAAAAATGTTCAATAAAAATAGATTACTGACAAGTATATGAGAAATTTTATGGGAGAAAAACTACAAGAAGTTAAACAGATTAAATGTTTATGGTTGCTTGGCTATCTACGACACTAACATTTTACAAATCATTAATTCAATCAGGAAAAAAAATAACATTAATTAATTAACAAGTCTTTAACACTTGTTATCCCACCTTCCTGTCAACAATGTAGGGAAACATACCATCATTTCATCAGAAGCAATAATAATACAAGCTACTGTTCTGTAATATAGCAAACAAATCAAATATATTTTAACATACTTTGAGAGAACTCTCAGTGGAATAACTTCTTCTCCCATCTTATGTCTCTCTTTATGTTTCTTCTTGTGTTTTCTTTTAGATTTTGAAAGAGAGGTTTCTTTCTTATCACCAATCTCTCTCTCTTCTTCAGTAGAAATTTCTAAATAAAAATGGATTAAAGTTACTATAAATAGCTTGCAAGAAGTTCAGGTCAGTTTGTTTCTCTCATATGCAATATAATTCTATATTGTAGTGTATTCATGATTAGGAAATCAATAGGAAAAATAAGTAATATAAAACTACCTTTGGAATCCTCTAGCCCTGCTGATAGCTCCTTTGCAGAGTGAACATTATCTTTCTGAGAAATTTTCTTCACTTTTACAATTGACATCTCTCCATCATCAGAGCGATTCCGTTTCCTCTTTCCTGATCTAGTTTCTCCTAGGCCTGAGCTTTGTGTTTTATCAAGCTTCTTCTTTTCTTTCTTTGAAGAGTGTCGTTGGATTTCTGACAATTCTGTTTCAGAACTCTCTGATATCGTCCTATGACTTTTGGTGCATTCTGTAAAACTGGCCATGCATACATCTTTTGCTCCAGTATTTGACTGCTGGCTGTTTTCCTTCTTTGTTTTAGATTTTTTCTTTTTCTTCTTCTTTTTTTCTTCTACGCAAAATAAGAACATTTATCTCAATAGTCTGAATAAATTACCTTTTTGCCCTCTTTGCTTCTAAGGAGTCCACAGAGATATTTATGGTTATTTATTTATTAAATTTATTTGCCACCCATCAGAAACTCAACAGTATAATAAACATTAAAATCATCAAATATAAAATAACAGAACAGACAAAATAAAATCATTAATACAAGATGGAAAAAGAGGGAGCTGGTTATACGGGAGGGGGGAATTAGCTTTTAATTAGTCAACCACCTCCAGGTGTGAAACTCCCCCATTGAGACCCCGAACCATCTGGCAGAACCAGATTTTAAGGTTCTTACAAAAAGATAGGAAGGTGGGAGCCAATATCACCTCAGGAGGCTAAGATATTCCAAAGGTCATCTTTTCCTCCCATGATTTTTCACAGCTCCCTTACTTGATGAAGATTAAGGAGTATAACAAAATCCACAGACAAAACTAAACGTATCAAGTTAATACTCACCAGTTACGGCAGAATCACTTGTAGGTAATGTGGGAACAACTTTGTTTTTTACTGTTTTGGGAAACATACCAGGTTTTCTTGGAGCGTCTTCTGGTGGATTATTCAAGAACTAAAAATGCAAAACTCAGTTATTATCTATTTAAACACATAATCTATGATGCAATATACATAGTCCTCGCTTAACTATCATTTGTTCAGCAACCATTTCAGATTATGATGGCACTGAAGGGAGCTACAACCTATGCCTGAAGTTATGAAAGTTGCAGTGCCACCATAGTCACAATCAAAATTCAGGCATTCGGCAATGTGCCATCCCTTGCAACCACAGGGGTATTGGAACTCCCCCCTGTACCTAAGCTATTCGGCACAGCAGCACTCAACCACAGCACCAGACCTGGCCGTGAAATAGAAGCTCAAGAGTGTCAGCAGAGTCAGCCAGCTGTGACCACTCCAGGCCATGACATCAGTCCTAGCAACCCCACTACCCCTCAAAAATACCAGTTTCACCTTTTCATAAGGCTCACCAGCCTTGGAGAATGGCAAGACTGCCCCCCCCCCCCGTCACCCATCACTTCCAAGGATCTGCCACATGTCACTTACCTTCAGACATTTTTCTCCTACTGTTGAGAGGTCTGCAGAGCCTATCTTACACAGTTCCCAGTTGTACCAGGCCTTTTTTTCCTGAAGCCACCTTGAAACCAGTTCTGGTGGGGGTCAGAAGCTTTCTGAAGCATTAGATAAGACATGCAGGCCTCTCAACAGCAAGGATTGCTGAAGGATTGACAAACAAGTTCTATAGTGCCAGTGCCAGGAACAGGAAACTGTTTAACATTCATAAGGTATTTTTTAGAGTTCTAAATGTTTAATTGATACTATTAAGACATTTTCAGTAGAGAACGGTATAGTCCCTCAGATAACAAATTCTGTATTTTCAAGGTCAACTGCAGTGTGAGTCAGTGACTGAAAAATTCACACTGAAAGACTGAAAAGATTGACATTGCAGCTACAAAAATTTTAACCAATGAAAGACTGATCACTGAAGGACTCACACTACACTACAAAAGGTTTTATAAAAACAGTAGTTTTATAAAAGCTAGAATTGTATAAACAAATTAAGAACAAAACAATATTTTCAATTGTTTATAAGTCACCTCTATAGCTTTTTCAGCTTGTTCTTTTGTTTCAAATTCCACAAATGCAAATCCTTTAGGGTCTTTGGAGGTCTTATAGCGAGGAATGCTGACATAAACTACGTTGCCACATTTTCCAAATACTCGTTCAATCCAACTGTGATTGACATTTTTAGGAAGCAATTCCTACATCAAAAGAGTTACAACAGAAATAAAACTACATTTTTATATACATATGCACACAAAAAACACCAACTTTGTTTGCACATTTATGCACGAATCATTATACTAATATTTTATAATTAAAACTAGCAATTAAGTGATGTGGAAACCCAGAAGTATCACAAATAAATATGATATCTATTGTTTATAACCAATTTTGGCAGAAAAATACATCCACACACGTATAGGAATGCTCAGTAGTAGGGTGGCAACAATGCCTTATGATTCTGTATTTGACAATATAAGTAATCTTTTGCCCTATGTACAAAAAATCCCAAGTAAAAAGTTGGGAATTATCTTTATTAATATAACCATATGCCATAAAATATGCATGCTAAATGTTTCTACCAAAACTATAATATTTCTTGATGCAGAAGAAATTGTCCTACTTCCCACACTGTCCCATAATAGTATATCCATAAACTATTAGAGTGCCTGAATATATATAAATCTATAATTGGCTTAGCTAGATGGTTGCAACTGAAAGTCTTCTAGATTGAGTTGCAGTTTCTCATTCAGGTATAAAACTGTAAATAGAAAAGTGAGACTTTGCAATCTTTCATGAGAAGCTGGAATTGATTAATTCCCCCCCCAAAAAACCCTTTGTTTCCTTGCACAGAGCAGTGGCAGATTGTGAAGAAGAAACAGTACAGGGCTGGAAGTCAGGTAAGGAAAGAAAGGCAATTTCTGGGGGAAGCGAGGATTTCTTTCCTTACCTGCCCCACTTGTTCCAAGGCCACTTTCCGCTCAGACGCATGTCCTTCTCCATGAATCCTGTTCTCTCAGATAAACTCTTATCTAACTGCCACTTATCTACAGAAAAATATAGTTTCCACAGCAGTCAGAAACTGAGGATTTTGCTTAAAAGGAGACAGAAGGAGCTGGCAAACCAAGGCTCTCCTGGCTTATACTGGACAATGTTTATTGTTGCGTTAAAGAGATCCAAAAATATTGTGCCAACTGGCTGAAGTTCTAAACAAGGGCACTTGGCTAGCTAAAGGTGTTTTAAAATTCTACTTATACAAAAACTATTGCAATATTTAATTGGCTGTTTCTAAGAAAATATTAAAAGTAAAAAAGTGAAAGAAAATAGGTACTATCTTACCACATATACAGTACGATTATCCACATCTTTTGGCTGATCACCCAAAGGTTGCCGCCTTCTGATCCTGGTTCCTTCTAAATCCAACTATAAGGTATAAAATTAAATTAAAAATCTATTCCAAATATTTCCTCCTTTTGGCCTTACAGAATAAAAAACAGTTTTCATACTCACTTCTACAACAGATGAACTTTTAACTGCTCGTGCTATCAATTTTCTGTCAGTGGTTAATTTTTTCATTTTGTTAAAAGAAATCAGAAGTGATATGTCAACATCTAAAATTAAAAGAATTAAATTTAGTACAAGAGATTGTAACAAGAATTGATAAAAACTTGGTATACTGATCTTGGGAACTGTTTGATAAAATAAATGCTCCATTTTTCTGATTGAGAGAAAAGGGAAAAGAATAGTTGGTTTTAATGAAATATGAACTGTCAAAATGAGATGTTTATGGGCAACTCATCACTCATAAACATGAGGTCACTATTAGCACTTTAAATAGCTTACTGAAACAAAGAAAATATATAGTACAAAAGTACAAAAATGTATACAATATGCTTCTTTTTGGGCTACCACCATAAATACTTTGTATTTGTATTGCAAAACTGATAAAGCCTAACATAGGGTGTTCTATTATGTGGATGAACTATTATTTTCAAGTACAAACATTTAAATTAGTCAGAAAAGCAGCAGAGGGTCAGTTGTTTTTAAATAAATTAAATTTGTAGTTGATACAGATATCTGTAATAATAGGTGTATGTGCATGTATGTGTATATAACCAATAGAAACTATTTTTCAAGAATGTTCTAAGTCACCAGGGAGTTACCATGTTTGAACTGGGTGGCTATATAAATTTGTTTAATATATAAATGAATTTCAGTAATAATGTATTTCTATTGCTAGTTTAAAACAAGCAGACTTACATCCATCTCTAGATTTTTCTATTTGTTCTCTCAGAAATTTGTCTTTGTGAAGATTAACATCACCAAACCAGAAGTCAACTTGCTTTGCTATATCTGAAAGCACTTGCTTTACTCTAGTTCTTTTCTTTTTTTCTTGTTCCTTTCTTTGTTCAGTAGTTTCTTTCTCCATAATTTTGCTTCTTATATTTTCTGTCTCCATTCTAGCCCACTGTCATCTGAAAATAAAGCATAATTGTAATTTTCAACATAAATCCATCTACTTTACACTTACATTACACAATATGTTAATTAGCGAAGTAATTTTAAGAATTGATCTTTTTCTTAGAAAATATATGTAGAAGGGAGCAAAATTGGAGATGGCTGCTTAGTGGGAAACAACAAAAGACTAAATTTGCAAATATGAAGCTATTAAAAGAATAACAGCCTGGAAATTTTCAGTAGCAGTTTGCTATTCCATATTTCTCAGATCACCTGCATTTTTTTTTCTAAAATATAGCATTCTGACAAAACAATACTCAGCAGATAATACATTTATTATAAAACACAAAGAAAGCAGTTCTTGTTATATTTGCAAGACACACAAGTATACGAGCAAATATATATTAACTCCAAGGGAAAACCACAGTTTCCCAAGTGGGCAAACACATACAACACTGATGCAACATTTCTTATTAAGATATTTTACTTTTCAATATATGAATATGCAGCTCGCTACATAAATTAATGTACAAAGTTCACCATCAAAAGCTAAGTCTCTGCTTCCACAAATACTAAAGTTAACTATACGAACTCTGGAAAAGGGAGAAGAGGAGAAGCGGCTGTTGCCTCCTCCTGAGCAAGGACAGGGCCGAGCATTGAAGATCCCAAAGAAGCTGCAGAGCCCTGCCACCCCTTGGGGCTCCCCAGAACTGACCGGACTCTGCAGCCGGCAGAGGCTTCTAGTCTGCGAGTGACGGAAGCGACAGTACGTTTCCGGATGACACTAAGCGAGGAGTGCCAAGTCTAAACCTAAGAATCTCACCAACTCTTCGGGTTGCGGGTAAAGCCTTCTACGGCACCTCGAGCTACTCCGCCGGAAGGCAGATCACAGCAGCAGCCCTCACGCACTGGAGCCACCGTTCCCCACAGCCCGTTGCAAGCGCGCCTCCAGATAACGTCAGCAGCGCAACCATCTCGACGGTTAAAAGGGCTCATTCACGGGCCCGCCCCGCCCCCCGCTCAGCACGCGCCTTGCCGATCTGGTTGCTGGATTCAGGTTCTCGTGCACGAGGGAAGCGAAGGAGTTAAGTAACCCCCCCCCTTCGCGCACACCCCTTTCGTACCGACGTGCTCTCGAAAGGGCCTATACCTCGCCAGGTACCAGGATGAGGGGTTCAGAGTAATGTCATAGTCTTAAACCGCTGGAAACCCCGATTCTCCGCCGCGTCAACAACGCAGGATTAAATGCTCGCTCTTCCAGATTTCATTGGCTGACGAAGATGTGTACCCATTCCCGTTACGGATCCACAGAGATACAAAAAGTTTAAACGTGCGCTCATACGTGTATCTGTTTAGAAGAGCGATTTTCCAAACTTGGCGACTTTTAGAGGCAGGCTGGCTGAGGAATTCTGGGAATTGAAGTCACACCTTTTAAAGTGGTCAAATTTGAAAAATACTGCTAAAAATCAATCGGTAACAAGAAGATGGCTTTTAGAGTCAATAATGCAAGCGCGTTGACCGTATATCACTGGAAATTGGGATAGAATTCCAGTCAGAAAGATCAGAGAATTGGGTGACTGGGCTAGTCCAGGGCTAGGCAACTTTGGCTCTTTTATGATTCGTGGACTTCAACTCCCAGTATTCCTGAGCCAGCTATGCTGGCTAAGGAATTCTGGGAGTTGAAGTCCAGAGTCATAAAAGAGCCAAGGTTGCTTAGCCCTGGGCTAGTCGCTCCCTTAAGTAGACACACTTTACAGGGATGATGTGTGGGTAAAATAAAGAAATATTAGACATGTTTGCTTTGAAAAACGTATAATACACGCATGATAAAATAAACAATATTTTCATCTATCTACCACATGGTTTAAAAAAGGCATGAATTGATTGATCCTGGAAACTAAGCAAAGCTGACCCAAGTAAGATTTGGATGGGGATTTCATGCTTTCACTAGATTGAGAATAAAAATCAGAAAAAGGCTGTGGCAAAGACATGCACAGTGACTACTGCCACCAGGACTTGACCTTGACTTCAGGTTAAATTCATCAGAGCTCCTTCCTAATACATAAGAATAAAACTGCAGTCCTCTCCTCCTTCCGTCTACTCTAAGTTCACACTAGTACCACTCTACCCTTATCAACTTTATGGTTTAAAGCTCCCCAATGCTGTACTTTAAGGTCCATATGGGAGTCGGTGATCATGACAGTGCAGCATTTTTGTCTCTATGGTATTTGTCGCATCGTAGAGACGTCATCGAGCTTGTGGAGCGGGAACTTTCGTAAGGTAAGACTGCTGAGAGAGGTTGGGGGAGGGAGGGCGGTTGCCTGTGCCATCCCCGGGGCTTGTGAACGAGCTGAGGGTTTTCAAGCTTCTAGACGCCCCTTTGCCAACCTGGCTGAGGAGTGTGGTATATAGATCCGTCAGTAGGTATGATTCGTTTTATACTCTTCTAAAATGGTGTAACTTCAGATTTGTGTGCCATTTCTTTCTGTTAGCCTCTAATGAAAAAGAGACAACGGATTCACCAAGTTCTCATATCTTCTTACCTCTGCAGGGTTCAAAGCTATGTTAACTTGGGATGGCAGTCTTTTAAGGCAGAGGTGAGCAATAAATGGTCCCCAGACCCCCTCTCAGCATGGCTGAATTTAACTCCAGTAATTACTGAAAATCAACGGTGCAGTTTCTTGTTATGGTGTGACAGGAAGCCCCTAAACCAGGGGTAGGCAACCTTGGCTCTTTTATGACTTGTGGACTTTAACTCCCAGAATTCTGGGAGTTGAAGTCCACGAGTCATAAAAGAGCCAAGGTTGCCTACCCCTGCCCTAAACACTCTAGCATAGATCATAAATAGGTTTAAGACGACTTTGTTTGAAATGACTTCCACCACCTAAAAAAAAGATGAAATTCTGCTGCAGCATGTAATAACTATGCCCACGTTCAGTGGTGGGATTCAGCCAGTTTGCATCAGTTCAGCAGAACCGGTAACTAATTTTTTGTGGCCCAGGCCCAGAATGGACTTCCGGAAGCAGCATCCACGCAGAGAACTGGTTGTTCACATATTTGAATCCCACCACTGCCCATGTTGTGTTTGAGTCTCATTCCCACTCAACCTAAAGAAATTCAGTGTTCGAAAGGTTGCTGCCAGAAACTTGCCTGTTTCTCAGGGATTTAATCCATATAACCCAGTTCCATAGAAGTATTTTGCAGTAGAGGAGACATTTATTTTTATTTATTCATATCTAGCCTTTATTATTTTCACAAATAACTCAAGATGATGAACATAGCCAACATACCTTTCTCCTCCTATTTTCCCCAGAACAACAACTCTGTGACATGAGTTGGACTGAGAAAGGGCGACTGGCCCAAGGTTACTCAACTGGTTTTTGTGGCTGAGGCCTGACTTGAATTTACAGTCTTTTGCTTTCTAGCCTGGTGCCACTACCAAACTGCCTCTCATGACATAAAATGGATGACAAAAAAGAATGACAAAAAAGTCATCCATAACTCCATGGAAAAAAAGCATGATAGAAATGTAATAAATAAGTGTCAGAACTGTAGTTTAACGTCATATGCTATAATTTGTTGATAAGGGCAGGATGAAAATGAGATTAGCAAATTAAAACAGGGAGCAACAATGTCAGGGGTGTTTAGAGTTCAGGGTAAAATAAAAAATAGGTTGCAATAATGACTAGAAGTATAGATAATAATAATAATAATAATAGTAATAATAGTAAAGTTGGAAGGGACCTTGGAGGTCATCTAGTCCAACCCCCTGCTCAGGCAGGAAACCCTACACCATTTCGGACAAATGGCTGTCCAGTCTCTTCTTAAAAACTTCCAGTGTTGGAGCATTTACTGCTTCTGGAGGCAGGTTGTTCCATTGATTAACTTTTCTCACTGTCAGGAAGTTTCTCCTTAGTTCTAGGTTGCTTCTCTCCTTGATTAGTTTCCACCCATTGCTTCTTGTCCTGCCTTCAGGTGCTTTGGAGAATAGCTTGGTTCCCTCTTCTATATACTGTTTATATTAGGTTTAGCAAGTCTAATCTCTAGTAATTATATGCTACTGGTATCAAGTTAGTGGTGACCCTTAGTGATCATATAGGCAGGCCTTCTCCAGGATAATGTCTTCCCAAGCTGGACCTTCAGGTCTCCAGTGGTGCACCCATTGCTGCTGTATCAGGCCTATTCTCTTTTCTCCCACCTTTTCCAGCATCAAAGGAATGTGTCTGAAATATAATTTGAGCCTGATTATGAAAACTCTGGATATATTTGTTCTGTGATTTTTTAAATAATCAGCTAGCTTGATTATTAATCTCATTACATAATTACAAAGTTTTTCTGAGAAAGATTTAAGTGAGACATCTTGTGGTCATTACATGGAATTGAACATATTGAGGGAATGTATTAGATTACACAACAAAATTCAAAAAAATCTTTTCTAAAAAACTCAGAATAAATTGCAGTTTAAGAGACATCATGTAGCTAAAGCTATATTCCTATAGAAAATTAAATATCTTCATTTAAAACAATATTTATTTCTGAAGGTAATGCACTGCTTGGCTGCAATTTTAAAAATATTTGCTCCAGAATGATTTTCATTGAAACTGGGATTTCTAGATGAACACATCCAAATCACATTCTGAACCAGAGAATTCATATTCCTCATATATTGTTAAGCAAATAATATAAAATGAAATGTATAAATATAAAAATATGTAGCTTAGAATTTGAGAGATGTTATTTTAACAGGATGTTTCCTTTTGCAGATCATGTGATGATTGGAAGTGAAAGCAGGTGGTATGATCTTAGCATGCCAAAATAATGGCTTATCAGGAATTTATTGTGAGTTTATAATCCTTTTTATTTATTTCAATAATATTTCATATATTAAATATATCATGAAATAAAAATATAAACAAAATAGTGAAATGGTAATCAAGAATATATTTTCACATATCAATATAGGTTTTATACACACATCAGAAAACTAAAAAATCTAAAGTGTGGCAAGATGGAATTTTGAAGGCCGCATTTGGAGGAAATAAGGTAAATATGTAGGTTCAGTTTTGTGGTATAGCGTCAGCAGTTTTATATCTGTTAATCCATTTATATCGGTACCTAATGAAATATCCACTGTTTTATTTTTCTCATTTAATACAGGCAAACTTATTTGATGATAAAGGACAGCTTTTGGATAGTATTTTCATAAAATTTCAGGTATTTGTGCTTTATTTTTATTTGTTTAGTGCAGATTATCCTGAACTTATGACCACAATGGAGCCCAGAATTTTGGTTACAAGTTGTTGTGATGGTAAGCCACCACATTATCAGATTTGATTTTATGACCCTTTTTTATGTTGGTTGTAAAGTGAGTCATGATTTTTGTAAAATATTTTGAATGGAAACCAGCAAAAAGCATTGCAAATTGACTTTGCACGTGATGATAAGCCAGTTGTCAAAATCATGTGACCATTGCTGACCTGACACCAATCTGTTTCACCCTGTTCCATCCAAACTGACTTTCTGTAAAGGTTTCTCATTAGCCCAGTGAGATATTTTGGTATTTTAATTTTCTTAAGGAGATTGCACACTTTGATCAAGTCTACACCTTAGTTTTTAACTTAGTCAAAATGCATGATTAGCGTTGCCTGTCACATCCTTGTTTCTTTGTGTCCTGTCAGCTCATCCATGACATTTTTGACTACCATCCTGGCTGATGTCATAGTTATAATGCAAAGCCTTTGATTTTTTTCTCTTTTGACTCATAAATTCCTATCTTCTATGTACTTCCCAGTAAGAAGATTGGATTAAATTGATCTCACTTGAGGCGTTCAACTTTGAGGAATTGATCTAAGTTTAGTGGAGACAAGTATTAAGTCTTGCCAACTCTTGGGAATGTTGAAGTCATGACTCTCATACCTCTGCAGACACAATACAGATAGCATTCATTCAATAGGACACTCAAAAAAGTAGTCTTATTTTTCCTAAAAGACAGTTGAAACAGTGGCAGTTAGGCTTTTTCTAAACCAACCAATGCATAGTAAACTGTCTTTTTCCCATTTGTACATTTTGCAGTGACCTAACTGACAGCAAAAGTCTGTCTTTCAAACAAGTATATTTTCAGTAGTTATCACTAAATTCAGGGAAAACAATAATGCATTAAATAATCTAAAAGATATAAATGCTTAAAATATTCAGTGAATATTATGTGGAATCAAGTTTACCTAGATATGCTTAAAGAATGCAATAGAGAAGCGGCATTGACACTGCGAAGTTATATAAATGTGCTGAAATTAAAAATATTTTGTATCCATCTCTCTAGATAAAACCTGGTGATGACTTTGAATCTGAACGATATTTAATCACTATAGAAAGTGAAAATGTTTCTAAAACTGATTATAATCAGTCAAAGAACACAGGACAGCAAAAATTAACAAGCAATCCCTTGAAATCCCTTGCTACTTCATCCCTATGCCATCCAAAGCGAAAATATTCTGTATGTTGTCTTTTCTTTCTTTGATACTTTTAACACTTGATAAGATCGTACAGTGATCTGGGTTTGAAAGAAAAAGGGTGATATGGAGTATTTAGGAATTCTCAAATAGTACTTATCAGATCTTTAAGGAATCATTACAGGTGGTCCTCAACAACAATTTGAAGTTATAACAATGCTGTAAAAAGTGATGTATGATCTGTTTTCACACTTATGACTGTCGCAGTACTCTTGTATCACATGATTAAAATTTGGGCTCTTGGCAACCAGTTACGTATTTCCAATGGCTGCAGTGTCCTAAAGTCATGCGATGAACATTTGGGACCTTCACAGGGCCATACCAATAAGCCATGTCAATGGGACACGTTAGATTTACTGAACAACTGTGTGATTCACTTAATGAACATGTCAAAAAAGTATTAAAATCAGGTGCAACTCACTTAATGACCAGATTGCTTAGCGATGGAAGTTCTAGTTCCAATTGTGGACATAAGGTGAGCACTGTCTATATCTTTTCCTCTGTTTGTGCATTGCCTCCCACAAGATACGTTTTCTATAAGCAGGTGCTAATAGGTGCCATGTAGGTACCCATGCTCACTTTAAATCACCTTTTTCCCCTTTGGAACTTGATCACTTAAGTAAATTCTAATTCAGTAGCAAATTATGTGTTTGTCATTATTGGTATTGGCAACTGAGCTGGAATTTCCATTACTAAGTGATGCATTTGTAAAATGTAACTGCATCACTTAGCAACAGTAATCCTTGCATTCCCTGTTGCCATTCTTAATGAATTGCATAGTTATTAGGAGAGGCAAGTTCTGCCAGCATTCCCCAATGAAGTCAATGGAGAAGCTAGCAGCAAGTGCAAGTCTCAGATGGTTTGCAAGCAGACTGATAAGCAGGTGTAATTGGCTGTGGGAGAGATGAGCTTTGGGAAGGAGTGGTGGGGAGAGAGTGCAGAGCTACACATGGCCGGTGTGGCAGAAGCACAAAAGAGCCAGTCGGGGTCTCTGGATGGCAGATACTTACCCCAGCAACTTGTCACCTTCCCTGCTGTCTTCCCCATTGACTATCTGAGAAAGCTGGCAGGGAAAGTTGCCAATGGTGGTCATATGATCGCAGGGTGCTGTGACAGCCAAAGCTCTGAAGACAAGTTGTAACCACTGTTTGTTCAGCGCCATCATAATGATTGCTGAATGAATAATTATAGGTTGAGGACTACCTATAATCAGCCATCTGTGCACACCCTACACTTAGTGACTGTTTAAAGTTACAGCAGACTCTTAAAAGGGGACTCACGACCCAGTCTCAAAGTTCCAAAGTCGTTGAGGGGTGGATTGCAGTCATGTGACTACATTTTGGATGCTGGGTAACTAGCCTGCATTTACTGCTACATCTGATGCCTTGTGGTCACATGGCCACAAGTACGACGTTTTTGCGAGAAACCAGCATTTATTTTTGGTTTACAGCAAAAAAAAATGCCCCATTGCAAACAGTGGGTTTGCTTAACAACCAGTACCAAAAGGTCATAAAGTGGGTCCGATTTACAAACCTCACAAGTTATGGCTGTAATTGCAGGGCTCAAGTATGGTTTTAACTTGAGGACTACCTGTACTGCCAGTGATTTTTGTTCCCTACCATCTGCAATGGTGAAATAATTCAAATAATCCACTGCATTTCATACTGGCAATAACCCTGATTATGAGTGTTCATAGCAGCAGGTATAATACATGCTGTTAGATCAGCAAAAGAAAATGAATAAAAGCGAACTGTAGTATGGTGTACGAGCTGTATGGATGCTACCATGTGTGAATATTAATCAGTTGTCTGAACTACTTTGCCGACAGTTAAATATGAAAAATTTATATTATATTGATTGATTGATGCAATATCATTGCTGCTATTGTATTAGTAATATTATTTCCAGTCACCTTAATTTGGTTTCACAGCTGAAACAGATACTTCCAACTTTCATGAATTGCACTTTATAGAAATATATGAGTGAATTGCACTTGGTTTTTAAAAGAAAATAAGCCCCCATTTAAGTTCTGTTATTCAGTTATAAATACTGAAAAGAATAGAAGTTCTTTTGTAAAATACATTGGCATGATCAAAGTAGTGCCTGTTAAAGCACTGAGAAAAGATTTCCTCTATAAAATTCATTGCTGCCACTATAAAGGTTTTTCTAATCTAGATGGTCTTTGAATATTCAGACAAAATCTTTCCAGTAGCTATGTTGGACCTTCTAGTGGACTCTGTTGCCTCAGTGCTGTGTGGAAGATTCTTTTTTTTTTTTTTTGAAAAATGCTTTTTTAAATACTTTGTACAGCTTTATTGTATAGTAAGCATGTTATAAGTGATATGTTCATGATTGATATTTCATTTATTAAATTTGCCATGCATGCAAAATATTCTTCCAGGGTTTCCAAGTACCACGTCAGGTGGAAAAGAAAAAGTTAGTGGAAGAACCTGCGTTGACATCTACATCTGACAGTCCTCTTTCATCCTTCCCCCACCAATTTTATGCGTCTTCTCCTTTATTTTCTGTTCCTTGCCAAAATAGGGAAGATGTGGAGCCTGTTAGTTTTCTGGCTTCTACTTCTTTAGATGATAAACATGAACTAGTACAGAATAAAAAATGTAATAGCAATAGTTTAGCTGTTGAATATTTGAAGCCAAAATTTCAGTTAGAAAATGCATTGGTCAATTCAGGATATCATGCATTTTCACAGAACATTCGAAGCAGATCTAAAATTATAGCACTTTTGAGTCATGACCAACGTGTTTCCACGAGACTAGAAAATGAGGCTACTGCCTCACTGAAAAATCTACAGTTTACAATGATACAATCAGAATCCAACCCAGAAGTTTTATTGCAAAGAAAAAGCCGATGGGATGCTTACATGCCATCATGTTTATCTGATGTACACAATGCAGAAAACAACGAAGAAAATACTAGCAATTTGCAATCAATTGAAAAGGGCTTAAATGAGAGTGACTGTGTAAACAGAAGCCAATACAATGACCATAAAGGAATTCCACAAATGCCGCCTTCTTGGAAACTTGATATTTTTCCTGTTAGTAAAGGTTCTATTGGAAGTCAGCCATCTGACTTTTTCCCAAGTGAAACCTTCATGAATGAAAGCAATAACTCTGAATTAAGTTCACTTCATAATGTTAATTTGAGCTATGGAAATGCACCTAAAACATTTGAAGACTCATCAGAATCAAGCAGACATGGAATCATTGGTAATTTGGAAAGGAGTTGCCCAGGTGCTGACTTTGCAAATCCAGGAAAACAGTTCACAGAGGTTAACTTTAATCTTTTAAATATGCTGGATTTTAGTGACACAGAAGATAATAACCCTAATGAAAACAGCATTGTTCCACAAGGTTCTGTATGCCTAAGGCAAGAAATTAAAAATCAAGTTGAGGTCAGTGCTGAAAAAAACTGTGATGTAGCACCATGCGGTAGTGAAAGGAAAGACAATGTACAGTTAGAATTTCTACAAGATCAGGAGCCCAGGAGCTCAGGATTACAGCCAGCACTTTGTGATGAAATTTCTGCAAAGCCTGTCAACATTAAAGAAAAGAGTACAACTCTTTGGGACAAAAAATGGCAAAATTCAGTGGTTTTGATTAATGAGAAGACAGACACAAATACATTATATGCTCAGAATATGGATGTTCACCAGCAATTACCTTGTGCTAGCAGAAGCTTTGTAATGGAAAATGATGTGGACTGTGAAATACATGATAGTGAGTATTACACTTAATTAACTTAGAATAGAAAAAGTAACATTCCACATATTTTGCTGCTTCATATATTTGCAAATAAAAATAATGTTTATAAAATACAGGTATTGAAACATAGTTATAGTAACAAAATAATTCTTTTCAATAAAATGTAACAAAAGTTATGACCTTTTCCCCAGTGCATTTCAAACAAACATTAAAAAATGTTTTTTAAGTTAGTTACTCCTTAAAAATAGCATATGAGTAAGCTTTATAATTAGAAGATGCACAATGTATTTTCATTTTTTCATAAAAAACAAATCCAATGAAGAAAAAGATTTCAGTTTATATTACCCTTCAGCTATTGATTCTTGTCCTTCCTCAGTTGGTAAGTGGTTTCAGATTTATTAGTCTATTTTTGAACATATTATGACCTTAGGAAGCCAATGCACCCAGAGTGAGATTAATAGAAAAAGGCTGTTGCTTTTAATTCTGTAATATGATATAGTTTGAAGTATTTTTTCACTAATGTACCAACCTTTTTCCCTACCTGAATTTTAGAAATGTTGCAAAATATCTTTACTGTGAAAGTATTTTGTAGAGAGAGGCTATAGTTACTTTAATTTTCAGAAAATTAGATATGATTTGTGTAATATTTTTGCAATTTTGCACTGTTGATTAATAACATTTAAAATTAAAATCTGTTTACTAATCAGTTAACAATTTTACTTTTACTAATTCATTTTGGGAAAAGAAAATTATTTCTTGTTTTATTATATTTTTCATGAAATTACTCTTAAAGCGGCGTACATCTGCTTAAAACATCAAAATATTTAATACTGGAATAAATTAAAAGTGTAAACTTTTGCCTACAACTGAATTTTTTTATAGGTGCTGTTTTTGAACAAGCTTCTGTGTTTCTTACTTCTCCATCTTTTTATTTGTGACATGGTCGTAATAATGACTGCAAAATTATTGTAAAAACTATTAAATTTCAAAACAGAAATGTTGCATTACTTATCAAAACATTTGCTGTAAGAAGCAAATGAAACATTCTCAGACTAAGTTCTATTTTTAGTTTCTGTCATGTATTTATTAAATTACTATGCCACCTATTTCCCAAAGAGGTGATATAAAACCATTTTTCCCTGTCTCATCTGAAAAGCAGAGCACATGAAACAAATTTCTCATTTTTTTCTCAGGTTTCTCTGAAAGTGGTGATCACTAAAAAAGATTATATAACTCTGATTCTTAACATGAATTCAGTATATGAAAAGCATTCTTATAATTTGTCATAAGATCTAAATCTCAATTTATGGGGGTTATTTTTGATCAGGGGTCCCCAACCTGTGGGCCACGGCCCACTACTGGTCTGTAGCCTGCTGCCCACCAAGCCATGGAACAGGCTGGCCAGTGCACGCACATGTGTGTGTGCATTCACCTCCACTCACACTAGCGCCACTGCTGCTACGCAAACGGGGCGCTATGCGGTGAAAACGGAGCGCCCTACAGCGAAAATGGGGCGGTGCTAGCGAGCGTCACATAGGCACTAGCACTGCTCCATTTGCATCGTGTATGCTTGTGGCCTCTTTTATGCACATGCAACACGTAAAATGGTTCCCTTCACTTTCCCTCCGGTCCGCCAACCAAGAAAAGTTGGAGACCTCTCTTTTAGATATTCTCAAAGGCTCGTCTCATATCAAAAATACCAATAGATGTTGACAATAAGCTGTACTTTGTTATGTGGCAGAACTGAACTGACCTAAATTTAGATGTTTATCATTGGACTGGTAGACATGAACTTCCTGGCTTCTGCTTCTTTATAGCAGGCCTTCCAATCTCTACTCACGGAAGATGAACATTTTTAAAGGAGGAGAGGAATTGTCCTATATCATAATCTTAATCTGAGGATCCCCAGAACATGAGACTCTAAGCTGGGAAAGCAAAAGGGGAGTCCTTAGTATTATCAGAACTACAAAGCCAAATTTATATCCAAGCTAAGGCTTTTAAAAAAAAAAAAAAAAAATACATACTTAAAAAGAGTTGCTCTTGGCATAATGTGATTGGTAATACCGTTTGTAAGTGATTTTTACACTATTTGGTTTTTCTTAAGTTAATAATTGATGTTAGATTTTTTTTTCAAATATATTATTGTTATTCTGTTTCTAATAATTTTTAGCTCTAGCAATTCTTCTGTAACTGTGAATTTAACAATTTAACGTTATTCTGACTAATTCTATCAAAATGAATACATGTCTGACATATTCAAATATACAAAAACATTAATCCACAACAGACATACACATATTGATTTAGCCTGATGACTGAAGTTCATTGTTTCTTCCCCCCTCCTCTTTGGTAGTTAAAGGAAGTTTTGCTGAAGCATTTTGTTCTGAAGATGAGCAGATACCTTGCCTGCATTCTGACTCAACAAATTTGGTAATCTTTTGATGTTGTATCATAATAAAAATTCAAAATCCAGTTTAAATATCTGGCTAACTGTGCAACCATCATCACCAATTATAATGGCTTTAATCTGTGTGTTACATAGTGCATTTTAAGGGGACTTTTCTATCTGCGTTTTTCTTACCAACTAGTTATGGTCCTGCTTGCAGGCCTTTAGAGTCCTAAAATTCGCTTCATTGTCTGGGGATTCTCCAGAGCAAGGTTTTGTTGATGAAAAAAATCTTCAATCTCCTATATGAGAAGTGTTGGCTTGAGAGAGAGAGAGAGAGAGAGATGATAGATAGATAGATAGATAGATAGATAGATAGATAGATAGATAGATAGATAGATAGATAGATATTATTTCATTAGTGTTGCTTACTAAATGTGACACTGCCAGATACTGAGCAACATTACTCAAAAGGAGCTTCAAACACCCTAGCCAAAAGCCTGGACCCTCTGAAACACCAGTAGGATAGGAGCCATCGGGAGTGGGAAGGGGGGGGAACTTTACTGTGATAGAGAAGGTGTGATAGATATTAGATGAAATTGAGTAAGGTTATTGTTACTCAGGGCTCACCAATGAATGTAAGGGTTAACAAATATCAAATGACAATTTTTGCAATTGAACAAATTAATAATTTATTGTCTCATTTTTTAAAAGTTATTAGTAACGATACGCAAAGTATACCTACATTCTGAAGTTTTAATTGTGCTTACAGCTATATATTTTTCAAAATTTAAAAGACTGAAATATTGCTATTGGTGTAGAAAAAAGAGATATAAGGTTAAACCAAGCTAAAACTCCAATGTATATACAAGTGTGCTTGGCTATACATTAGATTGTTCTGTAGTCTGATTCTAGCAATTACAAATAATAAGTTCATTTTGGGATGACTAGGTAATTATTTAACTTCTGGAAATCCTAAAAACTAAATTTGTTTTACTTTTTTGCCTATAAATTTAATTATTGCCTAAGCATTAACTTTATATTGCTGTGATGCTTCTATTAACTGGATATTATATTATTAGAAAGGAGATGGGGGCAAGATCCCACATACCAAAAATGAATAAATGGAATGTACTAATTTTAACATTTTATTTTTTTAAAATGCCCTAATTGCCACCTAAAACAAAATAAAAGCCAGCCAGTTAAAGTTGTTTTTTAAATCCATATTATGTATTATAAGATATTGTATTGGAAATAAAACATTTGCATGTTAAAAGTGATTTTGAGGTAATGATTTAAAGGTAGTATTTTTTGAGGTAATGATATAAAAGTAGTAGTTTATTAATTAATTTGTCTTATAAACAGATCAAAGGATTTAAAAGGTATAGGATTCAGTAATATAGGTAAAATTTAAAAAAAATTCCTATGACACCTTTTTAAGGTAGGAATTCTCTCCTTAAAAACATGAGGTGGTGCAGCAGTTAGAGTGCAGTACTGCAGGCCACTTTAGCTGACTGTGTTCAGCAGGTCAGCGGTTCAAATCTCACCGGCTCAAGGTTGACTCAGCCTTCCATCCTTCCGGGGTAGGTAAAATGAGGACCCAGATTGTTGGGGGCAATGTAAATATATATATACATTGCTTACTGGTGTACACTGCTTAGAGAGTGCTTGCACTTAAAAGCGGTATATAAGTCTCATAAATAAATAAATAATAAATATTTTATTAAAGTTTACTATAACAATAATAATAAAGTTGAAAGGGACCTTGGAAGTCATCTAGTCCAATCCTCTACTCAGATAGGAAACCCTATATCATTTCAGACAAATGGCTGTCCAGTCTCTTAAAAACTTACAGTGTTGCAGCATTTACAGTTTCTAAAGACAGGTTGTTCCACTGATTAATTGTTCTGTCTAAATTTCTCCTTAGTTCTAGGTTGCTTCTTTCTTTGGTTAGTTTCCATCCATTGTTTCTTGTCCTACCTTCAGGTGCTTTGGAGAATAGCTTGACTCTCTCTCTTCTTTGTGGCAACCCCTGGGATATTGGAACACTGCTATCATGTCACCCCTTGTCCTTCTCTTCATTAAACTAGACATACTCAATTTCAGCAACCGTTCCTTATATGTTTTAGCCTCCAGTCCCCTAATCATCTTTGATGCTCTTCTCTGCACTCTTTCTAGAATCTCAACATCTTTTTTACATCATGGTGATCAAAACTGGATGCAGTATTCCAAGTGTGGCCTTACCAAGGCATTGTAAAGTGGTATTAACACTTCACATAATCTTGATTCTATCCCTCTGTTAATGCAGCCTGGCACTGTGTTGGATTTTTTTGGCAGCTGCAGCACACTGCTGGCTCATATTTAAGTGATTGTCCACTAGGACTCCGAGATCCCTCTCACAGTTATTACTATTGAGAAGCTACCACCTATATCAGGAATGTCAAACTGCCGGCCCGTGGGCCGGATGTGTCATCCCAAAACCGCGTCCACCCCATTCCCATCAATGGAGAAAAAGCTCCGATACGTCACGCGACGTCACATGACGTCGCGAGTTTGACATACCTGACCTATACTATACCTGTGTATTTGGTTTTTCATGCCTAAATGTAGAACCTTACTTTTTTCACCATTGAATTTCATTTTGTTAATTAGCGTCCAATGTTCAAGTCTGCAAGATCCTTCTGTATCTTAAGCCTATCTTCTGGAGTGTTGGCTATTCCTGCCAGCTTGGTATCGTCTGCAAATTTGATGAGTTCTCCATCTATCCTCCCATCCAAATCATTGATGAAGATGTTGAAGAGCACTGGGCCCAGAACAGAGCCTTGGGGCATCCCACTACACACTTCCCCTCATGTAGATGCGGTTTCATTGAGGACCACACGCTGAGTGTGGCCGGTCAGCCAGCTACAAATCCTTTTGGCGGTGGTGCTGTCTAACCCACATTTTTCTATCTTATCAAGTAGTAGGTTGTGGTCTACTTTATCGAATGCCTTACTGAAGTCCAGGTAAATTATATTCACAGCATTCCTCAGGTCCATTAATTTTGTCACTTGGTTAAAGAATGCAATAAGATTTGTCTGGCATGATCTGTTTTTGACAAACCCATGTTGGCTTTTGGTAATGACTTTGTTTGCCTCTAGGTGTTCGCTGATTCGTTGCTTGATTATCGTTTCCAGAATCTTCCCAGATATTGAGGTCAGGCTGATAGGTATGTAGTTTCCTGGATCCATTTTTTTTCCTTTTTTGAAGATGGGAACTACATCAGCTTTTTTCCAGACTTCTGGTAGTTGTCCAATGCTCCAGGATCTTTAAAAGATATAATTTAGTGGTTCTGAGATCATATCTGCCAGTTCCTTCAGAACCTTGGAGTGTAATCCATCTGGTCATGGGGATTTGAACTCGTCTAGTGTAGACAGGTGCTCACTTACCATTTTCTTACCTATCTTAACTTGTGTTTCTAATCTGTTTCTCACGGTACTGTTTTTGATAGATTGGACTGTTTTTTTCCTTTGTGTAAAGATGGATGCCAAAAAAACGAGTTAAATAATTCTGCTTTCTCCCTGTTGCTTGTCACCTTCTTGCCACTTTCTCCCACTAATGGACCAATCATTTCCTTAACTTTTTTCTTGTTTTTTACATGTTGAAAGAAGCTTTTTTGTTATATTTGACTTTTGTCGCAAGCCTTAGTTCATTTTGAGCCTTAGCTTTCCTCACCTCATCTTTGCAAGGCTTGGGCTATTTGCTGATATTCTGCCTTAGTTATGTGCCCCTCTTTCCACTTTAATACTTGTCCTTTTTGTCTTTCAATTTATCAGAGAGTTCTTTATGCAGCCATGCTAATTTCTTTTGAGAGCTATTATTTTTCTTCTTTGTTGGTATTGTGCTAGACTGGGCTTTTATTATCTCATATTTCAAAATTTTCCAAGCTCCTTGAGTTGTTTTCCCCTTGAGGATTCTCATCCGTGGAATCCTTCCCAACTTCTCTAAGTTTATTGAAATTAGCTCTCTTAAAGTCCAAGACTCTAGTTTGACTGTGTTCTATTGCTTTTGCTTGCATAATGTTGAATTCCAATATTGCATGATCACTTCTCCCCAAGGTTCCTGTGGCTCCAACACCTTCTATCATTTCATCTCTGTTAGTGAGAATTAGGTCCAATATAGCTGATCCCCTAGTTCCCTTCTCTTCTTTTGGGCAGACACAGTTGTCTGCTAGGTTTGTCAGGAATCTGTTTGATCTTCCACTTGATACAGAGTTTGTTTCACAGTTGATGTCAGGGTAATTAAAGTTCCCCATTACTATTGTAATGTGCTTCCTACATATCTTAGTTAGCTGACTAGCAAAAAGTTCATCTATTTTCCCTGTTTGGTTGGGTCGCCTATAGTATAAACCTATGGCAATGTCATTTTTTCCCCTTTTATATTGACCCAAATGCATTCAGGACAGTTTTCATCATTTTTGTGCTCTATTTCTGTAGAGATGTAGTTATTTCTTATATAGAGAGAAATTCCACCTCTTTTATTTGGTCTGTTTCTTTTAAATAATTTAAATCTCTCTAGCTATGTGTTCCATTTGTGGGTTTCATCTCACCAAGTTTCCGTAATGGCAACAATATCATATCTGCCCTCATTTATCTGAATTTCTAGTTTACCCTGTTTATTGCTTATACTCTGTGTGTTGGTGTATAGACATTTGAGTCCTTTATGACTGACCCCGTGTTTACTTTCTACATAACCTGTGTAGTGCCTGAGTTCCCCTATTTTCTTACCACCTGTTTGATTAGTGCACTTGGTGTTGTACAAAAGCTTGATTTTGCTTGACAGCTAGGTTGATATTTTTGTCCACACACGCCTCTGTTACATGCACTGATAACCTATAATTTGCTGGGGACAGGAATGTTCTGTATCAATTAACTCACTGTCCCCATTATTCAGCTTAAATATTTCTCCAGGAAATCTGAATTTATTGCCAAGTAACTCAGTCCCTTTCTTTGATGGATGCAAGCTGTCTCTTTTGTACACTTTTTCATTGGACCAGTAGCAGATGTCATGACTAATATAACCAAAGCTTTCCCCTTTACACCACTCCTTTAACCACATATCGAATTCTGCTATATGTTGGCCTTTTCCATTTTGTTCCTTATACACTGATAAAAAGATAAAATACAATTAGAAACAAAAATTAGGGAAGTTAAAGAAGGAAGAAGGAAAAAATGGTGGCTTGACTTTTTGTAGTGCAGTAGAAGACAAAAAAAGTTACTTCAGCCTGTACATTTCTAAATATTTCAAGTTATTTCTGTAACATCAAAATCACTCTAGTCATCAAATTAGATTAGGAGTTCTCAATTGAAATCTAAAGACGCTTATGTTTTGATGAATTTCATCATACATCAAATTAAATAATGAACTAAAACGCTTTGCAGATGTGATGTAAGATCATAACATGTTTTGATTTCTATTTCTGAATCAAGTTTCAGTATAAAGTAAAAACTGCAACTTTGGAAATTTAAAATTAAAAACACTCAAATGCTTAAACCATAAGGCCAGTTTGCTGTTATGGTTAACAAAATAAACAAATATGACATATCCTTGCAAATGTTATTTTTCTTGGTGCTTATTTTTTGGTCAATGAATAGCATTGCTTTACAATATCTGTTCCATTAAATGCATAAAGGTAGTTGAATTTCACGGACACCAGGTGAAAGGCTCAGCAGCTAGTGAGATGATGACAAGAGAACACTGTTCGTATCACAAAAAGGATCTACAAAGTGATATGACCATATCTGAAAGTGCTTCAAAGGATGCATTTTTTTTCTCAGCCCAAGAACTGAGCTGTCCTGGGGTGCCTGAGTTTGTTAAGGTAAGATTTTTAAATGTATACTTTTTTACATCTATGAACATACTTTGAAAAAGTCAGTGTTATAAGGGCTTAAATACCGTTGTATATAAAAGGAGTAATCAATATCACTATCATCAAATTCGTAAGATAGGATGTTGCTTGTAAGGATCAGATAGTTTAATCCTCATGGGGGGTGAAGATCTTTATAAATATTTTATGCTACCAAATTTTTAAAAGGAATTATTGAGGCTCCTGTTTAGTGCCCTTGTTTTCTTTATTAATTATTTGCCAAGCTGACATACAATGATTAATGCCCAGAATTAATCCAAAAACCAATGTTATCCCGGAATGCATTAAATGTGTTTATTGGGGGGGGGGATTTATCCTTAGTCTCTAGGTTCAAGGAAACTTTCAGAAGATAATCTCAGTAACAGTGGAACTAAAACATTTAGAAAGGAATTCAATGTTTTTGAAGAAAAAGGCAATAAATTTTGTAAGTATCTATCAATATGAACAATTAATGACCAAAATGTAGCATTCGTCTTCAATATTTTGTATGTTTCTTCCTCTTAATAGTAACAAAGACTGCATCTTTTAAACCTCCAAGTCAGATTGTGACAAATTCTTCCTCAAATCTAGACTTTACTGAGTCTGCTTCGAAGGAATTTAATAAGGTAATGACTGGTGGCTCATTTTGTTTTATTAACAAAAAGATTACTACCACAAAGCTGCCTTAATTCTAGATACTGCCAAGATATTATGTCATTAGGATCATATACTGTCCAAGAATTTTGAAATGTTTTTCTCTCATTTTTTTGAAGAATATAATATTCTTCAAAAATATCTTTTTGTCCCTTTTTTTCTTAAAATATATTTCTCTTTCTCTAGAAAAGAAGGGATATGTATGTATCTAAACACACACACACACACACACACACAAATATATATATATACACACATACATACATACACATATACATACATACCTACATACATACATACACATATATACACAGAGTAGTAATCAAGAACACCGTTATGTATATCTGTTACTAATTTTGAGTTAGAATTTATTTAGGTACTAAGTGAATATTAAAATTCAGTTCATTGTTTTCGGTAAAATATAGAAATAAATGCTTAGAAATGTAGACATTCGTATCTATTTGTAATTATACTTTTTACATTCCTTCTGTTCAGCTGTTATCAAAACAATGGGTTTCTTCACAGACTACTGGCTGTCATTTTTTCCCAACTCCAAGTAGTAAAGAAACAATACAAGAGCAGGAATTGCTGATGTCCAAAACTCATCCAGACTTGTATATGGATAATAAAAAACCCTTTTTCAGTAAGAAAGGTTTGATTGTTAATGATATAAATAACAGTTGTGCCAGATTTTTCTGAATGCTCCAGTTAGTGTTTGAGCATTCTTAATCTAGTTTGATCACTAACAAAATGTAAGTAATTCATATTTTAAAAAATGTTGCCGAAATTTCCTCCATCCCTGCCTATTTCCCTGGGTCATGATTTTTCTGCTCATAAAAAGGACCTTCTGTGTCTCCTGATCTCTGTGACTGCAGCTTTTCATTTATGAGTTATTTTGTATCCATGAACAAAATAAATGTATTCAGTCTCTACCTATCACATCCCAGTTATTTTCTATTTATGAAATAGGTATAAAAATGCAATATTAAGGGATGGAGACATTACAAAATGCTTTGATGTCTTCCCAATTTATAATCTAATTGATTTTGTTTGAGGTGTACCCAGTGGTGGGATTCAGCCAGTTTGCATCACTTCGGCAGAACCGGTAGCTAATTTTTTGTTGCCCAGACTCAGAATGGACTTCCAGAAGCGGCATCCACACAGAGAACTGGTTGTTCACATATTTGAATCCCACCACTGGGTATAGCTATGTTAATAAAAGTAACTAGGAACTCAATTTGACTTTCAAATAACGGAAAGACACACTTTAATCTTTACTCTTATGAAACTTTTTCCTGTACTTTAAAATTTAACTGTATTAGTTTTGAAGAATATAGCAATTCCAAATTTTCAAGAGTGTGTAAACAAAGTTTTAAGATCCTTTTCTTTAACAAAATTATTAGTGTAGTTTTATTGTAACCTTCCAGTAAGAAATATATTGTGCTGTATTAGTAATGATTGCAGTTGAAGTTTTTGCTACTGAAAATATTTAGAGAAAGGCAGTCCATTCCCAAAAAATAATACTAATATTAATGTTTCACTATATTATCAATAGAATTTTGTTTTCAAGTGTCCGCATACTGTACCCTGTTTTATAGGAATGGGAGAGTCCACATATCCAGAAAATGATATGTCTATCCTCTTACCTGCTCTTGGAACACAAACTCCAGTTGTTCCTGGACTTGTAGATAATCTACTTCCTGATTCCCAACTTTATTCCAGTGCACAAATCTGTAAACAGATTCACCATCATTGTGATTTCTCAGTAGTCAATACATATGACATGTCAGAAATGCTAGAGCCTAAGGACAGGATGTGTAAAATTTTTGTGGGTGAAAAGTACATAGGAGTAAGAGACAAGATAGCCATACAGAGTGCATTGCCTAATGTGTCTGAACAAAAGGAACAAAGCAAATGGCAGAAATACCACAATACAACTGGTTGTGATTTGAGATCTCAAAATAGCAACGAAGTTGCCATGGCTTCTGATATCAAAGCTGAGAGTTTTTTAGGAATGTCATTAGCATACAGAAGAGAGAATCAGAGTAATGTCATCTATAAAAGCCCTCTGGACTCTGAGCATCTGGAGACAATAAAAAGCATGCTTTGTAAACAGCAGCAAAACTTTATCAGTCAAGATTCTGTTTCAGAAAGAAAGAAACTTTTCCTGCACTTAAATCAACACTTTTCCACTGAGGAAGTTCTAAGTGAGTTAGGTCACCTGAATTTCCCCAATATAACCAGCGATAGCAAGGTATGTAATTGTTCCCAATGTTAGGAAATGCTGTTAAATATTGTCCACCATGTGTAAATGCAGATTAGTTTTGTATGTGCCTAATGTTTTCTCTTAAAGATTTTTTTAACAAGGTTTTCAAGAATACTGTGTTAACAGGTTTCAAAATATTTAAATTTGATAATCTCACAATCATAGCTTATAAAATGAAGATATGTACGGTTTTTACTCATTCGTGAAATCATGACTCCTTTTGCTGCAAACTGCTAAAACTAGGAATCTAATTAACTATAACCTCTTAATTAGACTAAACTGGGGCCCTGTAGTTGCAAACAGCACAACAAGCTGGCATCTTCAGTCATTGTTTTAAGTCTTTAAGGTGATTTTTATGAAACTCAACAAAGTCAGGTTCCAAAATTATACATTACAGTATATATTCTGAAGACAGGATATTTTTCCACATTATTTAAGATTACAATTTAGCACTCAAATATATGTATGATATATTTGTTCATAAGACCCAGGTAAGATATTTGTTCATAAAAACTAGAAGAATAGTTATAGTCTTAATAAATCTGTATTCAGTGGTCTTAAATATACAGTAAGTAATTTATATGCATATGAGATTAGAAAAAAGGAAATAGGAATGTGCTTATTTTGTTTTATAGGACACTTCTGAGCTGTATTTCCCTGGGGCAGATATGGTAAAGAACACTAATGTACCTAAAAGACAACAATGCATCCCAGTTGAATTTCAGTCTCCAGCACATTATAAGAAAGTTTTTACTACTGCATTGATAGGTATGGTCCAACTTTTCATTTTAGTACAGGTACTCAAAATTAATAAATGATTCTAAAAATGCATTGCAGTCAAGATTTTTTTTTATAATTTTTATTCATAATACAATTAAAACAACAATGGACAAACATGACATTCCAGAGTGAATTTTCCTATCAGTTCCTATCATAGTACAAAAATTTAATACATTGTTCTTAACCTCTATATAAGCCTCATCTTTTATACAATACAAGAGCCGAGGTGGCGCAGCAGTTAGAGTGCAGTACTGCCGGCCACTTTAGCTGACTGTGTTCAGCAGGTCAGCGGTTCAAATCTCACCGGCTCAAGGTTGACTCAGCCTTCCATCCTTCCGGGGTAGGTAAAATGAGGACCCAGATTGTTGGGGGCAATGTAAATATATATATACATTGCTTACTGGTGTACACCGCTTAGAGAGTGCTTGCACTTAAAGCGGTATATAAGTCTCATAAATAAATAAATAAATAAATTATATGTACAGTTATGTATATCTTTTAATTCTACCATTAACTTGAAGTCCGAGCAGTTCTTAATTCATACCAGCGGTAAAATTTGCCCCAGATTTCGAAGTATTCGTGTTCCGCTTTGTCTTTCATAATCATTGTAAGCCTGTCCATCTCAGCACATATTAGAATTTTATGCAGGATCTCTTCTTCCGTTGGGGTTCCCTTGTTCCTCCAATTTTGAGCAAAAACCAGCCTGGAAGCCGTTAAAATGTGTAGCATTAAATAAAGTAAGCAGTCAAGATTTTTGATTAGACTTCTCAAGAAGTCAAATTTTACAGGATCAATAGGATTTCTAGCCATTTGACTTTCTGCCTTATATAAGATTATTATAGTTATTATCCTTTGCAAAAGAAAAATTACATACTAATTCTCTCCTTGGCTCTTACTTTCAAAGTCTATTAGTACCTTTCATTTCCTTTCATTGGCATCGTAGGTCAATGAAGGAAAACTAGCAGTTGTATATGGTAGCCCATATTTAACACTAAAATACTTGACAGAGTTATTGATTATTTCCCCAAGATTTACCTCATCTTTTTTTCTGAATGACAGTGAAATTAAGAAATCCTTAGTTTTAAAGTTTTTCATTTAATTTTTCCCTTACCTAGAGACATTATTAAACTGGAAAAGTTGGCTAGGTGACTCAAGCAATTTAATATTACGTGATATGAAATGAGCTATATTAAAATGCATGTTTTTTCCATTTTCTAATTGTAAAACATCTCATATTCCCTATTTGCATTTAAAGAACATTTAAACATATTATTATTTGATCTATCAAAAAACCTACATAAAGCTCTTGGGAAGGTGGATATATCTTTCTATACATCAGTGAAAGAAGGGCAACAAGAGAAATCTGCGCCTCTCTGCAGCCACAAAATAGCAACAAAGCTTGTTATGGTTAGAAAAGAAGGTCGAAATAAGGTATGTTGTTAAAGGCTGGTTAAAATATGTTATCGGATTTTTTTTAACCATGGTTTACTAGGATAGATATTAATGCCGCAAGGATATGAATTGCATAGATGTACACATTTTTTTGAAATTGCAAATTTGGCTTGTATTTGGGGAATAAAATAATTATATACTTTATCAGAATATTTATAGTAGCTGAAAAATATGGAAATTAGTAACCATGACAAAATATTTTGCGTATTTTAACAGCAAGCTGCTGAAACAGCTCAGTTCTGTGCATACTGAGGGAAAGGGGAATGGCTTTCCTTTCAACAGAATGTATTTCTGAAATTGAATAGCCAGAGATATGATTCCTATCTAAGTGTAATAATGACTGTTGAGAAGTTTTGTCCCTGTGCAATTTTTTCAGTGAATATCATTTTTTAACCTGCATTTGCTAGTACCAGTATGAAGGGAAGGGAGTCACTAAACAAATTTAGTAGCGGGAAAAATAAGTTTGTTTTAATAAATACCATATATTGGCTCAATAATCTGATATTATACAGGTAATCATCGACATACGACCACAATTGAGCCCAATATTTCTGTTGTTAAGTGAGACATTTTTAAGTGAGTTTTACCCAATTTTATGACTTTTCTTGTCACAATTGTTAAGTGAATCACTGCAGTTCTTAAGTTAGTAACATAGTTATGAAGTGAATCTGGCTTTCCCATTGACTTTGCTTGTCAAAAAGTCATAAAAGTTGATCACATGACCCTGAGACACACAGTTGATCACAGCAACCCTCATAAATATGAACCGGTTGCCAAGCATCTGAATTTTGATCACATGATCATGAGGATGCTGCAAAAGTTGTAACTGTGAAAAATGGTCACAAGTCACTTTTTTCAGTGCTGTCGTAACTTTGAATAGTCACTAAATGAACTGTTGTAAGTCAAGGATTATCTTCACTTAGTTACAACTTTGTACTGCAGCCAAAAAGCCATATAACTCAAAACCAGGTTAATTGAATCAGCATCTTTTGAGAGATTTGTTATACTATCCCAAAAGTCACTTGACCAATAAAGTTAAGCTTTTTTTGTTCCCTTCCCCCCACCTTCTCTCTCTTGAAAACTAGTCAAGTTGTGTATTCGATGGATTAATATGGCTTGTATTTTGTTTCAGGGACGTCTTTTCTATGCTTGTGATGCTGCTAAGGCAGATCGATGTGATTTTTTTAAGTGGGTTGAAGATGTAAAACCTATACAGATGGAGAGTGAACCTTGTATTAAACTTCATGATATAAAGAGTATTGGAACTTATCTCAGATGTCAAAGAATTTCTATCTATGAAGAATGCCAATTTTTAATAAGGTATGTTGAAATGTTAGATACACTTGAATAGTAGTTTATAACTGAAAAGAAATGATGCTAGTAAATAATGAAGATAGTGTCTACATTACTTAAGTTTCCTTTAGGAAGAGTTAATAAAAAGTATTTAAAATAAAAAATAGTAATGATCCCAATATTATAAATTAATTTCAAACAGACTAAGCAGTTCTTTGGTCATGTTATCTCCCCCCTGCCAGATTTAACATTTTCAATCAATATTTGTTACTGATATTAATATTGCTACTAATGAAGAGTTTATTCATTATTTTGAGTAATATTAAAGTTTGTCTCCAGTTTTATTTTTTTCATTTCATGAGAAATTATTTTTAGCATTTGGTTCTAAAAGCAATATATAAATTACAGGATTCTTATATTTCATTTTTGCAGAAAAATGTTTGATACTCAAAGAAAACAATTTAGTAAGATGAAGAAATGTAATATTGCAAAGGCTAGCTTTAACTGTGATTCTAAGAGCAAATTATTTCTTAAACTGAACCGGAAGGAGCATTCATCTACATATAGCAAAGGTTGGTAACTTTGAAAATCTCTGAGACAAACGAAAATGTATGTTATATTTTGTTATATTACATTATGTTACGACATAATTTTACATTACATTTATTTGTTAACTGACTCAATCTAATGACTGATAGCTTATTATAACTAAAAATATACAAATAATAATGCAATAAATAATTTGCAATATAACAAGAATATACGTATGAAGAAACGCTCATGCTAGAGTCAGCAGGCTGGGCACTTGTATTCTGGGCTAATTGGAGCTTCCTGGTTGTCTCCAAAGACAGTTCCATAGAGAGCATATTACAACAGTATACCATATCTGTGGTGATTGGGTTGTGAGTTATTGTTGCCAAGGCATCTTGGACTAGATAGGGCTACATTGTATCAGTGAAAGTTGGGCAAAGGCCCATCCAGGCTTCTACTTGCTATTTGGCAGAAGCCCTAAGTCCAGAAGGAATCCTATGTCACACATTTCTTTGGGGCCACATATCACATAGATGACTCTGGCATTCCTTCATCTCCTGTTCTACATACACATGACTGCTGGGCCAGGTCATCTATTGCAATAAAATAATTATTGTAAAAGATATAATAGATCATCAATAATTGATGATTGATTGATTTGAATTGATTCCTGTAGCTGTCCACAAAGCATCTAATTCAGTTCTGCTGATACCAAGCTATGTATCTTGACCCCCTAACTGATCAAATGATATTGTTGAGGTTTTGTCCCAGTGCCTGATTCTGTTGGGGTCTGGATGGGGAAGAATAGGATTAAGCCAGACACTAGCAATGGGTCCATGAACTCTCTGACTCTCAGGATTTTCTCATTTTAGTTCTGGATGGATTGCGCTTCTATAAACCGAACTGGTATATAGTTTGGAATTTTTCCTAGACTTGTAGCTCAAAAAGCAGATGACAGCTGTGGCCAGGAAAGTTTTTGCATGGATGCACCTTTCCCAGATTAGGAGACCCTTCTTACAGTCAATCACCTCGTGTATGGACTATTTAATGTGTTCTCTATGGGGCTACTTTTGAAGATCACTTGGAAGCTCTAGCTCAGACATGTCAAACTTGCAATGTCACATGACGTTGCGCAACTGATTGGGACGGTTTTGCCATTGCCAGCAATGGAGTGGGTGCGGCTTCCGGATGATGCGTCCGGCCTGTGGGCCAGCAGTTTGACACCCCTGCTCTAGCTGGTTCAGTGTACAGCATGAATAGTGTTGGACACATCTTTCCAAATTGTTTAAAATCCTCAAAAGGTAGTCTTAGAAATGTAAATTATAGGTATGCAAATAAATATTCTTATATTTTATTTAATTTTTAGTTTATATAGTAAAACAGTTATAACTTTTTTTGTTCATAAACAATTAAATGATGTATATGATAAAATTTAAAATACCTCTCAGAATAGTTTTTCAAATAGTGCCCTTAAGAATATGAAATTATTTAATATGAAAATAGATATTTACTCAATGCATTCCTGATTAAGAAAAATCTCTGTGTTTTTGTTTTTTCAGCAAGAAGACATAGGAAATAAAAAAGGGAAAAAACTTTTTTTTTCAAAGTTGCAATTGTAGCTTTATTTAATTGCAAAATTGATTGCTTGGTGTAACTTATGCAAATGTATGTACTATGTTGACAGATGATCTTTGGGTTGTTTCCAAGACTTTGACCTTTGAACCCTTGGACACTTTCATTGCATATAGTGTTTTCTTTGGACCATCCTCTAATAATGAAGTGGAGTTGGAACCTCTCAATGGTTATAGCCCATCAAATTGGTGCTCAAATAGTAAGTTTCTGCTCAAGGTTTTTTTTCCTGTAAGGTTTTAGAACAGATTATTCAAAATATGACTGTTTAATGTGCCATAAAACGGAATTCCAACAGCTTTTACTGGAAAAATTATCACTGAATCAGATCAGCTCTTAAAGGACAGTGGGAAACCCAGTTCAGGGCATCTGATAAGTAAGAAAATCTAAATAGTCAAAATATTTTACTTATCCACAGGATATTTTCCTGCAACTGAAATATGTTTGCTTGAAACTTATCTTAATTCATGGTCAGTTTGAGAAAGTTAAATATTTGCACAACTTTAATTAAATCCAAGATATAATATGTACACTTTGAAAGAATTAGTGGGAAAGCAGAGCTAGACTACAGGGAATGTATTGAACTGAAACACAACTACCTGCTCTTCTTATAGAAAAATGTATGTGGGATGTGAAGAGATGGGGGGGAAATCCAAATATATCCTTGTTAAACAGAAAAAAATTAGATAATCATAATAATTTTAAAAAACCTCTTCAGTTCCAGGGAACACAGGAATGGGAATTTTTTAGAGACATGTAATTTCTGAAAAATGTTGCTTTGAGACCAAGGAAATACAATACTCCCTAACCTAACTAATCCACAAGTCTTGATACAAATTAGAATGTATCTCCCCATGCCTATTATTTTACCTTAAAAATTATTGTTACAATTGATATTGGCTTGTATAGTGTCTTGTCTTTTTGGACTTAAGATTCAAATGGGTTTTTTTTAGTCAAGTTCATCTCTAAATATCTATTTCTTATTATATTTTCTTTCTTAGTGATTGTTCATGCCTTGTTTGTGTGTAATGCTAGCACTGAACTTACAAATTTGAGAAATATACAGGAAAATGTCAGTTTGATCACTTTGCCAATCATGCAGCATCTACTTACAAAGTAAGTAGTGATACTGTCTTTTAAAACTGGAAACAGATTTGTACATTCATTGATACAAATACATTTGAATTACTTGACTGGAAATATATTTTCATTCTAGTGCTAAGTTCTAAATAGGTTAAATTTTCTCTTTTTTAATATTTTAGGGGTTTCAAAGAATTCTTTCCAAAAACCAAAGAAAGGAAACAAAAGTTTAAACCACCAGCACTAAATACAAATGCAATAAAATCTGAAATGTTCAGCCCAGAAATAGTTATAAATCTTGCTGATAAAATTATTCAAGCTTTTCAGCTAAATAAAGATCAGGCCACAGCAATGATGCAGATTGGTGCCATGATGACATCTCAAGAAATTAACACAGAAACAGGGAAGCATCCGACTTTTCCAATAACAATAATACATGGTAAATTATTTTACAAGAGCTTCATTTTTTGGCTTCTCCAGTCCTATATTCAGTCCATATTTTAATGAACTATCTTCAATTTTGTATTCCTTCTCTAAACATTTTTTTCAGGATTTTAATTTAGATTTTTTTTTACTACTATAAACCATTTTTATTCAAACTTTTGAACTATGTGAAATACTAGATTTATATTCCATATTGAGCTTCCCATGTACCCCACCAAATCTACTCTGGAAGGTTAGGATTTTGCCATGACCATATTTGGGATATGTAGAAGTGTGCAATGAGGAGGAAAGTAGGAATTACTTAGGTTTACTTAGGAGGTTTTATACTGAATAGGTTTTTTGTGCAAACTACTTTAATATCCACTGACATGCAGGTTAAATGGAAAGGTAAATTCTACATATACCAAATTAGGAGAGAATATTATCTGATTCTTCTCACTATTCTAGCATAAATTCCAGGCTTAATTACAGCCATAAGTCAAAGACTATCTATATTGCAATCATAGCATTAGTAGTGGGCTTTCTACTCTAATTCCAATATTACATTTCAGCTGATTCGATGCAATCACTGTATGCACAGCTAAGAATGTTTGGTTGATGTTTTCTCATGATGAATGTCTGATTTTTTTAACCTCCTTACTGCTCAGCCCAATTTCAAAGAAAATACCTGTTCAAAAGAACAATACACAATATGTTTATTCTAATGTACTTAATTTATTAAACTCAACATGTAGGTGTATTTGGATCTGGAAAAAGCTTATTGCTGGCTATTGTTATTTTATTCCTGGTACAAATATTTGAAATCAATGAAGCAGTTAATGGCAAACAGTCAGTGCCATGGAAAGTATTGGTTTCTTCTTCCACCAACATTGCTGTAGACAGAATACTGTTGAGGTAAGTAATTTAGAAATCATTTATGCTCAAATTGTTTCCATAAAAGATGTTACAATAATACTGTATGTGCATATAATTAATCTTGATGTATTCTTTATTTTTGAAAACTAATCAAATGCAGCTTTTTGTTATTTTTTTGGGTAGAAACCCTAAAATGCTATTTTGGTGAACTCTAAAAGCACTTCCTAATCATACTTTCACACTCGTAAATACTAGTTTAATCTAAGATTAGAAAACATTTTAAAAGCTTATAGCTGATAAGGATCAATTTAGAAAACTGAAAAATGAAAAGAATGTTACTGGAGTTTCTTTGGAAACTTGCAATTCTATGAAGACCTATTGAAATTTGAACCAAACTCTGCCTCAAGACCATTTTTTCTGAGTCTCCTCTCCTAACTATTTAACCCTGCCACAGAGTGTCAAAATGATTAATGTAGCAAGTTTCTATCCAAATTCCTCCAATTCATAGTCCTTTTGCAGACTAAAAGGAGCATTAATATCCCTTTGTCCCTGAAGCATTCAGTGAAAAGACTCACTACTCAAATGGAGAAAAACTGTTTAGATATGTCCCTTCGCTCTCTTGACACATTTGGTGTAGTGGTTAAGGCATCAGGCTAGAAACTGGGAGACCATGAGTCCTGCCTCAGGCACAAAGCCAGCTGGGAGACCTTGGCAGGTCATTCTCTCTCAGGAAGGAAGCAATAGTAAACTACTTCCAAAATCTTGCCAAGAAAACAGCAGGGACTAGTTCAGGTAATTGCCAGTAATTAACACTTCAGATTTGCACATGAATATTTCAATTTGTAAAGTGATGCAATTTAATGACCATGACAAAATATAAATGAAAGAATCAAAATTTCTTTTAAGATATTTAAAGTAATGAATTATTGTTTATTTCAGCCTACTAGACATTGGATTTGAAGACTTCATTAGAGTGGGAAGCATTAAAAAAATTGCAAAGCCAATACTTCCTTACAGGTAACTTGCTTAAAATCTTTAACCAGGTCCAAGAGTCACATCTGAATCTACTAGAACAGGGATTCTCAACCTCCGGTCTGTGGACAAGCACTGGACCGCGGTATAGCAAAAACAAAGCTGCGCAAACAAGCAAAGCCCCATCCACAGGATGCAGGCAGTATATGAAACCACACCCCTCCGGTCCGTGGAAAAACCTCCACGGAACCGGTCCCTGGTGCCCAAAAGGTTGGGAGCCACTGTACTAGAAGCCTTTGATCAAGCTGGAGTTTATGTAGAGGTACAAGTATAGACTAGTATTTTCACAAGAGAACCATATAAACAGCTGTCACAGTTGTTTTCAAACTACAGGAAGCTAGGTGGAAATTCAAAATAATTTTTAGCAACTTATACAATTAGAATAATTATTTTATTGATTTCATCATAAAAATCTTTTTCTAGATTCATTTACCATTACTCCCTATCCTCCAAAGGCAGCACGGGATAAGTGAGCACTGGGCATTCTGACAGTACCTTTTATTAAAGGATGTAAGCCATTTTAAGTATTAGAAAGTATGGGACATTAATTATAGAATAAGTACTTGAAATGGATTCTTAATGAGGTTGAGGTGTTGAGTACTTCTATATCATTGTATTGCATTTTATTTTTTCAGATCTTTTAAAGTCATATGAATTTTTTATGGTTTTATTGTTAACTGCATTCTGCTGTTCAATCATTTTAAAATTATTTTTTAAAATTGTTTTGATTTCTATAAGCTACTCTGGAAGAAACTGGTGTAAAATGTTCATTTTAAAACAAATATATGAGTTGCTTAGAATCGTGTTTGAGATAAATAAATAAATCTAATAAGTAAAACAATTCTTGCTGGCTACCATCTGCGCAAAATGTTTGAATGCACTCATATATAAACAAGTAAGTTCTAATGTAGGTTACTGCTTATAATTTATTATTTGGATGTAAATATAATTTTTTACACAAGGCTCATTCAGACAGATAATCCCTTCTTTATTCCATAAACAATATGCTAATGCTACCTTTTGGTAACTGGGATCTTTTCTTAGATTTCAGCTTCTACCTAAAGTAGAAGCAGCAGTCTTTTGTGCAGAGGCATCTTTTCATAAATAAACTGTTCCATTCAGTATTATTCCCTACAATTATGCAATATGTTAAAGCTTGCATGCTGGCTCAGGATCTGAAAATGAACAGCTGAAAGAATTACTTGCCTTGATGAAGGAGGATTTAAGCCCAGTGGAAAAAATGTATGTGAAGAAGACTATTGAACAACATAAACTGGGCACCAATAAAGCTTCCCTGAGAAAGGTAATGATGACGTGTATTTGCATGTGCCAATAGGTAGCATATTTTTATGTTTAGATGCTCTGGTTAAGTAATAGAATGTGGCATACAAAAATAATTTAAAAAATCAATAGCAAAGTCATCTAGCCTAAAGCCAATGGAGCAGTAAGAATACAATTAAATTTTATTTAAAAAGACAGGTTGGAACTGTAAATACCTGAGTGAAAAAGCATATATTCAGTTATTAAGAAAGTGAGGGAGCTGTTAGCATTTCCTTTTTGGACTCCTGCCCCAGTTGTGCATTGATAGTGAAATGGAATATAATTATGGAAAAATCCTTCATTAGTAAATTTGTGGCGTAAACATCATTAGCAAACACTATAGACTCAGTAGATCCAACTCAATGGTACTACAAATAAATAATATGGAGAGGTATTATGATGAACTTCTTTGGGAATTATGAAAATTACAGGCAAAAAATAGAATTATTTGAATATAATATGTTTTGTTATATTTTATTATATACATTATAATCTTTTATTATTTTATTATGACAAGCCAATTTTCTTTCTGCCAGTATTAATAAGAAGCTGCTCTGGAAGTTAAATACATATAATGTTGTCTTATTTCAATTATATTGTTAAGTAAAATAATGTTCATTTCTAGTAAACAGTTTTTCTTAACGCATATACTTCTTGATTTAAGGCCACAATTCGCCTTGCTAAGCTATCTGGTTGTTAAGTGAGTCATGCCCAATTTTTACAACTTTTTTGTCACAGTCATTAAGCGAGTCACATAGTGAATAAGCAAATCTGGCTGCCCCATTGATTTTGCTTGTTGGCAGGTGACTAGGGGGGTTCCAAATGGGGATCACATAACACCGGGATACTGCAGCCATCATAAATACATGCTAGTTGTCAAACACACAAAACATGCTCACATGACCGCAGGGATACTGTGATGGTCATAAATGCAAATTCTAATAAACCACTTTTTTTCAACACTGTCATAACTTCAAATAGTAACTAAACGAATGGTTGGAAGTCGAGGACGATCTGTGCTGAATTTGGAAACTGCATTTAGTGTTCTTTTTTTTAATGTGAAGCAAATTACTGTAAAAGTGAATGTTTAAGAAATACAGTAGCTTTTCAGGTTAACAGACTAATGAGGCAAAGGCAGGGTTAGGCAACCTGGGCTCTTTTATGACTCGTGGACTTCAACTCCCAGAATTCCTGAGTCAGCACAGCTGACTCAGGAATTCTGGGAGTTGAAGTCCACGAGTCATAAAAGAGCCCAGGTTGCCTACCCCTGGGCAAGGGTGCCCAATAAAACTGAATGTCTTTTAATTCAGAGTTCCCCAATCTTTCTGGTTTTCAGACTGACGGGGGGGAGAGGGGATGGTTCTGCATGAGCAGAGGCAAGCGTGCACATGCTCACCTGCTGCTCACACAAGTGGGGATACACGCATGCTCGCCCACCACTTCCACGGCCTGGTTCCAAATGGCTCAAGGCCCGGTAGTGGGCAACAGTCCGGGAGTTGGGAATCCCTGTTTTAACCTATGAGTTGGATGTTGGGGAGGGGGCTCCTCAGATATTCTTTTTATAGTCAAAGATAGCTCAGTGTTATAGCCTCTGATTTACACATGAACATGTCAGTTTGCAAAGTCATACAGTATAACGACTATGATAATTTAAAAATAAAGGAATCAACATTTATTTAAATATATTTCAAATACATTTGCAATGAGTTTGTCAAATGACAAATTCTTTGTGCAGTTACTATTGCCTGAAATCTGAACAAACTCATATCCAGCAGAATGACTGAACTACTGCCCCTTAAGTTGAGCATTTATTATATCTATGAAAGAGACTGGGCTATAAAGTAATCAGTTGTCAAGACACTCACCTGACACATCCACACCTGAAAAGCCCTTATAAATAGAAGAGCACTGACATCGATATCCCCTAAAGTAAACGCTGCTGAAGATGTTACCCAGTCTGATAACAAAATGTCTGGAAACCAACCCACAAGCTCAGAGAACAAACCTTCACCCTTGTAATCAATTGTTTTTATTGAAATCAGTTAGCAAACATGGCATCACATGAATAAACTGAAATGAACTGACTTGTATTTTTAATCTTTGCATGTTTTATTATTTTTTTAAAGCAAACTTCAGGCATAGGGTAATACAACCAGCATCATGGAGTCATATTTGCTCATTATAAATTTGATTTTTTTTATTGCTAGTACCATTTCTGAGTATAAATCCATTCAAATACCAAATAAAGAAATTGAATTTTGATTGTTCAGTTTGTGGTTCCTTATTTATATGGGTATACAGATTGCTTTATTTTTCCTCTGTTGATACAGGTGAGGGTAGTGGGATCTACTTGTGCTGCCTGCTCATTTCCATGCATGAAAAGTCTTAAGTTTCCTATAGTGATTCTAGATGAGTGTAGTCAAATGACAGAACCATCCTCTCTGTTCCCTATTGCAAGGTATGGCATCATTTTACTTTGTTATTAGACTCCTTGACTTTTAGTCAGTCATTTAACGATCATTCAAACTTACAACAGACTTCCCCAGGACGACATATAATCCAGATTCAACATTTCAATGGACAGCCCCCCCATAGTCACATGATCATATTTTGGGCACTCAGCAACCACTCTGAATTTAGGGCTGTTTGCAGTATCCCATGGTCACATGACCACAATGTACAATTGTTCTTCAGGAACCTAGCAAAATCCAAACAATGGATTTCACTTAAGAACCATCACATTCACTTAATGACCTCCATATTTGCTTAATGACCATGGTGATTCACTTAATGACTGTAGAAAAGGTCTCAAAATTGGATACGGTCCCATGATGATAACAATCACCATGATTTAGGGATGTAATTGCAGGCTTAGTTGTGGTCAGAAGTGGAGGACTACCAGTAATTAAATTCAGTGTACTGATTGTTTTAACTTACGATGTATGTAAGTTGCTTTAAGATGTAAGCAAGAAAACATTTTATAACCAACTAATATAATTCTTATTATTGCAACAACTCAATGACCACCTTGTAATTAAATTCTCAAAATGGAGTGTGAAATTGTGATGGTTTAGCTGACAGCAAGAATAGCTGTGTGACGCTGATCTCCATTATTTACAAAGTTTTAAATGCAATATATTATTTAGAAAACTAAAGCTGAAATAGCAAAAGAAATCTTCCAAGTACGGTGAATACAGCCAATATAGGTGGTGAGAAACTCTTATAATTCCAGAATTGAGTCTCAGCAAGATATTATTTATCTTCAAGAAACTAGAAGCATTTTTTTTTTTAACGATTCTTGTTGAATCAGTTTGCTTTTAGCTGCTAGGTCAGGCAAATCCAGAAACATCTAATTAAGGTAGATTAGCCCTTTATGCATCCCAAAGTTCAGTATGTAGTTGTTAAAAATGTAATACAACACAGACCTTTACATTGGGTCAGTTTCAAGAAACAATTTTTTTTCTACAACATAATTTTATCCAACGAATTAAGAGAGATAAATATTGGCCAGGAATTAGACTGAACTTCGTAATGAAAGCCAATTTAAAGAGAGAAATACTATAAACAATACAAAAGTTACAGTATGTATTTGCTTTGCCAGGCTTAATGAGAAGTAATCAATTAGTAATGATTATACATTCTGTTGAAAGATTGGTAATCTATATATAAATAAAAATGTAAATGTTCGTTTGTTCAAAATCTTAAATCTCCGAAAGTTCTTCACCGATTGCTTTGAAATTTTGACACAACGTTGCATTCGAATACGCGCATGTTTTTATATACCTATATTATATAGATATCACACCTGTGACAGGTAAAAACATGCTTTTTTTGAAAAACAGCACCATCTGTTGGACGTAATCTCTATATCTGCACACACAATGGAACAACAAAAATATTGTACACCCACAAGCATTGTGAAATTAAACATATTACAAATGTGCGCTTTCTGTTTTCTTTCTTGAGCCACAGCAACGCGTGACTGGGTACAGCTAGTATTTTAAAATATTTTTATTTGGGCTTCTGTATTAACAGTTTCATACCATGCTCCAAGTTTTCTTGAACTTGGTGATGTGAAAGAAATTTAAAGATAATTGTTTTTAGCACAGAAGTCTGAAGCCTAATACAAATTTAAACTGTATAGCAAATGAACAGACATAAAGCATAGTTTTAGCTCTGTATTATCAGTTACAGTTTACTAGGAAGCTGGTCAGGCAGCTAGAGCTATCTGTCTATTTTGTCTTTAGACTTTTTTTGTCCAACGCTATGGTTTATATGATATATGATTGCCTTTTACTGAAAGAAAGTTTTCCAATTTTTAAATATAATATGTGGTGTCCAAAAATATATTTCCATTTATAGTTTTGAATGTGAAAAGCTGATTCTGGTTGGAGATCCTAAGCAACTGCCACCTACCATTCAAGGGTCTGAAAGTGCACATGACAGTGGATTGGAACAAACTCTCTTTGATCGGCTCTGTTTGATGGTGTGTACTTCTAATATCTAGAGACATATACTTGATTTTTTTAATTTTAAAAATATTTAGAGCCTAGAAAGTGAGTCAAAATCTTATCCAACAAAATGTTGCTTTCTTAATGTTATATGTTCTGTTTTATGAAAATATTTATTACATACTCAGTAGATATTTCAGTATGGAATACATGTGAGTGACAGATCAGATGTCCATCATGAACAGGCATTCATAAGGAAGATTATCTTAAGGACTGGATAACTATCTTTTCTAAAAGTTCTTCCACGAAATTAGTGACACAGTTAAAATAAATGCTCCTATTAGAATGTTTCTAAAAATCACAGAATATATCATATTTTGAAGATTTCTGAATCAGGCAAGATCAATTTCAGTATCTGCGTTGAATAAAAAATGCCAGTGTACCATTTTCACAAATACTTGTGCTTCTTTAATTTTTGAAAATGTTTTTATCAAATAACATTCCTTTTTTAGATCTGTAATGTAAGATATACTGTAGACTTGGCATATTTGGTCACATCTGTAGATAAGATGAAACTATTATGTTTCTTTTCTCAAAGAGTGGGTTTTGCAATTTCTTTATTAAAATAGAAAAAATACAAATACATTCTAAATGTTGCTAATTAATAATCTGATAAGATAGTTGCTTCAAGGAAAATATTCACAAATTATAAATAAAAAGATAGTGTGTAAATATATTTAGAAAAACAACATAAAGATATGTGACCAAATTATCTTGCTTCTTTGTTGAAAAAAAGAACAGTTTAAACATCATAAAGAACAACAATCCACATTTCAAGTTTGCAGGTAGATTTAGCATTCTGAGTGCATAAAACAATTATCTCAGTTCTCCATAGCTATGGATAAAAGGTTTATAGTTCTTTGTATACTGAAACATTTTATAAAGCAGAAGATAAGTATATTTTTCACCAGTATCAGTTATATAGAGTTAGGCTAATAATCTTATTTATTTCATACAAAGTGTGATGATAGCATGACAGCCCCAAAACTATGAATTAATATTTCAGTTTGTGGCAGCAAGGATTTTAGAACGAATTTACATATTTTCTGAAATAATCAGTGTAAAATAAAAGGACTGTTTCTTATGACCACTTCTTGAATTCTTTTCTGTAATGACACAATTCTCTGAAATCTGTCTTTGATCAAATTCCTAAGCATTTTGAATGATTGGATTTACATTTTTTAAAAAAATTACATTACTTGTCCCATAGCACAAAAAGGCTTAAATATTTTCCCAGTGTATATGTTAATAACTATCTTGTCCTATTATCCTTATATTGTTGCACATATTACAACAAAAAGCCTGGCATAAAAAGAAATCTCAATATTGTATTATTATACAATAAGAGATTATATGTCAGGCACAAGGCATAATCTTTTATTGTATTCTTGTACAATAAGAAATTATATGTCATTCTTCAAGTTGCAACACAGAAGATTTATTCAAGCCTGATTTACACAAAACTGGTCAACTAACAGCACTAATTTGTACTAGATAAGGGTCAAAAGAATTCAAGGGAGGGAGCAATGCAAGGACTCTAAAGTGGTGATGTGTTTAACACCACCACCCCCCCAGCGCTGCCTGCTATTTTCTTACATTATATCATTTATAACATTAGTTATTTAACAGTGCTCTCAGTTATTTTTGCTCTCTTTCTTTTTCTGCTTGCTATAATCACAGGGATATGCACCTATATTACTTAGAACACAGTATCGTTGTCACCCTGTTATTGCTGCTATAACCAATGAGCTATTTTATGAAGGAATTATGTTGAATGGAATTTCTGAAACAGATCGAAGTCCTCTCTTGGACTGGCTACCAACACTGTGTTTTTATAATGTTAATGGATCAGAACAAGTAAGTATTGCATTAATTGACGATAATGGTTTAGATTTAAGAACTTATAGTTTTCGTGTTCTTTCGTAAACCAAATTGTTTAGGACAGAAATGATAGAAGAGATATCCATGAAGAAATTGTATCCTAGGCATAACATACCCATGGCTTTTCTTCATTTCATACATTCATGGCTAAAATAGTTAATTCGTACAAATGAACTTCCTTGAGCCTGTACTTCTCTCAGTCTCATTTGATTGAGCATTCCAGTGGCAGCCTTATGATAAATGTAACTTGATAAACAGTCTTAAATTAATAATACTACATTTCATTATTCTACCAAACAAATTAATTATCATATCACTGACTTTTTTCATTATATAACTCAAAATCTGTTTTCTAGATCGAGGCAGACAACAGTTTCTACAATATGGCAGAATCATTTTTCATTGTCAAATTAATACAATCTTTGATTGCCAGCGGAGTAGATGGATCTATGATGGGGGTAATAACTCTCTACAAATCCCAAATGAGCAAGGTATGTTTTAGTTACCAAAACAATTCCAATGCAGTATTATTTTTTTGGGGGGGGGGGATATCATTAATTTGATCTTGTTCAAACAAAGACCCTCATCTTCATTATGCTTTAAACTAATTAGGAATTTCTCAGAGATGATTCTGTTTAAAATACACTATAAATTAAAAATCAAAAGTTTATGGGATGGCTTGCCTCAATTTTGAATATACTGTTTCTCGCATAACCATGAAAAATTTCCATTGATATTGTGTTTTATGAATCCTTTTTTTATTCAACCTGCTCCAATGGTAGATATTTTAAGAACATATATCATTACCCATTATTTTATTTTATTCAATCTTTTACAAAGAGTGTCAGGGACTTCCTCTGTTTCTGTTTACAGATCCGTAACTTGTTTGGTGCTATACACATGGATGCTGCCCAAATAAAGTCTGTCCAGGTGTCTACAGTAGATGCTTTTCAGGGAGCAGAGAAAGAAATAATTGTTTTATCTTGTGTAAGGACGAGACAAGTTGGCTTCATAGATTCAGAAAAGAGAGTGAATGTGGCTCTGACTAGAGGAAAGAGACATTTATTGATCGTAGGAAATCTAAACTGTTTAAGAAAGAACAAATTATGGGGAAGTGTTATTCAGCATTGCACAGGTAAAGTAAGATATTTTAAATTATAAATCACTCACCTATTCATTCATTGTACTTAAGAGTCTGCCTGTTCTTTGAAATGCAGGGGGGGGGAACACTCCAATATTACTTTTACAATAGTAATTTGTTGGCGTAGTCTGATAAGAGAATGGCTGGGCTAAAATCTCCTTCAAGTTTTTTTATCCACCAGAGATTTGACCAAAGCTCTCTCTGCTCAAGGTGACACCTTCACAACAGCAGTCTCCAACCTTTCTGGCTTGATGGACTGGCGGTGGGGAGGGGATGGTTCTGTGCAAGCAGCAGGGGTGCATGCAACTCCATTTGTGCGGTCAGTGGGTACACGTACCCTTTACTTGCACAAATGGAGCTATGCATGTGCACACTCGCCCACCACTTGCACAGCCCGAGGGTTGGGGACCTCTGCTTTACAACTTTAAATTACCTCTCTTTAAAGTTATACTATATCAAGCAGAATTATCATATGGTTCCTTGTACATAAGTCAATGTGTTTAAAGTTTAATTATATATAATATATAAATATACTATTCTGCTATTTATAGGGAGAAAAAATGGATTACAACATGCTAACCAATGTGAGCAGCAACTGAATGATATTGTTAAATCTTATTTCAAGAGAAAGATGGAAGAAGAAGCCATCATGAAAAAGAAAAAATCTAAAAATGAATCACTTTCTCAAAAAACAAATGCATAAATATACTGGATTATATCAATGATTTCATCTTGAAAATCAAAATTAAATTACAGTTTTTGTATTTTTAGGTGCCACCAGTAATACTGTTACATGAATTAAAGGGTTTTTTAAAAAAAAAAGTTTAAATATAATGAATAATTTTATAACAAGTAATTTCTAATGAAAGCTAACTTACTAGGAACTCTACATTTCATGACAACAAACTTTTTCCTCATAAACAGTTGTTTTAATTCTTGAACTGCTCTATAATACCATGGCATTAAATAAACTCGTATTTAAAATATTTCTCATGGATTTTTGAATAAAATACAAATGTATTCATAAATAATGGATTATAGGTTTTGCTATTACAATAGATAATTACTTTCTGCAATCAGTTGTGTAAGATCATTGTGAAGAAAAGCCATACTTGGCTTTTTCTCTCTCTTACAATTATATCATTTAGTATCATTGTGCCAGAAGTGACTCTTTAATCTATCCATTCTAGCTCTCTATTTCAAGCAGGAATTCAAACTAAGCTCTTACAAATAGCTACAGCTAAATTAGAATACATGCAAATGATGGGTATTATATCTACCTAATTCTACAGGTAATTGGTTTCACTGTTAAACCTCATTTTCTTTTAGTAAATATTTTCAGTAATCTGTCTTCTTGTAACCTAAATTCGCTATTTCATGGCTTCACCTTTTATATAATACCCTGTCATATATTCCGGTGCCATCCTATCTCCTCTTCTTTTCTTTTCTGAACACTTAATATAATATGTCCTTTACATTTCTGTACTTCTGACTTAATTTATAGATCTCTGTTCATGTTTATTCCATCTTTCAAGTGTCCTGCCAGAACAACACATGGTATTCAAGGCGTGTGTCTGAGCAACACAGAAGAAGACCCCAATAAAGTGTCACTATTATAAATAAACTATAATTTATTAAGCTCCTATAATTGTTTTGAAACACTAAATATTTTTTAAAAAATTAATAAATATATAACAGCATATATTTTTGAATACCAATATTCACTTTGATCCTGAAATATCCTGCAATATTCACTTTACCAAACCTGCCATCTTTGGGATTTTAGGAGGCAATAAAATTAAAGTGTTATTTTAATAAGCATTCTGAAACTAATATTAGCCTATCTCACGCTCCTAAGAAATCATGATATTATACAACCCCCATGACTTTGTAATAACAATTTTTGATAATAATGGTATATAAAATACAGTTTTATTCATTTTACAAAAACTAGCAGCACAGAAGCTGTAGTTGCATGATCAGTTGAACATATATTCTCATTTTTTGTTTGTTTGAATTATACTTTAGAAACTGAATATCAAAATGTATTGAAGTTAAAAGTCCTATCACATTAAGTACACATTTCAAAGCATCTAATGTATATGTGATAAGATGTAGCAGCTTTGGATAGAAAAGTGATTTTAATTAATAGTTTTGAATAGAAAGAATTTAATCTTCTAAAATAAATTAAATCTCTACTGTTTAGCCAGATATTACTGTTACCATATCACAGTGCTATTCCAGTTATTGTATGGAAAATATTTAGGAATTTAAAATACTGCATTTTGGAAATATAAATTTTGTTTTTTGCAGTTAAGATTCTAGCTAAAATAAAAATTGTCCGTTAGGTGGTGCCAGTGTTCTCTCTGCTTTTCATTTCACAGCATGAAGATAGAAAGCAAGGTCAGCTATTTTTTTCTTTGAAATAATGACAATTTGCATAATCTCACATGAATTAAGATAATTATTCAAATGTGATGCAAAACTCTTACCAATAGACTTTGAAGTTCTCTTCAGCCAAACGAAAATTGCACTCTAAACTTTGAAGGCTATCTACATTTCAAAAGTGAAAGCAAGTTTCACTATCATATTTTGGTTATTTCTTAAAAAGATTTTTTTTTAGCTCAAGCTGTCACTAAACCTATTAATACACAAAGTGTGGAATAAATAGTCAAGAGCTGAATAGCATCTTTTAAATTACTGGTGACACCCCTGTTCCAGCTCCCTAAAATCTCAATCAACAATCCATTAGAACGCAACGGGAGTAAAACTAAATCCTCGTTTAAGTGTATTTATCCGATCTCTTTTCTCTCTTTCAAATGCTAAATCCATTTGAGCATATGCCCCTTCTTTCTCTCGCCTTTCTCTAAAGGCTGGCAGCCTATACTTCTCTTGTAAATATGAAAGATGCTAATCATATGACATATCACGTCTCAGTCGGAGCTTGGAATAAAGCCTTGAGATTTGGGATCATTGCCTCCAGACAACAGCTTCATCAGCCGGAAAGTTGGGGTTTTTTTCTCCTTTCCTTCAACTCTCAATCCCTTCTTTGTCTAAGAAAAAAACGCAGCCAACTCAAGCTACCCTGGCCATATGGTTCACTCTGTATTTTCTTATTTGAATTCTGAATTGTTTCTGTGACTTGCTAAGAGATTTTTTTTCCTCACTGAAAGTGCATATAAAGACATAGTCCTACTATTTTATGTTAGGATGTCTTTCAATGCTACTGCCACATGAACTTCCTATGTTGATTAAAATCAATGCACTCTTCATTGATTTTATTTAAACTACTTCCTACTCCTGAATGAATTCCCTCCTACTGAATTCTAAGTATTCTTGGAAATAGAATCCCTTGACTTCCAACATTTGGAAATTGAATAAATAAATAACAAAATAAAAGTTAATTTTGTACTGTACTTTGAAGCACAGAGTTTATTTTAATAGAGATCTGTCAGATTTCTTTTCCCCCATCTTTTCTACAGATATGTGTTTGTCTATATCTTCTCTTGCTCCCTCCTTCCTCAAGACCCTTTCAACGAATCATTAAATTCTACAGAGGTGGTCAAGCCAGGCCCGCTTTTCATGCATTTGGGAAAAGAAAGGAGTTCTTGAAGTTTAGAAGATAGCCAAGAAAAACTCCTTGAATGACATCAAAAGAATGAGTTTCCATAGCTGTTGAAGCACGAGAGCCATGTAAGCTGCACAAAGGCAGGTTGGGGCAGTGGGACTGTCCCGCTGCTCTATCCCAGCACAATTGGGTCACTGAAATAGGGAATTAATTACCATTGGAGAGTGGGCAACCCATTCACCACTGCCTGAGTTTTATTAAACGCCAATATAAATAACAAAACAACTCTTGTGGCTGCACTATTCCGACACGCCAAAGGAAGGATTAGCTTGGGGATTAACATCTTAAAGTCTATGAGACTTTCTGACTCAAGGCTCAGAGCTGGTAATCGTATTTGTCTCCTGGTTCAGCGATTAGTGCTCCCTTACTCCAACCTTCGCCTGCTACCCAGTATCCCTTTTTGCAGGCTTCTCTTTTTGGGTATCCATTCCATCTCTGCTCACAATCGGCTGTTCTTTTAGCCAGGGACAGTGGGGGGAGAAAAAAACAGAACGAAAGAAAGAAGAATTTCATCTCAACCATGCCATCTTTAAGTTTCTGGGAAAATGCAGGAGAAGAGCTTATAGGCTCCTGAGGCTGGGGTGGAGAGAGTCCATTGCCCTAAAAGAAGGAGGGAGAGGGAGGGAGGGAGGGGAGGAACAGCCTGAAGTTTAAAAATCACTGTTGAAGCCTGCACCTGCCATGCAAATGGGGCAGACAAAACAATCAGAGCACCATCACAAAGAGGGAGAGTTGGAGAGAAAGAATAATTGCAAGCAAGGGATGCCTCCAGGCTACATGGGTATAGGCATCTTCTGATGAGACCTCTAAAGGGCACCCATCTGTCAAACTAAAGGAAGTACAGGGAAATTGTTGTGCCCTTTGGAGCTTTATTTAAACAAGATCAATTTCTTCACCCACTGTTCTTGCACTACTTTCTTCAGAGTTTCTGAGTGCCAAGTCTTAACAATAACAATAAATAATATACCATTACAAACTCAAGTTTACAATTAAAGTGATATCCAAGAAAAGTTATGGTGGTAGGTATTTTATAAAACCTTTATGGATACTTCTTTCTGGCCTATTTGACTAAGCCTGACAGGATGAAGAATGGGGGGAGAGAGACTGATCATTCTGATCATTAAAAATCCTACACTAAGCTTTCATTGCATCAGGTACAATGCCATGTAAGACAGAGTCACTTGATGCAATGAAAACAGCAAAAGCATTATCTGTACACTTCTTACAGTGCATAGTCTACAGTTTTTGTGACAGTAATTCACACACACTTCTGAATCATTTTAGCACCAAGGAAATTAACTTTACATTGCATTTCATTTGAAGAAAGACATTTTTCCTCTACGTATTTTTTTTTTAGGAATTATCACTATGGAGTATGATGTTCTTACAAGTATGTAGTAAGGGGGTGCTCAAGGGATAATGTGAACATCTTAGTTTTCATTGTATAGTACTCCCTCCAATGTCTTGCAGTTATGCTAACTCCCCACATTTCAATCCCATTCAAAGGAAAAACCTAGAGGGAACTGCCATGAGCTCTTTAACGTGGCAGTTCAATTTTCTGCAGGGCAGTTCATGAATCAGAACTTTGTGAAATTGTTGCAACATGTTATCTTCCACTGGAGAAGTTTAACTATTTTAAATTAATTCACACAGTAAATCACAAATCTAAGAAACTACATCATGGTATAACATGACCTGTGAATAATCAACTATGCAGTTTAGGCACCCTAAGTAAAATTTAATTTCTTTGCTTGGCAAATAGGAATTTGTCAGAGATTGCTAGTTGTGACAAACGCCTTGGAGAGCGGAGTAGACTGGAAAGCAGATGCTACACTGAAGACTATAAAGAATAAAGAGTTAATTGTTTATTTTTCCGAATTTAAGGGCTAAGCAAGATTGAGAAATTGAAAAATCACCTCAGGGGAAAAAAAATAAGCTACTACAATATTGTTGCAGTGACTAGTTCATGGATTTACCAAATCTCAAGTCTGACCTGAATGCATCTTTACCTTTGTGGAGATCAGTTAGCTAATTCTGGGTTTACAGTTTTAATGTGCTGGCGGGTTTAGGTGACCCTGAGTTCGTACATCGCATTATTATAAACCAAAATATGATTAGATTGGATGATTACTTAGCACGTGTTGTAAGTACCGTCCCTATTGTTTGCGTCCACGTTTAGTGACCTAGCGCGAGTCGTGGACGGAGTCTCAGGTCGTTCAACAGATGACCGCCTCTTCCTCGCCCGCTGTGTAAATGGGGGGAGAGAGAGAAGACGGGCGCCGTTGCGCCTTCCGACGAGATAAGCCCTCGCTCTGACCCCAGGACTTAACCTGAGCGTCCCACCGCGCAGCAAGCTTTCTCCTCGCCACGTCACGCCACGCCCCTTGGTGGAAACCTGGCGGCGTCCTGCCGGCTGGCGCGTCTTGGGCGGTCGGCTTGAGCCAGCTCAGTCGCCTTCCCTTGGGCCCGGTTCCCTTGCAACTTTCGGCCTCCGAGAGGTCGCCCCAGCGTTCAGGCTTCTTAAGCATCACAAAGGCTTCTCGCCAAGTCCCCCGGCCGATCCTGCCCGCTCCCTGCCCTTTCTCTTAAATTACGGACGTTTTCCTCGTTTCTTGATGCGTGCCTGCTTTGGCCTTTCATTGTTCTCCTAAAGCTGCGCGAAAAGAGCTGCGGTTGAACAGTTTGACCCTTGCTGGACCGATCGGATCCCGGGCCGGACAAGGATCTCCGGCCTTCTGCCCCCACCCAAGCGGTGCCACCCCTTTGCATAACAGTTCAGCCTCATTTCACCGGCACGCACTTAGCGGACCACACAAGTGCTCCCAGTGCCCGACGTCCCGGTTTGTCGTCACTCCCGCTGGGCTTCAAAATGAGAAGGGACGAAAAATAAGATATTTCCCCTCCCTCCATTTTCCTGATCAGAATGGTGGACAAATTAAGTGAGGCGCCTAAACAGTTCCTGGGAATAAGAAAAGTAAAATTAACTGTTGCTTGGTGCCTAAAAATTCAGGTCTATAGGGGTTCCCAAGGAAGGAGGATGTAACTTATAGACATCATTCATTCATAACACTTTTTTGCCGCCCATCTCCTATAAAATGACTCTGGGAGGCTTACAACATAAAAATACTGAAAAACATTAAAATCATCCATTGTAAAAAAAACAGCAGATAAAAACATTAAGAGATAAAATCATGGACACAAGGTGGCAAAAAAGGGAGCTGAACACATAGGAGTGGGTGTTGAATTTTAATTAGTCAAATACCTCCAGTATGAGATCCCACATTGGTTCCCCCAAGCCATCTGGCAGAGCCAGGTCTTAAAGCTGTTAGAGAAGGATGGGAGCCAATCTCACCTCAGGGAGTAAGATGTTCCAGAGGACAGGAGCCACAGCAAAGAAGGCTCTTCTCCTGGATCCTACCAACTGGCTGACAGGATCCACAGTACGCCTCCTCTGCTGGCACAGGGGTGAGGCAGGCCAGTTGTCATCAGAGTGAGACACTTCTTCAAGTAGACTGGACCCATGCCATGCAAGGCTTTAAAGGTGATTACCAACACCTTAAATTGCACCTGGAAGTAGACCCCCCCCCACCAATGCAGCTTGTGAAGCAGTGGTGTAACATGGGCCTCTCTAAGGGCTCTAAGAACTGCTCATGTTGCCACACTTTATGCCAGCTATAGTTTCCAAATGCTTTTCAAGGCGTTACAATAGTCCAGATGTGAGATGATTCGGTCTTGAGTGATTGAGCAAGGGACTCCTGATCCAAGAAAGGCCACAACTGGCACATAAAATGAAGTTGTGCAAAGGCTCTCCTAACTGCAACTGCTACCTACTTTTCGAGCAGGAGTTGTGAGTCCATAAGAATCCCCAAGTTGCGGACTGGCTTTGTCTGGGTTAGTGCCACTCTATCCAGGACTAAAGATGTTAAAGTCTCAGATCTTGAAGCTCCATGCATCCAAAGCCACTCAGTCTTGCCAAGTTCAGCCAAAGTCTGTTGTCCCCCTTCCAGGCCCCCACAGCTTCCAGGCACCATGAAAGGGCAGCCACAGCATCACTTGGGTCACTAGGGATGGAGATATGAGTAGCATCAGTGTACTGATGATACCTAAATCCATGGTGACGGATGATCTCACCTAGTGGCTTCATGTAGATGTAAAGAAGAGTGGAGAAAGTGCCAAGCCCTGGGCTGGATCTCTAACCCTCTATTAACACTGAATGGAAGCAGCCTTGGAGAAAGGAGCTGAACCAGCACAAGACTGTGCCATCTAGCACCAGCCCGTCCCCCCATAGCTGGCCCAAAAGGATACCCTAGTCAATGGTTTCGAAGGCCATTGAAAGGTCATCTCCCCTTTAGGGAGATTTCATGCAACATGCTAAAGCAACATGTGCTTTGTTTAGTTTGGATTAGTGTTGTGTGAAGCCAGTCACAGTTGTTTCACACAACTAGTCTCCAGAGCTAGTCTTATGTGAAATAGACCTTTTGTTTTCAAAAGATTCTGGGTCTAAACTGCAAATTTTTCTGCATTGTACCAAAGCCAGAAAAATTACCTCCCTGGAACATAACCTTCTGTAATCACATACTTTTCCATTTTAAGCATTTTTAAGCATTGTTAATGAAGTTAATGAAAAGGCAGTACCAGTTCTGGTCATTTTAGACAACCTGTAGAAAAAGTTGTGTACTTCTATATGCCTGCAAGTAAATCTGTCTGAAGGAAGTCAAAATAATGCTATTTGATGCAATAAAGAATCAAAACAGTCAAGGAAGTCTACGTGTGCTTTGTCTTGAATGAATCATGTGCAAAGATAATTTCTGTGTGCTTTATCAAATTAATTTCATAGAATTAATTTCAATTGTAAACTGCAGGTAGAATTATTTAATTCACACAAAAGATAAATGAATAAACGAATCTCTGGAATGTATGTGATGGAAAGAATAACTGGATATTATAGAAATAAACAAACAGGAGCAAACTGAGTGCAGTCTTACTGAAATAAATGTAGTGATACAATTTATTTGGAATATAACTTTCATTGTCTAGGTTGCACACATGTACATTCATTTAATTAATGGAAGAGAGGCTGATTGCATCCTGCTAAATCATCCTTAAGTAGCTGGGTTCGTCACTGAAACTAAAATGTGATTTACAAATTTAAGTGGCTAAATTCATGGAGCCTTGGAGCCTGAAACCAAACAAATGGTGGGTGGGCATGAGGCTGATACCTTGCACTCTTTCAGAGGAAGAAAAGTAAGTCCCTTCTTTTCCTCTTTCCTGTTGTTGCTATTACTCTCTAAAGTGATGTGCTTGGTAAGTTGTGATTTTAAATAAATGTGCTCCAGAAGCCAGAACATTTCTCAGAACTTTTATTACAATTCAGGCTTTACAGAACAAGCACTCTCCACTGAAAGCCAAAACAACCTCTCAAACCAAGGCAAAGAAGAATCTCTCCACACTCTGGCATTGATGTGTGGCTTATTCCCTTCCCAGGGATTCCATTCTTCTGTTATGCTAACGAACCCAGCCCCCTTTGCTTTCCGCTGTCCAAGGCAGACCCTTTGGTGGGTCCCCCTAACCCTGGATCAGAGAGACCTTTAGGACTGGTCACCAGGGCCAGCTACTTGGAGCACTGTAGAGGAGAGGAAAACCTGATGGGGAAAGGTAAATAGGATGCTTGCCTGTTTGGCCCAAGATCATTGTTAGGGCCTCCAAATGGCTTTGACCTGGAGTCTGTGGGGTCTGTAATCCTCCATTGCCTGTTCTCTCCCTTTTCCTTTTGTCATTGCTTTAAAAATAACAATGTGAGCCAACAAAGAGTGATGACAAGGACAACTAATAGCCATTTCCTTGTATCTGCCTCAGAATGCCCTAGCAATACTAACATTCCCTTTAAAACACATTGCTTGATCCTACCAGGATTTAAATATATTTTTCCTGCATAAAATGGTACAAAGACATTATAGTAAAAAGGGAAATTTCATAATTTGGGGGCTACAAAAGAGGAGATACAAATGTTGGGGGAGGTTAATAATTAGTATCAGATCCCACCTCCCCACCCCCGCTCATCCTACTTCTCTCTACCCATCTTTTAGCTATTGTATCTTGTATTTTTATATATTTATAGTATTTTATACAGTTTTATATTTTTAATATTGTAAGCTGCACAGTTACCCTATGGTAAGATGGGCAACCAATAAATTAAAACAAACAAACAAACAATCTTCACCATCTCTGGTGGCCAGAGGAATGCTTGGGAATGTGTGAATGTACAGTTTTACATACAATCACTGATATAATATATGGTGACATTCAAACATTAGTAATGCACTATAAGTACAGTGAGGGCTAAATAATATACTGAACTGTTAGTTAGAAAATCTTTTTCGAGAGCAGGACATCATAAGACTTTGGTGCATCTCAGAGATAAGACTAAACTGAACTAACTAGAAGAAGGGAGTGGAGAAAGGAGGAAAAATATTTTGCCCTCTCTCAAATAAGGGACTTAACTTATACAAGGCACTTCAGCAGAAGGATTCCAAGAAAGATTCCTGAATATCATGGTTAATCATCAGGAGTGGCTGACTTCCACAAGATCTTGGATTGTTTCCCAGTCAGAGATCCAAGCCAAAATGCCAGAATAAAACAAGTAGTTTATTTGAGCTGAAATCATTCTGTTGGTGTGGGTCTCTGAGTGTGATAGTAATCAATACCAGAACAAAATAATAAAATAATTACAGAAAGGATGGGGAAAGACAAGATATTTGAGGATCATCAGGGAGAGTGACATCTTACTTGCTTATGGAATCATGCAATCATAAACTTAGAAAGGGCTGGTTAAGCTGTTGAGTCCTCCCCACATACAAACACAGAGCTCACTAACAGAATCCAATTTAAAGTTAACATCACCAGCAAAGTGGGCCTACTAGCTCACAGTTAAATGCTTACATTCCACTGATCACAACATTAGAAAGTTTTTCCCCTTAACATTCATTAATTTTCCTAATACAGGTAATCTTCAATTTAGAACAGTTCATTTAGTGACTGAAGTTACAACAGCACTGAAAAAAGTGACATGACCGTTTGTTCACACTTTATATCTTTATGGTCACACGATCAAAATTCAGATACTTGTCATATTTATGACAGTTGCAGTGTCCTGCGGTCATGTGATCACCTTTTGCGATCTTCTGACAAGCAAAGTCAATGGGGAAGCCAGATTAATTTAACAATCATGTTACTAACGTAACAAAAGTGATTCACTTAACAACTTTGGTAAGAAAGATGGTAAAATAGGGCAAAGCTTACTTAACAACTGTCCTGCTTAGCAACAGACATTTTGGGCTCAACTGTAGTCATAAATTGAGAATTACTTGTATTTCAGGAAATCACAGAAAATCTAACACTTATACTAAGTTTCTGATAGAGCATTCTGTGGCATATTAAAGACTAACAGCCTTTCATTATTAAGGATTCTTGGTGTAACTAAACAGTTGCTATCCCAAAATAAGAATGGAAGAATATTTTGGGTGCTGACTGGGTCCTCACTTTCTAAAATTTAGGATTTTCCTAGGGATTGTACCAATATTTGATCAAGTTTGGTCTGTTCATCTGTTTCACAGCTTCTTGAAAAGGAAAAGAAGAAGAGGGATAGGTGCAGCATTTACTAATGTTACGGATCTGTGGTGGCTTTAGTAGAAAAACTATTTAAACAAATGACAATTAGATTGTTTAGGCCAACATTCTCTGACTAAGGAGCCCAACAGTAGTTTTTTGTACCATGTCCTAGTGACGGTCAAATAATTATAATGTGAAACAATAATTCTTTAAAATATAAGATGAGAGGAGAATCCATTGTTTACAAAAGTTAGTGTTCTAGAATTTGTTAGTCTTTAAAGGGCTAAAAATTCTAGATTTGCCGCAATGGACAAAATAAAGGCCTCTGTAGATCCTGAATATGTATGGCCTAAAGATTTTGGTTTTATTTTCATTTCCATTAAATGAAAATTAAATTAAATTGAGAAATTCCACTTAAAGGACTAAAATTCCCTGATTCTAATGTGGGCTATTAAACAACTAGTATTAAAAGTCAAATTATACAAACAAATGAAGAATTTTTTCCCTACACATTTCTATATGCATCTAAGGAATTAGGAAAGTCCATCTCAAGTGATGCCCTGTGACATGTCTCGAATGCACTTCTTCGACCAATCCTGTACACTATTCAGAAGAAAGTCCTATTCAAATATCTTCTGTACAGATTGATTAAAGCTGTGGTTCTCAACCTGTGGGTTGGGACCCCATTTGGGGTCAAACGACCATTTCACGGGGGTCGCCAAACAAGGCTGTCTGCCATTTTTTCCCCCTTTTCTTATGCCCCTGGCACCCGGTGATGTATAAGTGGTTGGGGGTCACCACAACATGGGGAACTGTATTATGGGGTCGCAGCATTAGAAAGGTTGAGAACCACTGGATTAAAGGATTTGTTTGTTTGTTTTAGAATGAAATTGTAGCAGGCTTGCACTGAACAAGTAAATTACCCATAGAATAAGCCTTCAGCAGCCTTTTTTTGAAATGCAATTAGCCTTATATCCATACCAGGAGCCCATAGTTTAATGAAAAAAGATTTAGTAATCCTGATACAAGTAGTCCTTGACTTACAATCATTTGTTTAGTGACCATTCAAAGTCACAGTACCACTGAAAAAAGCATTTTATGACTGTTCCTCGCATTTACAACCTTTGAAGTCATGTGATTGAAATTCATTTGCTTGACAACCTGCATGTATTTACCAGGATTGCAGTGTCCCCATTGGCTTCCGAAAGCAATGTCAATAGAGGAAGCTGGATTTGGTTAATGACCAAGTGATTCATTTAACAACCTCAGCGATTCGCTTAACAACCATGGCAAAAAAGTCACAAAATTGGGTGTTACTTAACAACTGCTTTGCTTAGCAACACAAACTGCATTCCCAACTGTGACCACAAGCGAAACCAGATACTGATAAACTGAAGTTTAAACAAGAGGAACACCAATGGATGGAGGTCACAAGGCATCTACTAGTCTGTGGTGCAACCTATTCCCTTTTTCTGAGAGAAGCTCCATTTCTGAAGTGTGGCATTAGGGAAACTTTGATCAATATGAGATGGAAGAGACTCAGTGCCTTTCCTTATGCAAAAATACAACACACCCGTGCTCTGCTCTTAAAGTACAAACACATATTGTGGCTCTGGGTCTCTTTTTTCTGCTTTGAGCAGCCTCCTCTTTCCAACCACTAGTTCCATTTTTGGCACACTCTTCTTTCTCCCAATTTGAAAAGGAAAGCAGAATGGAGCGCAGGGAGATGTCACTTCTGCTTGGGCTTGAAGAGCCATGCTTGGCATGGTGGAGGGCGAAGGCTGTGGGACAGACCCGCTTTCTCTCCCTCAGCGCAGCCCTGGGGCCTAATGAGTTGTCCGAAGGAAGCAGGTTCCAGCGCGCGTGGCTAAGGGGACGCTCTGATTGGCCAGCTGCGCCTCGCGACCCCCATTCATTAATAAATTAGCGGCACGCTCCAGCCGAGCGCAAGGCACCAATCACACCCCAGAATTGTCCCAGTTGCCAACACACTTTCGGAGGATCAGATAAAAGGAAGGAGGAGGGAGGAGAAAGAGGAGCACGCACACACGCAAACCCTAAAAAGAAAGAAAAGAGATGAGCGATGATAATGAAATGAAAAGGAAAGCTAAACCTGGGGAGGGGGAGAGCCGAGGAGGCCCTGGGGGTACATTTGATTGTTTTCCATGGGGTATATAAGGGGTTTTAAGTAGAGTCGTGTGCCAGACACACAGCCACAGAAACACAAGCAGCTTCGCCTTAACTGGAGGGTCCAGGCGCGTGCCAGCAGCTTTCCACACTGAGCTGCCCTGTTTCTTACACACACGTAGGCCGGCGGCGACGGGCCATAGAAGCAGCCCTTTAGAGACATTTCCTCCCCCCCTCCCCGAACAAGACGCCTTGGACCCACACCAACACCCAGCCACGGTGGGACCTTCTCCAGCAACAGAGAGGGAACGGCGCGGGGCCAAGCTGAACCCTGAAGGTTGCCCCAAGGGGCGGTGCGGAACGAGACAGGAGCAGCCAGCCACGTCTTCGGGCCAAAAAAGGGGGCCGAGCGAAAAACAATTCGGTTACTTCCAAAAGAGCCAAGTAAGTTTCCAATTTTCCCTCTCTTTTCCCCCACTTTTTTGAGGCGAACTTGGTTGGCTGAAAGCTGTTTTCAGAGCTGCAGCCAAAACTCCCGCTTAGCGCTTAGGCGCAACCGCAGTGGCTCTCTCTGCCTCCCCTCCCGGCCGCGGAGTATTGGTAGGAAGGCCAAGGCGCGGCTCGCTCCAAAGGCAACGCAGCGGATTTCTGCAATGCCTTGCCGAGCGGAAGGCTGCAAGCGCCCCTTTGGTTAGTCCATACTCAAGTACATTAAACCTACCAAGCAAACCCGATGCAGCGAAGTGTAGACTACAAAGCTCTTAGGAGCTAGCGGAGTCTAACCCTTAGCTTTGCGTGGACCTGAGCGTCGATGCGCATCGCCGTTACACTGGTTGTCTTTCGATATTCCGCACGTGCACTAAAGACGAGGCCAGGCCTCTCGGGGAGCAGACAGCTTTCCCTCTTTTGTAAGAACGGGCCCATCCACGCCTGGGTGCCTCTTACACGCGACGGGTTTGTCGGAGCGTTCTGAGTGGGGCGGAGGGGTTGTCCCGGCAGGAGCTCCAACCGCCTTTCCTCGAGATGACCGCTTGTCTGCTTTTGTGTTCTTCTTGCAGGATGTTCGGGCAGCCAGAGACCCTGGGAGTGAAGGAGGAAGAGGGGCTCCTTGACACCCAGTCCTTGCCTTCTTCCTCCTCTTCGTCGTCTTCCTCCCCCTCCTCCTCCTCCTCTCTCGTCCCTTTCTCGTCGGGCTCCGAGGGGGAGGACGACGCGGAAGAAGAGCCGCCCCACGTCCTGTCCCCCTCGGGGTCAGCGCCCGAGGTGGCCGTAAAAGCGGCGGAGCACGCGCGCCTGCCCCTCCTCGGCTTAAGACGGCACGACTGTAAGAGACGCTCCGGCCGGGCGCGAAACGCCTCCCGCCTCGCCAAGACGACCGAGACGGTCCAACGGCTGAAGAAGAGCCGCCGCCTGAAGGCCAACAACCGCGAGCGGAACCGGATGCACAATCTGAACGCGGCGCTGGATGCCCTGCGGGAGGTGCTGCCCACCTTCCCGGAGGACGCGAAACTGACCAAGATCGAGACGCTTCGTTTCGCTCACAACTACATTTGGGCGCTCACCGAGACGCTCCGCTTGGCCGACCATTGCGGAGGCGGCGGAGCGGCTGCCGCCGCTGCCGCTGCCGCTGCCGCCTTCTCCGAGGCAGTGCTGGGAAGTATTAGCGGCGGCGGCGGCAGCAGCAGCAGCATTTCTCCAGCCGCCTCCTCGGGTTCCTGGAGCTGCACCACCAGCCCCGCTCCTTCGGCCGCCTCCTCCGCTTACAGCTGTACTTTGTCGCCCTCCAGCCCTGGCAGCTCCGTCTCAGAGTTGGACTTTTGGCAATCGGAAAATCCCGGCTATGTGCTGTCCAGAGATTTAATCTGACGCCCTTTTGCTTCCCACTCGTCCCTTCCCGCGTGGGCCGGAGGGTGGACAGACTGACGTAGCCCACCAGTAGCGGAGGTCCCAGGAGTCGATCCCCGGGGAAGATTAGCCGTTCACCGGAGCGGGCTGGAGCGCCCAGCGAGCAGCGCTTGAGGCTAAAGTATTAAGGTGGAGTGCCTGATCCCTGGGACGCAGATTGCGGTCCTTTGTAGGGCCCTGAACGCTTTGAGTGTCTTCCTGTCCCCAGCACGATCCCTTCGACGTTAGCGGTCTGGCCCTGGTGGCATCTGCTTGTTTCCCACTGCCTGCCTGGCGGCTGTGGGAATTACACCTGTCAAACCAAACTTTCTGTCACTGTGATGTGCACTTTCCCACAATGTCTTTTGTTCTTTTTCTCTCTCTGCCTCCCCCGCTCACGGCGACATAGATACCTCTTATTCCTAGCGCTCCCTCTGCTTTTACCCAGTTGTCTCCTATGATTTATGCGGAGTAAAAAGGAGAGAAAATGAAAAGCAGGAGGGTGGTTTTGTTTATCTGTTGATTTGCTTGTTGAGACTGAGTTGCCATAAAAGGCACTCCATAATTTGTAGGCATTATCCTGATTAAACGCAAGCGTGGAAATTTGGGGGGTGGGGTGAAGAAGGATGGGATGGATGGAGCCCTTATGCAATAAGAGTCTCTTATGCATTATTTATCTCCACCTTTGATTGATGGAAAACGCCATTATTCTTTCAACAGACTAAAAATATAGACAGAAAAACATCGAAGAGATTATAAATTGTAATTAGCAACATACTTTTGCTTTTATTTATTGCAAAGGAAATAAAAACTTTTTTGTAAGACATGGGGGAAGGGAGAAGAGACACAGATATATTTTTGTATATTTTACAGAGTTTATTCTAGTATGTATTTACAGTTGCAGAGCAAGGAGGTGGTTCTTAAACAAACATATATAAATAAAGTATATAATTTTTCATGAGAGACAATGGTGGTTATCTATGGCTTTGCTAATGGACTGAAGATTATTTCTGAGTTGTGACTGATTCAGTAGATGTCCTTTAGCTACACTCTTGGACGTAAATCCTAATGAACACAGAATTTCTCTTTTATTTATGTGCTTTGCTAATAATGCATCATAGATCAGTTCTGAGGTATGCGTTTTTTAGAATCAATGAAATTAATTCCATTATGAATATAACTGCATCCATAAGGGTCTAAAGAAAGTTATAGTTCTTTTGTTTTAAATCAATAATAAATTTTTTGCTTCTTTATTTAAGTAAAGTATACACCTTACAGTGTAGGCAGGGATAAATATAATGACTGATAGAGGTTTTCACCTCCTGATTCAGAAGGAAAAAAACTTTCTAATTTAAAAAACATTCCTTTAATACAGAAGGAACAATACCATGCTGTTTGCAAGAAAATTAGTAGAGTAATTCTTAAACTAATAGTTAAACCATGTCTGCATGAAATAATCTTCAATACTTCCCTTATATTGATGAAGCATCTATTTGTAAACAAAAAATGAAATTTCTCTTTAATCCAAGACTGCAGATGACAGGTTGCCTTGTCTTCCCAACATTGCAAACTGATCTTCTGTGCTGTCCGCCATGCTTGATAAATCCATAATTCTTTATATAGTGATTAGTTCTAAGTTTGTGACATAAAATTAAGAGCCTTAGCCACAATTGGTTAATATGGGATATTCCAATTCCTTAGTCCAGAGTTCTTGTACATAAGTAATATCCAATTTACTAATGCTCCTGGTTTATAAAAGCATGCTATAGACTTAAAAGCAATCAAAACTAAGCCCCATGCTAATAGTAATTCAGGAGCTGTGACAATGCAAATGCACCTGTAAGAATAGCCTGAACCCCAATCCATGACAGATATTTGGTTATGTTTCATGAGAAAGAGGATATTTGGAATAAATCAGTTCTACATCAAAGGAAATACTATAAATGGATTCAGACAAATTCTTCCTTGTTTATTTCAGTGCTGATGCAACACTTTGCTCCAAAGAAAGTTCTAGTAATGTATTAAGACCTACTCCATAATTTAAGAATTGTGTCTTAAGATAACATTGAAATGGATCCTTTAGTTAAGGATCAGGTGGTTACTCCTAGTGAGCTACAATGATACCTGAAAGCAGTTTAAGATGATTCAAAACGTGTTCAAAAGGGTATCACTTTTAATTAGTTTCACTGCACTTTTGTAAAGATGCAATGCTATTTGAAGAGTAAAACACACACACACACATACATACACAATCCTGTAAAAATAGAAGACTGTGGGGTTGGAGGGTGTCATGCAAATATTTTATTATTCATTTGATTTGGAAAGTTGTGACATGCTAAAAATGTAGGTTTCCCTCTTTTTGGATTTGTGGATATACACAAAATCTAAGTTTTTGTCCAGAATTGTTCAGCACTTGATTCTATAAATACAGAGAAATCCACAAAGACACAATCTTTATCATCCTTGAAATACAATCCTATCTATGGCTATTTGGATTCAAGTTTTATTAATGTTCACTTCCAAATAAATGGGTATAGAAAGGTAAGTTCTATAAAAAGCACTAAGTTCCCACAGCAGAGAAATAATGATATTAAGCCTTGTGTTGAACAAAAGTTGCTTTGTTCACATATAACATTGTACCATAAATCATGGCTCATAAACCACAATAATTAGCTTCACATATCACACTATGCTCAAACAACATTATGATTTAATATATGATCCAAGTAACCATGTGTAAAACAATAGGAATTAAAGCATAATAATACATTCTAGGCACACTTACCTGAGATTAAAATCCACAATAATCAATGGAATTTATTTACACATGCTCAATAAACCTCAACATGTTAAATAGGTTTATATCCAAGTAAGAATGCAGATTTTGTAACATGTTGGCGCAATTTTAAAAAGAGGTGGAAAAATCCATTCCATGTTGTTATTGGCTAAAAACAATGATCAAGCCATTTGGTCTTGTGGTGAAGGCATCAGACTAGAAGCCAGGAGACTGTGATAGCTGGATGGGTGACTTTTGGCCAGTCACTCTCTCCATCCCACTTCCCAGGATTGTTGTTGTGAGGAACATTGGAGGAAGAAGGAGTGTGAAGTATGTTTTCCACCTTCAGTTTGTTTATAAAACTAATGAATGTGGGATATCAATAAATAAATTTGAATACAGTGCTTATTTCTTTCCTGGATTTATATCCCATTGGTCAACTAGCCAAGATCATTTCAAAAAACAAAATCTTCAATTTAATTTCAAATACAGTTTAAAACACAACATTTTCCAAATATAAAAGACAATAATTGCTCAGATCAATCATATCAGCCCTTCAGACACAGCCTGCATTTTTAATATCCATTAAACATAATGGAAAAACCAAGGGAAAAAATTTAAAGTTGGGTTGGCATTAAATTGCAAAGTCTGGAGTCCAGGAACAGATATTCTGGGATTAAGTTGAGAACAAAAATGTGGTATTTTGCTTGCTTGTAGTTTAGCATCTGATGTAAACCAATGTCGCAAGCAATGTGGTTTAGTGTTTATGAGTTTGGAGACTTGTGAGGCTAGCAAACCATGATAAGATACTGTAAAGCATCAGCATGATACACAAGACAAGGGCTGGCTGGATGCTTCACAGACAAGTAATTCTCCAGCTGTCTAGTGGGAGCCAGCCAAAATGAAAGAGCAGTATGGACGGGGCAGGGCAGAGAAAGAGCCTATTCCTCTGCCTATTTTCACTCAACTTTATCCATTTGTAATGGGCTGAGTGACAGTCGGCAGACGCACATCATGGGAGCCTTGTCTCAGCACGTGAGATCTGCCTCGGGGAAGCCTACCCCTTGCAGGAGACAGCCAGGGCTATCACCCAGCAGCCATAACTGAGGGGGACCCAAAGGGCAGAAAGAATAAACTCCTTTACTATGAGGAAGTGAGAGTGAGAGTCTTGGAGGCAGTGTACTTGCCTCAGCCAGCCCAGGGTGCCATATATACATGGTTGTGATATTAAATGGGCATGTTGAGTTAAATGGGCATTTTTCTCTTATTTTTCCCTTCTTCTGGTCTACTGAAGCAGAAAACACTGCATATGCATCTGACATCTGAGCAAAGTTTAGAATTATATATTAAATGGAGGTTCTTGTCCAGCAATTGTCTATGGAGATTTTCAATCATCCACATCATGGTTGTCCCAAAAGTGTTTTTCAGTTCAAAGAACTTACACATTTTCAAGGAAAAAACATTTTCAAGAAAAAAAAATCAAGAAAGTCCAGCTGCCTTTTGGAAAAGCACCTTTGGGTTTTCCAGCAATTCTGTGTTCATGCACTGCATTAAGCAATGTATGGTATTTTAATCCAAACTGACTGGGATGGCAGAAGAGAGGAAATCACAAATTAGAAATCAGAATAGCTGAATTTACCCATCACATTACTAAAGCTGTTTCTTCACTAGTGGTTTGCAGAGTCCTCCAGAATGATCCATTCATTGTTGTTCAGATGTAACAATAAAGAAGATTGGCTTTATATTGCCCCATTAATAGTAAAGTCATTGTTTCTTAATCCCACTCTTAATTGATTTCTTTGAGTCACCACTGGGGATGGGCCCCAAAACTAAGCTTGAGATGTGCTCCAATTCTGCATATACTTGGCAATGAAGACTTTTTTCTTGGTATTTTAATATTTGTATTAACTAAAATAATAAATAAAAAAAATAAAAATCTACCTTAGAAAGATTCCAGGTAACTTTATCACCTCACAATACAATAAATGCAAAGTATCTCTAGTCTAGAGAAATTTGATTCCTATTGACTAGGAATCAACTGTTTCCTTCATAAATAAAATGAGAGCCGCTTGTAACCTTCTTCTGGGATTTTTTTTTCCATTTCATATTTTGGGCAAGACAAGAGTAGCCCAGCAATTTGGAGCTGTGTTTTCATTTCATGGGTAACTATTAGGGAATCCCACAGCTGTAAACCAAACAGGAAAGCTGAAATGGCAAAACATGTCTTCTACACTAATATGGCACAACTTCTCACATGTTTAGAAAATTACATACCCCATTAAAATATGCACCAGTCAAACAAAACAGCAATTAAAAAAAAACTTGTAGAAAAGCAGCAGAATCAATTTTGTAAATGGAACTTTTACAAGATTAGAGGTGCTTAAAAATAAAGCTTTTATTTAATTTCAGAACTATGATAAAAGGTTGTCAAAAGATTCTCTTAACGTTATATACTGAGGTACTACCTCCTGTTTATTTTACAAAGCATTATTTCTGTCCCCAAATTAATCCAAATGATACTAATTTATCTATCCACGTCACTTCACAGACTGACTGAAGTTTAAAACCCAATACTTATTTTGGCACACTTGAATTTATTCTGCTATTTCTATCAAGGGCTGGATCCACACTTTTCTATTTCTTTTCTCAGTCTTCTGATAAAACTGTGGCTGCTTATGCATTATGGACAAGACCAAGAATATAAAAAAATATTATGGGGAAATAAAAAGGTATCATCCTGTTGAAAGAAGGGGGATGGGAGCTTCAAACTAAAGAGATCCAGAATCAGGAGAGAAAGGAGAAAAAAAAGTTAAGATACTAGTTTTCTGCTGGAAAATGCAATATTTGTTCAAAATCAATATTCTAATTGTTATTTTGATCATAAGTATTGAACAGAAAGTTTTGTGGTATAATTGTGACTTCATTTATTAAAACGTGCGGTAATTCTTCCAACATTTAAGCATATGCAGTTTGTGATCTATCTCTGTTTCCATTTATTTTTAATTCTTTTAAAGTAGTTGATTTCTGTCTAGAATTGTAATTAGCTACACTTCTTCCACAAAGGCAGTCCTCCTTTCTTATGAAAACCTGAGAGTAAACTTACCTACTCCTTGGTTCTTTCATTATTAAACCTAATGCAAGTAGTTCTCAACTTACGATTACAATCAGGACCAGAATTTCCATTGCTAACCAAGCCGGTTGTTAAGTGAATTGCACCTGATTTTATGACTTTTGCCATGATTGTTAAAAGAATCACCCAGTTATTAAGTGAATCACATGTTTGTTAAACAAATCTGGCTTCTTCCATTGACATTGCTTGTTGGAAACCAGCTGAAGAGGTTGCAAATGGCAATCACATCACCCTGGGATGCTGCAGCCATTATAAATATGTGCTGGCTGTCAAGTGCCCAAACTTTGATCACATGACTGTGGGGATGCTGCAATGGTTATAAGTGTGAGCATCAGACATATGTCATTTTTTTTCAATGCTGTTGTAATTTCAAATGGTTGTAAGTCGAGGACTAACTATAATGACATTAACCAGCTATCGATTTTCATTTCTTTTTCCTCATGAGTCAGAAGAGGGATGCATTCTACAAGGATGAATTATTGCTATATTTGTCCTAGAAACAGCACAAAAATTAGCATAAATTTTGAATTAATTCAACTTAATTGTTTTGAGGACGTCTTAAATAGAAACTTTATTATATATGTTACTTAATAGTGGAGTATGGCAGTAAAACCTTGGAACTTAGGCCAAGGGGCATAAAACTAATACATAGTATACAAACTTAGAGCAAGCAAACAACAGTGAAAAGTTACAACAATATGATTTGTTCCCCTTGCTGATTTTCATTTAGATTATTTATCACCAAGATCACAATTATTGTCCCCTTCATTTTTATTCTAGCCCTTTTTCTTTTCCACATTGTACACATAGAATACACTTTTTTTGCCATCTCTGGAAATCAACATCTGGAAATAATTAGTTGGCAGCCAATTCTCAAATATCCATTGAATAGGATGTGCAGCTCACAAATCTATCTATTGGATTGGATCCTGAAAGGCAGGTGGGGAGGGGTGAAGGGGTGAGAGAGATGCCTGCAAAAAAAGAATTAATGAAATTAGGTTAGCTCCATAAACCCCCCCCCACCTTTTCAGCCTTGGGCTAGAAGTGATCAGCTCTATTGTTTCCTAGCCAAGTAGGGGGTTTATTGTGTGATAAATAATTCTCCCCTCTCCCACCCTTTTAAAAGTGCATATTTACATAATCACCACTTTGATGTAAGGAGCAATCTGAGGCTGAGAGGTCCAAATCTTGCAATTGGCTAGAAGGGACAAAACAAGAGCCAATCTTTTACTACCGTGACAGTGTGTGATGCTGTGTCAGGACCAACTTTACACTTTGTAGGAGACAAAAAAAAAAGGAGGAAAAAGAGAAGAGTATCCCTTTTAATGATCAAACTTTGGGCATGCCAAAGCAGGAGGATGTTCTCTCTTTTTAGCTAAGAATCAGGTGAACATATGACTTTCCTTCCCATTTTCCCTTAAAAAGGTGCTTACAAGGAACTTAATATGAGTTTTGGTTTATCTTGTATTAAGAGTAGAAACATTTATTAATAAGTTTGTAAATTAAGGTTTTTGGTACAACCCATGGTAAATTATATCTAAACTGTGTGAAATCACCGAGAGTTAAGAATTTTGCAATGTTCCAACTCTGCTCATGCATTTGACACTGAGCTATAAAACAAATTACTAGTTAAATATTCTGAATGTCACCTTTTTTAAAATTGGGGTAGACTTATGTTAGAAATCAGGGAAATGAAATAATTAAAATGAGTGGAGCAATCCAGTAACCAGACTTAAAATATTTGGATGAATAGACTTAATATCTTTTATTTCAGTAATTTGAATTCTATAAAGGAAGAATTATTTTGCCATAAAGAAACTTGCTCCAGTTCCACATCTTCAGTGAAGTTCTCTTCTGAGTCCCATCCTTTTTCTTGCATTGTCAATATTGTTTCTTGGCTTTCTTTCTTGTCAGAGGCCTAATTGCTCAAATGTTGAGAGAAAGATTGTAAGATCTTGTATCCCTGAAAGAATTCAGTTTTCCATATGTAGTATTAGGAAGCCTGGGAGGTCACCAATAGGCCTTTTGCAGAAGGGTAAACTCCAGCAGATGCTCAACAATGCAACTACTTTGACAATGGTTAACTGAGATGCTGAGAAGTAGTGACTTATCAAAAGCCAATTGGAAAATTTATGGATCGAATAATGTTTGAACAGGGGCTTAGTAGTTTACAAGTCACTGAATTATACCGGAGGGATGAGGAAAATGTTTGTTTGTTATTCCAAATATAATGGCACCAATACAAGGCTGTTCAGTGTGCTTAAACCAGAAGGAAGATAGCATGGTTTCAATGGGGTGATCTTGATTGGGTTGGGAAAATTGGAACTTTGACTCGTAATGATTGAGAGTGAGATCTGTTTGCACATATTATTTCTCACTTTTACCATTTCCAAAATAGATTTTCTTGGCTTTATTCAGCTTTTAAAAATAGAAAATTTATCTCTTTTTGAAAATGCAGCCATAATTTTATACTACCTTCCAGTTACAGCATAAGCCAATCTTTATCGAGTTAACGAAGAACAAATTTAAGAACAAATACTTCTACTGGTAGTAATGGAACCAGAAGGCCTCATTTATTACTTATTTAAAATAATTGTATACAGCCTTTCATATATATTCTTTAAACATGATATAGCTTATTTGGCTTTGATTTGTGCATCAAACCAAAACCACACATTGATAAATTAATCACTGTGGCTTATAAGCAATGTGAGTGTTGAGAATCCCACAAACGTTAGGATGCTTTATATGCTGACACCAGTGGGATATAAATAGCACAATTATCCATTACATTATTTTAATCTGGCTTAATTTGGTTTACCAACAAAATGAGAAAGAATCCAATAGCATCTAACAAAGTTTATTCTGGCATAGCTTTTCATTTCATCAAATGAAGATTTGCAAAAGTCCTTTTTTCTGATTTCATGGCCAGCACAGTAATAAAAAAATTATGCTTAATTAATTATTTCTTAATTAGAGTTATTTGTTGAGATCGGCAGCTATAGAAGTCAAATAAATTTCTTAAATGTAGTACATCTACATTTATCAAGTTGGAGCAGTTGGGTTCCACAAGAATGTTAATGTGGGTTATTGGTGTGCTATGTAAACAAGACAACAAATGGACAACTGTCCATCCAAAATAAGTCAGGCAAAGTAAAAGCTGCTTGTTTCCATAGCAGCTCTTTGCCATAAAGGCTTAATTTCTCCTGACAAAAAGGTCATCTTCCTTGAAAACATCTTTATGATCCCTGTGTGTATTGTGCTTTTAGTATAAAAGCATCGCTATAGTATCAATGCTCAACTGGCAGTTCTATGTCTCTCAAGGGGGTTTATTGCCCTCCTTGGCATAAGAATAGCATTGAGAAGCCAAACCTAGTGCCAGTGTGACAAAGACTAACCCCAAGAGCCTGTGTTTGCTTTCTTTGGGATAATGCATACTTCTCAGAGCATAGCACCATAATTAAAAAAGAGTGCTCCTGACACACAACCATAATTTGGCTGTGTAATCTTAAACAAAGATATTTTCCCTGCCTCTTCTGGATGAATGTCTTACAACAAAGGGAGAAGCTACATGGATTATTATGGTGGTTGATCAGCTGTTCCTCCCTTAATTTTCTGTCATTGACCACAACATAAAATTCAAGAAGCCAAACATCAAAGCCTCTGGGGGATCGAAATTCTTTGCTTTTTTTAAGTTGTGTGACCACTGAAAAGAAAATCAATGAAGCTTCAAAAATAGGAGAGAATGTAATTTCTGTAAAAAAAACTTCTATTTATACGTATGAACATTTAAAAGCAATGTAGGTGGTTTCCAGTTATTGTTCTTTAAAGTGTGACATTGTCATTTAGCAAATAATTCTATAGTTTGCAGGACAGTGGCTAAAGAGTTAGAGAATATATTGATTTTGGGGATTGGGAATTCCCTTATGTTGGAAAGAGCTGGTATGGCTGTGGTAAAGGTAAGCAAGATGACTTTGGATTTTAGCCTTCTGCAGGTTGAAATGGAAGAAATATATATTTTTCTTGACAGACTTTCTTACAGTTGTTATTTTCACAGACTTGAACACTGGACCCTATCCAGCAAAATGCAATTCAGTGTTGAAAAAAAAATATGGTCCTTCATTTAGGCAAGAAATATGCACAGATGTATAATAGCTAGTGCCTGGCTCAACAGTAGTAATTGTGAGAGGGATCTAGGTTTCCTACCTAGTGGGCCACAGTCAAGTATGAGCCAACAGTGTACTGTAGTTGCCAAAAAAGACAATGCAGTCTTAGACTGCATCAACAGAGAGTATTCAGATCATGAAAAGTGATAATGCCACTTTATACTGCACTAGTGTGAGACTACATGCTAAAGTGTATGATGAACAGTTGAGGGAACTAGATATATCTAGTCTAACAAACAGGAGGACTAGAGATAACACGATAGTAGTCTTCCAGGGATTCTTGAGGGATACTTGAGGGATTCTCAGACAAAAAGGGGTTGACCTATTTTCCATAGCACACGAGGTAGGACAAGAAGTAACAGGTGGAAGATCATTAAAGAGAGATCCAATCAAGAATTAAGGAGAAATTTCCTGACAGTGAAAATAATTAATTAGTGGAACAGCTTGCCTGCAGAAACTGTGGGAGCTCCATCACTGGAGGTTTTCCAGAAGAGATTGGACGACTATTTGTCTGGAATGGTATAAGGCAGGGGTATGCAACCCAAAACACTCAAAGAGCCACTTCGACCCGTTTCCCACCAAAAACAAAACACTGGGAGCCGCAAAACCCTTTTGATATCTAAAATGAAGATAACACTGCATATATCCTTTTTTACCTTTATTATAGGTGTGTGTATGTGTATGTGTATGTGTGTGTGTATATGTGTATATGTGTATATATATATACACACACACACAAACACACACACAGACACACACACACATATATGCACATTAAAAATAAAAGTAAAAATATGACTCTTGGGAATATCCATACTATTAAAACAATGATCACCAAGAGAATGCTTTAAGAGAATAAAATTACATACACACACAGGTAAAAAAAGGATATATGCAGTGTTATCTTCATTTTAGATGTCAAACGGGTCTCTCTCTCCCTCCCTCTCTATCTGCCCTTGGTCTGCCACTCCTCTTCCCCCACTCACTCTCTCTCCCTCTCTCTCTCTTTCTCTCTCTCTCTTTCTCCCCCCCCTCCTATCTGCTGCTCACCTGGCAAGCTTCAAGCTGTTGTCCAACAACCTCCGGGTAGGCAACCTCGTCTCTTTTATGACTCATGGACTTCAACTCCCAGAATTCCTGAGTCAGCCTAGCTGGGCTAGCTAGCTCTCTCCTGCCCTTCCTGCTTCCTGCTTCCTTCAGAGACGCAGCAAAGGGAGGAGCTCCGCCCAGAAAACTTTTCAGCTCCTCGGAGAACACTGTGAGTGCACTCTCTTTTACACATACACACACACGCACGCACGCACACACACACACACACAAAACACACACACACCCCCAGACACCCCCAGACACACCCAGACACACACACACACACACACAGAGAGAGAGAGAGAGAGAGAAGCAGGGAAGTGCAATTGCCTCTCTTGTCTCTGTCTCTCTCTGCAAAGGCAGAGGAGGCTGGGAGCCACAGGGGAAGGCTCAAAGAGCCGCATGCGGCTCCGGAGCCGCAGGTTGCCGACCTGTGGTATAAGGTCTCCTGCTTGAGCAAGGATTTGGACTTGAGGAACTCAAAGTCCCTTTCAACCCTATTATTCTATGTTATGTTATATACAAGCTGTAAAGTGGTATACATTTTTTATCTCCTATTCAATCTCCTACTTCGAAATCACAGTTTAGTACAATCTTGATGTGAAATTAATGATGTTGAAGTGTTAAGGAAACAGAATAAGAAAATGGCTGTGCAAACAAATATCAATCTATGATAGTTTTGAACATCCAGACTTTGGGGAACTGGTTCAGTCACTGCTTAACTCTTAAATGTGCCATTTAATTAATGTTGTCTACTTTGTTACATTATTAGCATTGAAAACAAAGAAGTAATTCTCACAACTTCTTGGATGGTGGTCATCCCAAACCTGCTCTTCTCCAATCAATGATGGTTCCAAGACATTTCTAGCATATGCTTACCACTAAGGTTGCCAAAATCCATGGTGTCATTAGATGAGAACAAAGAGTTTGGAATTTTAGGTAACTCTTTACTTCTATCTAGTGTTGATATGATTATTTTCAGCCCATGTATGATAGCTGTACTACCACAGCTTTAGCCATCCAGGCAATCGGTAGTTATGAGGTACCTATAGTGAAAATTCCTAGCTGGCAGGAATAATTCTGGCAAGTTTTTGTCCCAATGTGTCTGGAAAAATCAGGTTGGGAAAAGCTGCTTTACCACCACACACCACTCAAACTACCAAAAAGTATGCTGAGAAGAAAAGTACAGTCACTTTAAATTTCATCATCCTGATGTAATATGGATTTTGTTTGGATTTTTGCTTTTTTCCCAGTAAGCAAGAGATGCAGAGGGAATAGTAATTACACACTGATAATGTGTGAGGGCTGTGAATTCTGGGTAATTTTGGATCTTGCTGAATTTAACATTATTATTTAAGGTTTAGTTTGCTTTAAAAAGACACCAAACTCATACTTCTGAAAATCAGAAAATTGCCATTGAATTTTGATGGTGTAATCTGCTGGAAGCCCTTTGGAGGCATGTACACAATTCAGAGATGATAAATCATTAATTTAAAATATTTACAATCCATCTCTCTTCCATACAGTTCTAGGATTTTTAGTGCATTATATTAAATCACGTATGGTTAATTTAATCATTCCTTGAACCATAATGATTTCAATTCATATGTTCCTCAAGTGTGGTTTAATCATTAATTTTACATAACTTTGTAAAAGGATAAACAACAATGTAATGGTTTTAAAATTATGCATTAAGAAGTGGCATGTATTAACTCAGATGATGCAGTTCTTTGTTTCTTGAGACCAAAGATGAGAAGGTCTTAGAAAACATGGTATCAGCTATGTTATAGTTTTTTACTACAAGTTTTAAGATGCTGCACATACACACAGAGATAACTGTGGCTTGAATAGTTGTGCCACAGGAACTCAATGCACTATTTTTATCCATCAGAAATTTCTTAGCTGATTCTTCTAACCAAGATTTGTCATGCTGTCCAAGTCATCCAGTGTAAGTCTTATTTATGCTAGCTCCAAGACTTTTAGTTTAGGAGCCTGTTTTCAGTCTATTGGAGGAATTAGTGCACATTAGTATGCCAATCCATGAACAATTTCTTTATCTGTAACATCATGGTACATCATGGTAGTGTATAGTTACTTTCAACCACCTTCTGAAAAAGTATATCTCAAATTAGATAATTCATTTATGTAGTTCCAATATGTATGAAAATAAGTTTCTTTTCCCCAGAAAACTTTAATATAATAATAAACATACAAACATGGAAAAAGAAACTTTTGAAAGACAGGATTGCTGTTTTTTCCAAAAACAATTCAGAAAAACCTTATACAACTTGATGATCTGATCATTTTTATTCTGACCCCATTCAATTTTGAAGTGTGTTTCCCCAAACATGGCAACCAGAAAGCTAATGTGATCTTATCTTGAAAACATTTGCACATCTTTCCTTTGTAGGATTGAACCCTCAGGCTGCAACCTAAACACATACTTAGTAGAGAGTCAATCCTATTTAGCATAGAGAGACTTAATTCCAAGTAAACATACTTTGGACTAAACTATGGAAATCTTTAGACAGACATTGCATGCACAATTCAGCTTAATAGGGGCTAGTGCACATCAACACTTAGTCTGCATTTGTTTGCATGACAGAAATGTGTATGGCACCAGCTCTATTCAGACCATCTTGGTGTTCCTCAGAAGCTTATTTCTGCCTGTTCATGAAATACTTGATGATCGTCTGCCACACACTGACTGAAGCTTCACTTGACAATGTCAACCGGCCTTCTGTTTCACTTGACTGAAGTAATCAGATAAACTCAGCGTGAAGGAATAAAACGGAGCCAGGAGCAAGGCTGACAGTTAAATGGAAGCTAAGCCTCTGTTTTCTAGGCAAGCGTCATCAGAGCCTTATTGGGGAGATTTTGATTTGGTGGCAAGCAGCTCAGAACAGCTGCGCTCAGCAACACAATCACACTGTTGAAGGGCAGAACAGAACTGTGTCCCCTAATCGTATTTTCTTAGATATGGACAATAACATATAGTATTTTGCCCAATCAAGAAATTCAGAGCCAAAGAATGCTCTTAAGCTTTGCCCTTTAAAACACATAAGCAGATCCAAACATTATTCTTATTCTCAATTTCTCAATATTTTTCACAAGCAAAAACTGATTTAACTGCCTCTCAGATTGGCAGGAATTGTCTGAATAAAAATATGCCTGAAATTTCATTTTGCACTGACAATTAATCCGATACGGCTTTTATTTTCCCTTTCTGATTTGTTTGTTTGTTTTTTAAAAAAACAGTCATTCAGTGTGGATATTATCTCACAGACTGGACTGAAAGTGGCTGAAGAGAAAGATTTCAAGATTTGCCATATTACTCTAGATGACTTTAGGCATTTAAATTATTTTTCAACCTTTTACCAATTTTTCTCTTGTAAGCACCAAAAGTTGTTGGATACGAGATGGACAGCAAACAAATTTAATAATAAATAAAATAAATAATTTGAAAAAGAAATCACTCTTGTCCACTCAGCATATTTGGATGCATTGCTGCATTTTTTTTAATGATCCAGAAATATTGCAGGAGCATTTATAGGGTAATTTGTGCATACTGTAACCACTGTAAATAATATAACCCTAAATTGAGACTATCTCCATGGTATAGACATGAAAGCTGATGCTGAAATGAGGACTTATTTCATGGATTATCCTTCCAAACATGTGTAAGGAAGTAATAAGAGGACCTTTGTTTGAAGGTGATGGTGATGAGTGTTATCTAAACTGTTACTTGACACAATCTCCAGAATCAAGGTAGCTAGAGATTTATTTGGCAGCAGCCAGTGGAAACTAAAGCATAGCAGATAAAAAGATATACAAAGATATAACTTGTCAAAAAAGCTCTGATGAGGGAAAATGCTTTTTCAAACATTGCTCCTTCCTTCCTTCCTTCCTTCCTTCCTTCCTTCCTTCCTTCCTTCCTTCCTTCCTTCCTTCCTGTATGCTACTCATTTCTGAAGGTACTAAAATTATAATAATGTCAGCATAAAATAAAAACTACCAAACCCCGCATGCATATAACAATAACATTTAAAAAATGCAAATGTCACATGCCCATGAACTTTCAGTTCATAATACACTTTTTTCCTGCAAGATGGAGCAGATAGCTCTTTACTATTTTTCTGAAGCCCAAGACATTTGAAGCTAAAACCAGAAGAGCTTCAAAGAGTGGAAGTGACTTTCAGTTTCAGCTTAGCAAAATGTGTGAACAAAATCAATGTAGTTTTTAATTCTGGGGTATATGTAGGATCCATATTGTGAATGACACTGTTGTTTAGCAGCCTGTAACTACCTTTTTTCCCCACTAAAACAAACAAAGATAGAATCTGGTAGATGCTAAGTAAAGTATCAGGCTGGCGATTCAGGTCCTTGGGTGTTGCCTTTCTTAGTATCCACTCCATCTATGTGAAATTGCTTGCTGAAGCTTCACTAGAAGGAATGACAACGGTTCAAACTGAATTATGCTACACTGTATAAATGCATTTGTTGGAATTAATATTTGAATTCATAACAAATGGTTATGGTTATACAAAAATTATCTTCCAGGAAGAAGAAGAAAAAAGAAAACATGTAATATGGTCATTCAGATACGTATTTGTATTAAGAGGTATATGAAATTTTATTTATCTCCTAACCATTTTAATTACCAAGAATACTTGTGGGTCATATTTTTTTAGTGTCTTAATTATTGTTGCATGTTTTCTGTGCCAGAATCTTCAAATAAGAGGATAATTGCATCAACTAATTGAGTATTATTCTTAGGTCTTGGAATCTCAGTAGTTATATTTTGCTCTTTCTTTCTTCTATCTTTTGCTTCCTCTCTCCTGCTATTATTTTTTTTTTAAAAGAGAGGCAAGGCAGCATGGACTACTGCTGATGGAATATTTACCTTCATGAGCTTTTTCTAAAAGTTAATTACTGCTTGGAGCAAGTTGATTTGGCTGTCTTGAGCTGTCTTTTATTAGTAGAGTCTTTCATTAATTTCCCTCGCTGGATTTGCTGTTAATAGCTGCTTGGTCTCAGGCAGCACAAAGCAGCATCTGTGCCATTGATGGGGGGTAGGAGGGGTGACGCCGTTTACAAATCAGCTCTGATTAACATGATGCTGTAGTCTAAGGGGAGCAGCATCTCTCATCTACCACCAGCTTCAGGAACATCAGTCGCTGCTACTCCAGCTCCAGCATGATCAACTAGTGTCATTTAGTAAAAGGAGCGGACAAAGCAACTTCTTACATGGCAGCAGAGGGCAACTGGTGTAACTAAATGAAGATGCCAATTGATGCATTGGACAAGAAAATGATTAAACATACAATGAAGTAAACAGAATGCAAAAACAGCTGCTGCCACTGATGGCTGTTAGAGGAATTAATCTGACTTTAAAAACATTTGAAAATTAAGAACATAAAATCACAGCCATGACTATTTAATTTAACATTGTGCTCCTAAAGCAGTGGTTCTCAACCTTTTTAATGCCGCGACCCCCAACCGGTCGTAAGTCGAAGACTACTCAACTGGTCGTAAGTCGAGGACTACTCAACTGGTGCAGCACCGTTTGCAGAATGGGACTTTTGGCGGGCTCAGCAGGGCAGAGACAGCCTGGACAATTCCTATTGGCTTTTGAAAGCCAATAGAATTAGACTCTATTCAAGAGAGTCTATTCTATTGGCTTTCAAAAGCCAATAGAATAAAAGGGAGTAGCACAGCTAAGGAAAAGGGGGGAAAAATGGCGGACTGCGTTGTTTGGCGACCCCCGTGAAATGGTCGTTCGACCCCAAATGGGGTCCCGACCCACAGGTTGAGAACCACTGTCCTAAAGGCAACTAGCCAGATGCCCAGATATCTGGAGCTAGACTAGTAGTTAGTCTTGTTGTACCGCCCCCCTTTTCATATAGTGGGCTTTATATATCAGATCAAGCCTTAATTTCAATTAGTATGTTTATTCAATACGTGGCTTGAATAACTCATAAAAGTTAATGTCCTAGTTTATAAACTAGCTAGATTAATATTCTGAGCTAAAGTCAGTCCAAATTAACCACACATGCAAGTGTAAGCATAGTCAGTTAATTCAGTATGACTGCCCCATATTTGACTCTGCTGCGCAGACTTTTGAAGCAAATAATTCTATAACTGAAAACAATTCCCACATTATATTAAGCCAGGGCTTGTTGAGTAAGCAACTGTGACTGATTCCTACATTATTTCAAGTTACAAAAATCATAGTTTTCAGTTAACTAGAAATTACCCACTGAATGATATTCTAGCAAAGAAAGATCTAATTGACTATTAAGCCTCATCTATTAGGAATGTTTGCCATTTTGCTCAATAAGAAACCAATTATTTTTGAGTGGCTTATCAGGGGGTCTGATTATGGTGATTCTACATTCTACAACTTAGAGCAGTGGCCTCCAACCTTTCTGGATCTGTGAACAGGCTGCCAGTGGTGGCGGCGGGGGGGGGGGAGACGGACAGGTGATGGTTCTGTGCAAGTGGCAGGTGTACGCATGCATACACAATTCCATTTGTGCAAGTGGCGGGCACTCACATGTAAAGCTCCATTTGCACAAGTGGAGTTTTGCATGCTCACAACCGCTTGCATGGCCCGGTTCCCAATGGGCTATGACCCAGTACCTAGGGATTGGGGACTCCTGACTTAGAGATCACACATAAAGAGAAATGAAAAACTGTAACTATTGGTATGATTCATCCAATTCATATTCTTAAGAAAGAATAAACAAATGAGCCTTTTGTGTCTGTTGAAATCTGACATGGATGAGACTGAGTTGAGTTTGGTCAAAATGTAGCAATAGCACTAGCACTATGACTTATCATCATAGGACTTTACAGCACTCTCTGAGCAGTTTACAAATGTCAAATATTTCCCCTAACAATCTGGGTCCTCAGTTTACCAACCTCCGAAGGATGGAAGGCTGAGTCAATCTTGAGTGGGTCAGGATGTAATTCCTGTTTGTGGACAGAAATAGCCTGCAATACTACATCCTAACACTGTGCCACCACCAGTTTTGTATCCTCTACATGCAGGAAACAAATATGTCACGGAGAAAATTTCAGTTCCACCCACTCTGATGACATGACACCCACTGTATGTCGCCCAAACACAGAGGCCAAGTGAGTGCAAATGGTTGCCCATCTCTCCTGTAACAAAAGATGTGTGTTCTGAGTCCTGGGAAAATTGTAGGACTCTGGGTGAATGTTGGACAGTGCTATCATCCCCTGCAGTCTTCTTAACAACCATTTGTCTGTAGTAGGGTATGACATAGGGTTTCCTGCTTGAGCAAAAAGATTTCCAAAGTCCTGTCCAACTCTGTTATTCTGTAATTCATTTTTTTATGCAGAACTTTCCCAATTTCCTTACTGTTTTCTTTTAAAGACTTAATTTCCCGTTTATCATCCTTCTTATATTTCTTTAGGCCTAGTATCAATTTGTCTGAATCCTTCTGTTATCCAGAACTACATTTGGACTAAGTTGTAACTGAAATCAGTAGTGTATTTTTTTTTTGAAGAAACTGACTTTTAAGCCAAATAAAATTATTCAAATTCTTTTTTTACAGCAAGGGATCAGCAATAGACATAATCAGATAAAACCTTTTAAGAGAAAAGAAAAATGATTGTCAAGTTATTTGTGGGTTTTTCCTTATTTTTATTACTTCAGCAATTAATTTGGCTACTGTATAAGTGGTGTAGGAGTAGTATAGGTTAAGTAGTTTTTCTGGGTTGAGTCTGAGAACACATGTATATGTATACACATATACGCTCTGATTTCTCTTCAAATTATATAAATCTTTTGCTTTCTAAAACTATCATAGTTTAATAGCTACAGAGTTAATTAAATAGTATTTTTAAGAGTCAATTATAAGGACTGTGCAGCCATAACAACACAACAAAGAATATGAACCTGAAGAATATAAAAAAATAGGGTACAACTAATTAAGAAGGACTATCTAATATTGATGCTTACAGCTTATTCAGATACTTTTTCAGAGCAGCACCTCATTTTTAAAATGCAAAGAAAACAATTACTAGGTTCATGCACTGCAGTTAGACCTAAGGCATAGTAAGGAATGACATACTTTGATTTTGGCTTGGTGGGATATGCAAACTAAGTCAATTGTTAGCAATAAAACATATTAAAAAAACATGGCTTACAGCGATGTGTAGTCTATCACATGTGTTATCCTGTTGACTACATATAGACCGATATACTGATGCTTAGGAACGCCAATTGGACCAAGTTCCATAGATGCATGAACATTTTTTCACAATTATTGTAAACCCTTAATATTGCACTTTATAAAACTCTTTTGGGATACACTGCTGTAAAATAATTATATCTACTAAACTATGTCTGCTGCAAAAACATGGAATTATTTGAAATTGTTAAGCAAACATATCAGCATGCAAGCATATAAAATGAAAGAAACCACTATATTTTAGCTTAGCAGAATGGCTTGAAAAGAGTATGAGTATCTTCTTTCTGTAGACAGAGCCCTGATGCCTTGGTTAAATTTTGAGAGTAGATAGGTATCTGTCTTTCTTAGCTGTAAACAAGAACTGGGATAATCTTCCCAGGAACACGTGAGCTGTCATGTATTGTTTTAATCTGCAAAACTCTGCAAGCAAATGTACTGTCACATGCTGATTTTCCTTTTCTTTGAGAAAGTAGCCCTGGGATCACTGATGGATTGTTTGCTCTCTTTTTAACACAGTCAAGATGCTGAATGCCCTCGAGTGATAGTGTGCAATGCGAAGCAAAGCAGGACTGATGACCCAGTTCCAGTTCACCTTACAAAGCCCGAGCAGGCTTTGAGCAAGACTCCAGAAAAGGATTATTCACACTTGCATTATATTTTTGAATGCATTTTCTTCTTGTGCAGCTGCAAAAGTCCCAACACTGAACATTTTGCACAGAGATTTAAAAGAGATTTAATTTTCTCCTCCTTTCTCTCTCCAGCTTTTTACTCTTGCTACCTAATTTCTTCTACAGCTCTGGACTCATTTATGTTCTCAAACAATGCAGCACAAACATCATATTGGTGACAAAAAGAGGATAAAGAAACTGCTGTACAAAATCTGAACTCTGTCTTCTTTGACAAAGAAAGCCATTTCCTCTTCCTTAAGCTAAACTTTGTGGAAATCATGCATTACTTTATGAACTATTCCTGATCTATCTCAAAATAACACAGATATTCATACATCTTTTAAAAAGGCACCATCACTTAATTAACTGACCATACTTTCATAAAAAATAGCTCAAGGAAGTTTGTTAAAAGCTGCTGTGTTCAGAAAATATCCCTGTTTTCTATTTTAAATAGCAAGATAATTATATATTATCTCTACCACAGAATACATCGTTTATAACAAATATATGGGTATAATCTCATATAAAACACTATGTAAGGGAATGGCAGGCTTGGTGCATAATATTGAGTTATAATACATAAAGAAGAACTAAGCAAATATATCTGAAATTTGACAAGTACCAGAACTCAGATTCAAAGAAAGATCAGTGAGATAGTTATTGAATTGTGCTCTATAAGGAGTTCATTTGCAACAACACAGATTGATTTATTTCATTTTAGAACAGGACATCTCATCTTATCAAGCCTGAGCACTGGGAGGTATCTCAGACTTCTTTATGAAAAACAAATTGCAAATACTCTCTTCACTCTGTAAATATTTGCAAATACTGTAGTCTGTTAACTCTGATCCTCTCTTTGAACAAATTAATCAAAAGGGGTCCAAAGAATAGTCTGACCATGACAACAGATTGATGTAAATATCTTGATTGCTCTAACATAAACACTGCATTTAATGTTTCCGCCTATTTGTGTTAGGTCTAATATAACTGGAACATCATTTGGTTGTGAATTCCTGGGCTGCTATCATAATCAGGATGGTAAGTTGAGGTTCCCCAGCACCCAAGAGCCAGAAACTCCAGTAAATATACTTCTGTGCAACAGAGAGGACAATAGATCAACAACAAACTTAGCTTGTCCTTGTCTGTGGATATGTCTAGCTCTAGTCAATGAAGCCACAGTTATCTTTTTTTCTGAAACTCTTACCCCAAACTGCAAATGCTATCTCTATTGCAGAAGATGTTCTGCTGCAGAGCACCACCCTAGGAACCAGTAATCCAGAGGTGGCTTCTGCTCCTGTCTGCTTTGCTTGCCTTGCCTCTCAGGCCTGGAAATCAGTCATAGACCTTGAATTCCCCTGCCAAGCTCACTGCACACTGCCATCCAATCTTGACTTTTTCCGATCTAACAGCCCTGGTTTCTTTAGCAGCTTTCCAAGTTTGACTCCAACTTCACTGTTCTACTTTTTAAATTTCCACACTAGTCCTTGAGCATTTTAAAATTTTATTAACTATATTACATTCTCTTTAACTTCTCGTTTTCATCTTTCTTTTCCATCCACTTACTAAAAATATCAATATTCTTCCACTCTCTATCATCAGTTCCATTTTAAGTCTAGATCTTGTCTTATTTTTTGTTTAGTCCTGTGGTAACCTACTGTATTGGGGGTATGTGGAAATTTTCCTGTTTAATTGGGCCTTAGACCTCTGCCCCCAAATTCTGCCTTGTGAGCATCACTATTTTAATGTACATCCATATCAAATCAGGTATCACCCATCTAAAATGAGATTCTAAATATTTTTTTTTTAATAAATGGGTTTGTGATGAAACAACCAACCAATCATAGATCCAAATTTGCTCAGTTTGAAAATTATCAACTAACATTTTGTTAGGAATCCCAAGGTCATGTGAAATGGCACACTCAAAGAAATCCATATCAGAGGGTGGTACAAAACAGATGTCTGCTCTGTAGCTGAGATCCCACCGTTGTTTAACATTGGGAAAGCTGCAAAAGTAATCACTACTTTTAAAGGAGAAAAAGGGTTGAGAACCACAGCAGATTTAGAAATTTTTCTCCATCAATTTTAAAAAATCAAGGGGAATCATGTAACAGCTTCAGTTACAACAATGGATTTGTGCAGGAAAATGTATAGTACTTTTATCTGGTAGTAAAAATATTCCCATATGAATATTTAGGAAATGAAACAATGTAATTCCTCTATTGCTTCTTTTTTAAAGTTCTCCAGCTGACAAAATCCAGGAAGGTCACATCCATGAATTATAAGCTTTGATCAAAAAACACAAAAGATTGCTTCATAAACAGAAAGAAAGAAAGAAAGAAAGAAAGAAAGAAAGAAAGAAAGAAAGAAAGAGAAAGAAAAAGAAAAGGCAACAGCTGCTTTTACCCAGCGCAAGAGCAGCTTACATATCACAAAACATTCAAAGAGGATGTGTGTCAAATCAGAAGCAGCCTGAATATGTTAGATAACTTTGAGCAACACCCTCTGTTCCAGGATCTGTGACAATATTAGTGGTCAATGTAATAGAATGAGAGACCACTTGATTCAGGAATAGCTCTGGGAAAGGAGCTCTGAGCTTTAAAATTAAGATTAGGAAACTAGCATAGAAAGTTAAGGCCCAATGGTTGCGAAGAATGTAACAACGCTGCTAACATCGGATGTTCTTGCTTTAACAACATACGGAGATGCAGCCATTTTCTTTCTTATGTTTTAGAATTAGAGTTAGAATTAGATGATACTGGGGGGGGGAGGAATTTAGTTAGACATAACAATACTGTAACTAGCGTGAGAACCAAGGTTTTTTTAAATAAGAGATGATAAGAAATGGCTGTTGAAGAACTGGAGGGAAAGCCTGCATTTCAAACTAATTGGAGAATGTGATTTATGATTGTTAATTAGAGGAGGGAATTGTGCTTTGATACTATGTGCTCGGGGGAGGGGAATTCAGATTTTGGCTTTGCCTATGTATGTGCCGATGCTATGCTACTCGAATAAAAATTCTTTAAGGTAAACAATGCCTCAAAGTTCTTTGAAGAGTTTCATCTGTCAGAACCATGACAGAATGTTTGCTAAAAACAGATGAATTTTATCATGCACCTAGCTCCCAATGTATTTCAGAATGATTTTGGGTAGCTGCATTCCACAACACTTATTCTTTCATTTGTTTTGGAAGAATATCCATTTATTCCTATCTGTATAACTTTACATCAGTTTAGCAATTTAATAATTCTAATAGTTTAATTACACATTAAACACACACATGTCCCAACATACGTACATACCGTAAATGCCGGTGTATAAGACGACTTCCGCGAGCGCTGAAATCGTCGCCAAAGACGGGGGTCGTCTTATACGCCGAGTCGTCTTATACGCCGGAAATACTGGTAGTTTCCGGCGTATAAGACGACATTCTAGGAATGCAACCCGGCTATAAAGACGGGGGTCGTCTTATACGCCGGGTCGCCTAATATGGCGGCATATACGGTAATAAGTTCATATACCATTAAGCTCCTTAGATCCAAGCTCATTCCACAATTATATTTTTATTTTGAATTATTAAATAACATTTTTATTTTTTTATTTTTATTCAATTAGTTTTATTTTAAAGTTTGGTCTAGGACTGTACATTCTTTAATAAACACTATTGAATAAATTAAGGCCAGTTTTAAATAGTTTTATGGAATCCATCTTTCTCACAAATCTGAGATTGGCATTAAAGATAATATTGCAGATTTTTGACACACTCACTTTTTAAGAAAAGAGTTAAATGTAGGGCTTTTTAATTGCTTTTAATTATTTTTTATTGCTTTAAGGTTTTAGGGTGCATTGGGGGTGTTTAGGTTTTTATGATGTTACTTTTGTTTTGATTTGTTAGCTTTCAAGAAGTATATGATTTGTACCCCTGAAGATGCCAGACACTTGATGAAGAACATCAGGATACCAGATAATTAGACTCATGACCTTCAAGCCCAGAAGGTCGTCACAACTGGAAAAAAAGAGTTTCCTCCTTCCTTGTGAATTTTTTTGGATCACTTTGATTCCATGATTATAATACGAGGAATTGTTTTTAACATGTGGGCAACTATTATCACATGTTCCTTTTTGGTCCCTGGCTAATAGTAAGTTGATGATGAATCAGGGTCCATGGCTCAAATTCAAAGCAGAGTTCCCACTTAATATATAACTCTAGGCAGCTGTTGAAGTCTGCTGACTAATGAATTTAGCTGACTGATGAATTGTGCTGCAGTATTAATACAAGAAGGGAGAAATGTAGCCTTTTGGAAGAAAATGTGAAGTCTGCTGACTAATGAATTTAGCTGACTGATGAATTGTGCTGCAGTATTAATACAAGAAGGGAGAAATGTAGCCTTTTGGAAGAAAATGTACTTAAAATGAGTGACATAAAGAGCATGAATGTTGGCTGAGCTGACAGTTTTACCAAGCCTATTTAGCTTTGCTCAATTGCATTAATAATCATTTCCAGATAAGGTAAGGTGGAGTATAGGCTGCCTTTTATATGTACTGACTTTCCTATCAATGACTAATTTGTATGATGCTCAGGCACAGAGCTATTTCTGTACTTAGAACATTTCTGTGCATACAACACTGCAGTTGTACAAAGAGTAAGATAAAAAGAAGCAACTAAATGCAAGGTCTCTCCTTATGAGTAACATCTCTGCCTTGTTACAGAATGAGCTTTAGAACATTAAATTAGAAATTAGAAGATGCATAACACAATTTAATTGGTATTATGAAATTTAATTGATATTAAAAATAGGACAAGATGTTTGTTGAAAAATCACAACAGGGACTCTTGGATATAGCGCCAAGGATTACCTAATATCACTTTGGTTTCTCTATTGAAGGTCTTGTCAATGAAAGACGGGAACAGATTTCATTGCATTCTGTATGCTGATTATTGAAGAAATAGTAGATTCCTTTCTTTCCAAAGTTTGTGAGGCCTGATGTTTCTTTCTTAGAGACAGAATGGATCTGGGGATCAGTAAGATAAATGAGGCCTTTTCCATTATCAGTTACCCAGCCTGTCCAAAAGAAAAAACAAAATGCCATTTTCTTAATGTAAGCATTATATAAACTAGCAGGCAATTTTCTAAAATCAAATCAACAAGGTCAAAACAATTATGTTTCTCTTACTATATTTGGACAAATTGACTAAAGGAAGCATGAATTAAGATTCAGCAAAAGGGTCAACCCTAAATTTTGTTCATAGGTGCCTATGCATATCTCGGAATGGGGATCTGCATATTTTGCAGGTTTTGGGACTTTCGGCTTTTTCCACCAATAATTTTTGAAGTCCTCCTTGAGTTGAACTTACATTCAAACAGGTTTTTTTTTTTTTGCAGCATGATGATGGAATTGGTTTGCCATTATCTATTTCCAGGATTTTAAAAAACGTTTTAGTATAGCCTTAGATAGCTTCCCATTCATGTGATAACTTGGCCGTGATCTATTTTAGTCTCTTAGTATTAAGGACATATTTATTGGCAATGTAACAATTAAAAATCAAAGTACGAAGTAAAGCAGAAGTAGAATTATATGCTCTTTTGATTCTATGTTCCTAAAATATTTCAGCAGTAAATACTGTTTCTGCAACTGGATCAAAGAACAGAGGACCACAAGGTTAGAAACTGGGATTTTACGAGTTTTAATTCTTCTTCTTCTTCTTTTTTACAAAGGCAAAGGTAACTTTGGGTCAGTCACTCTTTCTCAGAATAAGGAAGAAGGCAAGAGCAAGCACTTCAAACATTTTGCCAAGAAAATTGGAGGTATAAGTGTCAGAAATCAACATTGATTTGAACATACCAAATAAATATTCGGTGTCCCTTTACTTGAACAGCCATGACACCATAACAACTTTAGTAGAAAAATGTCTTCAGAGTTATTTCACAAATGAGGACAAATGGGATCTAAATTATTTATGGAATCTATTTGTGAGAAATTATTTATAGCTTATGTGAAATGAACATTAAAATCACTTGCACCTTCTAATCAATCAGTTAAAACTTGAACTGTTTTGCTGCTGTTGAGATATACTAATTCCATTTCATTCTCCCTTCTGCCTGCCAAAATTTTTCTTCTTCCTCTCATCCTCTTCCCATGTAATTATTTAGCATTCTATGGCCATTGAAATTAGAACTCTAAATAGTCACACAATGAAGAAGGTATACCTGTTCAAAATAAACATCAGCTTTTAATAACCCATTGGCCTAATACAATGTTAGATTTTACCACATAATGACTGAATGTTTACAGACCTTGTAAATCGACCACCACATCTGTGCCTTGGGAAAATTCGTAGCAGAAATGACCATATGCAAGTCCATATTCTGTGGCTTTGTACTCCATTTTTACTACATTGGTGTTGTTGGATAACTTCACAAATTCTCCTAGAATGTAGGGTTCCACCGTCACACATCCTTGGATAGACTTGCCTTCTAGTATCTGACAAAGAAATAAGAAGGCTGCATATGAATAGTATTTCCATGTAGATACTGTCCACTATGTTCATAAGGTTATTTCTGCCTTGTCTGCTGCTAAATTCCTGATAGCCTTTTGTTTTCTCCTTACCAAGAGTACCACCGATGGAATGTAAAAGATTTGTGTAGGGATGTTTTGCTCATACAGTCTTTTGTTGAATTCTGTCACATAGTACTGAGCTGTCATTTGCCGCTCCACATCATTGAAATGATACATAATCTCTTTTTCTTCTTTGTATTCTTTGCCAACATATCTAGGGATAATGTAACACACAGCACAAATAATATTTTCCATTTACTGGGACTAATATAACACATGCCACAGTAATATCTCATGTTTATCTAGGAAATGTGTTCATTGCTCTTCTCCAATAGCAGCTCAGATATGACATGAATATATATATATATATATATATATATATATATATATATATATATATATATATATAATATAAACACAAAATATAAACACATAATATAAAAAATGTATAAATATAAACATATTAAATATGGTCTAGGCAGAATGACCGTATGAATTTTCCATAGCTGAGGAATCACCATCTTATAAGTCAGTCTGGGTTCATAGTAGAAAAGGGAGCCATGGTTCTGAACCCCCTTCTGTTTTCCTTTATTTTCTCCTCCACCTTTTATTTTTTTTTGCCCAAAGGAAAGAAAAATATTGTATGGCTGACTTAAGTTTTCCTCATGCTTGGAAAGTGTCTAAGGAAATAGGAAAGGATATAATCTTATGCAACTGATGGGCTATTAAAATGCTCTAGTAGTGGGAAGAGGGCTTGAAAAACATTGATAATATTGAAGAAAGACTTCTCCAGGAAGAGCTCTGGTTTTCCTGTGGAGGAAGAGATTCACGATAACATAAATCACTGAAAGTTCCCTACCCTCAGGATTCAGGTTGACCCAGGATATCTGCTATCATAATGTTGCCCTCTCCTGTTTTAACTTCAGAAGTAACCTGGTCTGGCAATTAAAACCTCTACATTACAGCCATCCTTTGATAATATGGGTGCTCAGTACATGTGAGTACTTCAAGTCAGCAATACTTCTATTGCTGGGGAATTCTGGGAATCGAAAACGAAGTCCATAATCTAGAGGGTACTCAGATTGGGAAAGGTTATCTCAGGAAGCAGATGTGGGAATCAAGTAGTGGAAGACTTCTTGAGTTTGTGTTGTATTTGCCACTTATCCTAGGCTGCTAAAACAACATGTGGCCTCAGCAACGGTGGAACACTTTACAAAGGTCAAAGAAAGATTCTGCTACCAGGAGCCCTATATTTAATCAAAATGTAACATAATATGGAGCTTGTGTGAACTTTTCCAGATCATATGTTAACTTGAGTCATACCTTCCCAGGGTTTCTTCCTGGTGCAGAAAGTGTATCCAAAAAGCATTCCTCTGCTTGCCTTTCTTTGCCACACTCAAGTTGTCTCCAATATATGCAGCTGTCTCCTGAGCTGTCCACAGCCCAGATATCTTAGAGTATTTCAAAAGAAGAGCATCTAGAGAGAAAAATGGATGAACTGAGAGAGCTACAGTATGTCACATGTGCTTTCACAACCTGATCTGTAAATGCAGCATAGTGCTATCAGTCTCATATGTGCAGAGAAAAGCAAAACAAGATGAATTGCCTTGGACTGAGAAGACATTTCTCAATAATATCTTGCCAATGACTACAGAATTAAAAAAAATACCCATGGTTATGCTCCCAAAGGAAATATATTGTATTGTATATGATAACTACAAAAATACTAAAATCAAAATAAAGTCCTCTGTAGCAGATACAGAACTTTATTTGAAATATCTGGATATCAATATTTAGATTCTGCCTCTCATTAAATCTCATTAAAACTCATTAAAGTTTCTTTACATCTTACATTTTTAAGAATATAAACATGATACAAAATCCACCGAAAAAACCAATTGTATCAAGGATAATAGCGAGATCTGAATTCAGAAGTCTTGATCTTTTCTTAACTTCTGCACTCTCATTTCTTTTTCTTTATTTTCGAATAAAAATACATTTTATTCAACTTTACATCAACATTTTGTTAAAGTTCGCATTGGCAGGGTATGAAGCTGGTGTGTTTAATTAGCTTCAACATAGCCATAGGGTGAATATCATGTCCTTCACTGTACTACCCTCTTTCCATCAATGAACTACAAATTTCCATATAATTGTCTGACATCAGCAGTCATAGAACTTCTGTATGAGTGGTCAACTGCATCTTAACTTTGAAGAAGGAGACCCAGCAAAAAGATGGGAGAGGCCCCTGGAACTACTGGCATTCTATCTGATGTCATGGTAGCATGGAAGGGATAGCATTAATTGCATCATTACCCCCAAAATGATTATGTGATTGGTTTTACATAATATGTAAAACTATCTGTACAATGTACAACTGTCTGCTACAGACAGTTGTAATACTATACAGGATAGAGCCTGGATTTTGATGTTCATACATTAAGATAGAAATTGGGCAAGGAAAAAAATACAAATTCAGAATAAGGCTAGACAATATTAACTGATATTTATTCCTCAATGTTTGGTGGTAAATATGTAAGAAAATAAGCATAGTGCTATCTGCTGGCCATAGCAGTAGGACCTACTGAGCTCCTGATCCCAAACAGGGTGGATGAACAGGTAACCCTGCCATGAGCCAAATAGTCCAAATTTATAAATCAATATGAAAGTGCCAAGATGCAATCAACTACTATCTCTGCAAATAGTATAGTTTTACTGGGATCAAAATTCCTGGAACAAAGATAATGGTTTAGAAAATGGTTTACACTTACAGTGTGTTTTATGCAGGAGGTTTGGTTTAAAGAATCCTGTATTCTTCATTCTGTCAACCAGCCAAGCTTGTTCAACACCAGAGAGGAGTTTGTTATAATCATTGTTGCTCAGAATACGAGCTTGTTGCATTTGTTCTTTGATCATGCTAATAAAGGAAAAAGAGCTTCCACTAGAATTCATTAAGGAGGGACTTCCCAGTTCAGAAAAACTACTGGAAAAACTTGGTCCTTTGTACCATGATTTCAGAGAGCTTGAGGTGGGGGAGCTGTTCAAAATGCCTATTCTATTTTCACCTCCATCTTCTTCAGTTGTAGTACAATCACTGGAATGATTTGCAACTGGCTTGTTGACCCATCCTGATGAACAACTTGGGGCCTCAGTCCTGTAATTTTGTGGATCTTTTATTATATCTTCACTGGCAAATGGTTGACTTAGAAGGTCTGTTAACGCTATTCTATCATCAGAAACCAGTTCCCAGTCATCTTCTGCTTGTGTTTTAACTTCAGATATTTTAGAGGAGCATCCTGTTAACATCATATTGGCAGATTGGTTAATCCAATTTTGTACAAAATGGTCACCTTCAGCTTTTAGTACATTGTTTCTTATAGAAGCAGGTACTGACTTTTCACTGGGTAGATCTGGGTTCATTAGTGAATCTTCTGTTCCATCTTCAGTTTCTCCTTCTAAGTCAACCATTTGCCAATGATTTCTATTCATTGGGCCTAATTCTTGTGTACTGTTTGCATTGTCTTCGATGCTTCCTTTTCTAATACTAGAAATAGTAGCATTGCTGCTGTCCTTGGTTCTGGAAACCTTCCCTGAAGAAATTATTCCAAAAGGATCTTTTTCAGATGTAATTGCTTTATCTTGTTTGGAGTTGCTGCTACTAGCTCCTCTGAGTGACTGCTTTGAAGCATCCACTCCTGCCTCCATATGCTTCTTTCTTAAGTCTGGGTCCAATTCTTTTGATGTATTAGTGAAAGGTATACTTTTTGGAAAGGGATGCTTTAAAGAACCCATGTCATTTTGAGAGTGTTGAAGTGTGATTTTGTGTATTTTGTTAGTTAATAAACAAAGATCACTCTCTTGAATTTTATTTTGAATATCTTCAATCAACTCTGTAGTGTTCTTTGTTTTCTGCACCTTATCTTGAGGTCGATCAATTTTATTATTGACAATTTCTTCCCAACTAGTACTGGAGCTTGATCTGGACAATTTGCTCCAAGTTCCCAGTTCACTAAAGACTTTATTCCCACTTTGAGAATCAACTGAAATCTCACCAGCTTTGCTTTGATCATCAGAAGTTTCACTTTCCGTCTCTTCATCAAGAGAAACCTGCCTTGTAACAATGTGAGAAATTTTCTTTCCCATTTGGTCTTTAAGACCATCATGTCTTTTCCTTGCTTTCTGTGAAATTGGGATTGCTACACTGTGATTTTCATAATGAGAATTTGCTTCATTAGCACCTATAGTATCCATATTTCTGGTTTCGGTCTTCAGCGTTGTTATACAGGTTCTTGCCTTCCCTTTTCCTGGTCTAATTTTATGGTTTCTGCAAGTACTTTCAAAAACATCACAGACTGATTCATGATGCTGAAAATACATTCTGAGAACCTCCTCAAAGTTCAAATCACAATTCAGAACCTGTTTTTTGACATCTGTTTTGTAGCTATCTGGAATGTAGGATTTGGCATCTGAATTAGGGAAATTTTGCACTTGCAATTGTTCTTTAACTGACATGACCAGGGACATAATGTCATTAGCAATCAGTTCTTTTTCCTGCTCTTCATTTTGAAGTGAATAACTGTAAACATAAAGCTTCTCCAAAGCTTCCTGGCACAGCTGAGTCACCTGATTAAGGCTCTTGCTTTCCCCATACAGTCCCTGATGTACTTTGGCGAGGGAAAAAGCTGCTTTGATAAAACTGTGGAGCTCCTGTTTGCTGGTGACTGGTTCTTTGTCCTTCTTGCTCAATAAACCAATTTCAAAGGACTCCTTTGCTTGTGATAAATAAAATGCTCTCTTTTCTGGAGGACATGCACTTGAACAGCTGTAAGTTAGCAAACATATTCCCCGGATATTCTGAAAAATAATTACAGTGGGAATGAATAGGATTTTGTCAAATTCATGTGTTAATATATATGTTTCAACTCCCTTAAAATCTATTTCAACATGTAATCTGAATTGTTTTCATTAATTTTCCTACATTTAGTGAAATATATTTGTTTTATTTATTTAACATAAATTTATTTAGCATAACATTTTAAATCACTATTGATCTTTATAGAAAATGGAGGAGCTTAGTGGAATGCAGTAAAAACACCTTCAAAAATATGAAAAGAACATAATCAGACTCAAATAAGAATTGATATAGTTACAACAGAAATAGAAAAAAAACATACAAATGAAAGATACAAAACATCCAAATTAATAACGAATCTTGTAAGCTGCTCAGAGTCATTTAGGTATGATGGGTGGTATAAATATGTAATGAATAAATTACATATGGGAATTATAGCCTTGAAATGCAAAATACTCTAGCATCAAGTAAAGCAAGATTAATAATGTCTTGTTAATTTCAACTTACGGGTAACTAAATATGAATTCTAATAGAAGCTGCATTTATAACTATACTTATCCTATGGTAAATGTCAGTGAAATAAATGGAACATGCTTTTATCTATCTTTCTGAACTGCAATATTAATTCAGGCAATAGCAAATAATTGTTTAGAATAACTCATAACTGTTTAGAGTAAAAAACCTCAACCCCTAATGTATGGAGTGCAGTTTAATTTTTTGCTTTATATTTCATCTACACTAGAAATTTAGATTATAATTTGAATCCCAAAAATTAGTTAGGCAGGAGCATATTATATCAGTAGTTGACAAAGACCGCTGTAAAGAATTTTCATAGTTGAAGAAAACAGTAACACTGATCACGGTACTTACAACTGCAGTGAGCACAAACAATGATGTGAACTGACTCAAGGCTGCAGCCAGCTTGCAAGCTTCGGCAGCTGAAAGTAAACGATGATCAAATTCTTTAAGAAGGTTCTAATAAAATAATAATAAGAAAATGTACAATGGAAGATACTCTTCTCATAGTTTTAAATGCATACTTTATATGACATAGACTCAGTTGCTTCTCTTGATTCAGAGACAGTGTATGATAAAAAGAATAGGCTTGAATTACAAACTATTTTGCATGAATAAAAAGCTAAAAATTTCTAAATGTGCCTAAAACAATATATGATAGCAATAAAACATGTGGAATAATGGAATTTTTACAGAATGATTCAATATTGAACTGGAGTAATACATGGGCATATAACATCATTTATTTGCATAATGTATTTCTAGTCAAATAAATAAGGAATGCTGGTAATATATTGGATGGGATGAGAATTTAATGTATGTGTATTTTAGTAAATAAAACATGCCATCTAGGTTCCTGACAGCCTGAATAATTTGTAGTGAATGTAATACAAGTGTATCTGATGCAATCAGAAATATGGATTTCAACATTAATTAATGGTACTTGCATTTGAATTAGAAAATGGCATATATAATGGAATGAATTAGAAAATGGCGTATATGTAACTGGCAATAGCTGGAGCAAGTATTTGTCTTTTTATATAACATCTACTATAAATGAAAAAATGAATGGATTTTGAGTGATGAAAATGTATGTAGAAAGGGAGTGGATACAATGCGGCTGGTTGTAAGGAAAGAATGTTGGATGAAATAAGTGAAAAATAGCTATAGTAACGGCCTGACTACTTCGTTATACAGAAGGGAGAGTTGGGTGCATGCAGATAAACATAAAAGGAAGTTGGACACAGGGGGAAATGGGGAACTTAAAAAGTGTGTATGGTGAAACAAATAATATAACAGATGGTCATGAATGGATGTATGATGAACAAATGTGGTTTGAATAAAAACATCAATGATGTAAAAAAAGATTTGTCATACAATGAAAATGATGAGCTTCAAAACAAAACAAATATATGAAACAAAGGTGAATGGTTTGAGAGGAAGGTTGGATGGAGTTAATGAAAGTCTTGAAAAGAAAGGTGAGAAAGAATAAAAGGCCAAATACGTGAACTGTATGGATGTGGTAGAAACAAAAATGGTTAGCAAGGAAAGACAGCTATAAAGCAATATGATGACTGATGTTGGTATAAATTAGTTTTAGCTAAGTTTATTTTTCTTTTTTCTTGTTTAATTCCTCTGGTTTATATTCTTTACTCCTTTTCTGTGCTCTGCGCAATGCTTGCTCCAAAAAATATGTATATATGAAAATTAGTTAAATCAGGTTCATCTCTGCTGTAAAAATAGTTACCAGGCCAAGCTGAGAATTGTTTTTAAATCTGATGTAATCATCGTCACTCATGGATATAAAGATGTCTGCCAAAATACCCAGTGAGGTAGCTATTCCCTAAAAAAGAACATATATGAACAATTTTATATATATATATATATATGTTTGTTTCTATTTTAGGCTACTTCAAACATGTCAAAAGAAAGTAAAAATACCATCTAAAGCTCTTTATCTATCTAATTCCTAGTGGGACAAGGAAAATCAGTTTTTCACTAATCAGGAAATATTAAAAGAATATTTGCTTTTTTTGAAAAAAAATTGCTTTTTCATTGCAACCAATTTGCAACAATCTATATTCTTCCCTTTTTGAACAGATCTGATCATGAAGATTACAATAAATCTGGACAATATGAGGTAGTTGAACAAGATGAACTTGTAGACACTGGTAAATAATAGAGAACAGTGATATCAGGTACTTAAAGGTTTTATGCCTGCTGAAGCAACTCAAGATTAATTAGACATATCAATATTTTTTCCAGATTAATAGAGAGCTGAAGAATACTAATAAACTAACTCACATCACAGATGCAAATATAGAAATAAGGAAATATATTTAAATTTCACAATTAATTCCCCATCCATATCACCTGCCATTCTTCAATTATTCCAAATCTGTAACTTCTCTTCAGTTAATTTATCTCTAATTAATTTTCCACACTGATCCTGTTTAAAATTAAATTTGCCTTCAATTAATCACCCCCTTTCATCTTAAACTAAATTACTTTAAAGTATAAACTGCAGAGTCATACTTTTGCTGTGATGTTTTGGTGACAGATATGCCTGCATATCTGTCACCACAACATGAGAGAAAGAACAAAGTGTCCACATTCTTCTAGGACAGTGGTTCTCAATCTGTGGATCGGGACCCCATTTGGGGTCGAACGACCATTTCACGGGGGTCGCCAAACAACGCAGTCCGCCATTTTTCCCCCCTTTTCCTTAGCTGTGCTACTCCCTTTTATTCTATTGGCTTTTGAAAGCCAATAGAATAGACTCTCTTGAATAGAGTCTAATTCTATTGGCTTTCAAAAGCCAATAGGAATTGTCCAGGCTGTCTCTGCCCTGCTGAGCCCGCCAAAAGTCCCATTCTGCAAACGGTGCTGCACCAGTTGAGTAGTCCTCGACTTACGACCAGTTGAGTAGTCCTCGACTTACGACCGGTTGGGGGTCGCGGCATTAAAAAGGTTGAGAACCACTGTTCTAGGAACTCTATTTCTTTCTTAGATGCATTCATCTGTATAAAAAAGAGTCTCAAAACTTCAACAGCTATTTTATTTTTTAAAACCAGAAAAGAGAGAACAAAACTGTTCCTTAGATGGCAATGGCTCAAGCACCAAGGGCTTCAGAAAACATGGAATCTTGCCTTTTCAAAATATTTTTATGAAGTGGTCTGTTTGCTGTTCATACTCTATGCATTGGTGTATAGACATTTGAGTCCTTTATGACCGACCCTGTGTTTACTTTCTACATAACCTGAGTGGTGCCTGAGTTCCCCTATTGTCTTACCACCTATTTGGTTAGTGCCCTTTCTGGCACTCATTATTAAAAGCTTGATTTTGCTTGACAGCAAGGTTGGTATTTTTGTCCACACACATATCTATGTTACATGCACTGATAGCCCTATTGTTTTTAGATTGCCGGGGACAGGGATGCTCTGTATCGATTAACTCACTGTCCCCGCTGTTTAGTTTAAATATTCCTCCAGAAAATCTGTGAATTTATAGCCGAGTAATTCAGTCCCTTTCTTTTGATGGATACAAACATTTCTTTTGTACATTTTTTCATGGGACCAACTACTGACATCATGACTAATATATACAAAGCCTTCCCCTTTACACCACTCCTTTAGCCACATATTGAATTGTGCTATACGCTGGCCTTTTCCATTTTGCTCTTTATACACTGGTAAAACCTCTGAAAAAGTTAGCCTACAGCCTATTTTGCTAAGTTCCTGCCCCAAGTTCTGGAAATCGTTCTGCACAGAGAGTACATCTTTTTGGGACAGATCATTAGTGCCAAGATGTACAATAGCCTCCACATCACAGTCCTTGCTGGTATTCTTAATTATTTTAGAAATATGCTTCTTATCCCTACTGGCAGTAGCCAATAATCATTCTTTGTAATCATTTGAATGTATACAATCAGTGTATAACATGTCCATTTTTAATATGAGCTTTTAATAAGCATACAAAATGCTCCAACATAGGTCATTACTGGGTAGAAAATATTCAAGGTTTTAAAAAAGTACATTTATTACCTTCTTATCTGGCTGGGGAAGCGTAAAATAACCCAAAATTGAGGCCCAAATCAGCTCTGCTGCTTCATACCACATCCCTGAAATACAACACCCATAAACAGATGTTCATTTTTAAAAAGTTTGTTTTATTTTTCAAAAAGAGTTTTACTAGTGATGAATATTGGAGTTTACAAATTCTGATAATGACAGGGATTGAGCATTTCATGATAGGAACTAATACTCTTAATGAGTATTCATAATTTATTTGTTACCATTGTCAAAAAAACGTATTTTATATGAATATCTACATCTATTTTTTTCTCTGTATTAAAAGACAGTAATTACATTTCAACATAATGCAAAACAGACTGTGTATTAGAAATTATATCAAATCTTCATATTTTTGTTAAGAAATATTTTTCAGCATGAAAAATCTTTACTCATACTAGAAGATCCTTTTGTTTGTGAATGAATATCCATATTAGTGCCTTCAAATTGGTCCTGCGGCCTGGCAATGACATGGAATCCATGAAGTTTTATTGGCAGTTATAGATGGTTTGCAACTGCCTATTTCCTACACTTGATAGGGAATAACTGACCCAAAGTCGTCCAGTTGACTTTGGTGCCTAAGGCAAGATAAGAAATCCAGTCTCCCAGCTACTAATCCAATGTCTTTAATCACTATACTAACTGGCTCTCAAGAGATCATTGCTGTTTTATACTCTGGTTTCTCTTCAGATCGTATAAATCTTTCGTCTTTTACTAAAGATTTCCGTGGAGAGGAACATTTATGAGTTTTGTTGTTAGACCAATTATCAATTTAATAGAATATTTGGATAAGAACAATCAGATCTCTGCAGGATTGATTTTTCTAGATGCTGAGAAAGCCTTTGATCAGGTAAATTGGCAATTTATGTTAAGATTGGTTGAGGAAATGAATTTTGGAGATAAAATTTTACAGGCTCTTAGAGCAATTTATCAAAGATAAACAGCACAACTTATAGTTAATGGAGGTTTATCTGAAGTATTTCAAATTGAAAAGGGGACTAGACAGGGTTGTCCATTGTCGCCTTTGTTGTTTGTTTTAACTTTGGAAATTTTGTTGATTAAAATTCGTGAATCATCTAAAATAAAAGGAATAGAGATTAATAAGAATAATTATAAATTAAGGGCTTTTGCAGATGATCTGGTTGTTACTTTGTCTCAACCAACTTATTCAGTAATGGAGTTGTTACAATTGATAAATCAATTTGGACAAGTCTCTGGTTTTAAAGTTAACAATAATAAGACTAAAATATTGCCAAAAATATGACTAATTTGGATAAGGAGACTTTAGTTAGATTGACAGGTTTTGAAATTGTTAATAAGGTAAAATATTTGGGGGTATTTTTATCCGCTTCCAATGCAAAACTGTATAAAAATAATTATGAAAGGTTGTGGCTTAAAGTACAAAAGGATTTAAACGATTGGAAAAAGTTGCAATTATCTTTGTTGGGGAGAATAGCAGCGGTTAAAATGAATGTTTTGCCAAAGTTTCTTTTTTTATTTCAAATGATACCTATTTTGAAGAACGAGGCAAGTTTAGATGAATGGCAGAAGGGTATTAATACATTTATTTGGGCAGGGAAAAAACCAAGAGTAAAATTTAAAATTATACAAGATGTACGAGAGAGAGGTGGACTCAAGGTACCGAATTTCAAATTGTATTATGATTCAGTGGTTTTAACATTGATTAGTGATTGGATTAATTTAACAAATGTAGATATACTCCTTTTGGAGGGGTGGGATTTATTATATGGATGGCATGCCTATTTAATTTATAATAAGAAGGTGGATAGGGCTTTTAAGTCTCATATTTTAAGAATTTCTCTACTTCGAGTTTGGAAGAAATATTATAGAATAGACTCAAGAATTCCATTATGGGCTATTCCGGGGCATGCAATAGAAGGAATAAGGAAAGGAGTGAAGATGGACAGTATTTCTATAAACAATTACTTAATTGGGATGGGAAGAATTGGCAATTAAAACATATAGATGAATTAGCACAAGAAAATATTATTTATTCGTGGTTTCAGTATAGACAATTATTGGAAAGGTGGAAGATAAATTATAAAGTGGGTTTGATTAGAGAGGATGAAAATTTGTTGAAACAAATTAAAGATCAAAGTTGATCTCATATAAAAAGAATTTATGATGTATTAGTGGAGTTAGATTCAGAAACAGAATTAGTTAAAGATTGCATGGTTAAATGGGCTCAAAATTTTGATGAGCCGGTTTTATTAGAAACATGGGAGATAATTTGGATGAGGAATGTTAAATTCACGCAAGCACAAAATTTACGGGAAAATTTTTATAAAATGTTTTACAGATGGCACCTTGATCCACAAAAGATGTCTTGTATGTATTCAAATTTGCAACCTAAATGTTGGAGATGTGGTTGTTTGGATGCAACGTATTATCATATCTGGTGGTCATGTAAAAGTATAAAAGTTTTTTGGATAAAGATATGGTGGAATATTCAAAGAATTTTTAAGAGAAGGATAAAATTCACTCCACAATTGTTTTTGTTAGGTATTATTGTTGATTGTGATGATAAAGAAATTATTTTAATGTTAAATTTAATTACAGTGGCAAGGTTGTTGATAGGACAATATTGGAAGAAGGAATTTTTGCCTACCTTGGAGGAATGGTTTTTTAAAGTTTCTTATTTATCTGAAATGGCAAAAATTTCGGCTTATTTGAAAGATCAGTCGCAAGAGAAATATCTCTTGGTGTGGAAAAAATGGATAAACTTTATACAGTATAAGTATGATATTAAAAGATATTATTTAGCTTTTGAATAATTTATGTTTAAAGTTTAAAATTTAAGATAATAAGTATTTTTTATTATATATATATATATATATTGGACTTTTTTATTATATATATATATTGGATTTTTTTTTTGTAACTTTTGTTTGGGGTTTACTTAAGTTTAAATGTTTTGTATTTTTAGTTCTAGTTAACCCTATATTCAGCTCTGGGAAGAGGGGGGGGAGGGTTTTTGGGAGGGTAGGGAGGTAGTGGGAGAGGGATTTTATTGTAAAATTGTAAAACTTTTAATAATAATAAAAAAGAGATCATTGCTGTTTTGTTATTAGTGTTATTATGTGCAACTTCTTATCTCCTTAAGTATTTATTTTTATAGATTGGGTTTTCCACCAAGTTCATCCATATGAAACAGTTATTATGCAATCTGTTCCAAAGTTATAGCTTATAACACAAAGAAAGTGAGATTCTTGGATTGATCTAACAAACCTACCCAGTTTCTGTAGAATCTGTCCTCTGATCTGTATACAGACAGATTGAACAAGAATACGATCACTTTCTTTACAGTACTTCCATACTCCTAAATAGCAAAGGAAAAGGTCAGTAAAATATCATTCAGAGCTTTAAAGATGAGGAATAATAATAGTAAGACCAAAGTTTAACACTTGTTTGAAATTAATAGTTCTTGTTTTACAGCTAGTTGTTTTGTAACTTTAGCTCCGGGAGACATTCAAATACGTAAATACATGATTATTTTATATTTTATTTAATTACCTATATTTATCATTGGATTGTAATTACAATGGTATCTGCTTATATTATATATTTCTACAAAGATTCATTAATTAACACACATACACACACACACACACAAATATATATTACAGTTCTTCAGTGAGCCAAAATATGGCTATTAAAAAATAAAGATATATTAAAATTGGTTCCCAATAGACTTAAGATGCCAGATGAAACATGAAAAATTAAAGACCAAAATGAAGTTTTCTCCCAACAAATTTCTTTATAACTTAAAGAAAATACATCCAAAATTATTTGCATATCCCAGTGTAGGCCATAATTATTAACAACTGGAATTTATCAATTACAATGGAAAGAAATATAAAAACCATAATTTATTTACCTGTTGCCCCATTGTCAATAATTAGACTGCTAAGAATATATTCAGCCTTCAATAATTTACCTAGAAATATTAAATATTTTTGTTATAATCAACATAAGAGGGCAATGCCACTTCATGAGTAAGGTTCCTTGAGTTGAAATGATCACCAGGGTGAATACAGAAAGCTGCATTACTTCACATGCAACTGCACACACGCATCAACTTTGTGGTAATAATTTCTCACCATGCTTGACATAATGGGGCGTTGTCTTACCTGAACGCCTTTTCTCAGAAGGATGATGTAGAATCCACCGGATGGGTTCATGACAGCCTTCCCGCCCGACAGACTACGTCAAAACTTTGGCCACACCCCTCCTCTGGGCGTGACTCCAGTTTTGACTGAGACGAGAGTTGCTTGTTGAATTCTATGTAGTAGCTCCTTGTTAGCCACCTGCCTAGACCATCTGTATGGGGGTGTGTGGATTCTACATCATCCTGCTGAGAAAAGGCGTTCAGGTAAGACAACGCCTCTTCTCCAGCAGGATGGCTGTAGAATCCACCAGATGGGGCATACCAAAGCCCTCATGTCCCCTTGGGAGGGAGTGTCTAGGCCACTGGATCCTGAGCAGAGACAACCTGTTGTAGCACTCTTCTACCAAAGGCAGCATCCGCCGCGGCAAAAGAGTCCACACGGTAGTGTTTAACGAACACCGAGGGAGAAGACCAAGTTGTGGCCCTACAAATTTCTTCCACCGAGGCTTGTGTAGACCATGTGGCCGATGTGGCAGCGCTGCGTGTTGAGTGAGCTGTCACGTGTGGGGGCACGGGAATTGACTGAGAGGCATAGGCTTGGGCTATACAAGCTCTAATCCACCTACCTATAGTTGAAGATGAAACTTTCTTTCCCATAGTTGATGGTTGGAAGGAAACAAATAGTGCTTCCGACTTACGGAAAGAAAAAGGACGCTTTACGTAATAATACAGAGCTCTACGCATGTCTAGTTTGTGCCATCAATGTTCTAGCCTGTGTGTGGGTTTTGGACAGAAATTGGGAAGAATTAGTTCTTGAGATCTGTGGAAGATGCTGTTTACCTTCGGGATGAACGCAGGGTCCGGTCTAAGGACCACCTTGTCCCTAAAGAAAGTGCATAGATCTTTTCTGACTGATAGTGCTGCTAATTCTGAGATCCTTCTAGCTGAAGTGATAGCAACTAGAAAGGCTACTTTTAAGGATAAGTGGTGGAGAGAGCATGAATTGAGAGGCTCAAATGGGGTTGATGTCAAGGCATGTAGAACCTTAGGCAAATCCCAAGAAGGATACCGATGTACCACGGGTGATCTGGTATTGACTGCTCCCTTTAGAAAGGCGCTAATCGCCGGATGTTGAGACAAGGGACTTGAAATGTCACAGGAAAGTAACGTTGAGAGGGCCGCTAACTGTCTACGAATGGTGTTGGATGATAGGCCTTTATTTAATCCTTCTAACAAGTAATCTAAGATATTCGGAATAGTAACCGAGAGTGGATCCAAGTGATGTATTGAACACCACCTGCAGAACCCCTTCCATGTAGCATCGTAGATCCTGTTTGTCGAAGGATGCCTTGATGCTTGAATGATCGATACCCCGGGTGAGTAGGATTGCCTGGCTAAACTTTGCCGCTCAAGTGCCAAGCGGTTAGTTGTAGCCACTGAGGGTCTGGATGTAAGAGTTCGCCCTGACTGAGGATCACTCGGTCCGGGGGAATCCTCCATGGGGATGATATCGAGAGATCCACAAGGTCGGCAAACCACGGACATCGTGGTCAATGTGGAGCAATCAAGACTACTTCTGCACCTTCCAGGATCAACTTGCGTATGGTTGCCGGTATTAATGGGAGTGGCAGAAAGGCGTACAGGAGTTGCGCCGGCCACCAACATCGGAGAGCGTCCGTTCCCTCTGTTCCCAGTGTCGGGAATCTGGAGAAGAACCTGGGTAGTTATGTGTTCTTCGGGGTGGCAAATAGGTCCAGGTGCGGTCGACCGAACCTCCGTGAGATCTCCTCGAACAGAGCCGGATCCAGGCACCATTCCGCATGGTCCACTTTGGCTCTGCTCAGGGAGTCCGCCTGGAGATTTGCCTCCCCTGAAATGTGTTCCGCCCTGATGGAACCCAAATTTGATTCTGCCCACCGAGCTAGGGCTGATGCTTCCTGCATCAGTTCCCAGGATCGTGTTCCTCCCTCTTTGTTGACATGGGTTTTTGCTGCCACGTTGTCGGTTAAAACGAGAACATGTTTTCCCGTTACTAGGTGGGAGAATCGACGGAGGGCCAGGTGTATGGCCCGAAGTTCCAGCCAATTGATGTTGTGAACGAGATCCGAGTGTTTCCACTGATCCTGAGCTAGGTGAGTTCCCAGATGGGCTCCCCATCTGAATAGACTCGCATCTGTCGTGAGAGTGATCCGGGTCGGTTCCCTGAATATGTTTCCCCTGAGCATCGTGGGTGATATCCACCAATTTAGGGACCTCAGCGTGTGAGGTGGGACTGTAACCCTCCTGTTGGAGGTACTGAGATTCCTTCTCTGATAAGGGAGGAGGAACCACTGTAACTGTCTTGAGTGGAGTCTTGCCCATGGAACGATGCCCATGCAAGATATCATTTTCCCCAGGAGTTTTAATAGCTGTGCCAGAGGCACTTTCCTGTCTTTTTGAACCTGATGGACTAGTTTCGAGATGCTGATACGACGCTCCTGGGAAAGATATACTTTGCAACGGGATGAGTCTATTACTGCCCCCAGATGCTGAAGCTTTCTTGTGGGAGTGATGTGGCTTTTTTCGAAATTGACTGAAAATCCGTGATTCTACAGTGTGTATATCGTGGTTTGAATGTCTAATTGTGCTTGCTCGTGTGAGCTGGATTGAATTAAAATGTCGTCCAGATAGAACTGTACGCGCACCGGCATCATCCTGAGATGGGCCGCTATGACTGCTAGTATCTTGGTAAATACCCTTGGGGCTGAGGAGAGTCCGAAGGGTAGGGACCTGTATGGTAATGCCGGTGAGCGTAGGAAAATCTGAGAAATTTGCAGTATTTGGGATGAATGGGAATATGCAGGTACGCCTCCGTGAGATCTATTGAGGATAGGAGGTCTCCCTTCCTGATACTGGCTAATATGGACTTTAGGGACTGCATTTTGAACCTCCTGTAGGTTACATAATAATTCAGACCCTTTAGGTCCAGTATCGCCCTCCACCCTCCTGAGGTCTTTGGGATCACAAAGAGGATGGAGTAGAATCCTTTCCTCTCCTCCTCCTTTGGTACCCTTTCTATGGCCTGAATTGACAAAAGGTGAGCAATGGCAGAGGTTACCAAATTTGCCTTGGATGTGTTTCTGGAGAGGGGACACCTGATGAAATGGTTTGGTGGGAGAGAGTAGAACTCTAAGGAGAGACCGTGTCTGATTGTTTCTAATACCCAGGCATCGGTGGTGGTCTGCTCCCAGACCTTGCTGAACTTCCCTAACCGACCCCCTATGGGGGAGTCTTGTGTGGCGTCACTTGGAACGCTTAAAGGGTCGGCTTCCCGATCCCCTGAAGGGACGTCTGGATTGGAATTGGCCTCTGGCTCCCATGTTTGGGCGATCCTGGGAACGATCCTGTCTCGGATAGAAGGATTGTGAGCCTCTAGACCAGTCCCAGGATTGCCCTGTTCAAAAGGGCTGTCTCCACTCCCAGGAGCTGCTTGGACGGAATTCCTGTCTACGAAATTCTTGTGGATTTTTCCTATCCAGCTTTTTTGATGGGTGGACTAGGATCTTACGTTTGTCCCTGCTTTCACTTACATGTGGATCCAAAATGGATCCAAACAAGAATGACCCACTGTATTTGGGCCACTTGGCTTTTAGGTCAGTTTTCCAATTCTTGAGCCATAGGAGTCTGCGAGAGGCTACTGTGGCTGCTATAGACCTTGCGGTGTATTTGGTTGTGTGTAACGAGGCGTCAGCCATGTATTGTGAGGCAGCCAGTATTTTGGCCAAAGTTTGGTGAGTTCTGACCTGATCAGGAGGTACAGTGGTTTGCAGCTCGCAAAGCCCACATAATACAGGCCCTGGTGAAGAAAGACGAGGAAGTTGCCGCCTTGGCCGCCCAGGCTGAGGCCAGGTGTGCGCGACGGAGGGAGTGTTCAAACTTCTTGTCTTCTGCTCTCAGAGCCTCTGCCATGTCCCCTGGAATAGCAGACATGGAAAACAATGAAATCAGGGGACTGTCTACTGTGGGGACATCCAGCAAGTTGGAGAAGGAAGGAGCCACATTAAATAACTTCCTCTCCACGCTGTTAGGCATAGGTGGTGCTGCCAAGGAAGACCATTGCTCCTCTACAGAGGTGCGAAATACCTCAGGACAAGGGATGTACTTGTCCTGTGCTACTTTTTTGGCGAAAAGGGGATTAACCTCCTTACTTGTGGAAGGTTTCTCTTCCTGAACTGAGGTTATATTGACAGTGGAAACTGCCTTGATTAACAGGGATTTAAGAAGAGCTGGGTCAAAGAGGCCAGAGTTTGTTGTCTGCTCAGGAGTGGTCCCTTCGTTCTCCGAAAGGGGCATGTCAGTCATGTCCAGGTCTATTGATTCCGCCTCTCCTATTTGAGAGGAGGTCTCAGAGATATTTGTAGCAGGAGCCTTGTTCCGCCCTTAAAGGGATGGGGGTTGAAAGGCTACTTGTCCTTTAGAGGACATAAATTGGGAGAAAGCATCTTGCATGAATGCTTGAAATTGGGCAGACCCTATGTCCTCCTGAGCTCTGGGGGAGTATGGTCTGGTGAGGATGCTGGTGATGAAGAGTGAGGGGAGTCCATCTGTTCGGTTTCCCCCAGAGGAGACCAAATTCTGAGGACTTCCTGAGAAGTAGGTTCTGGTATAGGGGCCTCCAATGGGGCAGGGGAAACCATGTCAGCCTCATTGGATCTGATTCTCTGGGCCCTGGAGAATTGTCTTTCAAGTGCCAAATGTCTCCTCGAGGCCTCTCGCTCAGCTGTTTTGGAGGGTCCCTTCTGAGAAACATGTTTTGTTTTGGCCTTCTTTGCCCCCCCCACTTCAGATTCTGAAGATCTGCACTTTTGTTGTTGTTGTGGGGGGGCAGTTTGGGACCCTGTATAGCTGAATGCGAGACACTGTCTGCCATTGTGGCCAGGTACCCCGAGTAGGCAATACCTGGAGTGGGGGAAAAACGACACGCAGATCAATTGCAGATATTTGAGGCTTACAAGTCTCGCTCTGCACACAAAACAATGGCTGGACAGACAGGCTCTTTACTGAAGAGGAAAGATCCTGTTAAGCCGGTGACAAAGGTCACACTATAGAACAGCTGGAATTAATTTAGAATTTCCTCACTCTCCTCCACCAAGGCCAGTGGATGATAATGACCACAGGCTTATTAAAAGGGATTGAAAGGTAATTGGTTGGAGTAATTGTATGTTCCCCCAATATGTGGGCTGTTAAAACAGACCCAAGGGTGTAAAATTGTAATATCTCTCTCTCTCTCCTCCTCTCTCCTTTTTATTTCTATTTTTATATTATTATTATTATTATTTATATATATATATATATAAATCTGTTCGAACAGAAGGAAAAGGGGGGAAACTGGGAAAACCTCCGGGTGGATGACCCACCTAAAATGGAGGACTACAGTGAGTACACCCAAGATGGCGCTGAGGCTGCAGGCCACACCCTCTAACTGTCAACTGTCAAGAATGCCACGAGGCTCAAAATGGTGATTACAGTTCTAACGGATGCTTTGCCGGCTGAGGTAATGAGTGGAGTGAGCAGATAATCTGCGTATCTCCTTATTCGGTTGCCCAGGGCTCCGCAGTTCTCCCGGTCGTTTCGGGGGGTCGCGGGGGCTTTAGCGTTTCAGCTGAGGGGAAAAAGGACAGCCTGTGTTGCTATCCGACAGCCTATCTACCTCCCTGTACTGCCGCAAGGTGATTCGCGGCTCTGACAGTCATCCCGGAGACCACGGAGCCTTGCACGTCCCAGCTGAGCGGAAAGGAGCACCGCTGCTGTTTGCCAATAACTAAAGGGCTTGTTAACTGAAGAAAAGGCCGGTTACTGTTGGGATACTCTCACGGCGCGTAGCGCCCTCAGGGCAAAGTAGATCTGACGGACGGCTCGGAGCTCCGAGCTCCGAGCCCCAAGCTGGGATCGACTTCCTGCAAATTCAGCTGACCAAGGTGCCAATTTTGTCAGAGAGAGGAGAATTTTGCCTCCAAAACCTTTTACTATCTGAGGAGCTGATTTTTTTTTGCTGTTAACGGGCTTCGAGACTAAGTCAAAACTGGAGTCACGCCCAGAGGAGGGGTGTGGCCAAAGTTTTGACCTAGTCTGTCGGGCGGGAAGGCTGTCATGAACCCATCTGGTGGATTCTACAGCCATCCTGCTGGAGAACATAAGTTTTCTTTTAAATAAATGTAGCTTCCCTTTACTGAAAAATGGCATATGAGGATCTATTTGTTAACTTGGGCTGTAGTGTCTTGTAATCATAGTGTAATGATCAAGACCCACCTTAAATTAGGCTGAGACCAAGCAGCAGCCTTGGTTCAAGACTGGCGATATATTATAGATCAGGAGTCTCCAACCTTGGCAACTTTAAGACTTGTGAACTTCAATTCCTAGAATTCTTCAGCCAGCTTTGCTGAAGAAGAGAGAGTTGAAGTCCACAAGTCTTAAAGTTGCCAAGGTTAAGGACCCCTGTTGTAGATGGTCTCAGTCTCACCCTGTTAGCTAAAGCTGTGATTTATTTATTTGGGAGTGAGCCCTGTTGAACACAGTGCATTAAACAATGAGACAATATACAACCTTGAAATGCTTAGTCGTGTATATGTAGGCTCAGATTCATCCAAACAAATACTTTGTTCTCTTTGAGGTCTTATGCTTTTGATATGCTACTTTGACTGACACTGAATTAAAAAAATGAACAGAAACCCCTCTCTCTATTTTGTTGACATATCTATTTTTCAGACTTTGCCATGAGAATGCTAGAAAACTTAATATTTCTGCTTGTATTGTGTTGGAATGAAATTCTTTTAAAACGATTATAATTTCATTACAGTTTACCAAACTGCTGAACAAAAACAGATTTTATTTTCTTCTTACAACAATCCTTCTCCCAAAAATAAAGAGCCAGTTTGATGTAGTGGTTGAGGTGCTGGTCTAGAAAACAAGAGACTGAGTTCTAGTCCTGCCTCAGGCATGAAATATGGTTGAGTGACTCTGGTTCAGTTACTCTCTCTCATCCCAACTCACCTCACAAGGTTCTTGTTGTAGAGAAAAAAAGAGGACGAGGAAGGAGTATTATGTATGTTTTCTGCCTTGGGTTACTTATGAAGTAATGAGGCAGGATAAAAATCAAATAAATCAAATAAATAAATCAGTAATATATTGGACACCTGAAAAACATCACAATACCATTTATGTTCTTTGCTGAGAGTGAAAGAAAATCCTCAGGTTAATTGTACAATAGTATTTGTAACCTTAAGTAGCTGCAGATTTTTTTTAACCCCTTATATGCAGCTTGAACTATATCCAGAAAATATTAGAAATGTGTAATCTATTTTAAGGCACTCTTGTTCCAAAATACAGCAATTTACCCCTCGGTGTTCAAAACAGCAGGGAGCAGCCTTTAGGTGACAAAAGCTCTAATTAATGTTTTCCACATTATTTCACAATTTTCTCCTGTTTTTCTTCTCCATTAGAAACTTTGTGTTGGCAAAGTGCGTGGCATAAAGAAATGTCACCTTTAGAATGGGACAAAGTATCCTCTTGAAAGTCAAGCATCTTCTAATTGTAACTAGGCCAAGAAAATGCAGAAAGGGTCAAGGGGCTTGCAGACAGCATTTCTTTACCTGAATTCACAGAGATGCGAGCCTGACGGATAACCAGCTGAGGAGCAATCGGTACCGTAGGCTGAAGCTGATGCAGCCGTTTGACAATTTGAAGAAGCTGGCTGGAACCATCAACCCAGTATAGAAATCGGTCAACCAGGAACGCAATAGCTGTTGCTGTCAGATAGTCTCTGTTGGCAATGGAGATTTTTAAGCAAACCTGAAAAGAGGACCAAAAACATGTGAACAGGAAGAAGCTGCCCTAGGCCTAGGGAACTCTTTGCAGGGGACGATCCATAAAAAACATCATTCACCAGGAGATAGAGAAGAGACCAAGCTGCAATATTTGTTCACTTATTTCTCTGAAAGATGTTTACTCTTCCCTTGAACTGCAGAAACTCCCAAGGCAAAGTTGGGAAGTATTGCATCCAATGCAGAAAACGAGTAGAAAAGGTAGAAACTGATTTAAATAAGACTTTACAAAGTATACAGCAGCCTGATATTTTACCTTTGTGTGCAGTGACATTTATTTGTATAATTTTTCTGATTCACTCAGCTTGTTAACCAAAGTTAGATTATTCTGAGAAACTTAATCATGTAAACAAACATACATTGTACTAAGCCATCATTGTTTTAGTTTTTTTATATAATATTTTATTTTTCCAATTTTACATTTAAGTATTTAAAAAGCAATGTGGTGGCTGGGATAATCAATAGTTTGATAACAAAATCTTTAGTACAAATCTCAAGTTACAACCTCAAATATTTCCTCTCTTTTCCCCTTAACATTTACTGTCTCGTATTTAAGCTAATACAGTTTTTATTATATCAGCTCAGTAAAAACATCATTATTACATTTATTTTAGCTTATATGTATCTTAATTAGTTTTTACATTCAATCTTCATAAACAATCCATATCCTATTATTAATTTTTTCCCAATTTTTAGTTTTCCATCAATATTCCAATTTAACCTTTGATATTTATAATTTTCAGGCTTTAGGTAGCCAAGATTTCCTTTATCTCAATTCATAACAGAATCTAATATCCAAAATACACATTTTATCTATTTAAATATAATCTTGTTTTATTTCCTAAAAGTTATCTATTTCCCACCATATTAAACCATCTACTTAATAATACAATATCTCCTTTAATAAACCAAAACCATTATATATATTACCTGGGTTATTTAATAAGTCAAATATATTCATAACAATATTTTTAAGTCTAATTTTTAAATATTAAACAGATAAAATCTTTATTTTCAACTAATTTCCAAATATTTTAAATCTAATGACCAGAATTCCCTTTATCTCAACTTCTCCCTTTAACCCTCTAATTAATAATATGAAATCCCCTCTAATAAATCAAAACCCCAATTTTCTTCAGCCTTATTCTGGCTTTCTTCCTTTGCCAACTAGGCTTCCATATCAGTGCTTTTAGATCGTCAAATAGATCTCCCTCTATTATTATATGTGTTATTTGAAATAAAGGAGACCATTTAATTGCCATTTTTTTTGAAGGACTAGCCCATTTATATTTATTAAGTTGTCTCCCTATTATTCCAATTCCCCATGATTGCCCTGATATGTTTATCTTCAATATAATCTGTTCTTCTTCTTTCTCAAATTTCTTCTGATTTATATAGAAAATGTTTTCCATTTTCAGTGTTGTCGCTCCCTTTTCTGGATTTTCTATTAACTGTATTTGTTGGTCAATTGAGTCCTCTGTCTCAGTATTTGATTGTTCCACTTCTTCTGTTATCTTCTGCATTGTTAGTTCTTTGGTTGTAGTCAAAGTTTGGGTTTGTGAATCTAAGCTGGCATCTTGTTCTTTTATGTTAGGTCTTATTTTATCACAAGCTGAAAGAATGGTTTCATGTATTGCTTCCAACATGGAAAGGATCTTTTCCTGGTCTTCATTCATCTCTTTCACGTGTTTATAAATAGTCTTTATAGTAGAAATCGTTTATCAAGCAAGATTTTATAGTCCAAGGTATTTCATCATATAATAACCAATGTGCCTCAAATAAAGAGATAGGCAATTCCCCACATATAACTCTGAAAATCAGTAAAGATTTACATTCACAGTTCAAGTAGGCCAGTTATGCCACCCAACTGTTCTCTTACAGCTGAGTTTCTCACAGGTGGTGCCAAGGTCAGAAGAATCTTATCTAAGGTCTGAGCTTCGAACCAAGTCTCTTTTAGGAAATAACAAGTTGTAATACCAAACTTCACCACAAGATGTCACCAATGCCATTAAAGGTTTTTTAAGTCCAAAATTTTTATAATCCTTTTTCCAATTTTATTTCTTTTTTGTAGATAAAAGCAAAAGTCTCTAATAAAAATAGGAAAATTTTTGGTCCCCAAGTTCAGGACTTTTCAATCTTTTCACCCATTGTACCACTTTTAGGATATGGCAACATCCGAGTACCACCAGTCGCCTAGCAAGGTGTCAAAAACTTGATGACCAAAAAAAAAAAAAAATGAAAAAAGTGATAAAGTACAGGTAGTCCTTGACTTACAACAGTTTGCTTAGTGACTCTTAGAAATTACAATGGCACTGAAAAAAGTGCCCCCCAAGTGACAGCCGAGCAAGACACCTGCCTGCCCACCCGGCAGCGCTCTTCCTCCTGTCCGAGTTTTTCATTGTTGTGAGCATTTTTGTTGAGGATTGGCAGCGGGGGGGTGTTTGGTTTTTATTCCCCATCTTAATGGGTGGTTGCAGCAGGTTTTGATCAATTCACATGACCCTGGGACACTGACTGTCATAAACATGAATCAGTTGCCAAGCATCTGAATATAAATCACAAGACCCTGGAGATGCTGCAACATTCCAGCTTATTGGCGCTTCTTCTGGGCTCAGCAGAAGCACCAGGATCAGTGCTGCTTTCCAACTGATTGGTGCTTCTTCAGGGCCAATATTTCCTACATATTCCTGAGCTCCAGCTGGAGCCTGGCACTGATTCTGGTGCTTCCGCTGAGCCCTGACAGCCCTGCAGCTCCAGCCATCTCTTGCTCAGGCTTGTGTGGTGCTGCCACCGGTTCAGCTCATTCCCCTCCCCCGCTACTTTTCTAGGATGGTTGTGTACCACCTGCCAGGTGCCAATGTAACACAGGTGGTACCCGTACCACTGGTTGAAAAGCCCTGCCCAAGTTTCAGGAACATATAAATCCAATTAGATTAAAGTTGTTCTTTTAGTGCTTTAATTCCCCTGGGTAGTCAGTCACTGCTATTCTTAGAGGGTGGGATAGAAATTCCCTTCCCTCTCTCCTCACAGGGGGAAAGATACTTCAGGCAGCTTTTACAGGAAAAGAAAGTACTTAGGGTAAAGAGAAGATCAGATCTCATCCAATTTCATCCGTGTTGCTTTTGAAGTGCTTGGTGATAAGTTTGACTTTGGCTGTCTGCAGACTAGTGACGGGCCATATTACTATGGCCGGTATTTCCTCTGCCAGTTTTAAGAGCTGCCCTGGATCGAGCGGAAGGGCTGCCACCCTCCCACAATCAAATGGGGGTCCCCTCCTTGCTTGGGGCCCCTACAGGGTGACTTTCGATCCTTTCCAGGGCCCCCCAATGGAGCAAAACCGAACACAGAAGACAGAGCTTGCTTTCCAGCAGCTGCGGCGGCTGCAATGGCAAACCAGAAGTCATTGGTTTAGTTTGTTGATTAATCTACTGTTGCTGGTTTCACAGATAATGCAAAAATATAAAATATAGTTTATAAACTACAGAAACTGAATTCACACCACAGGCTAAGCTAAGCCATAGTATAGTTTAAGCTTAATGTGAACCTAGGTTTTAAGTTAGTTTACAGCTAAAAAAGTTAAGTTTGGTTCTCACTAAAATCAATGGGGCTTAAATTGTGGAGAATGTATTGTACAGACTTTAATCAGAACTAAAAAGCAAAAGCAGTACATATTCAGATAAATCAATCTATCTGTTATGTTAAATAATAGAAACAAAATGAAGTTTAATAGAGAGATAGATATACGTCCTCTTCCTGATGTATTTTGGGATGAACCCAGGCCCATTCCATCCTTACTCTCATTTTATATTATAGAATAATTTATTCAGATTTGTAGCCATGCATAATATATCTGCATGGAGCACCAATGTTTGGGGGCTTCAAGAGAGAAGCATCTTCACTGCCTAAAGGAACACAAATTCAGGGCACTTCTGAGATTACACGTAGTCCTCGCTTGATGACTGGTTGCTTAGCGACTGTGTGTAATTCCCAAGGACCTTCCCAAGATACTTTTGACTGGATTTTAAAGTTGACAGCCACATTCCCCCACCCCCACCATGTAATTGCATTTTGGATGCTTGGCAACCACCTTGCATTTATGACTATTAGCAGCATCTTATGGGCATATGACTGACATTTTTGGCATTTTTTGCTGGTTTCCAGCATTTACTTTTGGTTTTCAGCATAAATATACCCATATGGGAAAATGGGTTTGTTTTGTCATGCTCCCTTAATGATGGCACTGTTTTCTTAACAATTAATTCTGTGCTCAATTACAGTTGTAAGTCAAAATTCCCTATATTGGGCAATCCCTTGTCATGAAGGAGTTCTGGATAAAGCTTTCATACCTAGTTCAAACATTTTGTCTATAGGAAGAACCTCAATGGTTTCAGTGACTATTGGTTGAGTTAGTGGGCCTTCAGACAAAAATTTAGTTAGGAAAGTTAAAAGGAATTGATCTCAGCAGGCAGCCTCTCCTATCCAAATTTGGGCTTGGAAGCTAAACTGGATGAGGCATAGTTATAACTAAATAAAATTTAGCTGTCTGAAAACTTTACAACAAAAGGTCCAAGAAAGAAAAAAACCACAAGGACAGATTTAATTTAAGCCTTTAATTTTCTTTAGAAATTTATAACTTTTGCTTAAGCGTGTTTTTGCTTAATTTAATAAAACAAAATAAGGAGAAACTGAATAAAACAATTAAAAAGAAACAAAAGAAATACGACAGAAGCAGCAGATATATGTTGTTAATTTATTCACTCAAGGACTCAGCTCAAAAACACAATTCAGAAATTTGAAAGCATCTTGACAATAATGTGGAAAAACTGAAGCTTCTTTCATAGAGGAAGAAACATTCTGTCATCAATTACTGGTCAATGAATGACTGAAATAAAAGTTTCTGTTTGTCTATCCTGTCATTAATACTTGGATACTTTCTTGGCTGCCCTCTGCTTCTGTTGTATTGTCTTCCCTTAGGATTTAATTGATCACCAGAAGAAATGATAGAACAGTATCAGGGGGTATCCAGTGGTCAGTCTAAAGAGAATAGTATCATTCTGCAGACCCTACCCCTTTTGCATGTGCATTGTTATATTGCAACAAAAATGGTGGATCTTACAACATGACAATGTCACACTTGCTTTTATCCTTTCAACAAAAGGACCCAGAATTGTGCACAGCCATCTCTTCACACAAGTGCAAGAACACTCTTTCAGTCATGAGAATTTCACCACATGTCTCCTCTCCTTGTAAAGAAATGTTGAAAGCAGACTCCCTTTCATTATAGTGAGGAAAATTTTCCTGCATATTAGCAGGAATGCAGAATATATGTTTACTCACAAGATCAGGGTGTCAATTACTTTGAAGTGCTCTTCAGATGATTTAGGCAATAAAAACATTCTTTTTGAGGATTTTTTTTAATAAAATAAAAGGCGGCAATTGAAAAGGATTCCCCTTTTACTGGAACATATACTTTCCACCATGGGAGGAATTTCCTATCTAGAAGCACCTGTAAATTGATACTGCCTAGGTATAAATTCTTCACAGTGCTCCAGCATCTACCATATGTATAAGCATTGCCTTCATTGCCTAATATATTTTTCCCCTTTGCTTTTGCCTTCCTTTAAGAAACTAAAACACAAAAGCATGGGAGTGGGTGACCTGCCAGACAAAAGAGTCTTTGAGTCCCTAGGAAAAGGAGATGTGAAGAAGGGTAGGAGGAATCCAAGTGGCCCTATTATTTCCACTTGCACTAATTAGACATTTTTCTGTCAGCTATTGAGCACTGCTGAGAGGCCAAACTCACTGAATTCATTTCTAAAGTGTTTACAGAAGTTTGCATCTGTTTGTGTCTCTTCAGGAGGAAAATAAGCACTTCAATAGCATTGTGAAAAAAAAATCTGTACCAAGTTTCCCTACTCTGGAAGGCTGGTCAGCTGCATAATTTAACTCTCTGCTTTAATACCGAAACCTCTTGTAACCCTCTTCAAAATTAAGTTGACATAAAACAGGGCAAAGTCAAGACAGGGAAGAATATTGCCTATTTTTTTTCTTTTCCTTCAAGGTAAGGTGGCACTTCACTCTGATATATTTAGCTTGATATCAGATGTTGATATTATAAAAAAAAATTCTGGTGTCTCTCAACAACATGCTAAGAAAATATGTGATTACTTCTTTGCCCATCAAATCATACAACAACATTTAGTCCACAAGAAAACTGTAAAACAGATGTAAGACCTCTTCTCCCTAAAAAATATTTAAACATTATAAAAAAAAGTTAGACAAATCTGAAACAATTAAAAAGTGTAACAATTATTTCATACTTGAAGCCTAATAAAGGAACTAATTTCTTCCTCTCAAAATCATTTGTAGAGCTCTAATAAAATTATTTCTCACAGGGCAAGACACTAAATTCTGTCCAATTCAATTCTGTTGGTCTCAAAGACTATAACAAATGCTTGGTCTGCCATCATTTCTTTAAAAAAAATCTATGTGCTTTTGGAATCATCTTCTTTTGACAGATTAATGCTGAATTTTAGCAAAGCTACCTGATAGCATGATGTAGCTGGAAAAATGGTACCCTAGTTCAAATGTTCCTATTCGCCCAGATCAAGAAACTCTAAGAAGAGTTCATCTTGATGAGGCTAATGAAGAGATTGAAACTTCCCTTTTAGATAATCTGGTCAATAAACTAGGATTGGATTTAACAGTGTTTAGGAAAAACAACCCATATTTGCAAACTTATTTTTCACTTTCTGTAGCTATAGTTAAAACTAGCTATAATCTAAGAGTTTTGAAAGCAAACCAGTAATCATAATTGAAAGAAAAGCAATTTGTGTGTTACAGTCCAAAAATGCCTGATAGAAAAAAGGGAGAAATATGCTGATAGAAAAAAGGGAGAATTATGCTGATCAATTGGAAATGCATGGTATATGCTTATACATTACATCAGTATAACCACATATGCATAATATATAAGCTAAGAATAGCTGGTTTCTATATGACTTTCACATGGAATTACTATAACTTTTAAAATCCATCATGCAATGATCTATTACAGGTTTTTCAAAACCCTTTAAGATAATGCCTTACAAATTATGCTCAACTTCTGGAATCTATGTGCAAACATTCATACAATTTTCTTTGCAGTAGTATAGAAGTGGCTTCTTATTGGCATTTTCCATGTTCCCAGTCTAGTTTATAGACTTAATATTTCTTGTAGTCTCTGATCTAAATATAAATCAGGTCTGACTCTGTTCAGCTTTGCCAAGTTAAGGCAGGTGCTGCCACCTGCTGTGACAAAATAAGTTTGTACTGTTAACGATACCAAACTCCTGTCTTTTACAATAGTATCGTCCAGAGCACATAGTTGTCCTAGCGCTTGTATTTGAGTGCTTCCATTCACTATATAAGCTGAGTGATTTTTTTTTTTGCTAGTTATGAAGCTAGTTTTGATCTTGCTGCTGGTTTTGTTTCCAATTCTACACATATGTCCCACCTCCCCATAAAAAGTGACTGGTACATATAGATGTATATAGTGCACCTCCACAAAATTAGTATCATTTCAAATAAACCAAATTTGTAATTGTAATTGTAGTTTTTCTGTAAAATGTAGCATAGAAATCATTGATTCAGTAAATGCAAGCAGCCCAACCTTTAAAAAAACGTAAAGATGATGGATGGGAAAAAGAAATTTTTGTATTCATTATGGCTACAGAGAAGAATAAATATGCATTTACCTTGATTGTCTGTTCAATGTATGTATGTACTGTAATTGAATTTAGGGCACAAAAGGAACTTCATGGCTAGAGAACTGAAGAAGGTGCAAATGGAATTAGATTTGCAGAATTCTATATGTTTGCATCTGGATATGTGTGCAGATTGGGGAAGGAAAAAATGTTTTCCCAAAGAGTGTTTTCTAAAAAGCTCAGAGAGGACGAATGTCCTGTATTCCAGTTCCTTATTTTAGTGATTTAAATCTTCCAGTTTTACAGGATTTATAGTTTCATTTCTAACCGCAAGACCAATGCTATAAAATCAAGCATTTGCCAGAAAAATTCCTACTTTTTCAGAAACACCTGCTCCAGCAATTGTTATCAATATTACAAATACAAAAGTATTTTGTACTAGGCTTCTGCATAGTACTTTAATAGAACAAAAGATAGTAGAGGAAATTTCAATCAGCAAGAGTTAAATGTCTTCTAAAAAGGTATGCTTTTCTTTTGCTTTCCCCTCGTCTTAAATAGTGGTAATTGTGATTCCATTTTCTCTAGTTTTCCACAGGCCAGGCTGAGAAAGTAAATAAGTGACCCAGTCATCCATATATTTTACATAAGGATTTCCATTTAACACAGGGGTGTCAAACTGCTGGCCCATGGGCTGGATGCACCACGTGGAAGCTGCACCCACCCCATTGCCGGCAATGGCAAAACCGACCCAATACGTTGCGTGACATCATGTGATGTCGCAAGTTTGACATGCCTGACTTAACATCTCAAAATCTAGCTATTTATGTTTCACTTAGGGCTAACCATATCCAGGCTGTAAAAATACAGATGAACACTAGATTACAGTAAGAAGTTAGAATTGTCTATATCTTTTTGCTGCCATTTTACTGTTGTCTAAATCAGTGTTTGTCAACCTGATCAACTTTAAGATGTGTGGACTTCAACTCCCAGAATTTCCCAGATGCTGGCAAGGGAAACCTGAGAGTTGAGCTCCACACATCTTAAAGTTGATCCAGTTGAGAAATACTGGTCTAGTTTGAACATTGTGGCTCTAATCATGCATACCTTGTGGCTTTACCATCTACAATAAGAAGACTAACTTTCTTATTCAGTTATGTATGTCTTTAGCAGAATCTAGATTTCATACAATGCAATTGATAAAGTATTATCATAGATAGGAAATTAGCTGCACAATTTACTAAAAAAAAGACATAAAAAGAAAAAAAGGAATGTAGCTTTGGCTGCTGAGTTATGCTAAAACATCTAACCAAGTTATCATGGTTAAATTAAATAAAAAATGGACATGCTACCTTCAGGGGTTATTGAATTCCAACTTTCATCACTTGCAATCAGGTGGGAGATGATGGAATGGTTCCAATCAACATATAGATGACCATATGCACAGGTCTGCATAAAACCAATAATTTGCATGAAGATGCTATTCTTACATGAAGTCAGAATATTTCTCACAATGAGAATAATGAAGCCAGTTGGGCAGCTAAGGAAAGCTCAAGCTGTTTTATTTAATGTAACAAAGAGATACAGCTGTGAACTATGGAATGGATCCAAGTCCTATAGCCTAATTTTCTTCCCCTCTTTTGTTTGAACCATTTCTTCTCTTAAATTTACTTCTTATCCTGTTTATGTTACACTTTTGTAATTACTGCCTTCTTCTTTTTCGGTTCTCTCTTTTCTTAGGAGCTCTTCTCTGTTTTATCTACTTCCAAAAACTAAGCAACAGAACCAATGGCTCCTAAAGTCCTTTGCTGGTTCTGATTCTGTATGTCATAAAGGCAGCTCAGTCACTTTTCACTAAAGACTGAATCACCGCCACCAAGTCCTTTAGAATTCACAGCTGAAGTATTAAGAGTCAGCTGGTTTTTGCATTATAATTCTGCAAGTTATGCTTTCTCATTAAATTCAAATTTTCAAATAAATAAATTTGAATCTCAATGACACTGCAAATCTCAAATATTTTTTAGAGTATCTAAGAAATCTTATTTTCAGAAGTGTGCAGATTTTATCACAGTACATGTAGCTTAACTGCATCAAGAATGAGGCTTACTTCAATGAGTTTGGGCAGCTCTAGCTTGTGATCACAAAACACTCAACTAGAATCAACACCAGGCTATCAGATATCTGTATTCCCAAATAGGAGCATCAATGAAGTCCCTTCTGGCCTATCCTTTGAAGGGAGCTGCCTTCATTTTGTAACCTATTTTTACCTTCTAATATGGAGATAGGGTATAGCACAATGGTTGAGGCATTAGACTTAGTTCAGAAAGATCAGGTTCAAACTCTTCTCAAATAACAAAAGTTAATTGGGTGACATGGGGCAGCTACTAGTTTTCAACCTAGCTCCTACTGTTATAGGAAGAACTGGAAGAGGGAACCATATTTACATTACTTTGAGATCCTGGGATAAAGAATTACAAGCCTAACAAATAAATAAAAATATGATTATGCTAGTCCTGGTGGATATTATCTCCTGAAGTGGAAAAACAGGCAAAAAATAGGGGGGGGGAGGAAAGGGTTCAAAAATAACAATTGAAATAGCAAATATGAGTAAAAAGTGAATGTAGAAGTAATTCTAAGTTGGTACTTAAAAGTCAAAATATTTGGGCTTTTTTGAAAAACCATTCAAATAACTTTAATAACTATTAAAAGTGTTCCTAGTATCCAAAGGGACCGTATTTTCTTCATTTTATTGAATCAATTAAACTTTTTTTATCAGATACATTAATCTGAATTTAAATTAATGAATGACGTCTGAACCACTTAAAGAATTCATGAACGATTGTGCTAAGAGTTACCATATCTTCTTTTCATTTCCAATTCCTAGCTAAAAGTTCTGCAGTGAAAAATCATGATTAAGAGAAAAAAAATATATTGCAAGGTACACATCTCACTCCACCAATTTTTGAAGATTGGTAAAACCAACAATATGGGGATTCTCTCCACTCCCTGCCAGCTCCTCGGTGTCTTTTATGATCGTTCTCATTCTACTAGTTTTGTACAATAGGATTCTGCAGCCAATGCCAAGCTGAACTATTTAAAAGGCTGATGTAAGCAGCCCTGATTGCTTTGCATACTCAGCCAAGCAATGGTCTGCAAACAAAGCTTGGCTTATAACAATGCAAAGCTAAGTCAAATTTTCAGACAGGGGACCCAAGTGCTCTCACAGAGATACTTTGAGATCAGGGAAGCTACTCAAGAAGTAAGATGCTGCATGCTGTGAATAAGGACCACAAAATCTGTCCTTCCAGAATAATAAACACTTCATTCAAGGATCCCAGAGCATTTACAAACACTGGTTCATTCCGGTCGAGAGCTTATTCTAAACTCACCACTTTAGAATAAACCCAGACATAATGTGTTAACTGTTTTCCCCAACAATACCAACAAAGGGTTGTTTGTGTTTTGGGGAGAATTAAAATAATTCCTCAAGTCATATGAAAACAGGAAAAAATTCAATTTTTGCTATCAAGCTGTATTTTTTTTTTTAAAAAATACATAGAATTCAACTGAAAATCTGATAATGCCTCAATTATTTAAAAGCAAAGGGGGAAAAAAATCAAAGCAGGAAAGGAAAAAGCCTTTCTTGACTAATACTAATAATATGGGTCAAAATGTCAGTCAACATACGATTAAAAGGAAAACAAAAAGAAGTGTCTCTTTTCTCCTGCAGTACAATGGTACTGGAATATAAATTACCAACAAAACTGAAATAATACTTCAAAGCCCACAGGGAAAGGAGCACAGGATTTGGGAATAACTTCTTACGGTAGGATGAAACCACGAAAATGATGCTAACCCACAAACTTTGGGACACTTGAGTGAATAGTTTCAAACTAGCATGACCTGGGGCCAAGAGATCTATAGCCTGTAACCCCAAGATCTGCTTTGTTTTGCTGGGGCAGCTGCAGTTATCAACAGATGTTTCAACAATAAATAATTGGTATCATCCCAGAAATGGTTCATCTACCTGGGGTGAGAATATAATGTGTGCAAACATGGCTTTGCTATTACAGCCACATTAATCTCCTATCTATCCAGGTTTCTCAGGGAGTTTTACTGCAGGTGTTTTTCCTAGGAGGGAGCAGACAAATGCTTTTGAGTCTAGGGGCTTTGTGGGCATTGTCAAAGGGTCAGCCTCTACCATAAATTTCAGTCTAAGGCCACACACCAGAAAGGAAAAAAAAAAGTTAAAAAAAAAAGAAAAAGAAAAAAAGGAGCAGGGGGGTAGAGGTAGAAAATAGCCAAAACAAATTCAGAATCACAATAAAACTCCACTTAGTGCCAGGAATTTGTAAAACAGCAACTGAGCCCTCCTCCTCTGTCAAGGCATGTAAGTTACATCACACAAATTAAACCAACTTGCTTATGGTGGTGGAGAAGAATGACTTGGTACTGTTTCAATAGAACTTTAAATATTACAGCTCTCAGGCAAGCACTGCATGATGTCAACATTCAGTATTCTATTTGAACCCACTTGGATTCTTACATTTAACACCTTTTGTTTGGTTAATGGCTCACAATCCCTTGGATAAAGCTTGTAAATACATATCCATGCAAATACTTTAGCTGAATACAGCAGGAAGTGGGCAACTTTTAATAATAATAATAATAATAGTAGTAAAGTTGGAAGGGACCTTGGAGGTCATCTAGTCCAACCCCCTGCTCGGGCAGGAAACCCTACACCATTTCGGACAAATGGCTGTCCAGTATCTTCTTAAAAACTTCCAGTGTTGGAGCATTTACTGCTTCTGGAGGCAAGCTGTTCCACTGATTAATTGTTCTCACTGTCAGGAAGTTTCTCCTTAGTTCTAGGTTGCTTCTCTCCTTGATTAGTTTCCACCCGTTGCTTCTTGTTCTGCCTTCAGGTGCTTTGGAAAATAGCTTGATTCCCTCTTCTTTATGGCAGCCCTGAGATATTGGAATACTGCTATCATGTCCCCCCTTGTCCTTCTCTTCGTTAAACTAGAAATACCCAATTCTCGCAACCGTTCCTTATATGTTTTAGCCTCCAGTCCCCTAATCATCTTTGTTGCTCTTCTCTGTACTCTTTCTAGAGTCTCAACATCTTTTTTACATCGTGGTGACCAAAACTGGATGCAGTATTCCAAGTGTGGCCTTACCAAGGCATTGAAGAGTGGTATTAATACTTCACGTGATCTTGATTCTATCCCTCTGTTAATGCAGCCTAGCACTGTGTTGGCCTTTTTGGCAGAAGATACTGCCAATAGGAAGTTGGGTCCCTTGGATGGGAAGGGTCCAAATAAAATTTTGGAATCCAACAGGAGCATGCCAAATAGGAATATCTTATCTCTATGCATTTGTCTAAAATGTAGTAAAGGCACAAATGAGCAAAAAGTGGAATTGTTTCATTAGGAAATTGCTCCAGACAATTTGTGGTACCTGATGAATTTTGGATATTAGGAATGTTCAAGAGATTCATATTCAAAGGAAAAGCATCATTTGGACCCTGAGTGGGTGTATATGAAACATCTGGGACATCTTAAAGGAACTGCTTCTTTGCTTGGGCTTGTGTGGCTGCTGTTGTTCTATTACAGGAAAAGATGTCTAGTTAAGGGTCCTAACAGGTGCTACATTGCACATGCACAGAACTTTAAGCCACATTTTTGCCCTTTGAACAGATTTGATTTCATTCTTCAGCATAAAATATTTCCTCTATAAAAGGAGGCTTAATTAATTTGTTGGAGCTAACAGTTTGGGTAAGGTGGAGGAAATAGGAGATAGCTACTTTCATGGGATATCTTAGTCTGCCTTCTTTTGTCAGCATCCTAAAATCTGATCCTCAAACCCAATGATAAAATAACCCAAAAGCATACTGGGATTAAAAATATAATAATAATAATAATAATAATAATAATAATAATAATAATAATAATAATAATAATAATAGTGCCTGGAGACAGCAGAATAGACGAGAAAGAACTGGAGAAGATAACAAAATACAAAGACCTACAAATAAAAATAGAAAGACTGTGGTGAAAGCAAGCAAGGGTAGTACCAATAGTAATAGGCTCCTTGGATGCAATCCCAAAACAACTGGAGCACCACTTGAGCACCATTGGCATTGACAAATTCGCTATTAGTCAATTGCAAAAGCGGCCTTACTAGGAACTGCTTCCATCCCGCAACGATACTTGTAATACCATCAAACATCCACATCTGCCTATCCCAAGTCCTGGGTAAGGACTCGATAGGTAGACAAAATGCCAAATCAAGTCTGAACATCTGGCTGACTGTGCGAAGATCAATAATAATAATAATAATAATAATAATGGCAATACATGAAAAAAATAGCTGGGAAAGCAGATAATAATAAAACCTGGCAATGGCTAAGAGCAGGAAAATTGAAGAAAGAGACCGAGGGACTAATTCTGGCTGCACAAGACCAAGCCTTAAGGACAAATGCATACAAAGTCAAAATTGAGAAGACAGCAACAGACAGTAAGTGCCGCCTATGCAAAGAAGCTGAAGAAACAGTGGACCACTTGGTAAGCTGTTGCAAGAAGATTGCACAAACTGATTACAAGCAGCGGCATGACAAAGTAGCAACAATGGTGCATTGGAAGATCTGCAAAAAATATCATTGCCTGTAAGCAAAAACTGGTGGGATCATAAAATAGAGAAAGTCATAGAAAATGATAAAATTAAACTGCTCTGGGACTTCAGAATTCAAACAGACAAGCACCTGCAACATAACACCCCAGACTTAACAATTGTCGATATGAAAGACAAAAAAGTCTGGATAATGGACGTGGCAGTGCCTGGAGACAGCAGAATAGACGAGAAAGAACTGGAAAAGATAACAAAATACAAAGACCTACAAATAGAAATAGAAAGACTGTGGCAAAAGCAAGCAAGGGTAGTACCAATAGTCATAGGCTCCTTGGGTGCAATCCCAAAACAACTGGAGCACCACTTGAACACCATCATCGGCATTGACAAATTCGCTATTAGTCAATTGCAAAAGGCGGCCTTACTAGGAACTGCTTCCATCCTACGACGATATCTGTAATACCATCAAACATCCACATCTGCCTATCCCAGGTCCTGGGTAAGGACTCGATAGGTAGACAAAATGCCAAATCCAGTCTGAACATCTGGCTGACTGTGCGATGATCGATAATAATAATAATAATAATAATAATAATAATAATAATAATAATAATAATAATAATAATAATAATAATAATAATAATAATAATAAAAAACAATAGGAAATAATATACAAATTTGCTTCCCCAAATACTCAGAATCAGCTACCCATCTCCTAGTAGCTTTGAGAAGAAAACCTCTAAAATATTTTCAAATGGAAATACCCTTTTCAAAATTATAATCATAATGTAACAAATAAAACCAGTTTGCTGACCTTTATTCCAACAGAGATCTAGGCAAGCCCACTAATGTCAATCTTTATCTAACAGATAAAATTTAGAATGAATTTTTTCACCTTAAGGGAAAAAATAGCAGAAATGTTTTAATCAATGCCATAAGTAATTATCATGGAATTATTATTTCAGAAGAGATTTATCTACTTGCTACAGGTATTTGCTTTGATAACTAGAATCATAATGACACATATTTGATTTTTTAAATCATTTTATGCCCACCTTCATGGAGGCAAATAAGGCAATCTGTTCTTTATCAAACTAATAGATAAAATGTTAGATTTCTGTTTTTCATTTGCACACTCCAAAGTGTATTTGATGCCCTTGAGTGAGTGGCTTCTTTCATCTCTTCACTGCAGGAAGTCCCCTTGTTCATGAACCCTGTGCTTACATGAAAATGCATACTAAACTACAGATCAGGTTACATATCTTGCAATATGTGAACAAAATCAAACCACTGACCCCATGTCTTCTGATGACAACAAGAATCAATTTAACCATTGACTTGAATAGAAGCAGGCTAGCAACTGTCATGGGGTAGAAGCAACAGTGAAAAATGGCGGTGTGTGTGTGGGGTCACCGGTGTAACAAGGAACCTATACCATCTGTTGGGTCACTGTAAATTTAAGAGCTAGTGCAGGTTTCAAGGACAGGTGTCTTTGGTATCATACCAGTAACTCATGCAGCCTTGCATTGATCATATCTTGCAAATTTGTTTTGTCTTCAAGGTCTATGGCTTGTTTGTATTGCCACCTTTCTGGCACAAAGGGCCACTTCATTTCCTTGGCCTCTTCGATGAGGGTCCTCAAATCAGCAGGGAGTGAAGCTGAAAGGGTCAAAGGGCAGGTAAGTGAGTCAGCCACAAAGGTTACAAGGTGATACCTTTCTGAAAGCATTCCCTTCCCCAGATTGCCTCTAAGGAACTACAAGCTGCCACTTCTTCCAGCAACAGACCAACAGGGAGAGGGGCTACCTGTCATCAGGTGACCTCTCATCTTTTGCCTGCAGCTAAACTGGAGCTGTCTGCCATTAAAGAAAGAAATTTAACAGGAAGAGAAAGACCAGATTGTTTCATGAGTATCAGGACAGAGCATAAGTTGGAAAGATATAAGATGTTCATAGAAAACTCATGAATTTGGATATAAAGAGTTAAATCAAAGGCAAGCCTTGATTGTTCACTTTTTCAATATTACGCACACTAAATAAATATAGGCCATTTCATTATTATCTGATATATTTATACCCTTCAGAGGTTCAAGGTAGCTTATATAGATCTCTATTCATTTTAACCTGGCAAAACAATTCTGTGAGGTATGTTGGGCTGATTCAAAGTCACCCAGTGTGTTTCTAAGGCTGAAAGTCTTTGTCCAACATCTTGAACCATTATGCCACACTGATTCTCAACAAAACTGTTAACTATGTTTGACATTTTGCATCCCAAGCTAAGAACTCAGACAAGTATCATAATGGATTGGATCCAGGTTTGAACACTCTTGTTCTATAAATGGGGTTAGTGCAATGATTTTATTTTCTATCCTGCTAAAAAGTTGTTTAGAAGAAAGTGGGAGATATTAGGAAAACTGAAAAATTCCATCTCAGCCCAATTATCTAATGAATGCAAGTTCTCTTGGTGAAAAGCAACTTTTCATGAGACACTATTCTGATATTAAATTAGGATAAGAGATAAATCTGCAACTATTACAGTATATGTGATTGTTAACTAGAATCTCAAGGAAATCTAGTGATGTACTGTATAGTAGTAAAGACACTGAATGTGGAAAATCCAGCTTTAGGTCCATCCTCAACCATGTTGTTACTTCTTAATCAATGAATCAGTTGTTTTTAAAAATTTCACTAGAATTATTGATCAGCTTATGCATTGGGAATATTTGAAAAGTGTATGAAAATGTTATAGAAAAGGAACTAACATGTGAGAAAAGAAAGATAGTGCTGCTGCTAGGCAAGAAAAAGCAAAAATATATTTATGAAAAATATTCATAATTTTATTTACCAATAATGAGCATTTGCATTTTATTTCAACAATTGGTGCTCAAGGTGATTTGGAGGTTAATAATTTCAAGAATTATTTAATGGCTTAGGGACTTACAAACTGGAAAAATTCCTTTCCAAATCATCTTTTTCTCTCTTCTCCCTTTCATCTCCCAAATTCTGCCTCTTCTGAGCATCATAAAAGATAGTGATAACGGCTACTTGTTTTGAATTCATGAACCACCATAATATGCTGCACCATTCCTGTTACAAGCATGATGCATGCTTTATGAATTAGCTGCCAAAAATGCATGTTATAGCTTTGTGATGTAAGCTTCGCTTCTTAACTACCTCTGTGTGAAGTTTGTAATACAAATACTAAATGGAAAGACTTGCATTGGGATGTCATAATGCACGTTTTATTATCAGGGATAGAAATGGACACCTACAAATTTTAAATTAATCACACAGAAAATCACATTAGGCCATGACCCAACTAACTGCATTTTAAGCCTAGTTTTCTACAATTTCAACCACTGAAGAATCTAAAGCAATAATCTCTGTCACAAATTGTGACATTTATCAATATGCCCTTCTCACTGGTTCAGACAGATTTTTACTCTTATCTCAGCTGAGGATAATCGATCCTAGGAACTCAGAGTCTCAGATCCTTCACTTCCTGAAGCAGGTTTCACCTGGAGGGCCCTCTCTAATGAGGTGATTATAAGGCATTGATGTAGCATATCTGGAACTAAAGCGATTGTTCACCAAGCTTTGCAGCATTTCACCGGGGAGGAAGCAAAGAAGAAGCCACCTGATTAGAAGCTGCACAGCCCATCTGAAGAAAAGTAATAAAGCTGAGATGAAATAGTGACAAGGAAGCAAAAGTACTCCTTATGGAATAAAAAGACCTATGCCTGCTAAACTATACTCTTAAATGAATTGTGCACCATAAGGAACTATTGTATAATCAAAGCTGAACATCAGCAATTCACAAACTGTAGTTAAAGAGGCTGTCTACGCTCCCCAAGGGATGTAGTCCATAGCATTTCAATAAATAATCACCAAAGGGAAAAAAAAATAGATACAGGTAGTCCTCAACTTACAACTATCATTTAGCGACTGTTCAAAGTTACAATGGCATTAAAAAAAGTGGCTTACAACTGGTTCTTGCACTTATGACTGTTGAAGCATCTCTATGGTCATGTGATTAAAAAGGATAGGCATTTATGACAGTACTGACATCCTGGGGTTCTTTGATTGCCATTTGCAATCTTCCCAGCTGGTTTGCAATAAGCAAAGTCAATGGGCAAGATTATATTTGCTTAACGAGTGCAGCGATTCATTTAACAACCATGGTAAAAAAAGAGTGTAAAATTGTGCATGATTTGCTTAATAACTGCCTTGCTTAGCAATGGAAATTCTAGTTACAAGTCAAGGACTACCTGTAAGGAGGAGTCATCATATTAAAATAATGTATTAAGTGTAAATTAAATGATCATGGATGACTTATTACAAAATAGCAAGCACTACTAATGCCTCAGACTACTGTAAGTGGAGAGAAATCTCTGATCTGTGTGCCAGAAAAGATAGTTACAAAACCTGTTACAAGCAGAAAAACTGTGGTACAGATAGTGATTGTTTGGAGACTTTTAATGAATAAGAAAGCAAACATAATTCTGATTTCTTCTTTGATATTAAATAACTTGAACAAACAGTTATTCTTCTAAAGGGTATGATGGCAGGGAATATGGTAGAAAACTTGGATGACTACTTTGTAATCCAATACATTGTTAGTTATTTGAAATTATGTATAGACTTTGCAAAGCCTTGCAAGTATCAATCGTTTGCAAGTTTCCCTGCCTTAGTTTCATTGATTTCAAATAGACTTACACTTGACTTGATCAAGAGTGCATAAATTTGCACTGTAAAATAATTTAATGTTTCTGTTAACATATTGGGATAGCTTTCTGGAATAATATATTCCAAAAGACTAAAAATGCTAGCTTTCTTTAGAAAGGGAAAAGCAATAGTATTTTTATGATTCATAAACTGATTGTATCATAACCTTTCCTAGGGAAGGTCTTGCTTCATCATATGGCACACTATGTTAATGTTCTAATATAAACAGAAATTGTATATATATATATATATATATATATATATATATATATATATATATATATATATATATATAGCATTTATGAGCCTTTGTTCAAAGTATCAAAATACCAGATAATGTTCTTCCATAAAAGCATCTTGCTTTACTTTATTTTCAACAATGACCCATATAATGAAAAAGCAATTAAAGAATTCTAAAATAGGGAAATTTGTCAAATACGTTTGTAACAGAATGATTTTCAGCAAATGGAAAGAAAGTAACAGGCAGTATTCAGGAGTTTCATCATTATTTTTTTCAATAATTTAAATGTATGTGTATTACCAATCTTTGGGAACATTGTTTTTGTCAAGTGAAAACTGCTCCTGACAACCCATGTTTACTGAAGCTTGAAATGGAAACTGACAGCAATTCAATGGTATAATGTGGCCTTCTACTCTGCCTGCCTCTATACCCACATCCTGCTTGGGTTCTAGATGCTTTGACTGCTAGAAAGAATGGAGCACATTAGCGATCATACAAGCACGGGTGGTCAGCCGTATTGTATCTGATGCTTAACATAATGATCTCACCTCCAAAGAGTTGCTCCTTGCTTTCCTTGGGCTGGTCTTCCATAATAAGTGAGGGCTGCTCCAGCATTTGCTTGCATTCTTGCAAAAGACAGTTCACCATTTTCTGATTATTCATGTTGCACACTCCTGCACTGTTGGAATCAAGAGGAGGGGGTGTTCTGGTTGCACAGTGATCAATTACCTAGGAGAAGACACACATTTTAAATGAAAAGAATCCTTTTCAGGCTGACATACCTGGTGAACAAAAGAAGTAGTGGGGGAGGTGATTAACTAAAACATCATCAATTATCTGCAAGGCTCAAATAGGGTAGGATAATAGGATATGTATATTATAGCCTCCAAGGGCTTTATTAGAGAAGGGTATGAAATTACTCCAGGGTCCGCAAGACAAACTGAAGTACAACAAACATCTCCTTGCAGAGGGAGCACAAAGAAAGAATTTGCAATCCACAGTGTTTTAAAGCCCAAACAGTGAAATGGCCAGTGACCTGTGAATAAGAGAATCACTTTACATATATACAACTCCCTGGGCTCAAGTGCTTTAAACTGGAAAAAAATTTGCAAGAAAGCATTCTGGCTTTGAATTAGAGGAAAGAGACAGAATATTATATATACTAGCTGAGTTCTACCATATCATAAATCAATCATAATAGAGCTGTAAGGGATCTTGCAGGTCTTCTAGTCCAACCCCCTGCTCAAGCAGTAGACTCTAAACCAGGGGTGTTAAACTGCCGGCCCGTGGGACAGTTTCATCACACCGAAGCTGCGCCCACCCCATTGCCGGCAATGCAAAAAGAGTTGTGATATGTAGTGACACGTCACGTGATGTGGCGAGTTTGACAGCCGTGCTCTAAACCATTTCAGATAGGTGGCTGCCCAGTCTTTTCTTAAAAACCTCCAGTTATGAAGCACCTACAACTTCTAAAGGCAAGCTGTTCCACTGGTTAATTGTCCTCACTGTTAGGAAGTTTCTCCTTAATTTCAGGTCACTTCTCTCCTTGATTAGTTTCCATCCATTGTTTCTTGTCCTGCCTTCAGGTGCTTTGGAAAATAAATTGACCCCATCTTCTTTGTGGCAGCCCTTTAGATATTGAAACACTGCTATCATTTCACCACTAGTTCTTCTTTTCTCTAGACTGGCGATACCCAATTCCTGCAACTGTTCTTCATATGTTTTTGTCTCCAGGCCCTTAATCATCTTAGATGTTCTTTGCATTTTTTCCAAAGTCTCAACATCTTTTTTGTAATGTGGTGACCAAAGCTGGATGCAGTATTCCAGGTGTGGTCTTACTAAGGATTTATATAGTGGTACTAGTTTAAATATATGATAAGTTCACATACCACACAGGAATTGGAAGATGGCAACCTCCACTTCTCCCCCAACCAATAAACAGTAATGGTTCAACTTCCCTTGTAAATTATCACATTTATAGCCCTTTCTTAAAAAATAGAGAGCTGCCAATGAACTTGGCATTCTTTTATTGGCTGGAATTCTGCAAGATCCACAATTAATATATTATAATGGACTCCAAGTGAGGAAAAACTCCCCCAATTTTTAATGCACAATGCTCCCAATTTGGTTAACTCCTTATCTGCTGAACTTTATTTTCCATGATTCCCTAAACAAGTATGACCTAAAACTGCAGGATGATAATGGGAAGAGAACTAGGTTGAGAAAGAGTAGTCTAGAGATGCTCCCTTTGAGACCAGAATGCCATCCTGTTGTGAGTTTCTCCACCCAAGAGTAAAACATAAGTGGGAGGGAGAAATGTCATATGATTTTGGCAGAAACCTAAATATTCTCCAGATAAGAGTTTCCTTCAATACAGTTTCTAATTTGTCTCTATTTGTTAATTTTTCATTTCTAAATTCAAGCTAGTTCATATAATCTAAAAAGTTTAAATTTCTGCACTCAGTTTATGAAACTGCCGCCCCACGCAACCAAGTTTTCTAAAGCAGTAAGTATGCACACAATATCCAGGACACTATATTTAAAAAGAATATACTTTGAAGGAGATCATAAATAGTTCATAAATGCTTATGCCATAATTGATTTCTCTACAAACAAATACAGCAAAACTACTGATTTTTTTTGCAACATATCAACACAGAACAATCCTACATTTTATATTGTTAGAAACTGAGTTTCACATTCTGAAAAGCCAATTAGATTACTTAAGCCCCTTTATTCTTTTTTAAAAATTACCCTAATTTTGATCTCAGGCTACACTATTTAATTCCAGAGGCCAATAAATGGGGAACAAAAGACCTCATGAGTTCTATGTGGAGGCTGCATTTATGGATTAATCCCAACAGGGAACAAGTAAAGCTCTTCACAGGCGCCTTCACTGGGACTTAGTACAGTCAATGAGAAAAAGCAATTGTTAGTTATGGCTACTGGTGTTTTGACTTTCAAATAAATATTTTAATTATTTTAAATGCCACACCAAAAATTTCTTGTTTGTTGAATAGAGGTCTGTGGTGGCCCTGAAATAGATGCAGCAGTAATTATACAAATCTTTTTGTTACGTTAGGATTCATTTGCAGAGCCAAACGGAGAATGAGTGATGCTTGAATTACTAAGGGATCTGGCAGCTGCAGGAAACACAAAGCTCATTATTACCATTAGGAGTTCCCTTATTTCCCTTTGGGGAAGGTAGGCTTCTCTTCTTCTTCTTCTTTAAAGTATTCAACTAAAGGATCTGAAAAAAAAAAAGGACTCTGGCTTTCAAGCATCAGAAAATTAATTATTCAAACATGGAGAGACACAGGCTTTCCCTACATCCAGTGAGTCCTTTCTTTGGCTGCTGTCTCCATCAGGAGACTTATCTTGAAGGATAATGCAGGCATGGAGTGAGAGCAGTATGGAACTGCTAACACTGTTCTAAAACCATTCTGAAATAACATAGTTTGTTGTCCTGCTTTCTAAATTGGTTTCTTTATTGCTTTATATAGCTTTATTTTTTAAAACATTTGACAGATGGTATACCACACAAGGAATATCTGTTTTAGGGTGCTATAAAAGAATAATCAAATACTTTGGCCACCTAATGAGAAGGAAGGACTCACTGGAAAAGGGCCTAATGCTGGGAAAGATTGAGGGCAATAGAAGAAGGGGACGACAGAGAATGAGATGGCTGGATGGAGTCACTGAAGCAGTAGGTGTGAACTTAAATGGACTCCAGAAGATGGTAGAGGACAGGAAGACCTGGAGGAACGTTGTCCATGGGGTCGCGATGGGTCGGACACGACTTCGTAATTAACAACAACAACAAAAGAATAATCAGCCTATCAGAGGTTTTGTTTCTCATCCAAGAAGCTTCTCATCCAAGAAGCAAAATGTTTTCAAGCAAAACAAAGAAAGTCCAGTTGCCTTTTGAAAAAGCACCATTTGAGACAACCATGAGCTGGATGACTGAGAATCTCCATAGCCAATGATTCTATCAGTTTAGATCAGTGGTTTGGTGCAACGCATTGCGTTCCCCTGCAATGGGGATCAAAAAGCTTGAGGCTAGTTTTCTTCAGCCCAACCTACCTTACAGGGTTATTATTAGAATAACATTAGAAGAGTTCTTACAAAAAAAAAGCCTGTGTAAAGCATGGCTACTTGGTTTATGGGGATTGCCTTGCTTCCAATAGCTAGAACTGTGTTTTTCAAACTTGGCAACTTTTGGATATATGGATTTCAACCCTCAGAATTCCATAGTCAGCATAGAGAACTTTGACTGGTGAATTCTGAGGACTGAAACTCACACATCTTAGTTGCCAAGTTTGAAAAACACTGAGCTATGTAGTCTGCTTTGAGCTATGATATAAAGAAACAAGTTATCAAGGAGAACCACTGTGCTTTAATCAGCCATTTCAGCAGAAGTGCCAGCAAAAGTGCCCATATCAGAACAAAGAACGGAGCAGAAGCAGCACAAAGATGAAGTATGACTTAATTTAATAAAATTAATTTCATAACATTAAATTAGATAAAAATTACAGTGTTTTATCCAAAGCTAGACATGTTTTCAAATATCAAAAAAAGAAAAGAAATGGCAGTGAGCCATAGTATTTACCTGGAAGGACCAGCCTTAATTACAGTATTGCTGTCATGCATGGAAATCAGGAAACCCAGGAAGTTCAAATGAATATAAGTATTTATTGCAAGCTTAAGCTCTTTATAAGAATCTCTATTACTAATGATCAAAGCAAATTGGCAATACATAAGAGTCAATGGAATTCAAGGTGAGCTGGACTTAGATCTCTTGTGGATGTGAAGGGACTTGAGATTGATGACGCATTTGACCCTTCCCTTGGGCTCAGCCTGGTCATCTCCTACAATTGCATGCTGCACGTTACTATATCAGAACCAAGCTTTTAATTTTAGAACCAAAATGAAAACAAGTCAAGATTCTAAAAGTTTTTTATTACTTACGGAATACATTTCACATTTCTTTTTCTTAAGGACACAAGTCGGTGGATAATGTAGATGTTAGGGTCTATTAGTTTGTGCAGGAACTTTTCCCTGCTCAGACATCTGTACTATAGCCAGGTTTTTCCATTCCAGTCCTGGTAACTCAGGTCTATATTGATTGTATTATCCAGGCTTGCGTAAAGTAAATAAGCAATCTTTGTGACTGATATGCATCTATCCCAGTGATGGCGAACCTTTTAGAGACCGAGTGCCCAAACTGCAACACAAAACCCACTTATGCATCATCGGGTGCTGAGTGGGTGTGGCCCATTGGGTGGGTGTGGCCCATTGGGTGGGCGTGGCTGCGGTGGTAACAGCAGACTGGGTGGGACTAAAAATTGAATCAATCAATTCCAACTTTGCAAGATCTTTTTTTTTCCCGCAAGAAGTTGAAATTGACTGATTGAACTTTTTTTTTTGTACATGGCGGCAGAGGCCTAAAGCAAAAAGGTTTTATAAAACTCAGCTGAAGGCCTAGGACTGGAGCAACGGCGCGCGTGCCCACAGAGAGGGCTCTAAGTGCCACCTCTGGCACCCATGCCATATGTTCGCCACCACTGATCTATCCTAATTTAAATGGTTAAAGTTTCACAAATTTATCAGTTTTAATACTGCACTTAGTCCTGAGTCTTTCAGCAAAAATGCTGAAATGTTGCATATTTTTTTTGATATTTTGAATCAACCATGCATGAGTGCCAGAATATTATGAAATAAACATATGGTTATTACTTTTTATTGTTTTATTTAGAGCTGGAAATGCTATATGGATACCATCCAGAGACTGCCAATACAATAGAATTATCCATGCATAGAAATTATGTCAGTATTGCATCAGATAACAATTTTACAGACAATCACATGAATAGCAAAACCAGGGTTATTTCAGTTATATAGTAGTGGAATAGATTGGAACAATATCATAAATGCTTGTAAATATTATAACTACAGGAGATGGAGTCTGTCATCAGGGACTGGCAGACAGTGTTGTAACAAACACAGAGCCTACTTTTTATTTGTTGTACAATACTGGAATGGAGGTTGCAATCATTTATCTCTCCTCTGATATTAGTTGAAAAAGCATTCTTAGAGAATTATAAACGAATGCATCCAATGTTCAGCCTGACTGCAAATTATCTTCCCTCTTCTACTGCACTTTGAACTGTGTGCTTATTAAAGCTACTTTGAACCCATGTCATTACGCTACAGTGCATTTTGTCTCTATTCTTTTAAAAGGGTGGGCTTTGCTCTCTTTGGAATTGAATAGCAAAAATCCTGTGGTCCTGTCAAGGGGAGAAGGACTGAGCCCCAAACACATGGCCTTTCCAAAGGTCAGATTTAATTTTTTTAATTTTCACGATAATGAGGCTTCTCCCCTTTTTGAAATCAGGAAAACCACTTTTATTTGCACTTTCTTCATTTTTTATCTGAAATTACATTTAAAGCAGGGTGGAAGGTGTGGGGGGAAAAGCAGCTACCAGCTGTTTATTTTTGAAAGAGTTATTCAGACAAGTAAAAATTAGCATTGCTGGGCTTTCCCCATTTATTGCATTCTGTATTTTTGTTTTGGTTTACTTTGCAGAGTTTTGTGAAATAAATACCCAGCCATTCTTTGAGCTCACAGTTATTAAGAGCAGAAGGTATGAAGCCTTCCTCCTTCTCCATCTTTTCCTCCTGGCAATTTTTATTGTTTTTCAATCGTGTAATAGACATAATATTCCAAACAGCACGGAATCAGTGTAACACAATGATCTAATGTGTGATGAGCCAGCCAATTTGCTCATAGTCTTATTTCCATCTGATTTGGGGACTGCAAAGCTCAAGGCTTCGTTTTTTTCTGCATTGCTCAGTACACCAAATGACCCCAGCGGCATTAAAATAAGGAAAACCCTGACTAAGAAAGGCCTCTCCAAAGACAAGCTTACTTGTTAATATGCAGCAACATGAAAGGCTTTCTTTTCTCCTATACAACTATTGTAGTGTGTGTGTGTGTGTGTGTGTGTGTGTATGTGTGTGTGTGTAAATTGCATGGGGCTCATTGGCATAAATCTTGGCTGCGACCTCTGAGGTAAACGGGATTTACATTACTTTCTGACAAGAATTAAATGAAGGCCTTGTGACTATATGAACAGCCTTCGAGACTGCAACAGATGGGCATGAATGCGCTCCCTAGGCAAACTATCAGTGACATCTGTGTCCCCCAAATTCTGGTGGTCTCGGCCAATTAGCAGGCAAAATGAGGGAAAAGGGAGGGGGACCAAGAGAGGATGGTCCTACCCCACCCCCTTTCCTTCGCAAAAGCTGCAGCAGAAATACTTATGTTTAGGAACGAGATCAACAATAGTCTGGAGCAATGTAGAAATTGCAAAAAAATTGAAATAATAGAGATAAACTTGGCATGAGGAGAGCAATACGTTTTATGTTAGTTCAGGACCAAGGTCCCTTTATAAAACAAATCTCCCTATCCTCAAGAGAACTGTAAATTTATAGAAATGTGAAAAGATACAGAATTTAGCTTAGTAGGTTGAAATAGAGGTAGGTACACAGCAGATATCTTGATTCTTCAATTGCCCTAAAATTTGCAGATTTCCTGCACTCCTGTATTCATCTAGCATGTTTCCAGAAATTGGGTGCAGTTGTTGTTGGTCCTGATTTGACAGGAGTGTCCGGCCTATGGTCCCAGAGCTACATGTGGTCAATGAAAAGCTTAGTGGGTGGCCTTTACAAACCCCTGCAAAGTTTGCCATTAAAAGGCCTTTTCCAAAGGGACAGAAGGGGGAAATAATCAGACAGATGAATGTACTTGAATAATTCAATTTTAATTTTGCTTCAATTACAGTAAGTTAAAGTTGGGTCCTTGTCATGGTCTCACAAACGTTTTTGGTGTATAGCCTTTGCATAACATTCAACAGCCAAGAATGAGTTGTTATGCCTGCAGCATTATAACATGATCCTTTCTCCTATTCGTCCACAATTATTATTTATTAAGTCACCCACAGTGGGAGATAAGTAATCATTTAGTCATGTTCAGTTTTACTAAGTCATCTGAGATCCTATACATAAATCCAGATCCAAAACAAGAAAGCAGTCAATTTCAGAACACTGTTCATATGAGAGGGAATTACTATATCATGGCTCAATCTATCACTATTTATCTTTGGGTCAAAAAAATAACCCATACAGCTGGGATATAAAACTTTATTATTATATATACACAAGCAGGGCTTTTTTTCTCATAGAACACTCAGAACGGAGTTCCGGCACCTTTTTTGGATGGAACCTTGTAGGGTAGGCAAGGCGGATTTTTTTAAGTGTGTAAGTTCCAGCACCTTTTTTTTTTTTTTTTTTTTTACAAAAAAAGCACTGTACACAAGTATGGCCAACTATATATACATGGACATATTTGCTAGGCATTCTAAGAGGTGCAAAAAAGTATTTTTAATACTGTATTTTACTGTTGAATTATAATGCAAATTTTCTTTAATAGAGACTACCTGAACTTGATGCTTTCCAAATCTGTCTCATTATAGGAATTATGCAAATTATAATATAACAGGAAAAATGCTTAATATATATCACTCTATAATATGAGTTTTGATGGAGATGGTGAAGTGGGATAGATGACATGCATTCCCAGATTCCAAGCTTTTATTTATTTATTTTTTAAAAAGGCAGTCTTAAAATGCAAGGTAAAAAGTGCAGGTATTATTCTCCTTCTTCCCTCTCCAAATGTGTAACTGCTTATGAAAAAAATATATTATACATTAAGTGTTGTTTGCTCACAGAGTTGAAAATCTTGTTTTCTTTGGGACGGATGGTAATCAGCAAGACGGACAGAATAGGCAGAATATATTGCTATGTCATCATGCTATCTCAAAGTTGCATAATCTTTTGCCCTCCAAATGACAGGTATCTAAGCTCCAAAATTTCCTTGCATGTTGCAGGATGCCATATGGGACAATTCTGATCTACATTATATGTATTATATTGCTCCTTAGCCCAGAGCAATGTAAAGTATCAAAGTACAGTTCTCAGTTTAAAATTATTTGTTTAATAACCATTCAAAGTTACAACAGTACTGAAAAAAGTACGATTTACAACTATTTCTTGCACTTACGATTGTCACAATATCCCCACAATCTTGTGCTTGGCAACTGGCATATATTTACAATGTTTGCAGTGTTCTAGGGTCATGTGATCTTCATTTGAGACCTGGCTTCCAATGAGCAAAATCAATGGGGGAAGTCAGCTAAGCTTTATGACCGCATGGTTGCTTGACAACCATGGCAAAAAAGGTCATAAAATTAGACATGACTCACTTAACAACTGCTTTACTTAAAAATGGAAACCTTGTCTCAATTGTGTTCATAAGTTGAAGACATGTGTATTAAATACTTAATTCTCATAATAGAAAAATGAGGAAGAATGGAATTTTGGAGCAGAAATTCTGCTGTGCTCAACAATAAGAACAATAGTAACTATAACAAACACAGTAGTAATTATTCAGAAATATTAAGAATACTCCACTTACTTTTTTTATTTCCAATTAATCAATTAGTTCTCCTCCAAGTGAATTACCCCAAGACAAGGTTGCATGAGCTAGGATAGGACCACTTTTCTTTTAGATCAGACCTAGAGGCAGTGATTCCATCAGGGGGAAATAGAACACGCACAATGACAGTTGTGGCGCTGCAATCAAAGCCCTGCCCCTTTGTACTTAAATTTTTTTTTAAAATTATTGTAACAAATATTTAATAGTACAGACAGAATAAGTGAGTAAACAGAATGAAAGGAATAAAAGGCCCAAGAACCCCAAAGTAATAAAGAAAGTTATGTATTGGATAAAATTTAATAAACATTTCAAAACAAAATTAGATTGATAAAAATAATCTTAACTGTTATTAGAATTTAGCAATCCCAATGAAAATGGTCAATAATTAATATAGTCAATATTATAAGAACCATTCATTAATTATGCATTCATCTTTGACTTGTTCAGTTTCTATTTCAATAACAACGTATAAATAAGAGACAAGAGATGTTCTGAATTTTGTGTTGCAATGTTTTCAAATTCAGTCAAATCTGAGTATTCTGCATTTTATGTAATACCTTTTGAGCTATACTGCTTATCTGAAAAATATTGAAATCAGTGAAGTACCGGTATTTGACCATTTTGTGGAGACAATGTCAAAGAATTCATCCTTGTTTTCAAGGATTAAATCTTGAAAATGTATCTGAAAAGTTATCTCTAAATTATTTTTTTTATACATTCACCTGGGAAATATTTAATACTGATGCAAGAAGTGATAGGTCTCTAGACTTACTCTTTTTCTCTTTTTAATCCTTTAATTTAATTTAAGTACATACTTTAATTAATCTTTTATAGGTAGTACCTTTCTTTTATACCCAACTAAATATATTTGTATATAAGCATTTTGGTATCTAGCTGCTTCAGCAGAAGTAATCTAGACAGAAAATACTATAATTCTATGTATGATCCAAATTAACCAAATAAAATTATTTGTCTTTGCCACTTGTGTAACGCCTTATTTTCATTTTTTGAAAATCATTTGAAACTAATCCTCACCAAAACATTCCTTTTTCTTCCTAATCACAAGTTTAACTTTTTCCATCTTAAATTATCTTCCATTACTTTGATTCAAATCCATGAACTTTAAAAACCTTTATTATATTTTATTAAATAAAATTCCCCGGTACTTAGTTTTGCTAATATTAAACCTGTTAATTGCTGTAAATGTTGCTTTTCTTCTTCAGATAGATTTTACTTGATCATTTACATCAGTGGTTCTCAACCTGTGGGTCGGGACCCCATTTGGGGTCGAAAGACATTTCATGGGGGTCGCCAAACAACGCAGTCCGCCATTTTTTCCCCCTTTTCCTTAGCTGTGCTACTCCCTTTTATTCTATTGGCTTTTGAAAGCCAATAGGATAGACTCTCTTGAATAGAGTCTAATTCTATTGGCTTTCAAAAGCCAATAGAATAAAAGGGAGTAGCCCGCCAAAAGTCCCATTCTGCAAACGGTGCTGCACCAGTTGAGTAGTCCTCGACTTACGACCGGTTGAGTAGTCCTCGACTTACGACCGGTTGGGGGTCGCGGCATTAAAAAGGTTGAGAACCACTGATTTACATCCTCCTTATTAACCCATTATTGTACTGTAGAGTAATCTCATACTGAATCATTCTATTGTACATGTTCCACGATCAATTCCATTCTTGTTATTTGTGATGCATGTACAAAAGGGCAGGGTTTCAATGCAATGCTGTGATTGCTCTCTTACCTATTTTGATCTCTCTGCTGCAGATACTGCTGAGTACACAAGCTGTTGCCTCAAGGAACCACTCTCCAAGCCTAGAGGCACTTAGTGGCGCTTCAAAAGTTTCTGCCAAATCGTAATTTTTAAATACGACAATGAAAAATATTAAACATATGAAGAATAATCTACTGCATATGTCTTTCTTATTTATTTATTTTTAAATTGGCCCTTCCTACTTCCTTGCTCTGGCTTTTCCTTCTGGTTGGATGCTCCCATTAAGCATGATAGGCAGAGGCCAGTACAGTTCTGTGTCTCAAAAGACTTATGCTCTTCCCCCTTGCAGACACAGTTTTTATATGCTGACATATCCAGGTCAAATATCCATCTGTTATTTAGGGAGCCATTTGGGTTACTAGACCTTGCAAGGGATAAATTTAGGTCTGGGTGGCAAATTTAAAACATATCCACTTTTCTTATGTGATGAATTATTCTATTCATGAGTCTTACATTCTAACTATCCTCTGTATACAACTCCATTCAGGCAAGAGGATTCTGTGGCCAAAGGCAGAATCTGAAAGGAGTCACATTTAGGAACAAAAGCACCTGTTGTTTTCCATGACTAATGTTCTTAATAGTACAAGTTTGGACTGTTCTTCTCTAAATATGGCCATTTCAAAACTACGCTATGTGTTGAAGAGAGGATCAGCAATAAGAGCAATAAATTTAAGAAGCCCATTAAAAAGACATAATGAATTTGGTACACTACATATTTCTAGATCAAAGGTACCTTTGAAGTGACCAAACTCCAATCTGTGAACAACTGAAACTGATTCCTTTTTGTTCTGATCTTGCTTGGTGGTGTCCAATAAAATAGAAGTTAAGGAAATTGTCGTTATCTGAACATGGTCAGAAGAAGTCATCAGTGAATGATAGCCTTGTCCCCAACAACAATTGGCAAAATCATTAGGAAGGCAAGGCCAAGTGATGCAAGGATTTTTTTTTCCAGCTAATCTTGTCATTCAGCTGTTGTCACCCACAACTCCCATCCACTTGCTATGTGAAACCAGCTTAGTCTTTGTCAGTGTTAACAGGGTCGGGAAAGACTTTCTCATTCATGAATATGTATCATCAGCTCACAAGTCTACAGAGACATACCCTTCAAAACTGCAATTAAAAAAAAAAACCCTCACCAGCCAACCAGCCACTAAAAACCTAAGCTATTGGGTTCAAAGTCCTGAAATGCTAGAGAGTAATGTGAGCTCACGCTTTTGAAATTAACCAGAGGAACTGTCTGTTTTAAACCTTTCTTTAGAGCTTGATGAGGTTTGTAGAATATTTCTTCATGTGCAAATGTGTAAAACCTTCACAGTCTCTCAGGGGAAAAAAAACAATTATGCATTTTAGGGATCTAGTACCTTTTATGTATTTCAAATGGGTTTCCAGATGCACTGTCCAGGGGTTAAATATTTACATCTATGTCTAAAATTGATGGGGCCTTATTTTTAAAGTGGCAAGACACCAACATCAACATATCTGCAAAACAAATCTGGAGAATTTTTTTTATATGACAAAAGACTCCTGACACATGTCTACCTGATCATGAGTTATGAAAGCATTATTTAAGTCAATATTTGATTTCAAAATATAAGCATAATTGACAGACTTTAACTTCTTTACATTTGAATCTCAAACATGATTCAAATGTAAAGAAGTTAAAGTCTGTCAATTATGCTTTTCTATTTGGGTTTAACTAATAATATAATTTCAACCTAAAATTATGAGACTAATTTTGAGAATAATGACTTTTATAAGTGTCACCAATACGTTTCAAAACCTTGCTTTATTTTTAATGTTGACTCCCTGCATTTAAAAAAAGAAAAGAAAACAGAGATATAACAATTACAAATATAGAATTTCTGTAGAAGTGACATGACTTTAAATTTCTTCAATAAACAGGAGAAATAAAGCAAAGTCTAACATATCTTGTCATACATAGACAAAATTTGTGAGTACTATTTAGACTGCTATATAATATGGTACACTTTCAGCCTATGGAATGTGACAAAGGGTTTCAGATAAAGTAAATAGTGTAATAAAATAAATAAAATAATAAACAAGTTATGGTATGGAGTATGGAGAGCAGGTACCTACTGTATGTGATTAATTCAGACAAAATGAGTACCCACAATCATTCATCACAAGATGTGCATGCAATGAGGTGGGGGGAGAAAGGAAGAAACAAGATACAAGCCCAAACACATGGCACACTCTGCCATACATCAAAAACATTTCGGAAGCTGTAGAATGTAGCTTCCAAGATCTGCAAGTGGGCATCACACACTGCCCAGAGGTTACCATACAAGGACAAATTATGCATTGTAAAGATTGCTTGGAGGTAGGAGATACTTCAAATGTAATCTATTGGATCCTCTACATGGATTGCCCCTGTGACTATGTAGGACAGACAGGGAGGAAGCTTACCACTAGATTGCAAGAACACAAGTAGTCAGACAAGGAGACCTAAAGTCATTGGTAGCCTCATACTGCAACATACTGGTAGCCTCATACTGCAATAAACATTTAATTTTGCAGCTACTAAAATTGTTGGATGAGCAGGGACAAAAATAGCCAGGGAAGTGATTGAAGCCTGAGAAACAGGAATGCTGATTTACCACCAGCTTATCAAGTACTTAGGAGATGAGGGCTGGGCAGCAGAAGCAAACAACAGCCAACGACTTAATAATCAAATATCAACACCCCAATCAACATCTAAAAAATCACATGCAATAGGCATCATATAAATACCACACAGAGAGAAGTTTTCTAAAGATGAGGTCTAACACGACTCCAAAAGCTCAGAAGATAAAACCGCTGGTCCTGATTCCCGACACAGATTGGATCCTGAAACAAGTTATTGTTCTCTTTATATGGGCATAGGTCTGAGAATAGGATACTACAAAAGACTATATTGTAGTCTTTAAAATTTTAGAAGCATGCATCTGTATTCTTATGTTTTGGCAAAGAGGTATGCTTGCTTTTCACCTAAAAAAAATAATTTCCTTATCATACCAAAAGCATACACCTACACATATGCAACAACTTATATCATGTTTAGTACTTCCTAAAGTGACTACATTATTCATGATATTTCCCTTTTGCAGCAGAACAACAGACAGGATGTAATTCTGTGATAAGAGTTTCAGAAGATCCCAGGGACAATATATAATGTCTCCAAAAGCCACGGAGCAGTGTGAGTATAGTCCTCTGAATGAAAGAATATAATGCAACTGTTTGTACAAGTGATTCCACAAGAAACAATATGGAAATACACTTACATATAACTTCCCTCTTGGAAATATATGGACCTCTAGAGACTAGCAACCTTCATATACTCCATATTGTAGAAAGGGTATTTCTTGAACTGAGAAGATTTGAAATGGGACTTTAGCTCTAGCCTGTGTATTCTGGATTATTTTTGACACACCGTATTCTACTGCATTTATTCAGAAGACAATGGTGCTTGTTCCTGGTAACTTTCCAGATGAGTTTTTTCCCCCCCAAACTGGTCTCTCCAAATGTTAAGGTGGATATCCAGTTGTCACTCCAGCCAAGTGGGAATTGTATATCAGCTTATTGCATTCACAAAAGGGAAAAATATATAAATTTAAACTAGATTTGAGTAGTAAATATTCAGAGCTCCGCTGGGTGACAGCAAAGAGAAAGAGAAAATTTTAAATTTTTGCTGCCATCTACTGGTTTAGAATATGTAGCAATCCTAGCAACAAAGTAGAATTTCTGTCATAAAATTTTCATGGTGAATCAATTCAGTCTAAGACATGTGTTACTATTATTCTAACTGGGTAAAGTAAACCAAAATAAAAATACAAGTAAATTTTTGCTTTACTTAATGTCTAGAGTAATTTTTGCATCTCAGAAAATGTATTGTTGTCAAGAAGAAAACACAAATACATTTCTTTCCTTATCTCTGTTCTCTTTGTCATGGTCAGATAATGTGAGATTTTTTTTAATGCTCTTCTTTTCTGCAGGGAGGTGGCCTATTTGATTGGTCCACCCTGGCTATTGATGAACTCTGCTTATACTGCTCTGTCTAATATCTGTATTATGAGATGGGCCATAAATAACACACACTGATTACCACAGCACTGTCTACCTCTGACAGAGTCTCTTCAGACACCAGTGCACCAATTTACCATATATTAATTCAATTACTGATACCACTTGGGATATAATTGTAAGTGACAATTTCATGCTGAATGCATGTCATTTGAAGAACTTAATAATGGCAGTCAAAGTGCAGTACATTTTAAAATCACAATAAAAGCAGCTTTGGAATTCAAAATGCTGGTTTCCTTACCTCAGATGATATTGTACCTTATTTCTATACATGGTGCTGCCATTTAGAGAATGCAACCATTATCTATTTGTTCAGTATTGATTACAATAATAGTAGATGCCTGGTGATCTCTATGTATTTTATAATTCTCATAATCCACTGCCCTTGGCTATATTGACTATGCCTGGCGAAATCATGTACACATAATCTTATTATATAGTCGAGCACCAGTTCTCCAGGGTCTGACAATGCAATGGACTGAATCTAGGAGATTTTATATATGAAACCTGTGTTCCAGGATTGATCTTTCCCCTCTTCCTCTTCTCCTCCTGAGCAAATTGCCACTAGGTTTTATGCATTATAATTTATACAATCAAACTAGTTTAGTAGATGTGAAGTGTTTTACACACAATATCTCAGTAATGTTTGCAATATTCTTTTTAAGTAGTTCCGCAGTAGTTTAAACGTTGTCTTCCAAATTACTTTCTCTAGGTATCACTAACTTCAGAATTTAAACTGATAGCAACTGGATAATGCAGAGATGGGCAATTAATTTTCCCAGGAGGCCACATGACAAAATGGGACTGTTGTGAAAGACCACTGATCCCACACCACCTCCCACCCCCTCACTGCCATAGACTGGACAGGGACAGTCAAAGGAGCAAATATGGCCTTCGGGACATAAAATGCCTAGGTTTGGGCTAGGTTGTTGTTCCACTCTGCAATGGTGCCATCTGCTCCACTATTAATGGTCAATTACTAAATTTAAAGTATACTCTTTTAGTGCTGTTGTAATTTTGAAAGGTCACTAAATGAATTGTTGTAAGTCGATGACTACCTATATTAGTTTTCGTAGGACTGTTGTCACATGAAATTGGAATTTAGTCTCAGCCTAAATTTTTTCTACCTCTTTCTATTCCCTATTTAATCTCACTTTGGATCAACGACATGTTTGTGTCACACCCATGTTTTATATCCTTATCCTTGTCATTGGTTTGCTAATTTTCTAGTTCTTTGGCTTCTATGTGATTACTCATACAACATTTCACTTATTATTCTTACCTTGGACTTTTATTTATGACTCCTCAATTCTAGTTTATTTCCTACTTTCGAAAACTGTGACAGCCACAGTCTTCCTCTTGGGTTTGCTAGAGAATTAGGAGGAGCAAGTTTGTGATACTTCTGCAGTTTTTGCCTCTGCGCCTGCTTCAACAGCAAATAAAGGATTTCGTTTTTATAGTTGTCGGTCCAGAACTTTTAAACCTGAACTTCTCAAAGGAAATGCACACAAGTAAAAATAATAAGTCAGATTCAGTGAGAAGACTCATGTGCATAAAACGAATCATGTACAGATATTCTGATAGGATCAGTTGCTGCTGAAGAACTAATTTTTCAGAAGTAGAACTAACCCAACATTAATGGACATTATGAACTAGTAAAATATGTCTGATACAACACTGCCATCTAGGGATAGGGAAGAAAATGCAGCACTTTTTTCTAAACCACACTCTTTATACAGGTACTCCTCGATTTGAAACAATTCATTTAGTGACAGTTCAAAGTTACAATGGCATTGAAAAAAGTCACTTATGATTGTTTTTCACGCTTATGACCATTGCAGAATCCCCATGGTCATGTGACCAAAATTCAGACGCTTGGCAACTGACTTGTATTTATGATGGATCCAATGTCCATGGATCACATCATCACAAGCAAAGTCCATGGAGAAACCAGATTCATTTAACAACTTTGTTACTAACTTAATAACTGCAGTGATTCACTTAACAACTGTGGCAAGAAAGGTTGTGAAATAGGGCAAAACTCACTTAACAAATGTCTCACTTAGCAACAGAAATTTCGGACTCAATTGTAGTCGTAAGTCGAGGACTATTTGTATACAATAGAGTGGCTGCAAAAAATCAGAAGGAATCTGGCATTACTTTCCCAACTAGCAATATTTATTAAAAGGAATAAGTATGATAGTCAGCAAAGATGGTTCCATATCATCTTATATTAACATAGCTCTCCTCTTACAATATAGAATAGCAAGAAATTTTTGAACTGGGCAGTGCAATTAGGTAGATGTATCTGATTGAGATTCATTTGTTTTTCCTTTGAGAAAATAATGTAAGTGAATTTTTCTATAATTTTTTACATTTACTCTATTCCTATTTTCCTAATTTCCTCTCTGTTTTTTCTTTTCTTATTTCACCACTACTTTGCTCATTAGCAAGAGCTCATAAATATTTTTCCATCTCTGTGAAAACTGTACAGGTAATTTTAAAGCTTATTACAAAATTTGAAAGCTTATTAATAAAAGTCGATTTAACTGCGCATTTCAATCTTACAGTGAAATTGAAGCACTGTAAGAGTGTTGAATTTTGGTTACATCACATTCAATAATTATATTTAGAATATTTAGAATTTTTGTATTTAGAATAATTTGTGGTAAAAAGGATCGGCAGACTACTCGGCTCAATTGCTCCATAAATATTTCTTTACTGAAAATTTGTTCCACATTTTCCCCAGATGTATCTATCAGATGAAACTATTGGGGTTTTCCTATGCAACTCTGTAGGCTTAATCTCTTTTTTCTACTTCAAAGCAAGCCATGCCTTGCTTTTTTATTCAAACAAAGAACACTAGAGTTTTATTTGCTGATCTTGATTTGCAGACCAGGTTCACAAATTTATCATTTTGGCCCTTTCTGTAAAATATTTCTATAACATGTATTACACAGACTCATTGGCATTACAGGTAGCCATTGAATTACAACCATAATTGTAGAATATCTGACTGTGGCTGTAAGTTACAACTGTGGTTGTAAGTCAAATCATCACCTGATTGGACCCGATTCTATGAGCATTTTTATGATGGTTGCAAGTTAAGTCACTTTGTTCGTAAGTTGAGTCATGTGGTCACGAGGACAAACCCAGTTTAACCAACGGCACCTGATTGGTGCTTGGCAATCTGTTTGCAATTACGCAGTTGTGGTGTCTGATGGTTATGTGACTGCCTTTTGCAACCTTCCCTGCTGGCTTCCCACCAGCAAAGTCAATGGGGGAGCTGCAGGAGGTTCCAAGCTGCTCCTGCAGTTTGTTCCCACTCTCCCACTTTTTCACCCAAGGAGCTCCCAGAAGGCATGAGGATCTCACGCTCCCTAGTGCCCATCTGCCTGTACTACCTAATTGGTGCCCACCTATGACAGGTACCTGCCTGTTCATACTCCACATACTCATTTGTGATAGTCATCTTCCCATAGCAATTGCCCACCAGCCTGCTTGCATGGAACATATTCAGCAACACAAGCAAACATTTCTGGATTCTCTCCTTTTCCCACATCATGGTCTTATGGCTTAATGACCCATGTGGTCCTTGTTTAATAATGGTAATGGTAACTGCTGGGATTGCTGTTGCTAAATGGCGCACTCAGGTGATGCCATATTTTATGACTGCATTGTTTAGTGACAGAAATTCTGTTCTTAATTGCAAGACGACCTGTGGTTTATTGCAGGTAATTGTCACTTACTCACAGCATTCTTCAGCAATAGTTTGAAGTTACAACAATGCTGAAAAAGGTAGGTTTATGACCAGTCCTTGAACTTGCAGCTGTTGCAATAACCCCATGGTTCTGTGATCATAATTTGGATGCTTTACAACCATCACACATTTACAATGATCTCAGCACCCTGTCTATCCTTAATTAAGCTGGATTCACAATGATAGCAATCATGACTCAACTTACAACCAAAGTGATTTGACTTACCTTTATAAAAATAGTTGTAAAATCAGAACAGTTGATGATTAGTTGGTTAGGTGATGACTCGATTTAGACCACCATGGCCTACAATGTCAATTCCAGTTCCAACTGTGCTCATAAATAGAGGACTACCTGTAATGCCAGTAAGTCTCTCCTATCACATTATTGCCATTTGCTATTTTCCGAGCTGATTTGTGATAAGCAAAGTCAATGGGGAAAATGTCCCAAGTCCCAAGATGAGGTTACAAGACAGCTTGCTTAACAATGCTTAATGATGGCAATGGAACTGATGGAGGGGGGGGGAAGAGGGGGAGTGGGGAGGAAAGAGGGAGAGAATAAAAATTATATTTAAGCAAACATGCAGAAATTCTTATTTTCAGTCCAAATAGATTTAGTTGGAGGTGAATACTGATAATTACAAGTGTGTGTTTAAAAGAGAGTAGAAAAATGTGAATCTAATTTATTGGCAGTTCAGTAATAACAGAGAGAGAGAGAGAGAGAGAGAGAGAGAGAGAGAGAGAGAGAGAGAGAGAGCAAAAATTAGAGGAAATATACTACATCAATCTTCTTTAAGTAATAAATCAATAATTGCTCGAAGAATACAACTTCACGGAAACCTTTTCATGTTTTATAGAAAGCAATAAAGATATCATCAATATTATTCAAAAGGAAGTTGTTTCATTCTAATTTGAAAAGCTTATGTTTCTTTAAGTTGAAGACTTTATTGAGGAAGAGAGATTTGCAGGAAATTCACAGTGAGAAATTGCTCTCCAACATTGCTCAAATGGGAATTTCCAGAGATATCAATGCCAAGTGACATCAAGTCCTTGTTAAATATTATAGACTAATAAGGTGCTATTTGGCTTATACAAACTTTTTCAAACTGCAAATGGAAAATCAATCTTGCAACTACTGTATTTAGAATATTTTCCTCAAAAAATATTCTAAATGAACTTAACCAGAAACAGTATATAACAGTATATGTTAAACATGAGTAATGAATAATAACAATAACAACGTCTGTAATTCATTTGTGGATTTAACTTTGACAAGGCTGGGTTCAGAGTGAATTAAGCCATTGTTTTCAAAAAAGCAACAGTTAACTAAATTTGCAAATTGACCATCATTTTATATAACATGCTAAGCCACCTGTACAAGCAAGCAACCCCGAAATTTGAAAGTTATAAAAAGCTACAAAAATTTAAGTAATATAAAAAGTTTATTCTTTGACCATGATGAACCTGGCAATCAACTCTTTTGAAATATTTCTGAATTATCATGTACATGAAGGCCTAATACTGTAACTGTAGTCCAGGAGGGCCAGGTCAGTGAAGGTCAGGAACTTTAAAAGAGGCTTATAAGAGTCTTAGGTGAAATTAGGGTTGCTTCATAAGTTGTTTCATAAAGTACATTACAGGTAGTCCTCAACTTACAACAGTTTGTTTAGTGATCATTCAAAGTTATAACAGCACTGAAAAAAGTGACTTATGACGAATTTTTGCACTTATGACCATTGCAGCATCCCCATGGTCATGTGATCAAAATTTGCATGCTTGGAAACTGACTCATATTTATGACAGTTGCAGTGTCCCAGGGTCATGTGATCCCTTTTTGCAACCTTTTGATAAACCTAGTCAAAGGGGAAGCCAGATTCACTTAACAACTGTGATACTAACTTAAAAACTGCAATGGTTCATTTAACAACTGTGGAAAGAAAGGTTGTAAAATGGGGCAAAATCCATTTAACAAATGTCTGACTTAGCAACATAAATTTTGGGCTCAGTTGTGGTCGTAAATTGAAGACTACCTATATTATTACCATTACCATTCATTTAGTGACCAAGTTACAATAGCACTGAAAAAATGACTTTTTAAAAAATAGTCTTTACTTTAATATTCCCACCTTTTAGCAATAGCACTTAGACTTATATATAGTTTCATAGTGCTTTACACCTCTCTACAAACAGTTTACAGAGTCAGCATATCTCCCCCAATAATATGGGTCCTCATTCTACCAACTTCGGAAGGATGGAAGGCTGAGTCAACCTTGAGCTGGTCAGGATCGATCTCCTGCCTTTATAGGCAGAGTCAGTCTGCAATACATTCTAACTCCTGCCCCACCACGGCTCATAGATCTTACACAGCTGATACATCTTTTCCTCAAACATCGCAAGCAAATAACCTTAGGCAGAATAAAATATGGAGAGAATGCCACCAAACTGACAGACTATAAAGAATTTGCTATTTGGAATATTTTGCTTTATTTCACATTTTTAAAATGATTTTATTTATAATATAAAATATGAAAATACAAAAGCAAATGGTAAGGAACGAAAGAGAAAGGGGAAAAGGAGAAGTGTGGAAAAGGGGAAAGAAAGAAAAAAAGGTGTTGACTTCTGACTCCCTCTGTTGCAGTAAAATAAGGGATTAACATTGAACCTCAACTTTTTACCATTTCTATAGTAGTATGAACTAGCCATTTCTATATGAACAAATCAATTTAACCCAGGGGTGTCAAACTGCTGGCCGGATACATCACGCCAAAACCACACCCACCCCATTGCCTGAAATGGGGGAAAAGTCGCGATATGTCGCGACATGTCAAATGACATTGCGAGTTTGACACCCCTGATCTAATCAATAAAATCCAAAATCACAGTATCATTTTTTTCCACCTCAAGCAAAAAGTCCAGAAGTGGTTTCCAAGTAGAAACAAAGTACTTATATTCTTTTCTTTTATCAAAATAGTCAATTTAGCCATCTCTGCTAAAGTGACTTATGACTGGTTTTTACACTTATGACCATTGCAGCATCCCTGTCATGTGATCAGACTTTGGGTGCTTGGCGACCTGTATGTATTTATGTATTTATGTGCAGTGTCCCAGGGTCATGTGATTTTTGTGACCTTCCCAGCTCATTTCTCACAAGCCAAGTCAATGGGGGGGGAGCCAGATTCACTTAATGACTACATGGTTCGCTTAACGACTGCAGTGATTCACTTAATTGTGGCAGAAAGATCATAAAATAGGGCACAACTCATTTAACAGCTGTCTGGTTTAACAATATAAATTTTGGCTCCATTGTGGTCATAAATCAAGGATTACCTGTACACATGAAGTTTTGTTGAATTAATCTTGAGATAATAAAAAATATGCTTGATATTCTTTAAATTTTCACTATTGATTTTTTTTGAACATGAGTTTCCACCTCCTTACCTTAAAGTGTTTGCAAACTGCTACTATCTACTTTAGCAATACTCATTAATTGCCTATTAAAAGTTATAGATTTGAAATTGTCCAAAGCACTTTTCAGTATTCACAGTAATTTAGAAGCTTGTCTAGATGCGGCTAATGTGTCTGGAGAAAATTGTAAAGTTAAAAAAAAGTTTAACTGAATACACTGCCATTCCACAGTATTAGACAATCTAAACTTCTCTCGCAGGATCTCAAACTATTTAAAACTTGAAATAAGTTGATAAGTATGAAAACACCTAATACCCTACCAAATCCCATAAATTCCAAAAGAAATGTTCAAATATGAAATGAACTTCAAAATGGAAATATCTTTTCATATTGTTTGGTTGTGAAACAATGATGTCTCCAGAGAAAGAAATAACACTCTTCCAATCTTCTCGGTATCGCTGATAAGGAGAGATGAGTCCTTATCGACATTTTACAGTCTTGTTTACCAGCTCGCATGCCCCACCCTCCTTCTATTTTTGCGGTCGAAAGAAAGAAGGAACTTTGGTTATGCACCAGAAATGAAACTCATCCCCTTCCCTAACGTCACCCCCTCCCCTTTTGCTGGGCGGGAAAAGAAAAGTAGGGGATGTTTTTCTGCAGTTGCAGAGCGGCATCCTTTCGCGAGCTTGGTGGATCCGTTTCTTCCAGTTATCCGCTTTCTCTCTCATTAGTGCTGCTGCTGCTGCTTATGAGATCACTTTGAAAAGGTGGGTCCCAGGAGGAAGGCAAAACAAATCGTATTTTGAAGCCGATCTACCGATTGATCTGTTAATACTGTAGGCTTTGATCATTTAAATTTCTAATACATAAGAGTTTGGTAGAGCCCACTCCCCTTCAGATGATGGTTTTTGACGCGAACTTACTCGTGCTAAACTCAAAACCAGCAATACTATAGAAAATGACGGGGAGAAGCAATAGATTATAGTAAGACTGACAGCTTACCTTGGCTTTTGCCCCTTGGCAAAGTTCAGATCAGAACGGGGTGGAGTGGGAGGTCAGCCAAGAAATCTTTAGCCTCGCTTCGTTTCAGAGTTGAACGCCTGCCTTGATTTTTCGTGGGATGTTTCCGTAGAGTCTTACTTCCACTTACCACGCCGGAAATAGAAGCGAAAGTGCAACCCTCGTAGGGAAGGGCTCCATTCTGTTTGCAAACGTAAGCAGAATTAAGACAAGCGGGCGTGGAAGACTCCGCCATCTGCTAACGCGGAGCTGAGACGCCTGTCTGAAAATAATTTAGAAGTTCGATAGCAACTCTTTTTTCTTTTGGAAGGAAAAGCAACACGAATAGGTGCCGCGGGCCCCCTGTACATCCCCGGGTAAGGGATGAGGATGCTTGGTTTAAGCCTCAAACTAAATATAGTTTCGGTTTTTGTTTTTGAACTAAAGTTATATCTTCTGCAATAGTTTTTATGCTGCCTTTGTGGTTTTACTTTTATGTGCTGCCATGACTTTAGGATAATGATGATGGATAGGCCACAACTATTTAGGTCTCCCCATAAATGGCAGTATTTGAACCAATCAGATAAATCAATACTTCCTATGTAGTAAAAAACAGTAAATTGAAATCTGATCTGAAGATTTTTTTTTCATATTTTAAGTTTACTGGGACCAAACCTTGTAGCCTCCATCCCTGTCAAATATTTATGATCCCCATCAAAATGGACTTTGCTGAAGCATGTTTGCTTCTATTTTTGGTGGCAGATTTTTTTTTGTTCTTCATGAATGAACATCCAGTAAGTGTGAAGCAATTTGATTTTAAAATGATTTTAATATATACTTTGTTCTTTTAGGATTTTCTGAATTAGTACTGCCATGTCTGATTTTGAAACTGAAGATACTGAAGAGACTGTAACTTGTCTGCAAATCACTATTTATCATCCAAAACAAGAAGAAAAACCAGTCTTTGGTGCTTTAAGATTCTTTCACCAACAACAGCTGAGAGCAGATGACACAGTGAAATTTGGAAGAGATTCGAAAATCTGTCATTTTCACTTTTTAGATTCACGGGTTTCACGTGTTCAGTTTGGACTTCAGTTTTTCAGGCACTTCAACAGCTCAGAGTTTGGTTTTGAGATTAAGAATCTGAGCAAAAAGGGAAAGTTAACTGTGGACAATGTTGAACTGGCCTATCTAAATAAAGTCAATCTACCAGATAAATGTATGGTTTGCTTTGGAGATTACCAGATGTTGTTGCAAAAACAAGAAGGACAGTGTGAAGACTACTTTAACATCTGCTTTGAATTGGCCAGAATGTCATTGTTACAAGAAAAAAATTTAGTTTTGAAAAAACCAGTATGTGAAAGTAGCAGTTCATATTCCCGCTCTCCAACAGAGATGGATGAGAATGAATAAATTGGAAAATTCCATGAAAAACAATTTCAAACAATTTTGTATTCAGTGGTCAGCTTTACCTTGTGTGTTATGGTAGTTGAAATGATATCTGTAAATCCATATTTGTATCCTCACCTGCATTGCCAATAGATTAGCATCTTTCTGGAACTACCAGAGCCATTTGATGAATGGCCAGTCATAACAATTGAATAAATATTGTTTCAACATTGCTACCTTTTGATATCTTTGAAAAAATCCCTTCCTTCCCTCCATCAACCACTTGTAGCAGCTATTTCTCTGTATTTAGATCCAAGTTGTACTGATATTTGTACTAGGAACTTAATGCTTCCATTTTTCTCTTCTTCTCTCCCAACATTTTCTTCTACATCAGGCATGTCAAACTGCCAGCCATGGGCCGGATGTGTCACACCAAAACTGCACCCACCCCATTGCCGGCAATGGGGAAAAAGTCACGATACGTCACGCAACGTCGTGAGTTTGACATGCCTGTTCTACATTATGTGTCTTGCTTATAAAAGCATTTGATAGCTCAGTGTTTTAAACTGATGAACCAAGAGAAATATTTTTCTTTTTATAAGTATCTTTAAGAAACATTTTGGTCAATGATGTGGTTAACACTTGGAAACCAATTTTTTAAAAAATATTTAAAGTCCTGAATTGGGTATTGCTTAGTTAGTTATGGACTTGAGTGGGCATTAAAGTCTGTAGATGAGGACTTCTTAAAAAGTGTAGTAATTTTAAAGACTTAGATCTCAAAATCAAAAGATAATTGGACATCTATATAAAACAGCCAGTAAAAGGCATCATAAAAAGACAGCTCCTTCTTCCTAAAATAAGTACAGGTAATCCTCAGCTTACGACCACAACTGAGCAGAATTCTGTTACTAAGTGAGACATTTGTTAAGTGAATTTTGCTGCATTTTATAACCTTTCTTGCCAAAGTTATTAAACAATCACTGCACTTGTTAAGTTAGTAACATGGTTATTAAGTGAATCTGGCTTCCCCATTAAGTTTGCTTGTCAGAGGGTTGCTAAAGGGGATCACGTGACCCGTCATAAATACGTGTCTGTTGCCAAGGATCCAAATTTTGATCACATGACCATGAGATTGTAAGTGAAAAATGATCATAAATCACTTTTTCATTGATGTAACTTCAAACAACAAACTTGTAAGTTGAGGATTATATAATGGAACAATAAGACTCAAAAAATATAAGGCTAGTTATGAAGTGTGTATAAAATTTATTCACAGCTTGATAAATCTAAACTTAAAGATTGGTAGCTTAAACAAAAATGACAAATCATGTTAAATCATATATATATGTGTAATAAGCATATTACAAGAACTGAAAATACGGAACTCTTTTTCAGCAACAAACTTCTACTTTAGAAATGCAATATATAAAGAAATATTTGTGTAAGATATGAATAGTAAAATGTGTCTTTGAATTTAAATTTAAAAAGCACGGGAAAAAAAATCAAATGATGATCTTGGTATACATTAGTTAAATTTTTACATATAAACATATAACTTTACTGTCGCTGACCTCTTTAAACCCATAACTCTGGAGATGTGAATAATGTAAACAATAAATATTCTGAATCTGAAATCATAACAATCATAATCTGTAAGTTAATCAAGCTATAAAAGAGTTAATGAATCAATGTGGCAATAAGTTTTTTGTAGAGCAGCAAAGAGACAAATGCCAAGCACAAGCATACCAAGTAGAATATATGTAGTTATTAGTGTGCATTTTAGTGGTTTTAGAAACCACTACTGCCTTTGGTAGCAAAGGTACAAGAGATGTTCAGCTTTTGTTCAGCAAATGGCAGCTCTGGTTAATTTTGTCAGTGCTTGGAACCCACTTAAGGTCAGATCTGAGTAGTACTTGGGATAGTGATTCCAGTCAGTACCATAGCTATAGCCTAGACTGAGAAGTGGAAAAAAGATACTGTCATGCAACTTCTAGAGTGTTGCAAAATAGAAAAGATAAAAAAAAATTAGTGGGTTTAGGAGAAAGTAACTTTTTTTTTTCATATCCATGAACTTTTTTTTGTCAAACTTGACTTGAAGGAGACACACTTTTAAAAACAAAATAAATAATTTTCAGTAGTGCAGCTTTGGTTTTTCTTTCTACTTGTAGCAGCAGCTGCTAGAAGCCATCATGTCTATATGTGTCTATGGTATTTCATTGTAAATGCTTTGCAAGAAAACTTTTGTCAGAAGTTTGTAAGTGCTTAGAGCATGACTGGTAGGACAAAATGAAGTTCAACAACTCGAGGTATGGAAGTAAATACTGCTGCTCCCTGATTTACAGTACTACATTGCTAAACTCTGTAAATTGTTATGAATCAGATACTTGTGAGGAAGACATGTCTGCTTTATCATACAAATGTAACCACCATTCCAAAGCAGGTTTTGTCTCATCAGAAAAACAGCTTCACAAGAAGAGTTTTCTAATCTCAATGGTTAGAACCAATTAAGTACAGGAATTTTGGGGGATGTAAACCATACTGGTAATAAAAGTAACATTTTTGAATAACAGTGTCACCACTCTTCCATATTCAGAAGTTATTAAATCTGATAAACTGATTTTAATTAAATTACAACAGTGGAATGTTTCACATACCTCAGAAAGATATAATTTGATTGGAATGTGCATTTGCATTGATTCAGCCACAGAAAGTACAAATCAGAAGAGCATTCAGTTACCATTAAGCAATATTATACACAATTTAAAAATTAATTTACTACTTTATATTAGAAGCATTTATAATTTTTATTTGAAAGAACTGTGGAACTTTAAAAAATGCACATGTCTATATTTTAGAATCCAATGTTTTTACAGAAATAAAGATGTCTTCAATACTTCCAAATTTCGGTAATTACATGGCTTATTACTGCCATGATTAATTTTACTTATAATGCTTTAGCACACATTTTAAATGTAAGACATTGTGCTTGAGATTTAATCTCAATAAAGCACTAGGAGAAATAAAAACATTTCACAGTTTATTTAATTTTCAAAACAAATTGAACGGAAAAATGTAAAACTGTTAGGGATGTTTTAGCTGAATAGTAGAACATGTAGTTTGCTTTCACCATGTCCAGTCCTCAACATTTCCAGATAAATCTGGGAATTACTTGAAACATCAAAGAACTGGAATGCTTGGAACATTGGGCTATATGGATCAACAGACTGATTCAGCATCCTATGTTTCTTGGGAAGCCATAGCAGAATTCCTATTCCTAGTTTCATACTTCAAGTACAAAGATGCTGATCAGATTTCCTGCTAAAATTATGCTAATGTAGGTACAGCAGTACTTTGGTACTCAACTGCTTTGAAATTTATCGAATTTGGTACTCAATGCATTCTGATGTGAAAATTTTGTCCTGGTACTCATTGCATCTCCCAGAATCAATTAACAATGAGTACCGAGGTACCACTATATTTAAAGAAAAAACAAAAACAAAGACTGAAATAGAATAATTGATTAAAACATTAAGCTGTAACACTATATTTAATGCAGGCTGCTGTATGCTTAAACCTAAAAATAGACTTAACAGAATCATTCAAGTATAAACATTTAAAAGGTAAATGATAAAAATTGCACTTACAATTCAGTTCAGAGAGCAAACCATATTGTTAACAAACCATATTGTTTAATCGACATAAGGTAGCATAGATTCCTTTTTTTTTTCTAGAAATCTGGAGCTCAGTCACCAAGGCCAGTCACTGTGTCATTTTCTTATTGTAAAAGGAGACTTTGCAGCAGCAGCAGTCATTAGAATATTGTGCACAATACAGGTTTGTAGGTTTTCCAACTTCAACCATTCTGCTAGGCACCCAATGGGCAATTTCATTATCTCACTTGTTGATCAACACCAGAAGTTTTTTGGTCTGTTGCAGAAAGTTCTAAAACAGGATTTACAAATCCAGCGTATTCTGAATTACCGTTATCATCCATTTCTGCACTAACAAAGTCATTCTCCCATTCCAAACCAGTAGAATCATCAGATGTAGAAGTTGGATTACTTCCAGTTTTCTTGCCATTAAATTTCAATGCTGCCCGGAGAATATCTTCTTCAGTTTTTGAACGTTCCCTCAAAGGGATCATTCTGTTTATACCTGCCATTAAAAAATGTTTTTAATAGAATTCTTGAATGATTTAAAAGTTTTCTTTCCATGGTTCTTAGCTTTCATGTAGATACATCCTGAATCAAATAACTACAATTTCTTTTGCAAAATGTCTAATATTGGGAGGCAAATCCATGTAGCAGCCAGGAAATGATATGGTACTTCAAACTTTTAGTGAATCAGCATGGCATGAATGTTCATGGAACAGAATCCAGTTCACCAATAGCCAAGTTTAGAGTGGTTTCAGAATTCAGCTTTAAAACAAACTTTTGACAAAACGTGTGATGAAGAATATATTAAGAAAATCAATCAATCAATCATCATTTTTATTTACAGCCAAAAGGCCAAATGAGCAAGTTACAAACTCAATCTAAATTAATATACCGTGTTTCCCCAAAAGTAAGACCTACCCTGAAAATAAGCCCTAGCTTGATTTTTTGGGGTGGCCTAATATGAGCCCTACCCCAAAAATAAGCCCTAGTTTTAGGGCGAGGCACACGCCTAAAAATCAAGCTACGGAGGGAGTGGGGAGGTGGAGCGGCCCCACACGCCCCGAACACACTTGCCAGGCGCCTCTCATAAATCGACACCTGCCTCTCCTTGCTGGCCCATTTCTTCTGCGGTGTCCCCTGCCCTGCATTTCGCAGTCAGAGGCCTTTCCAGAAGGCCTCTGACAACAAAATGCAGGCCAGGGCTCCATTCTCAGCTGCAGAATGAAGATGCTACTTTGGCCGCAGAAGAAGTGGGCCGGCTGGGTGGGGCTGTCGATGCTGCCTCAAGACACCCCACAAAAATAAGACCTGGTGCCACTTATGGAGGCAAAATAAAAGTAAGACCAGTCTTATTTTCTGGGAAACACAGTATTAAGAAAATAAATAAACTAACAAATAGAGTGAACACTATGACAAAAATTAATTTTAGTCTTTTAAAATCCTACCTAGTTTATTTCTGCAGCTGTTGTCTTAGCTTATGAAAAAAACAAGTATACTTTCTCTTACCTTCCATGCATCAAATTTGTTCTTGTGCGATTTATATATAAGCAATATAAATATGCAGAACATTCTCTGTACTATTATATGTAGAAATATATATAAATAAACAGCCAGATTTTAGTCTTTCCTATGTATGCTCTGTGAATCTAAGAATAAAGCAGCAACATACTGATTTTTCTAACAATATCTGTTTCAGTAGCAAAATTATTTTATGGTTGAGGAAAATTCATTTTTTTGCAATGCAAACAGAAGAATACTAGTAGTCCTCAGTTAACAACAGTAATTGGGATTGGAATTTCCATTACTAAGCAATGTGGTCATGAAGTGCAACATCACACAACCACATTGCTTAGCTTCTGAGGCTTTCCAAAGCTTTGTGAGAAGCTTCCTGTGCATGAGCACAGGAAGAAAGCCTGGCATGGCCACAGCTACCTCCCATAGGGCCAGATCAGGCATGTCTACTTAGCAGCTAAGGTCAGTTTGGTGTAGCAGGACCTGTAGAGAGCAGGGTGGCAAGGGCTTTGCACTGTGGTGGCTAGCCTAGCATGGGACTTGAGGCTCACTCCTAGGTACTGGTTACACTGAAATAGAAGTCCAAAGACAATGGTGGCCAGCTGAGACTGTTGATGGTCCTGGGCCTCTATTCAACCCCAGCATCGTTGCCAAAGAGTGCCACAGGGAAGGGAGATAGGTGTGTGTGGAAGGGGGGGGGGTTGAAGGGACCCTGCAGTTCTAGGTATGGGCAAGCTGCCAAGTACCCGAAATTTCAGGGACTGGGTGTAGGTACCATTTGTTTAGTGCTGCTGTAACTCTGAATGGCTGCTGAACAAATGGCATAACTTGGGGACTATCTATATAGCAAGTTTTTATATGTTCTGCTGTTGTGGACTACTAAATATTTAAAAATATGGGGGAGGGCGCCCAAACAACTCCTATGATTCTGTTTTTAAGCATTATCTTTTCAATAAGATAATTCTTATATTTACATTTTTATATGCTTTGCTTTATCTTTATTTTTAAAGGCCTTTTAAAATTAAATTTTGTACTAAATTGTATTCCCAAAGTGAATTTACCATTTGAATTATTTTGTATACCATGTCATGTCAAGAATGTTCTTTTGTCTGAATCTCTGAGTCCTAAGTTTTTCATATTAGTAAGGATAATGTTGCATGTAGGCAGCGCAGCAGTTGAGGAGTTCAGGACTCCCTGCCCTCCAGCTGAGTTTCTTCCTGTTAGGACCCTAAATGGGCTAGAAGCCACCCCGGAGAGGAGGCAATGAAAGAAGGAAGTCCCAGGGATCTTGGAGAGATTGCGGTCAAACCGATCGGTCCAGGAGAAGCCTTCCAGAAACCAACAGGAGAAAGGCTAGCCTAACTCCAGAGTCTAGCCCAAGCTGTGAGCAATCGAAGTCAAAAGCACTATTTTAAGGTGATCGTAAACAGCATGCTTGAATCTGGGTAAGAACATTGATTTTCTCTATCCTACCTATCAACTTTCCTGAAGGGGAGAAATTCCCAAGGGGGGGAAAAAAACCTCCAAGAGTGATGGAGGTTTTTCCCCCCCACCCTTTGGTGAATTGAACCTTTCATGGAGGAATAAAATCTGAAAAATGAACCAGTACTGACACCTACTGGTGGATGAGGATTAAGACAGTCATGGTAAAATCTGGGGAAAAAACTAATCTCTACTTGTGACCTTCAAAGCTTTAACAATAACAATAACAGCTGTGTAGATAGTGAGACTTACAAATCTGAGGGAACAAAAAAAGCTTTTTTGAACTCTCTGGACTATAAGTATTTATTCAACTCCAAAGCTATTTCCGGGAGGGGGGGGAATCTGGACTTTTGGTCATCATGGAAAATCAGAGATTTATAGGAAATACTTATCAAGAAAAAATGAATACTTTTCAAGATGAGATATATGATATGTTGCAACTAATTCAAATAACAATGATCTCAGATCACAAAGAAATTCAGAATAACTTTGAAAATATAAATCAACTCATCTCCAATTCAATTTTATATAAAAAAAACCCCTCAGGAAAACACAATAGAGAAGGAACAGAAAAAACAGATGACTGAACATAAATTCGAGGATAGAGACTTAAAGATGGAATTCTACAAAACAAAGGAGTATGATTTAATCCAAGTGGAATTTCTTTTACAAGAAATACTAGATTTGGAGAAGACAACTTATATTTCAACATTACAAAACAAACTTGAGGACAAGAAAAAAGATTGGATAAAACACACTACAGAGATACCAGGGAAAACACTGGAACTGGAGAGACAAAAAGTGACAAGAGAAGCAGAGAAAAAAAGAAGGGAAAAGACTCCCAGTAAAAATGAGTGGGCAAATGCCCCTAACAAAGATACTGATTTACTTTTTATATCTACACCAACATTTTCGAACATACGGAAAAACCTTTTGATTCAGCAAAATACATCGACTAAGAAAGATACTGGGCAAAGGAAAAAGACCAAGATGGAAACCAAGAAAATAGATGATGGGACTTATCAGAGAGAATACTTAAAAAAGAAACATTTGTTTGAATATGGTTAAAAAAATAGAAAAATTTTGGAATATATATGTTATTCTAAGAGGGATGAACTCTCTAAATAATATAGTATGCTTTTCTCTCTCTTTTTCTTGGTATGAGTAGTATAAGAAAGTTGAAATGTCTTAAATAAAGGACATGTTTTAAATACTTAAATGTGACTGAATTTAAAAAAATTATAATGGATAAAATGTTTTGAATAAGAGTTAAAGGAATAGATGACTAGATGTATTGAATGGAATGTTTAAAGATTAAAGACTAAATATACTCTTAATTATGGTTAAAAAGAATAAGAAATTGAGGAAATAAATATATATTAGCCTAGGAGGGATATATATTTTAAGTAGTATGTTATTTCTTATGTTTCTTTACTCTTGCTCTCCTTTCTTTTTTCATTGTTTTATCTATTTCTTAAGAAATGTAAAAGTGTGAGATGGCTTATATGGGAAAAATAGAGTCAAATTTGTAAATGTAAATGTAATTAATTTTTGAGAAAATCTTCACCAGTAAGAATATCTAGAATTTGGTGGGAGAAATAAACTAAAATAAGGATTGTAACAGGATCTATGATAAGGCAACCAGAATGACTGAATAGAAAAGGAATATTATACTGATATGATTATTATTTTTAGAAATATTGGAAAAAATATATATTCAATTGTTATTTATCAAAACAATAAGAATTGTATTAACCTAATGTTTGCAAAAGAGGATATTTTGGGGAAAGAAGAAATCAACTAAAATTATTATGTGGAATATGGATTAGAGAAATTAATTGTTAATGATTGTTTTACAAATGTAACCCAGACAACACACTGTTCACCAATTATCAAGTGATTTATATTTTTTAAAAAATCAATAAAATATATTACAAAAAAAAAGATAACGTTGATGTTTTCTTGTACTAGGAGATTCGTATTTGACCTGATGGTGGATAATTTGATCACAGAAACTATGTACCATTAGAAAAGTTGCCAGGTAGTGAGGGACTGAGCAGATTGTAACCAATGGTCTGCTGGCCACTGCTATAAAGAATAGAACAACTAGGATAAAACTAGCAACTATCCCCAAAATACCTGTAGTTTTCAAGAGCCATAGCACGTCCATCACAAGAGATTGGGAAACATAAATTTTACATGACTAAATTAATTCAGGTATTTTAATATTAATATTACTTGTTTGTGCAAATGCAAATATTCAGGCCAGTTTAAGATTACCTACTTCAATTTCTTCTTTGTTCATGCTTCCTTCAGAGGGATTGGAAACCTACACAGCTTATGAAATTTTAAAACAATAATGCACTTCTGATTTTTAAAACCCACAGCATCCACTGTGTTGAATCAGTTTTGGATCACTTTAGATCAATTAAATAATTATTACAGGATAGAACACATACCTTCTTCATCTTCCCATTCTAAATCTAAGGAATTACTGTCATCATTTCCACTTGTAGATTTGGTTTTGGTCATTAAATCGCAACTGCTCTCTGTATTTGGTGTTAGAACAGTGGCATCTGATGAAAGTCCTGTAATAAAAAAAAAATGTACTTGAAAAGAAGAGGAGGGAAATAGGAGGGAAAAGGACAGGAGAAATAATTCCTCATTTGCACACTGAAAAGTTCTCTACAAATTGCTTAGAAGTTATTTCAGAAAGTAATAGGATTTTTAGTAAAATGAATTAATTTACATTATTTTTCAATTTTTCAATTATTTCAATTTTTCAGTTATGATAAACAGCTAAATGAATGTTTTAGCAATACTAAAATTTAGTAAATTAGTGGACTGAACTTCTTGAAAACAAAACTTGGTTCCACAAGTACTTCTGATAAAGGAAAGCAATCTTTACTCCCTAAAGCCATCTATAGTTTCCAAAAATTAACTGTGGATATGTTGGGTGCAAAGAATCAGGACCACATTTTAAGTCCCAATTAAGCTGATGTATTACTCATGCCTATAGTACTTAGACTTATATATCACTTCATAGTGCATTATAGCACTCTCTAAGTGGTTTACAGAGTCATATATTGCCCCCCAACAATCTGGGTCTTCATTTTACCGAACTCTGAAAGATGGAAGCCTGAATCAACCTTCAGTCGGTGAGGTTTGAACTCCTAGCAAGGGCAGAGCCAGTCTGCAATACTGCATTCTAACCACTGTACCACCACAGCTCAGAATCTAGTCAACTAATGGTTAGCCCTAAACTAGTGCTAGACAAGAGTTAACGGAATTCAAGAGGAGTCTGGACTTGGACCACTAATGGGAATGTAATGATTATATAATAATTGCTCTCTTGATTCTGATCACAAGCTCTGCCTCTTGTTCTTCTATATCATGGAGCAAGTGATCTTCTTGGAGAGGATATAGGAACTACAGCAGAATCTGCAAACATCTCTCTCCAACATTTCTTCTTTGTCAAACAAACCTTCCTAAATAAGGACTTCTGTCTTTCAGAAGTCCAGAGACATTGCTTGTTTTGAAAATAAATTGAATGGTTGTAATTCATAATCATATTTTATGACTCATGTAAGACATCATAGAATATTTTATGTTCACTGACATGTGGGTAAAATAGCAAATTACAAACAGAGGAAAAATGTAGAAAATATATATATTGGAAACTTACTACTAGTGCGGAAAGCTTCATATGGTGGTTTTACATTTCTCAAATAAGAATCCAAGTCTTCTTCTACCATGGAACTATAAAAAGAAGTTATATCAAGTAGGCCAAGTTCAGAGAAATATTTTGGAAATGAAAACAGGTCTACTATGTTGACAAAATTTATTAGCTTTGTTTTAATTTTAAGAAAAGCATGCTGCATAAGCGGCTGTCAAAAATTAATTTCTGGATAATCATATGTAGAACTGAAAACCTTATCTAGTAAAATGATTGCATTAGCTTTTGCATTAATGCTAGCATTATAAAATTCTACTATTTGAAATTCAAATTTTAAATATTTTTTCACTGTACAGATTTAGAATTCCTCAATTTTAGTTGTTCCTCTTACCTTTGGGCATCTCCATGGTTTGCTTTCTGAATTATTCTCTGCAACTTTTGTTGCTAACAAAAATAAGAAAAACAAGAAACAGCTACTTAAGTGATAAGATCCTCCAAGAGCATAAGTAGTATTATCATTATACTAAGTAGCATATTAATTTCTAGCGTCAGTATTCAACAAAATAACATATATGTTCGTTTGCACTCCATGTCTGATATATTGTTTCTCATTAGCACTGGAATGTATTTATGTTATGTGAATAAAATAATATAGACTGCCAGACATTATCAAATCAGACAATTCAAGTATGAGGATGAGTTAAAAAATATCCATCATTTAATTTTGCTTGTAAATGACAAAAATAATTTTTGTGACATCTCTGAGAATTCTACCTTGTAACAAATTAAAAATTAGAGAATATAATCCAAGATATAATCCTGATGCTGAGATCATAGGTCAACTCATTCTTGAAAAAGTAATGTTGTATGGTAAGGGAAAAATAAATACCTGCTTTTGAAAGTGTAGAAAAAAGAATATTAAGACATTTTCTTTGCTTAAAAAAAATGTACTTGGGCATTTAAACACAACATTTCTCTAAATGAGTAATATGTAAAAGCAGTTTAGTATGTGGAACTGTTGTAGCAAGTTTTCATCTAATTCACTTGATGGGCTGGGCTGTTAATATCTTCACTAAAGGAGCCTTTGAAACAATGGCATCTCTCACTTTTTTCTATATAAAGAGCACAATCTAACAAACTGCTTCAGGTACCTGAGCACAGTATGTTTTTTACACAAACATGTACCCTCCATTGTTACTTATTCTATAGTCTTGAATTGCATATGGAAGCAAATAGGCAGCTAATGCAGCTCCCGCAGAAGGTAACACATGTGCACACCTGGGTCTGCACAAAATCATGAAGACCACTGAATTTTGAACTAATTGAAGCTTTCAGATGCTTTTCAAGGGCAGCCCCGCATTATATTCTTACACAGGCCTGGTGTTCCACTCACCTTTGATTTGAAATCCTTTTCAATAAACAAACAAACAAACAAACAAACAAATCCCCAGAGTTTTGTTGAAACCTGGGCAAACAATAAAGACTTCTAACAAAGATCTCTCTTCTGATACACCTGGCTTTAGAGGAAAATTCCTAATTTATTAATTTCTTGTAGCTATCAATTCATTAATAAACTGTCTTACAGGACTTTTAAAATCAGCTAAACTGGTTTATAATGTTGCTTGGTAGGAGAGTTAAATAATATTAGCCTTGTAGGTAATCACTTAATGAATCAGAAAAGTTGAGCAAAAAAAAAAAATAGAACAAAAGAAGCAAAGTTACAAATTGTTTAAGAATCAAAACTAATATTTATTTATAGATGATTGTAATGATAATGATTCTATTCATATTCCAAATAAAAGTAAGAACATACATGGTTATTCCCTACAACACTTCGAGACAAATATAGTTGAAATATATTATTTGAGCCAGTTCTCAGTAAATTTGGTTATTTCCTACAACACTTCGAGACAAATATAGTTGAAATATATTAATATTTAAGCCAGTTCTCAGTAAATTTCATAACTAATTGGGATCTCATTCTATGTGTTCTATAATATGAAATGCTAATGACTATTTCCTGATGGTTTTCAGATTTATTTTATGGATTATATTATATTTCCTTCCTTGCTTCCAATAATTTCCCTCTGCATCCTAATATTCAAGTTCTTACCTTTCTTTTGGCAAGTGGGCTCTCTTGTTGCCAGTCAACAATTTTGAATAAGCCCGTATATCATATTTTTACACTAAGCTGTTAATGCAGAATTAAACATTTCATCTTATTTTTTTGAATTAAGGGTCTATATATAAATTCTGCAGAAGAGCTTTGTGTGCAAATATGTAAACTGAAATATTATGATTTATCCACAAGTTAAAGCCAATAAATGCTGGAATTTAAAACAGGAAGAAAGCAAGGATCTTTGCATGCATGTTATATTACACAGGACTCCTTTGTCTGTTCAACAATACTTATTGGCCAAAAAAAAAACCTGCATATCAGAGAACAGTAGCAACTTGTCTACATAGTATGAACTATAATTGTAAAAAAAAAAAAATGGCTTAGCATTATAAGCCCATATCTAGTGAGAGATTAGAAAAAAAATAGAAATTGTTTCAAATCAGTGTTGATGCTGGATGTTGTTTAAAAAAGCACATGAATCTAAGAGGAAGATATAAACAAACACTCTAATACATATATTTTGGGGTATTTTCCCCTCACCTCCAAGAACTTTCTTTGCTTTGCTGCCCTGGCTCTTTCACGCTGCACAGCATATAAAGTCTCCTCTTCTATTCTTAACTTCTCCTCTTGTATGGCTAACTGTATATGAACAAAATAATAATGGTTAACAAAAGAAAACCTAGCTATCTCTCCTATGAAAGTAAGGGCACTAAATTTAAAGTAAAGGTACTTATAAAGAATCTGAAACATAAAATATACTAATGAGATTTTAAAATAAAGTATTTCCATATTCAACACAACTTTTAATTGTACTATGCATGCTATTTTAAAATTCTGTTAATTTTGTTTAGTTTAATCTTTTTCTATTACGCTTTTTATATGAGCTGTGAGGTAGACATTTAAAGCATTTAAAGTTAATGGTAATAACTTATGTAAGACAAAGGAGAAGACAAAAAATAATCCTTGAATACTGATAAAGAATGAAGTAATAATTACTCCCATTCTAAAAGTAACATTGATTTGAGCCTGTATTCAGGCAGCAACAAACATTTATCCATGAAGCAACAGTTGCTTGGTCTAAATTGAACCGGTTGCTCTGAGCCTGAGGGAACTATTTTCAAACTTGAGTGCCTTCATATGCATGATATCAGCTGAAAGCACAATTATTTACTGTTGGAGTTACCTATTTAGACATGTTTTTATGCTATCTACATTCATAGATGTAGAATTCTAACTGCAATATATGGGAAGAAATTTCACCAGATTAAATTACACAGCATGTATCTCTACAAGACAAATAGTGAGAAACATTTTTGTTACACAATACATTTTCAGTACTTCAACTACTCAAAGGACACATTTTTGATTTTCCCCTGTGTTTATAATATGATTACTATAAAGCAGAACAGTAGCAAGGAGTCTTCTGTTAAATTTGTTTTCCCATGCCAAGCAGTTTTATAATAAAGGATATTCAAGTGATTATTGATCTTATTTCTAATTTTCAGAGTGATACTGAAATGAACACGTACAATCTTTTTCACGGTGGCATATGCTATTATCCCGTTTTCTTAATATATTTCTAATTACTCATTAACTAAAAATTTCCTGGATACATTATAGTAGCTTAAAGCAAACAAAGTAGCAATAATCAATAAAGTATTTGATAAAAATAAAATTTATTGATAGGAAGTTAGCTGAAAATAACAACAAAAATCTTACAGAATGGGAAAATAATATTAAGCTAAGTACCTGATATATCTCCTTAGGAAGATAACTGCACAACCTTTCTAATGTTTCTCTTCACAGAAAAAAAATACATCGCTATTTGAATATACTACCTATTTAGACAATTATTCCAGACTCCATAAGCACTGACTGTAAAGCTGGGTCCAAAGTTTGAAGCTTTCAATGCCATCAAGTATAAATTATTTGTTAATCGACAAAGAGTTACTATGCTCACCTCCGATTGAAGCTTGTCATCTAAAGTTCTCTGTTTTTCAGCAATGGAATTATATTGCCTTTCTTGAAGAGCAGAAATTTCTTCTTCTGTAAGAGGTCTGAAGAAAAAGAAGAAAGAATGCCACACCTGTCATTCTGCTCTCTTCAGAGCAGGAAAGTCAGTTTCAACATTTAAGAATTAGAATGATAAGAAATTGTTGGCATACAAATATGTACTGAGGCATCTTTTCTGAGCACCGAGACAAGTAATCATTATAGGAGCCATGGTGGTGCCGTGTTTAGAATGCAGTATTGCATGCTAATTCTGCTGACTGCCAGCAGTTCGATTCTTACAGGCTCAAGGTTGACTCAGTCTTCTATCCTTCTGAGGTAGGTAAAATGAGGATCCAAATTGTTGGGGGCAATGTGCTGCTGACTCTGTAAACTGCTTAGAGAGGGCTGTGAAGCACTGTCAAGCAGTATATACATCTAAGTGATATTGCTATTGCTACATTAAAAAAAACCCAACAATCCAATAGAGAAGTGAAGTTTTGCATCTATTTTTGCTTATATTTCAGTTTTACATCTTACTACTCAAATTATACTGAAACAGAAGAGGCTTTACAAATAGTTAGTATTTTAAATATTTTAAAAAGCAAATAGTATACAACTGATTTTATACAGTGCAATTCCTTTTTATGATTTTTTTTTTTTACTAAATTTACTGTGATCCATGTTCTTTTATCTCCACTGTGGAACTCTAAATAAAAATCTTTTAACAGAGGGCCGAGCAATCACATTAACTCATCCAATGAGAAGAATTCACCACAAACCAAAATGGAGTGTTTGGGTTTGGATCATGTCCAGCACCACAAATCATTATCTGTTCTGGACAATATGCATAAGCCAACTTCAGAATGTTTGGATCAGTCTTGTCAAGGAAAAAACATAATGTTTCAACAGAAAAGTAAAGGTGTCACAGCTGAATTGCTCCATGCTGCACATCTGTATTCACCATCTTCCTTAGTAATTAGTTCCACAATTGAATTTAACTTCTCGTTAGCAAGTTTTTCCAAACATTCAGTGAGAATCAGTCTCCTTTTGAGACAAGAGAAAACACACAATGTTTTCCACTTCATGCAAATCATTAATGAATATGTTGGAGAGGATTAAGACAAGGACCAAATGCTATGACATCTCACTGTATACCTCAGTCCACTTTGATGAGTTGCTGATTAATGTTCTTATCAAACAATTCACTAGGTTAATCAATTTTTGTGAAATCCAATGTATGCATTTCATACTGAGCTTTAGTTTATCTTAATATCAAGAATTCCACTATTAGACATTTTCTCTTAAAGTCAGCAAGTCTTCCCTATTAGTCAGAGATAACCATTTTATGCTTTTCTGCAAACCCATGAAGAATAAACTTTCTAGGACCATAACTAGCAGAATTTGTCTTACAACTGATATTCCAGTGATTAAAAATAACTTTCTTAAAAGAACTAACATTACAATCAAATCAGTATTTGAGATTTCAAAAATGTCAACTTGCTGAAATGAATTAAATTGAAAAAGTAGATGATTAAAAAGAATGAAGCAAGGAGATTATATAAGAGAGAAAAAGGAAAGCAAATCAATTCATTAATATAAACTCATACCTTTGGTTGCTTCCTGGACTTTCACCCTGTTTAAAAAAAATGCTATTTAAAAATGAACCTAATTATCAAGTTATTTTCAAAATAGATCTGAAATATATGATTTTAAACCTCCAATCTTTTAAAATATTAAATCAATATAAAACTTTGTCAAATTTAAATATTTAGAAAAACACCTATTATATTTTCAGTCTATAATATCTAAATCCTTCTTCTATTCTTCCCTGAACTGGAATTGCAACTGTTTGAATTTTAAATCAAATTGAACAGCAAGTCTAAGGAATGTACATCAGTTGATCAACAGATATATTATTTTTATCGTCTTCAAATTATATTTTAAGACTCAGAATTGTTTTGCCTCTTAGGGTTACACTAAGTGTTACAGAAGCAAATCTGTTTAATCATAGGACTGAGGTTTCTCACGATTAATAAGAAACTGGATATTCACATTTCTCATGTTTTCTCATCTATAAAAATAGCTGTTAGGGCTTCTTAGAGGACAAGATCACAAGCAAGATGTGAAGTTTATCTTCCTTTACTAAATAAGAGGTTTTATTATTATTAAAAACAATAAAGATATGCTTTACAAAGAAAATCTTGGATGCCATGCCAATCTCTTATATAGTACTTATATCTATTTTGAATATATTATACATGTATCTATGATAAATTTATATTAAGGGTGCTTACAACATTTTCCTTCAAAGTATGTCAGAGGCATGTTCAGCAAGCAAATGGGAAAAAGCCCATATAAAAGGCTTCTAAAATGGAATCCTTTCCTAGTATCTATACAGTATTTATACACCCTGAGGTGTATAAAAGGATTGGATCTTTATTAGCATCCCTTTGAAAAAGCCAATACTATTATTTTCCCTGATCCAAGAGCTAAGTTTCTCACAAAGGATTCATTATTACATAACAATATGAACATTATATAATTTTGTCAAAAAAGAACATAATTTAAATAATACAGAATTGTGATTACTCTTAAAGCATGGAGTATAACATTCTGCCCTAATACCAGAAACTAAAGGGAGTGGTGCAGTTCATAAAATTAATTCTAAGAATTAAATAAATCTTAAGTGCCACCTCTTCTAAATAGTTTTCCAATTCACTACACTTTTAGTTGCTCTAATTTCAAATATCTTATAATCTAATTTGCATATATAATACATCTACTGAATCTAATAAAGTCAATATGAAGAACTTACTTCATCACTTTCCACTAGGTTCTCAAACTGAAAATAGATACAATAGTTCAATTAATCAAACATAAGTGTTTATTGAAATACCAAAGACATACCTACTTCAGACAAATTAAGTATCATGTGTAGTAAAGCTTAGCAGCTATTTTTTTATAAAAACTGTAAATTATCATTTTAAATTTAAGTACATAGTACAAATATATAATTCTGTTAATATATAACTTCCAAATATATTAGATATAGTTGTAAACAATAATGGAGAAAAATATATTGCTCAGTTTTCCCTTTAAATAAATAAAAATCTGACCATTGATTAGTATTTGTTTTAGGAATACATGAATTTATTCCACTTTGTGTATAGATAATAAAATTATATCAAACAGTTTTCATTTGCTTCATTTAATAAGGCTAATCTAGAATCCAGGACACCATTTTGCTTATTTATTTTCCCTCATTTGAATACAATTTTTTTGAATTTTTATATAAGACCACCACATATTGTTTGTAAATATAATCTAATTTAGGTACAGCTTTGCAAAAACCTTAGGTGTATCTCTAGTTCTAATGAACACAAGTTCCTTAAGGTTAGAGACTAATTATGTAGCAACTTCAATTAATGTCTCCTAATTTTAACTGATATTGGTTTTGCCTGAACAGAAGTCTAAAAACAGTTTAGAAACTTTATTTAAACATTTTAAATTGTCTTCCATTACTATAAAGTACCTGTAGATACTTTGATCAAATCTCATTAAATTAGAAATTCAAGTCTTTTTTTTTCTGATTGGTTTGGGGATAAAGTGTTATGACACACAAAAAAGGGTTTGAGGTTTTATCTTTTTTGGACAGTTATAAAACAGTAATAGAATATAATATTTAAATGAAATGTAAATCTGTAAATATTCTGTATTATTATTATTACTAATAATAATAACGTTGGAAGGAACCTTGGAAGTCATCTAGTCCAACCCCCTGCTCAGGCAGGAAACCCTATATCATTTCAGACAAATGGCTGTCCAGTCTCTTCTTAAAAACTTCCAATGTTGGAGCATTCACCGCTCCTGGAGGCAGGTTGTTCCACTGGTTAATTGTTCTAACTATCAGGAAGTTTCTCCTTAATTCTAGATTGCTCCTCTCCTTGATTAGTTTCCATCCATTGCTTCTTGTCCTGCTTTCAGGTGCTTTGGAGAATAGCTTGACTCCCTCTTCTCTCTGGCAGCCCCTGAGATATTGGAACATTGCTATCATGTCACCCCTCCTCTTTCTCTTCATTAAACTAGACATACCTAATTCCAGCAACCGTTCTTTATATGCTTTAGCCTCCAGTCCCCTAATCATCTTTGTTGCTCTTCTCTGTATTCTTTCTAGAGTTTCAACATCTTTTTTTACATCGTGGTGACCAAAACTGGATGCAGTATTCCAAGTGTGGCCTTACCAAGGCATTGTAAAGTGGTATTAATACTTCACGTGATCTTGATTCTATCCCTCTGTTAATGCAGCCTAGCACTGTGTTGGCTTTTTTAGCAGCTGCAGCACACTGCTGGCTCATATTTAAGTGATTGTCCACTAGGACTCCGGGGTCCCTCTCACAGTTACTACTATTGAGCAAGGTACCTCCTATACTATACCTGTACATTTGGTTTTTCTTGCCTAAATGTAGAACCTTACTTTTTTCACCATTAAATTTCATTTTGTTAGATAGTGCCGTGTTCAAGTCTGTCCAGATCCTCCTGTATCTTAAGCCTGTTTTCTGGAGTGTTGGCTATTCCTGCCAGCTTGGTATCGTCTGCAAATTTGATGAGTTCCCCATATATGCCCTCGTCCAAATTGTTGATGAAAATGTTGAAGAGCACTGGGCCCAGAACAGAGCCCTGGGGCACCCCACTACACACTTCCCTCCATGTAGATGCTGTTCCATTGAGGACCACACGCTGAGTACGGCCAGTCAGCCAGCTTTGAATCCATTGGTGGTGATGTTGTCTAACCCACATTTTTCTATCTTATCAAGTAGTAGGTTGTGATCTACTTTATCAAATGCCTTACTGAAGTCGAAGTAAATTATATCCACAGCATTCCTCTGATCCACTAATTTTGTCACTTGGTCAAAGAATGCGATAAGATCTTCTGGCATGATCTGTTTTTGACAAACCCATGTTGGCTTTTAGTAATGACTTTGTTTGCCTCTAGGTGTTCGCTGATTTGTTGTTTGATTATCTTTTCCAGAATCTTCCCAGGTACTGAGGTCAGGCTGATAGGTCTGTAATTTCCTGGATCCATTTTCCCCCCCTTTTTTTGAAGATGGGAACTACATCAGCTCTTTTCCAGTCCTCTGGTAATTCCCCAGTGCTGCAGGATCTTTGAAAGATATAATTCAGTGGTTCTGAGATCACATCTGCCACTTCCTTGAGAACCTTGGGGTGTAATCCATCTGGTCCTGGTGATTTGAACTCATCTTGGCTGGACAGGTGCTCACTTACCATTTTCTTGCCTATCTTAACTTGTGTTTCTATTCTATTTTTTATGGCACTATTTTTGATAGGTTGGTCTGTTTTTTTTCCTTTGTGTAAAGACAGATGCAAAAAACGAGTTAAATAGTTCTGCTTTCTCCCTGTTGCTTGTCACTTTCTTGCCACTTTCCCCCACTATTGGATCAATCATTTGTTTTCCCCTTGTGGATTCTCATCCATGGAATCCTTCCCAAGCCCTAAGTTTATTGAAATTAGTTCTCTTAAAGTCCAAGACTCTAGTTTGACTGTGTTCTATTGCTTGTGCTTCCATAATGTTGAATTCTAATATATAAACATATATATTCCAAAATAAAAATATTCAATCTTATTGCATACTATATCATCATAAATTGTGAATATTTATTCCTTATTTGCATTGCTGTACATCAGACCTGTTAAACTCATAAGGTCACGTGATGTCGCGCAATGTATCGGGACAGTTTTGCCATTGACAATGGGGGTGTGGCTTCCGCGTGACGCGTCTGGCCTGTGGGCCGGCAGTTTGACACTCCTGCTGTACATAATTTTAGTCTCAACTCATGCTTTTCCCCCATGTATACAGTTATTTATTAATCTTTTGCCACTATAACTATAAATAGCCAAATGAAGGCATTGAAATAAAAAATAAACAGAAAAAAAAATAAACAGGTTAGGGATTTTGATTAATTTCCCTGAACAAGATAGCTTTAATGATTTCCATAAATTAACCTTTGAATAATATTCTTAATACATCCAATAAGTGTAATATTTTAAAGAGCATCTTTAACATTTTAGATATGATTACCTTCAAATAACTGAGGTATTTTATTTTAATTTTATGCCTGATAAGTTCTGTAGTATATTTGTAATTGTTTTTCTATATTAAGATAAATTGTTTTCAATTTAGTAAGATTCATCTGTATATCTGTCAAATCACCAAAGTTCTTAAGATTAATTTTGAAATGGGCTAAGATTGGAATTAACAAAAACTAGATGGTCATCAAACAAATTAACTTTCATATGAATTATTTTAAACAGTATTCCTTTAGTATTCTTTGGGGTATTCTCTAATCTCTACAGCAATTTAATTTCTAGGAAAAGCAAAAATATTGGTGAGAGAAGATTTTTATCTGCTTAGCAGCCGTTTACAATCAAATACATGCAATAGTTCACTGATCTTTTGATGTTTTAAAGTCTTCTGGGTAACTGGAAACCACAGATTTTCTTCTGCCATTTCTTCTTTTCTTCTTCTTCTTTGATGCTTGACTTTTGCAACTTTGATGTTTGACTTTTGCAACTTTGGGAAACTATATGCACTAATTCCTAGGGCAATCCTAGGAAAACACTATTTATTTCAGGAAAGGGTACCAAAACCAGCAAAAATAGGACAGAAATGTTAAGGAACCAGAGAGCTCAAAGAAGCTAGTAACTTGTCACCTCTTTCTATCCCTTTTGCCCAGTCACAGAATGGAACATACCCAGTTCATAGTTGCATGAATGTTATTATATTTATGTTATCCCAAGATTACAGTATTTTATGTTTTCTTTGCATTTTAATGAATATAAACCGTAGCATATAGTGGCTTTAATTAGACTCTCATTCTTAAGAACAGATTGTTCCCAATTGATGTGATTGAAATTAGCAACAAATAATTCTAACTGCTCAAATTTATTTATTTATTGTATAATGTTTCAGCCAGGAAATTTGCAATAAAAAAATACTACTTTGATAATGTGACTATAGTGGTACTTAAAATCTTTACTTACCTCTATAGTGAAATGTTCTCCTGTTGAGCATGTTCTGAAGTACTTTGATCTAGAATATAAACCAACAGAATCATAGCAGAATTACTGCTATATTTCAAAAGTCATCAGAATAATTTTTCCCTCATTAGAATTTTTTTAATAAAAATGTATAATATTGTATGCTGTATTTTCAAAACTTTGTCATGAGAAGCCGGCACATAGTTACATGCCCTTTTTCACACAACCTCTGAAATACTCTTTTAATAAAAACTTGATCACAGTCTTGGGTATATTTAGCAAAGGCATGAAATTAGAACTTACGATTCCCAAATCAAAAGTTGCTGACATTAGGGTTTGGAAGTACTATGTACCATGCTAAACATATTTTGAATTTACATATCACACACCATGTTTGTTTAGATATGATTTTCTGAATAAATTATGATTTATTACATTAATACAAAACCAATTGGACCTCGTGATGGTGTAACCAATGGGTGAGCCAAACAACCATATACAAGCCTTATTTGGAAACAATATATATCTGAATAATTGAAAAGAATCACCTAGATTTGCTATATTGTAATTTCTGCCAGCATATATTAGCAGAATGGCAAGGTTGAATCTCCTTTCCTATCTTTCCAGAAGAACTAGGAATGGCCAGTCTATTTTGCAGAAAATTAATTTATCCATCTAGTATTCTAAATGCCATGTTATCAAGTGAATAAGTAATGTGGCACTGATCCTGTAAATAAGCGGTTGGCACATGCATTGAACACAGCTGGATTCCAATGTGTGTTCTATACATCACTGTTATTATTTATATATTCTGGATATATTCAATATTTTACTATGGAAGAAATTATTAAAGACAGCACTTGCACTTGCTCAGTGCTACAATCCAAATTAAAATATTTTGATGTGGATGCCTTAAACATATTAGTGAAAGGAGAGACAGTTTTTCTGTGTAACTTGTTCCATTGCCAAATTGTCTCAAATTTGCAAGTCTTATTTCTACCACTCAAGAATCTATCTTCCTGCAATTTATCTATATTTTTCAGTGTTCTGTTACCTGGAACCAAGGAAAATAGGCCTTAATGTTCTATGTGAAATCTTTTGAGATATTTATATGGTATGTAAAAAATATGTTTCAGCTATGAAAAGGGGAAGTATTTTTTATACCCTACTCCTTCCTGGAAAAAACTGACCATCTGGAACATGCAGTGACATGGAGGGTTATTGGTGAATTGAAAAAATCCATTCTTCTTCCAGAGGAACCTCTACTGGGAGCCCTGGTGACGCAGTGGTTAGAATGCAGTATTGCAGGCTAACTCTGACCACAGCTAGGAGTTTGATCCTGATGGGCTCAAGGTTGACTCAGCCTTCCATCCTTCCGAGGTCGATAAAATGAAGACCCAGACTATTTTTAAACAAAGTGCATGATGCCTATTGCTTTCTACAAAATAAAGGAGCATTATAAATTTAGTTATTCTCCAGATAGGATAATAAAAGCAATCCCAAAGCTCTTATTATATTTATTCCCATAAGCATTTAAAGAATAATGTTGTGATTCCTCTTGGGGTGAAATGAAAGTTGACAATGAAGATGCTGAAATTACATATGCTTGAATTTCTAATTACACCTGCAGCACAAAGAAGGCTTCTTTACAACAAACCATTTAAGCCAAAGGCAGTTATAATAAACCACAATTATGTTAAAATAAAATACATGTCATGATATCATACAAACGAGATGTATTATGAAATCCAATGCATTTCCTTGTGGACATCATGGTATACATGTTGTCATTTATTCCCTTGAAGATATCTATGATTAAATATGACTTTTAGATTATCTTGAGAAACTACTTCAAATTTTGCATCTTCAAAATAAACAGCAAGGTGAGATTTGTTATCTGTTGCATTAATCATGAAATAAGTAGAGTTCCAATTTCAAAAGAGACTTGTGAATCTTTTTGGCACTAGAAAAATTAATCTTCAGCTTTGGAAAACAAAAAGATTCTGAGTGCAATAGACAATCAACAAACGGTATATATATATATATATATATATATATATATATATATATATATATATATATATATATATATATACTATAGCCTATAGCCTACCAGATTTGTTGTTTTATATTTCTCACAGCTTCCAGATTCCTAAGGGTACATGTCAGTTTAGATTAATATAAAAATATTGAATAATATTTAGGCATAAATGATCCTATGCTGCTGCAAAATTGATGATGCAATTGTTTAGCCTAATATAAATTTTCAAAATATCTTTACTGCTAAATAATCTATTGATCCTGACTTCATAATGGAAGGTAGTTATTAAACCCATGAATCCAATCACTTGCTCAGTGCTACAATCCAAATTAAAATATTTTGATGTGGATGCCTTAAACATATTAGTGAAAGGAGAGACAGTTTTTCTGTGTAACTTGTTCCATTGCCAAATTGTCTCAAATTTGCAAGTCTTATTTCTACCACTCAAGAATCTATCTTCCTGCAATTTATCTATATTTTTCAGTGTTCTGTTACCTGGAACCAAGGAAAATAGGCCTTAATGTTCTATGTGAAATCTTTTGAGATATTTAAGAAAATTAGTGTTAAAACATCAGGCTAGAACAGTGATGGCGAACCTTTTAGAGACCGAGTGCCCAAACTGCAACCCAAACCCCACTTATTTATTGCCGGGTGCCAGGTGAGCATGGCCCACTGGGTGGGTGTGGCTATGGTGGTCATGGCAGAGTGGGTGGGTGTGGCCAAGGTGGGTGTGCTCATTTCGATGTTGCTCGTGGGGAGGGATGCCTGTGGGGGATGGGCAGGGTTGGGAGAGATCCAGGGGGGTCTCTGGCAGGTGGGGCAATGAGCAGGCTTGTCCTGCAAGGTGAGGCGAGGCAAGGCGAGGTAGGGTGGGGTGGGGGTACCATTGTTGCAGGGCAAGGCGAGGCAGGGACCAGAGCGGCTGCTGCCTGACACTGTCAGCCCCCACAGAGAGGCCAACGAGTGCATGGGGGCCGACAGTGTCCGGCAGCAGCCACAGCCTGCCGGCCCCTCGACTGGCACACTCTGGGGCTACACAGCCTACCGCCAGCAGTTCAGAGAAGCCGCTTCTGAGCTGGACGGCTAGCTGACAGCTGAGGAGGCGATGCAGTGGGTCGTGCCTGGGCAAAGGAGGACAGCATGCGAGTTCAGGAGGGATGGGACGGGGGGAGGGAAACCAGCCGTGCTGGGATGCATCTGGCCACATGGGACCTCGGCGAGTTAGCGGTTGGTTGGTTGAAGAGGGATGGTTGCCATCTCCAGGGCACGCCATGTGTGCCCACAGAGAGGGCTCTGAGTGCCGCCTCTGGCACACGTGCCATAGGTTCGCCACCACTGGGCTAGAAAATGGAGATTGATGATTTTGAGCCAGTCACTTTCAGTCACTCCTAGAAAGAAGGCAATGGTAAACCACTTCCCAAAAATTGCCAAGAAAACCACATAGTCTCATCCAGGCAATCACAATGAGTCAAGATTGACTTAAAAGCACTAAAATAATAATAAAAAATCAATATCTCTACTGGCCATAAATATTCCAGTGCTTTTCTCCTTTAATGTATTTCGATGCATTATGGCAGCAGATAAATGTAACCTATATACTATATACAGAGATATAGTAAACTGAAATACTGTTTAGTGAGACTATATAGTATTCAATACAGGTGGAGATTGCCTTCAGGAAGAAGAGCCAGTCGATCCACCCATCTGCCTCCCTATAAAGTAGTGAGGCTACATGGTGCCATTCCAAAAGCAAGCTCCATTTTGGCCACAATTGACTATGGCTGTTCCCAAAATGGCGTCCACTTTCGGGACAGCACCATGTGGCTTCTGTTTAGGAAGGCTGCATAGTAGAACAGCTTCAAGAAGGATTGATATGCCCTCGGTTTCCCTATAGAGTATGGACTGGCTGAGTCCCAAAGCAGATCTACAGAAAATGTAAGTGCACTAAACTGGGCTGAAGGTCTGAGGAGGAGTGTGTGGGACCCAGTAGGGTGGGAATGAAGTATGGGATACCTCACGGGGTGGGAAACACTCTGGGAAGCCATGTGTGAACTTGGGAGGTGCTGAAATGTAGGCTTGGGTGTGTGCTAGGACTGCCAGGGCCTTCCCCAACCTGAATCCATGACCCATGCAGCGACTTAAAGGGAGAGCAGGGATTGCAGTCATTAAGCAAAACAAGACATGAGCATCTTGCTGGATGATCACAACTTATGACCACTAATCACAACTTATGACCACTAAGTCAAGAACTACCAGAACTACTGTACCTATATTAATATAGAGAGGTTCAAAGGGGGAATTAAAATTCCTAGAGCAGGGGTGTCAAACTGCTGGCCCATGGGCCGGATGCATTATGCCAAAACCGTGCCTACCCCATTGCCACCAATGGAAAAAAAGTCACGATATGTTGTGACACGTCACATTGTGAGTTTGACACCCCTGTCCTAGAGGTTAGGTTCATCAATGATTACTAGCTAGATACCTGGTAATTACTCCACACACAGAGGAAGATATAATTAATTCATCAGTTTTCAAAAAATCTTAGATAAAACAATGGAGTTTTCTGTCTGCCCCGTGAATTATGAGGTTATGATTTTGCAAACAAATCTAAAGTGAAAGTAAGTTGGGAGGCTGAAGTCAACCTAAACTGTATGATTAAAAAAAAGTTAATAACAATTGCCAACAGGGCTATATATCCTGAATTATCTTTTTATCCATAGGAGGCCTATGAAAATATGGAAATAAATATAACATACTCATCAAAAGAAAACTATTTATACTTCCCCACTCCTTTTTTCCCAACCAAGGTATCCCCAAATAACACTGCCGCAGGGGCAAATAGGAAATGCTGCCACTCTATTCGTTATTTGTTCGCTATGAATACAATTAAGCACATTACTTAAATTGGCCTGTAAGTACAGCAAATGAGACCAAAATCGTTTATTCACCCTATGCCATCAGACTTTATTAAAAAAAAAAAAAAAAACAACCCCACGTGCAAGTCATGAGAGCCCCAGTACACCACTGGATGACATAATTTTGCTAAGACAACCGTCACTGCCAACTGTTTTACCCAGGGTGAGCTGATGGCCGCCCGTCTCTGGGGGACCTTCGAACCGCAACCTATTGCAGCTCCACCAGACTGAAAGGTCACTTAATTCTACGCCGCAGAGGCCAACCGGATACTTTCGGAAAAGCCCCACAGGCCTGGCTTGAAGGCCAGCGCCTTCAAACACGCCTGCCCGCTGTTAACTAGGATTCAGATTCATTGCCTGTGAATATGGAGGCTTTAGTCAACCCTCCAGGTTAACGAAGTGCGGATCGAGTTTCCAGTTGAATTCCCCTCTTCCAAGACACTGGAGGCAAAGCTCCACACGGGGGGAGGCTCTGCGTTTCAGTCACAGGCCGGCCTGTCCTAAATTCCCCCGGAAAGGCGGAATCGAAGTCAAACCGTCCCACCGCGCTTACCCTCCTCCTCGCTGGAGGCGTCCCGCTTCCCGTCTGGGGAAGACCCAGCAACACCACTGCGCCGCCCAGCTGTTGCCCATGGCATGCTGAGAGGGCGGCCGGGGGCGCTCGGTCACCCACCGACGTAGCGCCGGAATCGGTTACCACGGTCCCTCGGCGGCCGCGAGCGGAAGAAAGAGATGGCGGGGCAACAGCTGTGACGGCTACAGCTCTAGTGCATGGGCACAGGAGTAGAGGACGCCCGACAATCAGCCGTTACGGCGCGGCCAAAGAAAGCAGCGAGTCCGCTCCTTCCCCATCCTCATTGCCCCCTCACGTTGTGACGGCGAGCTCGGCAGTCGCGTGCAGCCGTCAGCCACGCCCTCGCCTCATTCATCGCCCGGGCCCCGGTTCTGGGACTGAGCTGGCAGAGTAGCGCATGCGTAGACTGATACGTTCTGACTCCTCCCCTGCTTTTAGATAGGAGTGGGATCTCCCGCTGGGAAGAGATTTTTTTTTTTCGGTGGAGGGGGCAGTGGCTGTCGGATATCGGGAATTGGATGAATAAAATGATTATTCTAAATAGTCACAGAGGATGCCGGGATTCCCTTGGCGGAGTCCCAAAACTTCTTCTGGTTCCGAGACGCTGCATTCAATCCATATAGATTGCTGTTAATCTAGAAAGCCTCTTCCGGTTGTGATCATACGGGGAACGGTCAATATATATATTTACAGCTGGGTATATTTTGAGGCAGTTCTGCCCTCTTGCCCTTCCCTTTGTTTTAAAACTTGAAATGCTTTATTGACGATGCAGTTTCACCTTGGCTGCTGCTGTTTCGGTGGTTTAGCTTTGTCGTCTTCCCTGCTTTCTTCCCATTCCTACTTCATTTGACATGAAGCAAGTAACAAAAGATTGACAAGTAATTATTAGATTCAAAAGACTTTAGTGGCTCAGCTTTCTCCCTCCTTTGAAACTAAATTGAAACAATGTTGTTAAAGTATGGTGCTGCCCACAATGTAGTACATTGAGGCTAAGAGAGAGTAATACTGTAGAATGGCAGAAGTTAATGGAAAAGGAGCGATGGATGAAAGTATATTTGTAGAATTCTTAAAGCCCCTTATATGATGTTTACTTCTTTGCTAATAACTTTCTTTAGGCATTCGGCTCTATATTTTAATATTATTAACAGAACAAATTATTTCCAGGTATCTTCACAATATGATCCATCTGGAATCAATTTAGTTGCTTCTTAGTCATTTCATATATTACTAGTTAATGAAACAGTATAATGAAATAATGGTATTCAGAGGCCTAGCTTTTTTTTAAAAAAAATCACAATGTGAGCAATAATTTCCAAGCAATAGATTCTATGTGACAACTATTATCACACTCCATAGAGAAATCTAGCAAGTTTTACAGAGGCAGTATTTCTTCTGGAGACAAATATTGTTTAACAGAGTGTCTCAGCCCATTAATCAAGCCAAGATGAAGTTTAGACTGAAAAAAGGATACTTTACTCATAAATCCCCAGGATTATTAATATTACATGTAACCCCATTTATTTCTTATGGCCCAAAAGTATCCCCTAGACCAGACATATCAAACTCACGATGTCACATGACATCATGCAATGTATCAAAGCTTTTTCACCATTGCTGGCAATGGTGTGGGCGCAGTTTTGTTGTGATGCATCCGGCCCGTGGGCCGGCAATTTGACACCCCTACCCTAGTCCAATTAAATTAACCTCATGATAGGAGGTCTGAAAAAGCCAGAATTATTATTTTTTATTTCCTAGAATGCTCTTTTGAAGTAGTTTATCTAAAACCTTTTATAGAAAGTAGCCAGCATTTTTATAATTCAATTTCAGTAGTTTTAGAAAGGTAGGTTCAGACACTTTGTAATTTTCAATTTTTATTTTTATTTTTGCTTGCTTTCTGCTTTTATACAACTATGCTCTAAAAAGAAAGGAATCAAGAGGAAGAAAAGAACCTATCTAACAATGCTACACAATAAACTCTATAGGAATTCTGAATCTCAAAAATTCTTGAATTCTATTAAGCAGGCAATATTAAATTAATTTTATTTGTAATTTGGTATCAGTGATTCTAGCCTTCCCTTCTTTTTCCTATTTGTCCCTTTTTACATTAAATGCTTTCTGTACTTATATATTAGATTATCAATGCAGTAGTTCAAGACTGAGCGCCATGTGACGGGGTGATCTCTCGTCTTTGTCCAAACTCCTGTCAACCTAGCTGTTCGAAAGCATGCAAATGCGAGTAGATAAATAGGTACCACTTTGGTGGGAAGGTAACAGCACTCCATGAAGTCATGCTGGCCACATGACCATGGAAATGTCTTCAGCCAGCACTGGCTCAATGGTTTTGAAATGGTCCCTGTAGCGTATTATTCCAGAACCTTGTCTTCTGCTGAGTGGAACTACGCTCAGATTGACAGGGAGGTGCTGGCCATTATGATTGACATTAAGAAGTTTCATGATTTCATATACTTCACGGTCTACACTGACCACAAGCCACTGCTGGGGTTGTTCACCATTACCAAACAGAACCCACATATTCTTTCTCCTCATATGTTGCGTTGGTCCATTTTCCTGTCAGCATATGACTACTCTTTAATTCACAAGCCTGGAAAGGAAATGGTCATGCTGATGCTCTGAGTAGATTACCCCTTCCAACAGTGGAGCCTGATCCTGCTCCAGCCATTAATATTCTGTCCATTCAAGAGCTGCCTCTCCCCTCAGTATAAGGGATGTGGCTGCAGAAACTGCCACTGATCACACATTCACACGCGTTCTGTCATGGTATTGTCAGGATGGCCTGACAGATGCCCTGATACTGAGTTTCAGAGTTTCTGGCAAAGAAGACATGAGTTGTCCACTTTCAAGGGTTGTCTGCTATGGGGAAGTAGGTTAGTAATCCCTACCTCACTGAGGACTAGAGTGCTATATTCTTTACATGAGGGACACCCTGGCATAGTCAGGATGAAGGCGCTTGTACGCAGCCATTTGTGGTGGCCTGGCCTCGATAAAGCCATTGAGGCTCAAGTGCATGGGTGCCATGTGTGCCAACAGTCCCGGCCTAACATGCCTCAGGCCTCAGTTCATAGATGGGAGGAAACTCACACCCCATGGTCCAGGATACATATAGATTATGCTGGGCCCTTTCAGGGGCAATTCTTCTTGGTTGTTGTTGATAGCCATTCTAAGTGGCTAGAGGTTGTTCCTGTGTCCTCCACTACTGCTGCCAAGACTATCCAGGTGCTGAGAAGTATTTTTGCAACTCATGGCCTTCCAGATGTTCTAGTTTCAGACAACAGTCCTCAATTTACCTCTTCTGAGTTCCAGGTTTTCCTCCAGGCCAACATGATCCGCCTTGCAACTTCTGCTCCTTTCCACCCATCCACCAACGGAATGGCTGAACGTATGGTGCGCACCACCAAGGATGCCCTTAAGAGACTGACTTACGGTGACTGGCAGCACAGGTTAGCAGACTTTCTTCTTGCACATCGCACCACACTCTCCACAGCCACCAGGAAGAGCCCTGCTGAACTTTATTGGGGTCACCGGCTTATTACTAAGCTGGACAGGCTGCATCCAGATAGGGGGGCGTCTCAGGTGTTGCATCCGTGGGCACCGAGGAGTCTGCAAGTGGGTGCTCCGGTCTGGACTCAGAACTACGGGCCTGGTCATCTCTGGGTACCAGCTGTGGTCTGCAAGGTCTCGGGGCCCTTGTCCTATTAAGTGTCCCTGGAAGATGGCCACGTTCTTCGGTGGCACATAGATCAGCTGCGTACGAGGCTGGAGTCTCACCCTTCCGCTCCTGGCTCTGCTCTGTGGGGGGGGGGAGGAAGGTTATAGAATACATTCTGAGGATGAATGTCAGCAGCCAGTGTCGGCAGCTGAAGAGTTCGTTGATCCTCCATCCCGAGATTCCGCAAGTGCTCCAAACAAGAATTCATGGGGCAGAGAACTACCCTACACACTAAGACACACTCCAGCCAGGGAGTCACCCCGGGGGCATCCACATATTTCATATAGAAACAGTAACACTCCAGACAGGGAGGATAACCGGGGGTATCCACAGAACACGCAAGAACTGGCAACCCAGCTAGGAAGCAAGTTCAATTGTGCAACTGCTTCCAAAAGGAGGTCCTATGTAAGGGGGGCAAGCAGAGAGGCCTCTTCTGACTCTGGCACCTCAGGCATGACCTTGGGGTCTGCCGAATACTGGGGCCCCTTACACACACCTGTTTCACAGGGCACGTCCGAAAACGGTCGCTGGCTCGAGGACATATCCAGAGTAGTTCAGCCAACTCAGAAGGGTGGGAGAGTGCAGCTGCTCTCACAGAGCCTGGGGGAAACTCTGGCATTTCTGCTGGTATGCCCTACCAGGGGTCACCTGCAAAACCTGTACATAAAAGTCCTGGTCTATCGAGCCCATCAGACAGGCCGGTAGGCCAGGCGCCCTTAAGGTCAAGTCCTGGTCTGTCCTGTCGAGCAGGGGAGCTGTCAGGCCAGGCACCCTCCCTCATCCTGAGAAGGTCCCAAAGGGTTAAGGCCCCTCCTAAACACCTAAATGAGTATGTAAGGTTCTTGTCAGCATAAGAACAGTACAAGTATATGGTGAGGAGTTGGAACCTATGTGGGTAGCAATAGAACCCACAAAGCACACATTAGAGAGTGGCAAACAAGTTGTAGTGGAATGACGTGTCTGTAGGATGGAAAAAAAATATTTTTTAAAAATAAATTATTTTATATTCTTGTATGGATCGTAAGAACAAGTACCGTGTGTGTTCTAGCTAAGGGGGGAGGGGAGCCTGCATTTGTTCTAGCAAATGTAGGCTCGGGACATTGCAAGGTTCCCGGGCAATTGCAAAAGCTGCCCGGGACCAGACTGAGTAGCACTGGCTGAGCGCGCATGCGCAAGGCGCGAAAAGTGCCTAGTGATGTTGCCATCTTGTCCAGGGAATTGGGACGTATAAAAGGAGGCCTGCGTTCCTTTGGTCGTTGTTGTTGGAGTTTGAAATAAGCACAATAAAGAGCTGTTCCAGAAACATGTGTATTCTTCATTCGCCATTCCTCCCAGGACTTAACAGTTGCCATCAAATAAAACCTAGGAGATGGTATCAGCTGATTGGCCAGTTTAGATGGGGATAAGGTGCCTCCTCCCTTATGGTTCCTGGTGCTGTCTCATAGGCAATTCAGTAGTAAGAAAAGTAAGACCAGAATCAAGTACTGCTGTGGTAATAGGTAGCAAATTTTGTGCTGGCATAGTTTTATGCATAAGGCTAGTCCTGAAGGGTCTAGGACAGACATGCCAAACTCGCGATGTCACGTGACGTCGTGCAACATATTGGAGCTTTTTCGCTATTGCCGGCAATGGGGTGGGTGCGGCTCTGGTATGATGAAACCGGCCCGCGAGCCGGCAGTTTGACACCCCTGGTCTAGGATAACTCGCTGTGGGGCAACTCACTATGGGACAATTCAATGCTGTATTCATCATTTCAATCAATTATTATTGGTGACCACGTTTTTATCAAAATTATTGTAACGTGTATTTCTGAATTGACTTTGTTTTATTATTATTGGCCATGGTTCCATTGACATTAACTTTTGTATTTGTTGAATTGTCCTGTGAGAAGTTGGCCTGTGGCGAATTGGCCACAGCGAGTTGTCCCATTCCATGTAAAAGTATTATGATCTGATTGATGGTTGTAGTGTTCTTGCACATATTCCTGAAGATTTAAAAATAATAAAGAAAAGCAGTAAAAATGCTAACACTCCTTCAAAAGAATATTGTACTAAACCCCATGTTAAAAAAAATGAGAATAGCCATAAGCCTTTTAAAAGAACCTGGATAAGACATAATAAACATTATGGAGAGCATTGCTCTGGCATTATGCAGCAGATGCCTGTGGAAGTGAGGCATCCTTTCTTTTCTGGAACCTGAGCAAAATTGGCCATGGAGGATTGGGTCCAGAAATTACCGGGAAAGGAGCTTTTTCCCAGCAGTCTGAAGTGATCATGGGGAGACTTTCCAATCTCTGGCCACCTTAACAACCAAATGATTACTGAATCATGTGAGCTCTTATCCATGCCACAAATTGGGGGGGGGGGGGGGGAGAGCAAAGCATTAAAACTGAGCAGCTGACTTTAAAAATGTCTCTGATGTGGACTGGGGATGAGATGAAGGCAAGTTCATGTGGACTTGGCAGAAAATAGCAGATGCCAGGACATTTTCATGCTATGGTTAGGGCAGCTGTGGAAGTGCCCTTAATATGTTATATAAGTGCTCCTGTGGCTTGAGTTCACAGGCATTATGCTCTGATTTTATTAATAGTGCTTGTTGAATAAACCACAGTTAACTGCACAAGTGAATGTTTCATTGCAGCACAGAATGTTTTTTTCTTCTTCTAAAGGGGGCAGTCAAAGCTTTGAATATGAGATAACTTTTTACTTCAGCAAATCTAATGTCCCCTTAATAGCATTGAGTCTTTATAATGACCTTTCTTGCACACTAAGAGGTTATGTAAAGCCTTAGGAGTGGTGGAAAATTCTTTGTGATTAGCTATTCATCTTTTGTAATGGTTTTTATTCACAATGGAGGTGGCAGCCTCATAGGAGAAGAGTTGAATTTTGCAATGTATTTGTACATCTCAACAACTGGATCTATTGAGGAAATCTGGAATGCTTCCTTAGGGTGAATACTTTAAAATGATACATGTTAAATCATGCTTGGGGCCTTTCCCCAGATACATACAATCATAATATAAACATGGCCTAGCAACATTTTTTTCTGCAATATTGTTATTTCTAGCACTTGTTTTCCCATGTTCCATGCATGAGAAAAATTCTCATTTTGTTTTTCTGCAAATCATAAACGGCCCCTGGGTGGCACCAAAACAATACAGAGGAAGTTTACTGTCTGTCCAATAAGGCAGTAGTAACAGAAACGGAGAACAAAACAACAACAGAACATAGAAAAGAAAAGAAACAAGCAATCCCTTCTAAGAAGATGTGAAGAGCCCTATTGGTTTAACCATTGGCCCATCAAATCCACTTTTCTATATTGTATTCCACAGTAGGCAATCAGATGCATCAAGATGTTTACAAATTTGGACATGAGGATGATCACCTTTTCCATCAATGCATCTTAGCAATGAGCATTGAAGGTATGATCTTTGGGATTTTAGAGCAGTGGTTCTCAACCTGTGGGTCGTGACCCCATTTGGGGTCGAACGACCATTTCACGGGGTCGCCAAACAACGCAGTCCGCCATTTTTTTCCTCTTTTCTTTGGCCACGCCCCTGGCACCCGGTGATGTATAAGTGGTTGGGGGTCACCACAACATGGGGAACTGTATTATGGGGTCGCGGCATTAGAAAGGTTGAGAACCACTGTTTTAGAGGTAACAAGCTCCATCAAAATTATGGCTCAGTTATTCCAGTCCTATTTAAAAATAATATAAAATAGTGATTGACATCATATCTGATGGCAGCATCAGTGTAAGTTTGCATTGGGTAAAAAGTAGATACTTGTATTGGACCTTGCCACATTTAGGACAAGCCCTTATTTTAATATTGTGAGATGGAGAGAAAGTTCTCTCATCCATATTTTTCCTTTCATACATGAGTTTATATACATACCACTCTTGTCTTCCCAGTGACTGCCCTTGCTTAATGTTAAAAAGAACCAGACATTATTTCTAGTACAGGGCTTTTCAACGCGACCCATAGCCAAGCGTAGCAGAGGAGGGAACCAGCTAAAGTGGCGCTGCACACACCTGGAGATCAGCTGGAGCTACAGAGCTTGGCAGAAGCCCCAGGATCAGCGCATGTGGCAACATGGTAATTGAAGCTTCTGGCACACCCGGGAGAGAAGAGGAGGAGGGCAGAAAGAAGAGAAGCATAAAAGAGGCAGGTTTTGGCAGGAGAGGGAGAGAAAGAGTGAGAAGAGAAGAGGCTTTTCTTACCAAAGCACTGAGGAGAGACAGAGTGAGCGGCCTGTTTTCGGGCAAAGGGTGCGTGAGTGAGTGGCCTGTTTGGTGAGTGGCATGTTTTGGGGGGAAGGGAGCATGAGCGAGCGGCCTGTTTAGTGATCGGTGTGTTTTTTGGGAAAGGGTGCATGAGCGAGTGGCCTGTTTAGCGAGTGGCATGTTTTCGGGGGAAGGGCGTGTGAGCAAGTGGCATATTTAGCAAGTGGCCTGTTTTGGGGGGAAGGGCGAGTGAATGAGCTGGGAAGGAGCCCCAGGATCAGCGTGTGCTTCTGCAGGGCTATGGGGGCTCGTTAGGAGCCCAGGATTGGTGCATACAGCTACAGCTGATCAGCCCTTCTGCTGAGCCCCCAAGAAGCGCCAATCAGTTGGAGCCCAGTGCTGATCCTGGCGCTTCTGCCGAGCCCCAAAGAAGCGCCTATCAGCTGGAGCCAGCACTGATCCTGGCGCTTCCACTGAGCCCCAAAGAAGCGCAGATCAGCTGTCAGGTCTCAGCAGAAGCGCCAGGATCAGGGAAGGAAGGAATGTAGGAACGAAGGAAGGAAGGAACAAAGGAAATGGGAATGAGAAGGAGGGAAAGAAGGAAGGAAGGAAGGAAGGAAGGAAGGAAGGAAGGAACGAAGGAAGGAACGAAGGAACGAAGGAAGGAAAGAAGGAGATGGGAAGGCCAGGTGGGAAGGAAAAAGGAAGGAAGGACCCTCCCCCCATGGTAACCACAATGCTAATGTGGCCCTCAATGAAATTGAGTTTGACACCCCTGATATAAAAGGTTGTTAAGTGAATCTGGTTTCCCCATTGACTTTGCTTGTCAAAAGGATGCAAAAAGGGATCACATGACCTTGCAGCCATCAAAAATATGAATCAGTTGCCAAGCATACGAATGTAAATCACATGACCCTGGGAATGCTGAAACGGTCATAAGTGTGAAAAATGGCCATAAGTCACTTTTTTCAGGGCCGTTGTAACTTTGAACAGTCACTAAGTGAACTGTTGTAGGTTGAGGACTACCTGTACTTCATCATTTTTTTCCCTTTTTTTTTTTTTGGGTCATCAGGTTTTTGACACCTTGCTAGGCAACTGGTGGTACTCAGATATTGCCATATCCTAAAAGTGGTACAATGGGTGAAAAGGTTGAAAAGCTCTGGTCTAGTATATCAGCTACAGTTTTTAACTAGGTTTGAAAGTTAACATAAAAACTCATAGGGCCAATCATACCAACAGTCCTTTTTTATGGGATTATTAAAAATGTTAAATTAGAGATGGGAGTATTGCATATTGAGATCTTGGAAGGAATGGGTAGGATATAAATCAAATAACCTCTCCTTGTTAGGTAAGTATTTTAATTGTAAATTATTTGTTATTCCATGCAATATAAAAATAGGAAACAACTCATGAGTATTTGCAGAAATATTTCTTGCCCTTAAAATAAATTATAGGTTTGTGTACACTGTTAATTATTGGCCGCTTTCTATGTATATCATATAGCATATTCTATTCTCTTAAGTGGCTTATAGATATTTAATATTTTAGAGGTTTTCTTGATTTAGTGAGGCATGCCTACATAAGAGCAAATCCTTCATCCTTTAGTGATTAAATTATAAATTATCTGGTAGAAATGTTCACTTAACAGTTTAAAGATGCAGCATTAGAACTCCTAAAGGAAGTGACTTTCCTGTTTTTGATGGTCATCACAAGAATTGCTGTTTAAATTTAGTATCTAGTGCTTATTTCCTTGTTCATTGCATTCCCTTTCATGTTTTGCCATTTTGTGCTAGTGTTTCAGACTATAAACATGAAAGCAGATTTTGCTGATAGCTACAGTGGGAACATTTTTGGCTGAACAATGTTAAAAAAATAACTTTCAATAAATAAATATTGGGAAGACTTCTTAGTGCCACAACAAATGAAAGTGAGTTGGTGATAGACTTAATTTTTTCAACATTTTATCTTTTATTTACAGAATTCAGATACATAAGATTATGTGCCTGCCTCCCCACATTTAAGGAGAAAAATGTTTCTTAATGACTAGGTTCATAAATCATGTTAAAGCATAAGCCAAGCCTGTCATACGAAACCAGACATTATGGATTATAAATGATGTGTCAGAGCGTGCACAGTCCTATTGTGTGCAACAACCCAGGAGCAGACACAGCAAACAGTGGTTTGTAACAAATGGTAGTTTATGTACAATATCTACAATGCTATACAAGTATCACTAGGATCAATATACATACACGTGCTATGAACAGAATCCAACAAACAGCAAATACAGCAGGAAAAGAAAAAGAGAAAAAGACACACTAGCAGAGTATCCCCTTTTTTACATAGGCTCTTAAAGAGACAACAGCCAAAGACCCTGCTGACTCATTCCCACCATTGCATCAGCTGGTCAGCTCTTAAATCATCACCTTGACACTCCTCCCATTTAAAGCTGAGCAGCTGTTAACCCAAATGCTTTTACATACTCTTGATGCTTGCCTACATTTAAAGGCTTAGTTAACGTATCGGCTATATTGTTGTCAGTGGAACAGTGCTGTAACTTTATCAGTTTATCCTTTACAGCCTCCCTGACGTTACAATATTTTATATCTACATGTTTACTTCTGCTTCTGATATGTTCTCCCGTTGCCATTTTTATACATGCAACATTGTCTTCAAATACTGGTACAACTCCTTGTACATTGATATGTACATCCCTTAGCAATTGAACATACCAGGTTATCTCAGAACATGCCTCGGACAATGCTATGAATTCAGCTTCAGCAGTTGAAAGTGCTACTGAAGGTTGTCTTCTGGATTTCCATCCAATTACAGTGCCGGCAAACAATATCACAAACTCTGAGTTTGATTTTCTGTGCCGCATATCATTTGCCCAGTCACTATCTACATAGCATTGTAATGATAAGTCACCAGATGGCCTTCTCCTCAATCCTAGGTCCATTCTTCCTTTTAAATATCTTAATATTCTTTTAATCCCAATCAGTGTTGTTGTTTGGGTGCTGAAGTGTGCCGACTCAAAATGCTAATCACACTGGTTATATCTGGCCTTGACCACTGAGATAAATACAATAAGCTACCTATAGTTGATTGGTACACTTCTTGGTTACATTCTGTGTTGTTTTCTGTTTCTACATCATTCTGGAAGCTTGGTGTCATAGGAGTTAATATACTGTTACATCAGTGGTGGGATTCAGCCAGTTTGCACCAGTTTGGCAGAACCGGTAGCTAATTTTTTGTTGCCCAGGCCCAGAATGGACTTCCGGAAGCAGCATCCACACAGAGAACCGGTTGTTCACATATCTGAATCCCACCACTGTGTTACATCCTAGCATATCATACTTTTCTAACAGCCATTTTATTTTCTTTGTTTGGCTTAGCACATATCCTTCCTATTGTGGTTTTCTTATCTCTATACCTAGGTAATTCCTTATTTCTCCTAGACTTTTTAATTGGAACTTCTTTTCCAGTTGCTTGGCAAAGAAGTAGACCTGGGAGCAGTTCTTAGCAATAAAACAAAGGTCATCAACAAATGCTAACAGCAAACACTCTGCACCCTTATACTGTGCAGTGTATAAACATGGATCTGCCTTGCTGCTTCTAAATTCTAACCTTCTGAGAGCAGCATCTAAGTACAAACTGATTCCAGTTTCTTGCTGACTGCTTCAACCCATATATGTCTTTATTTAATTTATATACATATCCAGGGTGCTTAGTTTCATAACCTGGAGCTTGTGCCATATATATGTCTTCTTCTAACTCTGCATTTAAATATGCAGTGGTGATATCAAAATGATATATGGTATAACTGCGTGCAGCTGCTAAAGTCAATGCTAGCCTTATATTCTCTTACTGTGGTGCAAACACTTCGTCATAATGAACATTTTTTCTCTGCATGAATCCCTGCGCAACTAATTGTGCCTTGTGCTGCAGTTCATTGTTGTGTAAAACCTTCTTTTTATATACCCATTTACACCCCATGACCCTTTGTCCTTCTGGTAATCTCATGGGGGTAAAAACCTGATGCACATTTATAGACTGTCCATAGCTTCCTTCCATTTGTCCTGTTCTGCCTTAGGCATTGACAACATCTCTTGGTAATTATGAGTTTCTTGGCCTTTTTCTGTCCCTTTCTTCTGGTGCCTTTGGAATATACACCCAGGCATAACTGCCAAATGTCCTTAGGTGAGCCAGTGAAGGTTTCCTTCCATATAACAGGTAATATGGAGTTTCATTTACCCTGTTTATCAAATAGTTGGCTGTTTTCATGGCTTCCCCCCCAGTACAATCTACTCATTCCTGCATCTGCTAGCAGTGAGTCTTTCGTGGTATACAATACACCATTCCTTCTTTCAGCCACTCCATTTTCTGCTGGCGAGTATGGATTCATATGTCTGTACCTTATGCCTAGGTTCCTCAGCCACCTTTGGAAATTGTTAGACATGAATTCTGTCCCCCTGTCTGTTTGCAGCTGGTATACTTTATGGCCATATTTTCACTCTACAAAGTTCACCCATTCCTGAACTGTTGTAATACCTCTGTCTTGCTTTTTAACAGATAGCGAAACCCGTATCTAGTGTAATCATCCACTATGACTAGTGCATACCTAGCTCCTCCTAGAGAGGGCGCCATAGAGCTAATTAAATCAGTGTGCACTAACTTCAAAACTCTGTTCATTTGCCCTGAGCTTTTCTTACTCACAGGATACACCCTGGACTTTGACTCTTTACAAACAGCACAATCTAAGTAAGTATTGCATTTCTTAATGTTTAGTCCCTCAGCTAGGTCTGGCATCTTTTGCAGCACTCTGAAATTTGCATGACCTAACCTCCTGTATAGTAAATGTACACAATTATCATGCTTGGGAGTATTTGTAAGTGTTCATGCACAACCATTCTTTTACTTCCTTAGTACATATAAATTATCCTGCTTAACACCTTGTGCACAAATCCTATCACCTTTCCTGATGATGTATTGTCTTTTAGCAAACAGTATTTCATACCCTTTATTATCCAAACTTGAAATACTTAACAAATTATGATCTACGTCTGGTACATACAATATGTTGTCCAATATTACCCCAATATCAAATACATAAATTTTACCTTCCCCTTTAACAGCAGACCATTGTCCATTAGCCAAACTAACAAATGTTTGCCTTAGCTGTTCTCAAGCTAGAAAATGTTTGTAGTTCATTTACAATATGCTGACTCACCCCACTGTCCAACAACCAAGTGTTTCTAGTGTTCTCAGTCAACATTGCTGTCAAGGAAAATAATGAACCATCCTTTGTCGGCTGCATAGCTCTACGACCTTGTCTCGCTGCTCCTCTATTTCTCCTCTCAGGGCAGCATCTCTGGAGATGCTCTGTAGAACCACACATTATTTATTATTATTATTATTATTATTATTATTATTATTATTATTATTATTATTATTATGGATCATTGCACAGTCAGCCAGATGTTCAGACTGGATTTGGCATTTTGTCTACCTATTGAGTCCTTACCAAGGACCTGGGATAGGCAGATGTGGATGTTTGATGATATTACAGATATTACAGATATCATCATCATCATCATCATCATCATCATCATCATTATTATGAGCACTGCTCTTCCAGATTCTGTCTACCATTTCAGATTTCAGAAAGAGCAAATCATAAGAGTAGGTGGACTTGGCTATGCTCTGATCTTCTGAAAACATGCCTCTCTTTTTGTTCTTGTTTAGTTTGACTTGTACATAAAATTTCATTTTATCTTGCTCCAGAAATGAAAAATATTAATTCTTATATTTTATATGTATTTGATCAGTGTGTATTAGAAGAAGGTGAGCTATTTTTCTGCAAAAGAAATTAAGAATGACTGATACTAAATTCTTAACCAAGAATGCACTAACTAAGGTGTGGTACATAGGCTTTGTTAATATACCTTATTATATTTATTTGACTCAAAAGTTAAAAACTCAGCCTTTTAAGAGTCTGCATTTCAGAATATTTATTCATATGTAAAATAACAATCTTTTATAGAATGCTGATGCCATTTAAATACAGTGCTTCCACTTTTCTGTTCTTTTTGAAATGCTGTTGCCTCAGAAACCATGGCCATATTTTATATCAGAAGCAAGAATAGCAAATAGAATTAATAGCAAAATCATGTAACTTTGAAAGCAATGGAATGCTTAAAGTTATTGGAAGATTTCCTTGTGATATATATAAAGACATCAAATTAATGATGTGTAACTTGTACCAGTTTTTTGACCTCTCTCAGTGCAAACATTCCTTTGAAGCAATGGACTGTAGAGACAATTTGAAATAATTTAATAGAAATATTAGTTAGCAGTCTGAATACTATCAGTCACCTGTCCCAACTTTTATGGTTTAATTAATATCCAGACTGATACTGTGATCCAAGTGATCAGTATTGTAGTATAAAATGTCTATAATATGCCTACAGAATAGCCAAGTTAAAAAAAAAAGGTTAATTGTCTGTTTTTAATTATTGCATTTATTTTATATACTCTTGATTCATTTATCAAACTCAGTTTGGTATATATGCTGTACTGAGATGGCTTATTCTATATTTAATATTTGTTGATACCCTTTATAATAGGTAAATATGCAGAAAGTCCTCATTTATCGATGGTAATTGGGACTGGGAACTCCATGCTTAAGCAACATGGTCACTGTCACATGACCATGATGACTGACAATAGAAGTTCAGACAGTCCCAGTTGCGGTCATTAGATGAATCCTGTCCGGTCACAGCATCCTGCAGTCATATGATTGCCATTTGTGACCTGCTGGCTGGCTTCCTCGTTAACTTTGCTTGTCAGAAGCTGGCAGTGAGGTTACAAATGGCAATCATATGACCATGAAATGCTGCAGTAGCATAATTGTGAACTATTTGCTCAGTTCCTAAATTGCAGTCACCTGATTGTAGAGATGCTGTGATGTCTGCAACTATGAGGACCCATTGTAAGTGCCCCTCATTGAGTGCTTATTGTAACTTTGAATGGTTGCTGAATAAATGTATATTAAACAAGGATTACCTGTAATAATATAATTATATGCAAATAGCATTAATGGCATAAATAATTTAGATAGAATTACCTTGGGTAAGCAAAAAAAAAAAAAAAATCAGTGGGAGGGGAGTGGCTCCTCACTTCCAATCGGCTTCCCCTTTGTGGGAAGCTAGTAATGAGCATCAGAAATCTTCCCTTCTTTTCCCAGCAAGCAGATAAGTAGTTGCTGCTGGGTGGAGGAAGGAGGGAGTGATTGACTTTCCTTGCAAGCTTCCCACATGGAAGAGGGAAGCAAGGGGTGTTGTCTGTCATATCAGTTCCTTCTGGGTTCCCCATCAACTTGTGGGAAGCTGTCAGGAAACATTGAAAATGAGATCTTGTGATTGCGGGTTACCGAGTCAGTAAAATGGCATTGAACAGCAGCAGCACAGTGGAACTGAAGTGGGAAAAAAAAAATCCCCAAACATCATCACCTCAGGAGTAATGGATCCTGGCACTTATAATTTTGCCTCAATTGAAGGCTGCAAAGTATCAAAACAGACAGGAAAGGTTTAGTAGTACATATAGATGTGCTGTATGTACCAGATAAATTATCTAAGATGTATAAAAGAATCTCTAATCAATGTTCAACGTGAAAGATATGAAGGGACATTTTACCATGCCTAGTAGAAGTGGGGGGGGGGGAACCTCCCCCAAAACCAAATAAATCCACCCTCAAACAAAACACAACCTGGATGTAAATTCATATGATGCTGCAAATAATTTTAAAAATTAATATTCTGATGAAATCTGAGCTTTTAAATTGATAGCCAATTAAAAAAAGACTTATGGAAGATTAGTTTTGAATATGGTAACTGCAGGAGGCTCTTATATTCACAAAGATGGAAAAACAATGAAATATCACAATAGAGCAGTAAATTTTAAATATAGAGGGATGGTAAAGTTGACCTGTTTGATCAGGAATTAAACAATAAGTACTTTCACAATACTGAAAAACTTCTATGGGCTTTTGATGAAAAAATGGGAAAATGATTTAGTGTTTTATGGCTTTGCTGATTAAAAAGGGTTGAATATGGAAAGAATGGAAATGTAATCTTGAAGAGAGAGGCTATTAAATGTGTAATTGCTGGAAAGAAGATTGGAAGTTGCTTCTTTATATTTTTCTGCTTAAATTCTTATAATTTATCTTTTCTTTTTTTACCTATTTCTTAATTTTTCATTGCATATTTTTAAAAAATAAAAATATATATAAATATATATTTTGTGTTTTTTCTGTTAAAATCTCTAACAAAAAATATATAAAAATATGCAGGGACAGTAAAAGCATTTTCCAGCTTTATAAAGTTCTTCATCCATCAACTTTATTTTTCTTTCAGTAAATCTCAGGTCATAATGAAACCGATAGAACAAAATTGTCCAGAGATAATGAGCCTAATTCATGGTCCAAGTTTCCACTAGTAGCATTACAACCCTTAAGTACATAATGTTTTTATTTTCCACAGGGACACTCTAATACACTTTACAGGAAAGCTAATGCAAGGAGTTCATAATTACAAGGAGCTGCAGACAGCAGCATTCATTTTTGTTTTAAAATGACAATCAGAAGATAATTGAGTTCTATGTCTAGTGCTGCTCTCAGTCTGCATAATATTGTTAAGCTATACTTTCAAATGAAATGCAGTAAAAACTATTTTAATTTTGTGAATACCTATTTAAACTTTTCCCTTTTCATTTTATGTTACATGCACAATAAATGCTGAAAGAAATAAAGAAAGGGAGTTGTCTCCATAACATGGGGGAACAATACGAAAAACGTGCTCACCACAAAAGTATGAGAGAACTTGCTGTGGCAAAGTTCATGATGGAATTTTGGAATCACCCATCAGTTTTACACATCTTGCTTTAAAATTCATTTATGTTAATTCTTTGTGTACTTTAAAATTAGATTTTTTTTAAAAAAAAAATATGCTGGCCAGTTTACAAGACTGAATTATCTAGGCAATGCAAATGTTAAGGCCAGACTAAACAAAATTAAATCTCCTCCTCCTGCTCCTCCTCTTCCTGCTCCTGCTCCTCCTGCTCCTCGAATCATATTCCACTGAAGATAGCATACACTTTTTGCCTTAGGAGACAAATTAGATTTTATTTCACACTGCTATTTAATTATAAAGAAATACTGTTCTGCAATCATGAATATAATAGTTTTATTCAATAACATTAAATATTACAGTTTGGTAACTTTTGGAGATCTTTGGGGGCAGCATTCAAGTTATGCATCTCAATCCAGAATCAATTCTCAGCAGATTAGCAGAATCAGTTTTCATGCACATTGACCAGAGAAATTAAACTTTATAAACTGTATTTTATTTTTGGTCAGTAGCTTGTCTTAATGCTTATCACTGCCAGAGACTACTTTTCCTAAATCTGTTTTTCTTGTAGAAATATTTGTTAGTTTTGGATATGTTCAAGAGCATATATGAATATATATGAGCTTAAAATGTCATTCCAAAATAGAAAAATAGTTGAGGTGACTGAAATGACTAAAATAACTGGGCTTGGTCGCTCAATAGAGAAACACCGGTGAAGCAGGCACAGCAATGTCTGCATTTTCTGTGTCGCATGAGAAAAGTACAGCTTTCTTCCCCTGTCTTTACCACTTTCTACAGAAGGACCATTGAGAGCATCTTGTCATATTCCATTACAGTCTGGTTTGGAAGCATTACTGCATCAGATAGGAAGGCGGTGCAGAGAGTGGTGAGGATGGCAGAAAAGATTATTGGCAGTTCACTCCCTTCTATCCAGGACATAGCACATAAGTGTTGCTTGAGCAGGATCCGCAGTATTGTCTGGGAACTACACATCCTCTTCACGACCTGTTTTCCTTGTTACTTTCTGGAAGGAGGCTTTGTGGTATCCGAAGCACAACATTCAGATTCATCAAGACGGGGGGAATAAAAACCAAACACCCCCACCCCACCCCGCTGCCAATCCTCAACAGAAATGCTCACAACAATGAAAACCTCGGACAGGAGGAAGAGCGCAGTATTGAGTTCACAAGGTTGATACAGTATCAACCTTGTGAACTCTCAAGCTTCCTCTTTCCACTACATATTCAAGATGGACAGTGATTAATATTTATATGTATTTATATGTAAGAATGTAGGTATATACATATGTATGTATATAGCAGGTTTATATATGTGTTATGTATGTGTACATTTTTGAGAGCAGGCAACAGAATTTCATTTTTAATGTGTGCCAGTATGCTCGCAATAAAAAAGTGACAATAAGATAATTTTAAAAAATTATCTAAAACTGACTAGAATCAAACTATGCTTGTGGAAAGTGACTGCTAAAATGTTTGTGGCCACTATTAATGTATATTATTAGTTTCAAAGCCATAATAATAGCAAAATATTTGCAAATAGAAATAGAATGACTGTGGCAAAAGAAAGCAAAGGTAGTACCAATAGTAATTGGTGTCTTGGGTGCAATCTCAAGGCAACTAGAACAGGGCTTTTCAACCTTTTCACCCATTGTACCACTTTTAGGATATGGTAACATCCGAGTACCACCAGTCGCCTAGCAAGGTGTCAAAAACTTGATGACCATAAAAAATAAATGAAAAAAGTGATAAAGTACAGGTAGTCCTCGACTTACAACAGTTCACTTAGTGACTCTTAGAAGTTACAATGGCACTGAAAAAAGTGCCCACCAAGCCACAGCTGAGCAAGACACCTGCCTGCCTACCCCAGCAGCGCTCTTCCTCCTGTCCGAGGTTTTCATTGTTGTGAGCATTTCTGTTGAGGATTGGCAGCGGGGGTAGGGTGGGGGGTGTTTGGTTTTTATTCCCCCCTGTCTTGAAGGATGTTTGCAGCAGGTTTTGGTCAATTCACATGACCCTGGGACACTGACCATCATAAATATGAATCAGTTGCCAAGCATCTGAATATAAATCTCAAGACCTGGAGATGCTGCAACATTCCAGCTGATCGGCGCTTCTTCTGGGCTCAGCAGAAGCATCAGGATCAGCGCTGAGCTCCAGCTGGAGCTTGGCACTGATTTTAGCACTTCCGCTGCGCCCTGACAGCCCTGCAGCACCAGCCATCTCTCGCTGAGGCTTGTGTGGTGCTGCCACCGGTTCAGCTCATTCCCCTCCCCCGCTACCACTTTTCTAGGATGGTTGCGTACCACCTGCCAGGTGCCAATGTACCACAGGTGGTACCCGTACCACTGGTTGAAAAGCCCTGAACTAGAATACCACTTGAACACCATCAGCCTTGACAAAATCACCATCAGTCAATTGCAAAAGGCAGCTTTACTCAAAACAGCTTAAATACTGCCATGTTAACTTTAACACCATCAAAAATCAACATCTGCCTATCCCAAACCTTGAGAGGAACTCAATAGGTGGATAAAAATGCCAAATCCAGTATGAACATCTGGCTGATTGTGAGACAAACTATACTAAAAGGCTCAGGTGTTGCCTTCTCTTTTCCTCCATTGAAAATCACTAAGTTATATTATTACAAGATAAACTGAAATATGATCAGCTGAATGTTTTACCATTTATAGTTCTTCTTCACTGTAACAAACTGCAGATTCATAGTTTGTCCTTGTTTTTTTCTTATTTGTAGCCTTAAATTGGCTTAAACCGCTACTCCCATATTGATTTTGGGATTTTTCTTCAACTAACAAGTATGTTATCTGTCCCATTTCTTTTTTATCAATATATATATTTCAAAATTATACATTTTGGAATTTAAATTAAATATTTATATTGTCTTCCTGAGAGGAGAGAAAATGATAATGATAACTTGTGGGATATCATTTGGCAGAATTGAAGATCAAGATAAGTAAACTGAAGGAATTCAAAGTAGACATTTTGATTTTATATATATATGTTTTGTGTGTGTGTGTGTGTGTGTGTATACATATATATATAGTGATTTTTGATAGCTATTAGTGGAATTTCTTTTTGACCAGGATATCAATGAGGCATCAAAGATCTGCTTATAAGGAGAGATTCCTTTTGCTCTATTTCTTAAAGAAAGTGATAAATTGTAAAATAAGGTAGATTTATTAGATTAAGGTTAAAATATTGTATTTTATTATTTCTGGTAGCTCTTAATAGACTTTTGCTGATTATAAATGAATAATGTTTTTATACATTGATTATTGATATGGGATGAGCTATGGGAAGAAAAGATTTTTACTGAAATATTAGAGAAGGTATTAAGATACTGAAGTTATTTTTAGTTTTCTGGAAGTAGGGAGAAAGTCATCTTTTATATGTCTTTTTTCCTTTTTTCTGTCTCTTTGCACTTCTCTTTTTTCTTTACTTTTCATATTTGTTTAGTTTGTCTTAGACTTTTATTTTTGTATTTGTAAACTTTCATAAAATTATTGCAAAAATATATTAGAATGTAGTAACCATCCAAGTGTAGTCAGAAAGTGGAAAAAGTCTTCCAGGAAAAAGGCAGTGGTAAGTCACTACTGCATTGTTGCCAAGAAAACCGTATGAATATTGTCTTGAAGTCATTAGGAGGAAAACTCATTTTGAAATAAACATTCTTAAAGAAACTACTCCACAACTTATCCATTTTCACAAATGTCCAATTAAAACAAAAATAAATGCCCTGAACAGGTATAACAATCTCGGTTGCCTTGAATGCTTCTTGGTTGTTTTGATTTAGGAGTTCAAAATATCAATATGCTGGACTTGGGAAGCATCTAAATGTTTTGAGTGTGTGTGTAGTATATAATTATAGTAATATATTTTTCCTCTTGGTACATAAATTTTCTTTAGATAGGATAAAAATTTAAGGAATCTGCTGATTGTATATTTTATTCAGAGAAATTATTTTTCAACAGCTCAACAGATTCAGTGAAGTTGCACATAGTCGCTCAAATAATTAAAATTTAAAATGCGTAATATTAATCACATACTAGAAATTCTACTGACTTATGTTTATGCAGTTTTCCTAAGAAGCATGTTCACTGCATTTAATGAGAAGAAAAGTGCATAAATACTGTACACCTGGTTTTCCAACGTGACCATTTGATAACATAATATTGAGAAGATATCCATTGAAGTATTTTTACATATAGTCCTCATTTAGCAACCACACTGTGACAGGCAACTTGGTTGTTAAGTGAAGTGGTTGCTAAGTAAAACTGTGACTGTGCTTTGATCAGCTTTCCTTTGCTTTATAGACCTGCAAAGGTTGTAAATGCAAGGATTGTTCAATTACTTTTTCATCACAGTCATAACCACAAATGGTCCCTAAATGAGGCAATTGCTAAATGAGGATTACTTGTATGCAAGCAGAATGAGTTTTATTACTTATTCATTTCTTATAGAATCAGAATGTAGTTCTTTTAATTTGTTTATATTTTTTAAAAAATGTTATTAAAGTTTCTTGTCTGACTACAAGTAGTCCTCGACTTACGATCACAATTGATCCCAACATTTCTGTTGTTGAGACATTTATTAAATGCGTTTGCCCCATTTTATGACTTCTGCTGCCACAGTTGTTAAATGAATCATTGCAGTTGTTAAGTTAGTAACACGGTTGTAAAGTGAATCTGGCTTCCCCATTGATTTTGCTTGTCAGAAGGTTGCAAAAGGGGATCACATGACCTTGGGACACAGCAACAGACCTAAGGATGAATCAGTCATCAAGCATCTAAATTTTGATCAAATGATTATGGGGATGCTTCAAAGGTCATAACTGTGAAAAACAGTCATAAGTCAATATTAATACAAATATTAATACAAGAAGCTGCCTTGTACCATTCTAGCTAATTTGTCCTTATAGGTCAAGGTAATCTTCTTCAACTAGAAGTTCTCCAAGGTCTCAGGTGCAACAGAAGTTCTCTTTCTTAGCCTATTAATTGGAGATGTCATGTTTTTGACTGTACAATAAGCTTACATTCTACTTCTAAACTATGATTCTGATCCAGAATAAGATATAAAGATCTATATTTTATTCCATTGCCATTGCAATCAAAGGGATTGGATAAGTGAATACAGTCAAATAGAACTAGAGTTATAAGTTCTCTCCTCCCACCCCATGTTTCTATTAGAACCCAACTAACATCATTTTGCTATCTGCTACATAAGATTTACCTCCACCATTTGTCATGGGCATGCATACCTTTCTTGGACATCTATATAAATCAGTAAAAGGCATCTATATATATCTATATAAACCAGTAAAAGTTAAAGGCATCATAAAAAAGACACTTCCTTGTTTTTCCTAAAACAAGAATAGGCAGTCCTTAACTTACAACCGCAATTGAACCCCAAAATTTCTGTTGTCAAGTGAGACATTTGTTAAGTGAGTTTTGCCCCATTTTACGACCTTCCTTGCAACAGTTGTTAGGTGAATCACTGCAGTTGATAAGTTAGTAACCCAGTTGTTAAGTGAATCTGACTTTCCCATTGACTTTGCTTGTCAGAAGGTTGCAAAAGGTGATCACGTGAACCCTGGACACTGCAACTATCATAAATATGAATCAGTTGCCAGGCATTCAACTTTTAATCACATGACCATGAGGATGTTACAGCGGTTGTAAGTGTGAAAAACAGACATAAGTCACTTTTTCAGTGCCATTGTAACTTTGAACAGTCACTAAATGAACTGTTTTAAGTCGAGGACTATTTGTAATTTCTAGTTATTGGAAATAATGTTTTTTTTAACAAAAAACCTTCAGACTACAACTATGCCTTTTGAAGCTCCTGTTTTACTAAAGGTATTTCATTATAAATTAATGAAATAAATTTCCACTAATTTAAAAAAATCAGACAAAAGCAATTTTTAAACCAAAAGAAAATTTATTTTTAAAAATCTGAATTTGTAGAAGCGTACTTTCATACAAACACTTCTGAGGAAATAATTGAATATTAAAACCATTCTAGGTGTTACATTTTTCAGAGCAAATCCTTATCTGTGATCAGAAAATACTTTCAAAAGAATCTGTGAGGTTACCAGTTTCCATGCCTGGTTGCATCTTCCTGAACAGTATATCTAATACTGTTTTTTACCCCGAATCTGGTAGCATATTTTGACATGTGAAGAGCTTCAGCAGGGATCATTGTCAACTAAATAAGCCATAGTGCATGGCTCTTCAGTATACTATACAGTCAATAATTCATATAAAATAATATTTGCTCCATTCCTTTCCAAAACATATTAGAGTTAAAAATAGTAGAATGATAATAATTGAAGATCAAAAGTTAGAAGTTTCATTTAAGAACAAGACAACTCCAAAAGTGTGATCATACTCTAAAGCCATTTCAAAATCATTGTAAATGGGCCAAATGATAGGCCCTAAATAAAAACATTCACACACCTACAGAATATATTATATACACATGCTACAGGTTTGAACTGAGTAGTTATTTGAAAATCATTTAAAAGTCATTCTTAGCACACTTGCACTTAATTCATCACCAATAACAGTTAGTTTTTTTTAAAATTAGTTTTCTAATACCTATAAAGGCATTCTTCAGGTTCTAAACTAGATCACACTCTTGTCCCTAAAAAAGGGTATAGAATTTAATACCCAGCTATACTGATTGAAAAGAGAAGCACCTTTGTATATGGTTTCTCTGTATATATTCTGACATTTCATTGAAACGCATAAGCCTGCTTCCTCTCACAAAATGAATGAGAATCTTCAGATATCTATTGGAGAGCTGTAACAGCCACCCAAGATACAAAAGAATTCACTGTTCTTTATTACAGTATCAATAATCCTGATTCTGTACATTGTTTAGATAGGGCCACATCAACAGAACTGTGATATTTTTAAAGTCTACAACAAAATAAATTGACAAGTTTTAATTTAAAAAAAAAATCTTTTCATGAACTAGATGAATAAAAAGTAAAAACTGATGACTCATTAATGAAATAAAAATTAACTATTAAAAGGGAGGCTGGAATTTCTCTTAAATTTAAATAACAAAAACCAATTTCAGCTACAAATATCCTATTTGGAACAGCTAAAGTAAAAAGAGAAATTATATTACCATAAATAAGAAATATTATGAAAGCTAGTTTTTATCCAGTGCTGATCTTCCTTTTGCCTATAAACTATTGATCTAGTGTAGGATATTGTTATGTGGATATTTTCCTACATATTTGTTCAAAAATCTGTACCGTACTTTGAACAGTATAAAAATGACACAATAGTCCTGCAGATAAAAAGGAATCTCCAAATTTTACTTCTGCATTGGATTCTTGCTGAGGTAAACATGGCAAAAAGAACTTTTCATTTGTGGATTGAATTTGTTTGGCAATGCATTTCTATAGTTGTGATGGATAATTTATTATTCCAATTTTCCCCCACAAAAAATTCCACTTGGTAAATCAATGTAATCATAACCACCATACTTTTAAGATACACAAAGAGCTTCACTAAAAAAAATTTCAGTGGGGTTCTAGAGTTGCACAATAGATACTGCTTTAACGAAGTAACAGAAAGCATGGCTTTGAGGAGGAATTGTGCAAGCTGTTTTTATCAACTACATTCTCCATGGTTCTTAAATAACTTAAACAGTGCAGCATTTGTGATCTAATAAGTTCTCTGCAGTGAATATTTACATTGTAAAGTAAACTTGATAAAGAATGTTTATAATATTTTGGCTCAATACATATCAGTCCTTGATTTTATAACTAGGAAATGTATTTATTTCTTCTCCCCAAAATACTCATTTAAAAGGGTAATATGGACAATTTCAGAAAAAATATTTTATGTAGCTTGCTCTTATAATGTGTTTGCAGAGACTGCACATAAAATAATTAAACTGAGATAAATTAGGAGAAATCCATTAAAAAGGAAGAATCCTAATTTATTTCCAGAGAAAGTTTTTTTTATAAGTACACACATAATAAAAAATGAAATAAAAAAATCACCAGATTTACCTCATATTTAAGAATTTTTAGACTGACATTTTTCTAATACATTTACAAGTCATTAAGATGGGTTCCTATGCATACACATTACTAAATAAATTTGCAAAGAGATTTAAAAGGTGATAAAAAAATCATACAAGAGCTCATAAAATTGGCTTTTTAACCTTTAGTTTTAATATAAAAGGTATTTTTTGAAAACAGTTGTTGCATGAATATAAAAGCAGCATTCATACAATGAAAAGTATGTTTGTATCTCCAAACCTCTTAAAATTAGAATTCTTTCACTTAGTAATAGGATTTACTAAATGAATGATTTGACTACACTGCCTCATACTGAGAATATTTTACTACTTATTCATGACAGATAAGAATGCTTTTTCTTTTTAAAATACAAAGATTGGAAGAACAAAAACCCATGCAAACATTTAATGGCTACATAATATTTAGCACAATAGTTAGTAGTAATGCCATTCTTGTTCAGCTAAATATGTAAATCCATGAATATATGAAATAGTCTACCCAGTGTATTTTATTGCTGAACATATATAATAACAAGGCACAGGACAGCCACTAATCCAAGAGCTTGTAGTCCTAGAAACCAGAGCATAACCCAGAAGAACAGGATTATTACAGGTTCTACAATCCTTTCTCCAAAATACATCCTTGTGAATCCTATTCTTATGAGGCTTTTGTTGAGTTCACCAAAGAGAGTTCCCATCTTTTTATAGTCATCAGTGACTGATTCAGTGTTATTTTCTCTTTCTTCTTGTAGCACCTAGAATTAAAAGAGAATAAAGATTACTAATCTATCTCTCTCTATATATAAAACCCTGTGATAGTAATTCTGCTTTTTAAAATGCAACCTTGTATGTAAAAGTAGCTTTTAATTTTTTTTCTAAAGGGTAATAATCTGAAATATTTTGTCAAGATTAATATAATTGTTTATATTATTAAACAATTATCTTTTTTTCAATAGTATTGTTATGCTTTGTCATATAACCAAATATTTTATTAATATGCTACAACATGGCTCAGGGGTTAGACATTGAGCTTGCCAGCTGGAGCAGACAGCCCAGGTCCAAGACCCGGCACCACGCAATCAGGTGAGCTCCAGTTTCTTGCCCCAGCTCCCCTTCACCTAGCAATTCGAAAGTATGCAAAAGCAAATAGATTAATAGGTACCATTTCGGTGGGAAGGTAACAACATTCCATGCGCCTTTGGCGTATAGCCCATGCTGGCCACATGACTATAGAAAATGTCTTTAGGCAACACTGGCTTTCTTGGCCAAGAAACAGAGATGGGCACTGTGTCCTAGACTGGACAGGGAAACCTTATATATGAAATATCTTTACTCCCCAATCTGTTTCAGTCATTATCAGCTCCTACATAAAGTACTAGCTTGTACTTGTATGGATATATTATATGAGATTTAATTCCTTATTCACTATTTATTTTATCTTTTTACTATAAGAAAGTACAGTATGAATTGACTTAATGACTGCTTGATTTGCTTAACAACTGTGATTTGTTTAACAGTTCAAAAAAGTTGTAAAATTGGGCACAACTCACTTAATGATCGCATAGCTTGGTGATGGAAGTTCCACTACTACTTGTGGTCATAAGTCTAGGACTATCTGTAGCTACCTGACTACTTGAATAGATTCCGAGTCTGATAAAGATTCTACAATTCTTGAATTTGTAGAACTTCAAAACTTAGATTTTTAATGATGTCCTTCTATGTACGCTTATTTGGAGGAAACCATTCAGAAAAACAAATCCCTTTATCAATATGCACAGTATCCAACTGAAAATACATTTAAATGTTAAATTGGAATGCTGACTGTGGAATAATTGAAATGATGAGTTTCAAAGCCTCTAAATAAAAGCTGAATATAGGGAACTAGAATGTAAAACAAACTAAAAATAAGAGAACATATGTCTGTGTTAAGTACCGATGTAAGCAATCTTTACCCTATTATAAATATAGATACTCTTCAATTAACCACTCATCCAGTGACCATTCAAACTTGCAACAGGACTCAACAAGTGGTACTTATGACTGCACCGTAGTTCTGGTTCTAGTCATCACAGTACCCTCACAGCACATGGTCATGATTTGGATGTTTGGCAACTGCCTCACACTAATGACGCTTATAATGCCCCGCAGTCATGGAATTGGCATTTGCAAACTCCTGTGTCAACTTCCCACAAGTAAAGTCAATGAAGAAGCTGGCAGGAAAAGTCATATGTCACTCCTGCTTCTTCCCTAAGGAGTTGAGCTATGGAGTACAAGATACTCTGTAGCACGTGCACCCACTTGCAGTATCCTCCTGCATTCTGTAGTACATGCCCACCTTGACTTGTTAGTACTCTGCCCTGCCAGTCCTCCTACAGTGCCACAGCACCCACCTGCCTGCCTCCATAGCACTTATCCATCTACAAGCCTGCTTGCAAGCCTCCCAGGACTTGTGACTTCCTGCCAACTTTCCCATTGAATTTGCTTGCTGGAAGCTGGTAGGAAATTGCAAATTGTAGTCATGTGCGGTGTTCACTTCATGACAGAAATGGGGACTGCTGGGATTGCTTTTGCTAAGCAATGCAGTAATCGCACTTTATGACCACATCGTTCGGTGATAGAAATTTTGGTTCCAATCATAACTTGAGAACTACCTGTAGACCTTGCCATTTTGAAGTAAAGTTTTTTCCTTTTTTTAAAAAAATATTTTATTGGTTTTTTAATTTTTAAGAAAAAGTACTCAGGACACACCGCGGTGTTTGGGTAATCAGAAATTTCAAAGTAAAAACATAAATAAACAATTCAACTCAATACATTTACTGTCTCCTCTCTATTTCCCTCAAATAACATAATACATTTAAAATATTCCATTTCTAAATTAAATTTCTATTACTACTAAACCTGTTTTAAAACTCCAAATCAGTTTACAATTACCAAAATCAAATTTCACTTTAACTCAACAAGTTATCAATTCAGGTATCCCTTACAGATATATTCTAGTTCTTAATTTCTCTCATCCCTCCTTTTATCACCAATCTCATTTATTTCTTCTTCCATTACACAATAGCTATCTTAATTAAAAAATAATGTTAATTCATTTCACTTAATTACAGAAACTTCAAATATCATCCAATTGATTGTCATATCTTATCACATCTATGTTATTGTACAAAAAACCCATCTAAGTTAAAACACTCCATTAATTATTAAAAACATCCCAATCTAAAAAATAAACATTTTTTCAATTCCAATACATAATTTTCATCAAAATAAATCTGTTTTTCCAAAAGTATTCTTAATCTATTTAAAATATCTTTTCTAACAATCACCCTCATATATATATGTTTATATTTTTTCTTGCTTCTAACTCTAAATCATAATCCTTAAAACAAACCATAAATCAAAAAATTGCCTTCAAATCCATTACACAATTTTAAATTTCTCTTTTCAGTCTAATTCTGGCTTTTTTCCTGTGCCAAACAGGTTTACATAGGGACGCTTCCCTTTCAGCCAGTAGATCTGTCTTTGTTGCTTGCAGTAGCCTTTGCAATAATAGCAATCCCATCCTCTGCATTAGATGTCTGTATCTCTTCTCCATGAAGGGTTGTTGCTTTGTAGTTTGAAGTCTCAGTCTTTGCTTCTTCAGTTCCTCTAAGTTGCAGATGCTCTCCTCCTTGAAGCATTGTTGCTTTGTAGTTTGAAATCTCAGTCTTTGCTTCTTCTGTTCCTCAGAGTTGCAGATGGAAGGCTTGTAAGATAGAATAAGTTCATCTTTTATCTCTGTTGATTCTTCTTCTAATATATTTTGATTTATACCATAGTCAGATATAGCCTGGACGTCCATTTGAACATTTGAAGTGAAATCCCTAGATCTTAGTTCTTAGTAAACTTTTTCATTGTAGCACATATTTCTGCAGTAGCCTCATAGATCTTTTCCAATATAAGTGTACAGTTTAAATGTGACTGAGTTTTCTCCATTTTGATAGTAATTAAAAAGAGTTTCTTTTTTCTTTTTTGTGGAGGCTATATTTAATATAATTTAGGCAATATCACACAGTTCTCCAGCTTATCTTTCCTCTTCAAAAGTATTTTGAAGGTCAGCTATCTTCAAACCAAGTAACCAGAGGCTGCAGTATTAAATTTTCACCACTAGATGTCCTCAGTAAGTTAAAAAAGGTCTTTTTCAAACGTCATTTCCCTTTTTCTATCTTTTAAAGTATAATGTGAAAAAGAAATAATCTTCCAGCATAGGATGATAGTACACTTCTTAGAAAAAGAGGAAAAGAACAGAATTTTTTTTTCTGTACCCCAAAAATATAAAAGTAAATATAGTCTTTAAAATTCTGTTCTATTTTTATAGAACGCCTTTCTTCCCAACAAATGTAGAAGCTGACTTTTCAAGCCAGGGAAGTAATTCCAAAAAGGCTCTTTCAGGTAGCAAAACCAAAATAGAATAGAGAGAATAACAAAGAAAAGTCTTACCCGTATTCACCATGGGGGTTCTTACAGCTTAGATGTTCTTTGACTTGCGGTTTGAAGCTGATCTTCTTCTCTGTCGGCCCTCAGAGATGGCTCAGACAGCTGAGGGAGCTGCCGCTCCTCATCAGCTGAGCAGAGCCTCCTTGACAGAAGTCGCACCCTCCAGGGCGACTTTGGACCCGCATAAGGGTCTGCCGGTGGAGGGAAAGCTAGCCGACGAGGAGAGAAGTCTGCCCGTACTAGAGACGCCGCGAACCGGAACCAGAAACCTAAAGTTTCTTCCTTAATGGCAAACATAAAACTAATATACCACTTAAACAATAAAATATGCAGATACTATCAAATCATTACAGTCATAGACCAACAAGAAAAACACAGAGACACACTGGCACCCTTCCCTTTCTCTACTTTGTACAGGACCAATGTAGGTAATTTGATCTGACTCAAATAGTCAGTAATTTTTTTAATACTTTTGAGTCAGAGTTAACTCCTGGCAACTAGTCTTTGAAACTGGCTTGCCTTTGCCTGCTTCCTAGGTCTCAGAAAATGACTGGCCCAAAGTCACCCAGCAGCCTCGTGCCTTAACCACTACATCAGATTTGTTCTAAGTTGGTTAACAGCATTGGGCAAACAAAGTACCTCTTTCAAGCTGCAGCAAGCTATCTCTGCATTACATGCTTATATAACTACTTCACTTAGTGGCTATCATGTACATGCATGCAGAGATTGTTGGGGAGTGTCTTCTGAAGCAGCCAAATAAAGCTTGTAAAGAATGAGACTATTTTAAGAATTTGAAAAAAGACAGTTTGTACATGCACCCATGTTGCAAAGCATTACTTTTTAAGACCATTTAGTACAGATGTTTAATGCTTTGTATTCAGTTTAAACAAGATGTTTCAGGGCATGTGGGGCCACAAAAACAGTTTACTGAAATCCAGAAAAGCAGTTTCCTATGTGCCTAAAGAATTTTTCCAAACTATTTCAAAAGAGCCCTAATTTGAATATCCCAATTGAGTAATTTAAATCCATCTGCAATTATGTGGGAAGTACTCAGAGAAAAAAAGCTTCCATACATCTAGGATACATTTAAAAGACCTTTTAGAGGGCAGAGCAAAGGCAGGAAATTTAAGAAAAGAGACCTGGAACTAACAGTACCAATTTAACATAAATTACAAACCCATAGCTCCAACTGATTTCCAGCAAATTTTGACTGAGTGTTAAGAGTGTTAGGAGCGTTAAGAAATATGTTTTCCTTTTTATAGCTGGATATGTGGATTTATGGATATGATACATGATTATTCTATTCAAAACTAGTTCTAACAATGTAGCAAACATGCATTATTGTTAAAACTTAAGTCTTATTGTAAAAATTGAATAGAACACACTTTTTTTATATTAGAATATATTTTAACCACAAGTCTAGCCACTTTAGAATTATCTTAAGAATTGTTTATTTCAGATATTGTGTAACACTTCTGCTTTCGAGACAAACCATGCACTACAATTACCAACCATTGTGGTCAAATACACAGAAACTGCCTGTAATTGTTAGGTGCGAACAACCAAACCCTCATGTGTCGATTTCAATCTATTTTATTGTTCTCTACCTATAGCACAGGAATCTCCCCAGATAGGCAGCTTTAGCCTGGGATAGACTAGGTAAGGTTCAAAAGCCTGTGAGTGTGTGTGTGTGTGTGTGTGTGTGAGAGAGAGAGAGAGAGAGAGAGAGAGAGAGAGAGAGAGAGAGAGAGAGAAGAGAGAGAGAGAGAGAGAGAGAGAGAGAGAGAGAGAGAGAGAGAGAGAGAAAGAGGGGGAGGGAGAGGGAGAGAGAGAGAGAGACCTTGCTCTCTTGTGTCTAGCGAGTCCATGCTAATTTTCCACTGGAGCCCTTCTACTGACTTGGATGGTTGTTCTCCAACATTAATTTATATTGAAGCTTTATAAAAGATAGATATTTTTAACGTGAATTCTGTTAAAACTATATTATTTTCTTACATTATTTCAGAGACTGAGAAACTCAAAAGTTAAAAAAGATGTAATATAAAATGAACTAAGTTAAATCTTATAAGCAACTCAACTTAGTCATGAAGATAATTGATCCAGTTACAGAATTAGGTTGAGAATAAATGTAGATCAAGGAATCTTGACCTTATTGGAGTATAAGGTCTATATCAGCGGTTCTTAACCTTTTTGACTGAATCGCCCCCTTGAGCCAATGAGGAAGTTGTCATCGCCCCCTCCCCCAACATAACCTCTCAATCACAACATAGGAAATAATTCTTCAATTTATGCAAACACTTTTTTTTGTTTTCTTTAAAATTGTCATCAGGACATATCGATGCAAATAATTTATTTCCAGTCTTTTCCCCATATCTCCCATATTCTGGCCAATGGCGTGCCACTGTATGGGTAGAGGCTGCTGTGCAATGCACATGAAGATAAGAGATGCGTATTCACATATGTATGGTGTTCTGTACTGAAGCTAGCTGGAGGAACATTTGAAAACACAATTCAATCCACTAATAGTGAGCAATCTGATGTTTTGTATGACAGATATAAAGCGATTCATTGTACGAAAAAATCTCAAAAGTGTTCCCAAAACTTCTCGCTCCATCGCCCTCATATCGCCCCCTTTTCGTTCCTTCACCCCCTGAAAAATGAAATCACCCCCTGGGGGGCAATATCGCCCAGGTTAAGAACCACTGGTCTATATAACTGAAACATTTCTGTACAAATTTACTCAAATGTGTTAGGATTTCATATTCTTTATTCCAGGATGGCTAATTTTAATTAATCTGCTAAAAAAAAAAGAGAATAGGCCCTGTAATAACTTAAAATGAATTTTAGGTATATACTATCCAGGATTCTTTTTATTTCAGTTGTACTTTACAAGGCTTCAGTGATTAAGGATATATAACAAAAGATGCAATTTTGTTCATAGTAAATAGAAATATTATATATATTTGTGTAGCACCTTGAGATCTAAAGAGCAAAAAGAAATACAAAGTACCCTTAATTGTAGTAAACATCTATTTCCATAGGAACTGTGAAATGAAAGATGTACTTGGGAAATAATTTCACTTCCTGAATCACCAAGCTTGTAACATATTTATATTAATTTTATTTAATTAATATAAACATATTTATATTAATTAATTTAAAGTACTTTTAAAAATCAATGTATTTAATAATGTCCTTGAAACATCTGCTTAGAGGGGGAAATTGCATCACAGTATTGTATTATAATTTTGAAACTACAGATGCCAGGTGTTTATTCTCTTTAATAAGTGCATTCTGAAAATTATAGCCTCGAAGAAAATAAAATCTGCTAGGATATTAAATAATTAAAATAGAAAAGTCTACCTGGAGTAAGTACTGTACTAACTTAGAAATTAAATCTCTTTTAATTTGGGAGTGTTGTGTTTATTTGCAAAATTTCATGTTTTCTTCAATTTGGTAAGTGATTATCTTCTCATCACTTTGAATAAAATGACATCATGTCAGCTCTTGAGCCACTTGCTCTTGAAACTCGTACAAACTGAGAATTATCATATGTGGATAAAGATCTTTGCTGCAGAGAAGTTGTTTCACATAGTCTAATTGTTTACTTTGCACATTGTATACCTCTGCCAATAACAGAGAAACAGAGAAACTTAACAAAAACAATATATTTAAGAGTATTTAGGAGTTTTATGTGAAATATTCTGTTTTCTAATGTTTAGGATCAAATAAAAACAGAATGAATTTATAACTGCTTTTGCTTAACTGTAATAACAATCTTAATCAAATTTTGGGGACTGTCATTCATGCACTTTATTGCTTCATGATTGGCTTACTGCAGTGCATCTTTTTAGGGATTTTGAAGATTAGCCAAGGTCAGTGGGATGCTGGCACCTGCTTAGTGTGAGAACTTTCTGAACTCTTAGTGTTATTTCTGTCCATTTTTTCAAGTCATACTTGTGAGACTTAATTCTATCAGAATTTGTACATTCATTATTCAAATATTCATACTGTTCTTAGCAAAATGTTCCAAGCAGCCCTCCAGAAATCATAAGTACAGATACCTGAATGATGTGGCATCTCAGTTTAGGCTTATTAAGAATTATGCTAAGCAATTTCTTCTCTTTCTCTGTGTTTTATTATTCTCTTTAAATTTTATGGTCATGAAAACTCCCTGCTTTTAAAAAAGTTAACATTTTAATGAAATTCTCATTGGCAAGTGTGGAATTCTTACACATTAGTTGTGATATGACTGTTTATTATACATTTCTTCAACAGCCTACTGAATTTCTTACACATCTATCTCAAGGGAAAACATCAGAGGCCTCCAGAGAGGGTAGGACAGGCTGCAAAGGATGCTGAGGAATGATACAGTGATGGGTTACAGTCGAAGAGGGCAACATCAAATATTCTCAAAGACATGAAATCTAAAGACCCCTAAACATGAGACCGAGAAAAAAAAGCAATTAAATGTCAATACAGGATAGTTTTATGTGATGTTGCTGATCTTCCTGATTTTTTTTTTTAAAATCAAATGTACAGTCTGAGAAACAGTTCACAAGTAGGAAATAATCCTACTCCTACATAATAAGAATTTATCTAACAATATCAAAATGGTCATGTTGTGCTTGTTTTTCTTCACCCCAAACTTGGCAAGAAGGCAATTCCATTATGCTTAGACGAAGTGCAACATTTTCATGTTCTCCAGGAGCCTCTTCCCAACTTAATCAGGCAAAGGAGAAACTCAGATGCATCGCTGTCCTAGTGTGGGGAAAAATGCTTGCTCTCTTTCTTCCAGAATGGGAGGAAAAAACACTTCACCGCCGAGCTACAACACTGCGGCTCTGCCAAAAGGGGAGGGGAAACTGCTGCCTGCCGGAGCCGATTACTGGGTCTGACTGCCTCGTGCAAGTACAGTAGGTGTGTCGTTCCTCACACACACAAGCCCCATTTCTCTCATGTCTGCCACTGACAGCACAGGAAGGCAAAAGCGGAACAAAGGCCTCGCGGTCCGGATTCTCTAAACCGACTCCCCGGACCTGGTCCCCCTTTTTTCAGGAAAGTGAAACTCCCTGACACACCACCCGGCTATGCTTGACACGCGTCTCTGGCAAGTCGCCGCTTTTCACGAGAGCTCCTTGACGCTCACCTGCTGCTGCGGCTTGTCCTCGTCCCCCACCAGAGGCAGCGAGGAATGGGGGGGCTGCTGCTGCTGCCGCCGCCGCTTGTGCCGGGATGCGCCCCCTCTGCCCCTTAAGGGCGGCAACGACGGCGCCGATTCCCGTTCCCACTCGCTTGCAAAGAGGTACTCGGGGGGCAGCAGCAGTTCCTCGGTCGAGCCCATGGCCGTCACCGCCCGTCCTCGTCCCGGCGCCTCCGAAACCGGAGGACCGCAGTACGGGCACCCCGCGCGGCTGCGGGTCGCTCCGGCGTCGCCGCGTTTGGCTGGCTGGCTGGCGGGCGAGGGCTGCTGAGGCAACGCGCGGCTGCCTCCCCAGCCTGCCGGCAAACAGCAGCTCTGGCCTGGCAGGGCGTGCCTCAAAGGCTGTCACGGGTTTGACGGGAGGAGGAAGGAAGAAAGGAAGGAGGGAAGAGAGGCGGGTAACGGATGTGTGAGGGAAAGAGCGGCGAGGGGATTGCGGCGTGGCAGAGGGGAGTTTGTCGTGGGGAAACGTGGGCGCTCGAAGACGAGAGAAAAATGCGGTGCACGTTTGAACTGTCGTTTTTCGCTGCACCTTTAAAGCTGCCTTTATAAAATCCCCGCCCCTGGGATGGAAGGGTGGGAGGGGCTTTTCTCCTCTTGGTAATGTTGGCCTGCCCGCTCTTTGTGAGGGGAAAAAGCAGGTGAAAGTGTTGTTTGTGTAAATGTCAAGCTGTGGCTTTCTGCCTAGAGTTTTATCTTTCGCTCTAATACCCCCGTTTCTACAAGGGGGTCAGGACTGGATTTGCAGAGTTAATACTTCTCTACACCGAACGCCTGCTACGGAAGGCTACCCCTTTTGGCAGGCTTTGTGTCGATGCTAGATAACTGGAATCCAGACGATCACCAACGTATTACCTTACACCAATGAGTCCCAGGTAGGGAGCAGCTTCTAGGCAGCCTTGGCTGATATCTTGAAGCTACGCTGGCTTGAATCCAGATATCGCAGGATTCGGAAGTTAAAAAGAAAATATCTAGAAGAAAGTAATATCAAATCATTTCCATATCGATGCCTGTGAAATCAATTCAGAGGTTTTTGTTTAACCAAATGCTGCACAAGGTTTCAACTTCTTCAGGAGCAGAAGAATGGCAGAAATAAAATAGCAGAAAAACCTCTGAGCACACGATCAATTGATAAATAAATATCTTACTAGAACTTTGACTGGCATACAAATGGCTTTTCTCCTTTATGCTGATCTACCAATAAATCTATGGCAATGTCAGCACTTGGTTTTAGAACAGGAATGGAAATACTGATGTATTAGATTTATTTTGTTTGTGTTTTTTTTATAACCATATCAGAGTCAGGTACATAAACATATAGGCAGAAATAAAAAAAATGATGTATCCAGATGTAATTTCTTCTTGTGAATTTTATGGGGGCTAAATTGAAATGAAACCTCACACAGATTTAAATTGATCAAAGATAATCAACTGTGCATTTACAATGTATCAGTTTAATTTGCCTTGTATAAAAAGCGACAAGAGCCCTTAATTTACATGCCCACTCAACCATAAACACCCACTTCCTTGGGTGAAGACTTCTATCTGCTAAACCTGCCTGTTCATGTGTTTACATTAGTGCAGATAATTCTTTTTAATACAATAAAAAATGATTCAATGAATCTTGGATTAAAGGGCTTCTGATCTGACAGAAGCCTGGATCTAAATTTTGTCTTAATTGCAAGCAGTAATAGACTTCCTCTCAAACAATGGGCAAAATTCATTGAACAATCCTTGCTGCTTTCCCTCAAAATGGGTTTTCTCTGCTATTGGTAATGCTATATATTGAGAGCCACTTTGGTATAATTGTTAAAGCACCAGGCTAGTGTTCTGGAGACTTAGATTTGTAGCCAGTTGAATTCCTGGGCTGCTTCCTCACATACTAAGAAGCAAGCAATAGCAAGGCACTTCCAAAAACCTTGCTAAAAAACCCCTGCAGGGATAAGTCCAGGCAGTTGGCAAGAGATAGTGCTGACTTGAAGGCACTCATACAAAGACAGAAATCTCACATTATATGTAAGTATGATTTGAGGCTAAAAAGTGTTCCAATTTTCATATAACACACTAAGATGTCATTTATTTAAGGGACATCCTTCCTTCATTAATCTATTAAATCCAGGGTTTAGTGTATAATTCTTTTTAGCTCAGTTCTTTTGCTCAAAATTCACATCTAAACTTGCTTCATTTCAACAAGCTCAACCCTTACTGAGTAATTAAATCAGAGATCTACCTATAGACTTTGATTTACTTATATTTGTGAATTTTGTAGAAAACACTACTGTCATATAAGAATCAACTAATTTTCATGGTTGTGTCATTTAGAATTAATGTAAAAATCATTGGGAAAGGAAAATGGCTAATTGTGGGATGATGAGCAAGCTATTAATATCCCCAGCATTATTTGAATGGTTGTCAAAAAATCTGCATGTGCTGGATGGGTAATCATGCTTGGATCTTAGTATTATCAATGTATAAAATGTTGTATGGGATTACATACAAAGATATTTATAACATACGTTAGGATTCACCTACAGGCTGCATTGTGGTGAATCAGGCCTGAGTATATCCCTTTGCAAGATAATCCAGGGTTCCCCCTTGAGGGTTGAAAGATAAGACCTCATGCATTTCAATGCATTTTAAATTCTCTTTCCTCCTTGCTGAACATTTAGAGTATGTTCTATACAATTAATAACTTTTTCCCATTGAGTGCTACACTGGGTAGAGGTTTCCTTTCCCTGGTTTACAACTGTTTGAAAGCTTAGCGGCATGCTAGTCAGTGGGTTATGTAAACGTCTTCAATAAAATTAAAATCATAATAGATATATTCGGATCCAGTAGTGATACAATTAGTTTCTAGGCCATGCGGTGGCTAACTTACATAGTTACAAAATGTACAATAGTCATTTATTTTTATTAAAAATATATCTATACAATTTTTATAATATTCAGTCTGTCATCTCTAAATTTTAATAGCGATTAAATAAGTAGGATAGAGGAAGAAACTATAGTGCTGCTATCCATTTGGCAGAATCTGAATACATAAAATTCAAGTAAGACTAGTTCATTAGTAATTGTATTTTGAGCTAAATAGTATTGAATCCACAGAGATCAGCTGCATACTGTTTCAAAGGTCTCTCAGATCTGGGGGTTTTGAAAAACATTCCTTCTGCTCATATTATCTATTTCTTCAGCACCCGCAATATAAAAATGTGCCCTTTATTTTTTTTGATAATATAATACACTAGTACACTATCTAGTATTATTGTTTTGTTCAGTTATTCATTCATTTCCAACTTATTGTGGTCTGATGTACAACAATTTACCAGAATTGTCTATATGCAACTATTCTTGAAGTCCTCATAAGCTCATGCTTACATGATAAAATCTTGCCACCTGCTAGTTTTTTGTGTTGGATTTTTCCAAGCATATATTGTGAACATTGTTTCAAAAGATTATCAGTTATTTGCACTGGCTTGGCACAATCAGCTGATGTAATCTTGTTTTTTTTAAAGAGAAATAGAGTGTCAGACTAGTTTTTGCACTTGGCTTTCACCTTCAGTAAGAGATAGATTAAGTCTTCCTCACTTTCTTCTACTGAAGCGATATTGTCAGCTTATCTGAGTCTGTTAATATTTCTTGGAGCATTTTTTTTCTTCTCATCTCTGTTTCTTTCAGTCTAGCTTATGATATTTTATGCATACATCAAATAGATAGGATAGCAGTGTACAAGCTTGCAACACGGCTTTTCCAAATTTGAATTATGGAGTCACTTCATATTGTAATGCAGTGTTTCCTAAACTTAGCAACTTTAAGATGTGTGGACTTCAACTCCCAGAATTCCCTAGCCAGCCTTGCAATACAGTATGTCTATTCAGAAAATATTTTGTATCCTTTCACTTGGGGAAATGCTTTCATCTTCTAGAAACTGAATTTCATACTTGAATATAACTTCTTTTTTATATAAATACGGCTGAGGGTCTATTAAAATGCAAAGCTTACATTTATGAAGGAAATCCTTTGTTATCTAGTTTCATTCCTGTCAACTGGCTCCGTACCTACTTTTCCCTTTAATAGTGACCCTTCAGAAGTGTACAGATAGTCCTTGACTTACAACCATTCCTTTAGTGACCGTTCAAAGTTACAATGGCACTAAAAATGATTTAAAACCATTCCTTGCACTTACGACTGTCACAGCATTCCCATGATCATGTGATCAAAATTTGGGCACTTGGCAACCAGCATGTATTTGCAGCAGTCTGGAATTGTGTGTACAGTTTGTGACCTTCTCAGCTGACTTCTGACAAGCAAAGTCAATGGGGGAAGCCAGATTCCCTTATCAACCACAGGATACCCTTAGCTTCAGTGATTTGCTTAACAATCATGGCAAAAGGGTTATAAAATTAGGTGTGGCTCACTTAACAACTGCCTTGCTTAAGAACCATTTCTGGTGTAAATTCTAACTTAGTACAAGAAACTGACCTGCTGTTACAGTGGCTGGAAGATTTATACAGGAGAACAACATCATCTATAGAAGACTGGCTGGCTTTTACTACACTTCATATTTGTGCTGTACAGGGCATAGTTGGTATGGTGGCATTATATGTGTGGATTTTCTGCTTCTTTACTGGGATTCCTGTGGGGAAGGGAAGGTTTGAGGTCTTCCTTGTTTTTAAAAACTACTTAAGCTTCTTTATAAGCTTTTACAAAAATAAGTAATTACATGTTTTTTTGGTTTTATGCCTCAAGATGGAGGAAGAAGTATCCTCTGATTTTAGCACGTGATCCAAAGGACTGTCCTGAAACTACAACAATGGGTCTAGGTCCTCAGGTTTCCTTTCCCTGTTCTACAGAGTAACTAGTCCCCGTTATTGATTCTGTTATGAAAGAATCCACTATCTTATAGTTCCACGTGTTACCATTTACATTCATATTTATAACAGACTTAGACTTATCATTTGCACAATGCTAAGAAGTCTATCATAACTATATGTGTGAATCCTCAAAGTACTAACATATCAGCAGCATCTATCCACTTTTGGATTTTTACACCTTTTGATTCTTTTTTGTAAGCAGAATTGCATCCATGGAATGACAACCCTAATTTTGGAAGGAGAAAACAGAGGAGAAAGAAAGAGAAAGAGGCCTAATTTGCAGTTCATTTATTTTGTGGTTGCTTTACAGGTATGAGTAGTATAAGAACCTTAGAATTTTTTTGGAGGATTTGGACTTCTTATATTTATTGAATGACAATTACTGAGCTTAAGGAAGTTGTAGAACTGATTTCATTTTTTGCCCAACTGAGAACGCATTGTCTCTGTTACAGTCTTTTACTGGAAATAATAAAAATACAATATATCTGTAAGCCTTTACTGCTGCTGTGAGTTTTATTGTAGCTATATATTTTAATTATTGTGATATATCCTAAAGTCACATGGTAGTTAAAGAAACATATAAATAGCTTAAATGTATTTATTAATGCATAAATGCTATGAACCAGGAAATCCTCAATTGAAGGTCATCAGTGCCATACTAGTTCTTGTTAGATAAGCTGCCATTATTTTATCTTAGTGCCCCCCCTAACAAAAAGGAGTGTCAATGTTGTGAGGGTCTTATTCTTGTTCTTTGCATTAGTCCCACAATATCACAGAGTCTGCAGTTTTTCATTTTGCAGGTCACTTGATCCGGTCCGAAGCATTGCTGGGGGCATACGCCTTTGACTTGCATGTTTTCATGCAGGCAGTCTATCCATCACTTTTTTGGTAATCCTTGGGGCCTCCACGTAAGGGTAAATGAAAAAATAAAATTTGACTATACTGGTAATCCTTGACTTAGAACTGCTCATTTAATGACTGTTCAAAGTTACAACGGCATTGAAAAAAATGACTTATGACTGTTTTTCATAGTTATGACCTTTGAAGCAATTGGTTCATATTTATGACAGTTGCAGTATCCAGGGGTCACATGATCACCTTCTGACAAGCAAAGTCAATGGGAAAGTCAGGTTCACTTAACAACTGGATAGAAATTTTGAGCTCAGTTGTGGTTGTACTGTAAGTTGAGAACTACCTTGTCATGCATGCCCATGACAAGTGGTGGAGGTAAGTCTTACATGGAGGGAAGTGTGTAGTGGGGTGCCCCAGGGCTCTGTTCTGGGCCCAGTGCTCTTCAACATCTTCATCAACGATTTGGACGAGGGGATAGATGGGGAACTCATCAAATTTGCAGACGACACCAAGCTGGCAGGAATAGCCAACACTCCAGAAGACAGGCTTAGGATACAGGAGGATCTGGACAGACTTGAACACTGGGCGCTATCTAACAAAATTAAATTCAATGGTGAAAAAAGTAAGGTTCTACATTTAGGCAAGAAAAACCAAATGTACAGGTATAGTATAGGGCAGGGGTAGGCAACCCAAAACACTCAAAGAGCCACTTGGACCCATTTCCCACCAAAAACAAAACACCGGGAGCCTTTACCTTTATTATAGGGGTGTGTGTGTGTGTGTGTGTGTGTGTGTGTGTATGTGTGTATGTGTGTGTGTATATATATGTATATACGTATATACGTATTTGTTTTCTGAGGTATATACGTATATACGTATATATATGTGTGTGTGTGTGTGTGTGTGTGTATATATATATATACACACACACACACAGACACACACAGGTTAAAAAAAAGGATATATGCAGTGTTATCTTCATTTTAGATGTCAAAAGGGTCTCTCTGTCTCTCTCTCTCCCTCCCTCTCTATCTGCCCTTGGTCTGCCACTCCTCTTCCCCCACTCTATTTCTCTCTCTCTCTTTCCTCTCTCTCTCTCTCTCTCTCTCTCTCTCTCTCTCTCTCTCTCCCTCCCTCTCTCTCTCTTTCTCTCCCCCACCTCTCCTATCTGCTGCTCACCTGGCAAACTTCAAGCTGTTGTCCAACAAGCTCAGGGATAGGCAATCTCGTCTCTTTTATGACTCATGGACTTCAACTCCCAGAATTCCTGAGTCAGCCTAGCTGGGCTAGCTAGCTCTCTCCTACCCTTCCTGCTTCCTGCTGAGACGCAGCAAAGGGAGGAGCTCCGCCCAGTAAGCTTTTCAGCTCCTCGGAGAATACTGTGAGTGCATTCTCTTTTATATACACACACATACACAGAGAGAGAGAGAGAGAGAGAGGGAGGGAGGGAGGGAGAGAGAGAGAGAGAGGGAGGGAGGGAGGGAGGGAAAGAGAGAGAGAGAGAAAAGCAGGGAAGCGCAATTGCCTCTCTCTGTCTCTGTCTCTCTCTGCAAATGGCAGAGGAGGCTGGGAGCCACAGGGGAAGGCTCAAAGAGCCGCATGCGGCTCCGGAGCCGCAGGTTGCCGACCTGTGGTATAGGAGGTACTTTGCTCAAGAGTAGTAACTGTGAGAGGGATCTCAGAGTCCTAGTGGACAATCATTTAAATATGAGCCAGCAGTGTGCTGCAGGTGCCAAAAAAGCCAACACAGTGCTGGGCTGCATTAACAGAGGGATAGAGTCAAGATCACGCAAAGTATTAATACCACTCTACAATGCCTTGGTAAGGCCACACTTGGAATATTGCATCCAGTTTTGGTCACCACGATGTAAAAAAGATGTTGAGACTGTAGAAAGAGTACAGAGAAGAGCAACAAAGATGATTAGGAGACTGGAGGCTAAAACGTATGAGGAACGGTTGCTGGAATTGGGTATGTCTAGTTTAACGAAGAGAAGCACGAAGGGGGACATGATAGTGTTCCAATATCTCAGGTGCTGCCACAAAGATGAAGGAGTCAAGCTATTTTCCAAAGCGCCTGAAGGCAGGACAAGAAGCAACAGATGGAAACTAATCAAAGATAGAAGCAACCTAGAACTAAGGAGAAACTTCCTGACAGAACAATTAACCAGTGGAACAACCTGCCTCCAGAAGCGGTGAATGCTCCAACACTGGAAGTTTTTAAGAAGAAAGTGGACAGCCATTTGTCCGAAATGGTAGGGTTACCTGCCTGAGCAGGTGGTTGGACTTGATGACCTCCAAGGTCCCTTCGAACTTTATTATTATTATTATTATTATTATTATTATTATTATTATTATTATTACTATTATAGCAAAATGGTTTTACTTGGGTTCTAATAGAAACATGGGGAGGGAGGAGAGAACCTATAACTCTAGATCTATTTGACTGTATTCACTTATCCAATCCCTTTGATTGCAATGGCAATGGAATAAAATATATATCCTTATATCTTATTCTGGATCAGAATTGTAGCTTAGAAGTAGAATGTAAGCTTGTTGTAAAGTCAAAAACATGACATCTCCAATGAATAGGCTAAGAAAGAGAACTTCTGTTGTGCCTGAGACCTTGTAGAACTTATAGTTGAAGAAGATTACCTTGACCTATAAGGACAAATTAGCTAGAATGGCACAAGGCAGATTTTTGTATTAATATTATTAGATATTCATGAAATATTCTATTGAAAATTACCGGAATTACTTACTTCTTAAATATTATTAGGAATAATATGAAATTTGCATTTCCAGCATACATAGTCCAGTGATTAAGGGAATAAAACAAGACTGTTATGGGGTAGGTAAGATAATAATGTTGACACAAAAGCCATTTTTCTATTTTGTTTTTAATACAAAATTGTTTAAATTTCTTTTTAAACACAGAAATATTTCTTTCAGAAAGTTATAGACTTTCCTATTCATTTTATTAACTGAAAACTGATGGGAATAGTAGTAAATCAGTATGATAATAACAAGATATTTTTCATTACAAAATGGATTTACTGTGAATGAAAATGTTCCATCTTTCATTTAATTCATATCCAATATGTTATTGTACCTAAATATAGTTACAAATCTCAACTCAGTATTCTTAGGGAACTTATCAGCTCTGTCTGTATAACCAGTAATGGTCATATTTAGGCCTAAGCCTGGATTTTCAACTGATAAATTGTCTAATTTTTTCTGGTTTCTCAAGTGTGCTAAGAGATATAAAACCATTTTCTGTGGTGCTATTAGATATGATCTAGGAATTACTGAAATTCAGAAAGCAGCTTTATTAAAATGGCCTAGATGCAATCAAAATGAAAACATTCATTTGGTCACTTCTTCTATTGCTGCTACTACTTATTTTAATTTGAATATATTAAGAATAGCTTATAGCAGCAATTTTTGTTTATTCCATAAAACGCTATTTATAAGAACTCACGGGTGCAGCCCATTTGATAAAAGCATGGTTTTTAAACAGTATAGAGAATGGGACAAACAGGAAAGGGGATTTTAACATCCATTTAATGCCAGTTTGTATGTATGCTATTTTTTTGTATTATATATTTTAAAAGGCTGCTGTATAATAATTTAAAACAGTGATATTTATATTGCTTGATAACAATATCATAATCTTACCAATGCTAAAGTGAGTAGAATTTGTCTTAGGGCACCGTCTCCAGCCTTATATCCTACGCTTTGATTATTGCTCCTATCACACTCAGCCTGAATGTACCTTGTCTGATTTGATGAAAACTATAACCAGCCCATCAGGCTGAGAGAGGTTGTTGTGTTTTCTCTGAAACCTGACCCAGAGCTGCATAAGAATCCTGCACCTGTCTACACATGTCAAAAAAGTATCTGAAATTATTTTGGATAACGCTTGCTTCTTACAGACTAAAAATATGATGGTGATACATGTGAGGTACTTGGATACTGTAAGGATTTTTCCCTTGTGATGGATTTTTTTTTTTTGAAAAATAAAGCTGCAAATTCTTCTCCAAACTCTCTCCCCTTTTTTCTTTGCCTCTACTTTTTCTCCCATCTCTCCTCTCCTGTTGCAAATTCTTTTCTCCATTTCTCTGCTGTCTTTACTCCCCTCCCACCAGAGCAATTAATGCATAAGTCAAACATGGCTATGTTTTCACTGTTTAAATAGCCTTTTAATTCTATCACAAAGACAACAATGAAAAGCCCTCACCTAAAAAAGTTCATCTAGGAAGCAGGAAGTGAGAAATACCCCATCTTCTTAACAATGAAATTCATACACATAACCAAATATTCTTATTGTTCCAAACATGATGCTTGGAAGCAAATCTTTTAAAACCGACCTGTATCTTTTTCTATTGAGGTTTATCTAACCAAGCTTGGAATTTTGCACGCAAATGAACTTTAGGGGATGAAGGAAAGCTAACTTGCATAAATTGATACGTCACAAGCAGTGCTAATGTTTCTGCTGTTTCCCCTAAACATTATATTATCTTTTGTAACTTCATTAATATAGAATCACATAATTTTCAATCTCTGGAAATCTGCCTAGAGAAAAAATATTAAGCCACTGTTCATACATTCCATCAGCATAACTAGTCTGTGATAACCAAAGAATGTTTGCAAATGTTCCTGTTGCTTGAAGATGAATTATCAGTCCTAGAACTGTGGGAATCAGTACATTTACATGAGGGGACTAGAGTGCTAATTTCGGTGTCCAAATAGAAATCCCCAAATCCACAAGGAGGGAATTTACCAGCCTTACCTGACTATGTAGTCTCCACATATATGCATTTATTTCCCAAATTCCCTAGCTGGCATGAATATCCCTAAGGATTTTTAGTGAATTGAAGTCTACAATTCTGGATGGAAAGGTTTAGGTCACTCCCAGTGAGAAGATAGGGCTGTCTTAAGAAGTTGAGAATTTGATTTAATGCTTTCAGCTAAATTAGCCAGAAGGTGGAAATATGACTTGTGGGCTAATTATAAGAAGAAAATTATTTTCTCCCACAAATACAACTGTTTTATTTCTCCTGATAAGATGAACTATATTTTATCCATTATTTTGCCAGTTGCATGAATCTAAAGCTTTTAATTCCCTTTGCTTTCGTATGTGCTGAATAATACTGTGAGCCCTTATTTGATTCCTACAAACGTGTTATTAGGGTTATTCAGTTTCAGTTCATAGGTAAGTTTCAGTTCTGGTTTACTGTTACTTTGACAATTTTTAAAAAGCAGTAAGTTCTCTATTTTTCTTTAAACATACTCAACAACAAAGCGATTTCCTGAAACAAAAACTAAAAAGAATAATGCCAGAGTCAAATTACCATAGATCTTTGATGTTTTGTTATGGTGTCATTTTCAGTCTCTCTTTTAAAAATCATTTAAAGAAGTGTAGTATGTGTAAATATTATACAAGCAGCAGGGTATGTTAGCTCTTCAGAACTGTGAAACCTGAAATAAATTATTTTACAGTTGCACAACAAAGGGAACTTTGTTGCAATACATTGAAATAATTTTTACAAAGCAAGCTGCTGTAAATCTAGATCAGGACTACGTGCCTCAAACGGAACAGCTTACATGACAGATGTATAACAAATTTTCTTGCTTTAAAATTTTCTATCCTGTCCTAAATGCCTTAAAGCCCTCAGTCATGGTGTGTCTGATGCATAGTTTGACAACTTTTCCTTTCCAAAAATGATGGAAGAGGAATGAAAAAAAGCCAGTAGCAAAAAGAGCTGAAAGTGGTTGAGAGTGCCTACAAAATTGGCATTTAATCAATTCTAACAAGAGAAATAAAAGCAATAAAAGAATAATGTGATTGTGTGAAACTTTTAGCAAAGATCTGAAAATGAAAAGACAGATATCGATGTAGAGAACCACAGAAATGACCTTGGCAAAATAGCAGGGACCGTTACAATAATTTGGTCAAAAACATGCTTCAAGCATGGGAAATAAAGAAAATAGTAGAAAGAAAGAGTAGCTCCATCCTACTTCTTTGGGGTATAAGAGGGATGAAAAGGAAAATGCAATCGGGTTTTCAAGATATTGCTATATAGTCTATATCAGGGGTCCCCACTCCTGGGCTGTGGCCCACTACTAGGCCAGGAATTGTTCAGAACTGAGCTGCCTGAAGTGGCAGGTGAGTGAGCACGAGAGCATCCCCATTTGCATGAGCAACAAGTGGGCACCCACGTGCTCTATTAGTGTAAATGGCAGGCACGCACACACACTGCATGTGCAAATGGAGTTACATGTATGTGCCCACTAGTCAAACAGAACCATTCCCTTTCCCCCCACACTGGTTTGCAAAGTTGGAAAGGTTGGGGAACTCTGGTCTATATCAATAATATTTCACTCAAATTTGTAGAGATGGTTTCTTGGTCTGGCCTATCTCAAAGGATACGAAGTGATAACAGGTGAACTAGGAAGAGCACAACAAATATGGAAATGTAGATATATGTCAAAGTAGCAAAAGGTCAAAATGAGTTGTTGGTAAAGAAAAAAAATCTGAAATAACTTAGTACCTTGCAAAGGAGATCCAGTTGGATTTGATTCACTTAAGAGCTGCAGTGATTTGCAACTGTGGCAAAAAGCTTGTAAAATTGGGCATAGCTCACTTAGTGGCCACCTAGATTAACAATGGAAATTCTGTTCTCAATTGTGGTTGTAAGTCAAGTACTACCTGTATCCTCTTTCATTCTTTATGGACTTAAAAGGAATTGGCTGTATGTTCATTTTTTCTTTTTAATTGTGTTTCAGATTGGTCTCTCTTTAAAGTTTCATTTTTTTCCACCTCAAGCATAGAAGCGATTTCCAAGTAGAAAGATTCTCAGAAATCTAAAAAGTCTTTCATTGTTTTATTTTCTTATCTGTTTTCAAACATGCCAATCTCTAACATATATAATAAACACGAAATCAGCAGGGAGTCCCTGTAGAGTTCCCACATACCAGCAAAACTGTACACAAATAATGTGTAAAGTACATCACTGTAATGAGCAATTACAGATTTCTATGGTCATATAAGAACTCACTTTAGTCCTTACCTATCAATTTGCACATATTAAAAATGGAACAGGAGAAAGATCTCTCATAAAGGATCTATCTTAAACCATGCTCTATAAAAAATAATAATGAAACGTAATTAGAATTCTCTCTCTCTCATCATGCACCAGGCTCATTAATTACATTATTGTAATTAATGGATTAATAAATGGATTTCCATCCATAAAAATGAAACTTTGACTATTCTGGCTCTAAATTTTCACCTCTAAATTTTGGCATCTAACATACTGTATTAAAATAAATGCAAAATTTCATTTGTCTTCATGTGAATGGCTAAATAAAGAAACACAATCTTAACAGGAAGTATACTAATTCTAAAAGTTAAACCTCTCCTTTTCTGCATACTCTGGATTGTATTTATCCTCAAACTAATTTTAAGGTTATTGAAAGTTTTATTAATATTTTTGTTTTAAATTATTCACCCAAACATTACTAAAATGCTTAATTATGTTTTGTCTAAAGTGGTGAAAGTCTACTTGACATTGTTTAAATCCGGTATGAAAGTGCAGTGTGGTAATTTACCTTAAAAATATTTGGGGCGGTTGCACACTAGGACCTACTGCTATGAAAATTTCCAAGTTCATATCGAATTATATACTGCTGTAAAATTTCTGTAATTCTTTAAAGGGTCCTTATGCCTTTAATTATTTAGACATCCCCAAACACTAGATGAACTGAATTAGATAAGTTTTAGATTGGTATAATGTGGGATAAGTCCATTTTAAATAATCCATGTCCATGTTTGCATGTCATAGTAATTAAAAAAATTATATTGAATGACTCCAATTATATATTAGGCAGAAAGTTTTTCCTTCTAGCAGGCAGTGATTAAGAACTCAAAAACCTCTTTCAAGATTTGTTAATGGAGTTGAAAGGTTGGCTTCTTACCCTGATACAAACCAGATCCTAGTTCAAAGGCTTGCTTAACTATTCCTATTAAAACCACAAGAATAATAATAGTTCACAATATTTCATAAAAATAAAATTTGATTAAAGTGCTTTTTAAATTAGAAATAAGATTTGCCATTTTCAGAGAAATGCAGTTCTGAAGAAATGTACTTGAACAGAACTTAGCCTTTGAATTCTAAGTCATTAAAGTCATGTAGAGCGCCATCTACAGTTCCAATTCAGGCATGATAAAACTCAGAAATCTGAGTGATTCTCATTCTCTGGCATTCCAGAGGTCCTTAAAGACCTGGCTGTTCTCCTGGCTTTTGGGCTAGGGTGGCTGGAGCCTTTTGTGGGGTGAGTGATATATGTTTTTGTGATGTGGGCTGGATTTACCATTATCTTCCATGCTTTCTCTTCAGACCATTTTTAAAAAGTCTGTTTGATATACTGTGAGTTATCCACAATATAAGATAGGCATTGACTAAATAAAATAACTGAACTCTAATTATAGCTCTGTATTACATTTTCTAATATTTTCATCCCCTTTATGGATTACTGCCTTGTCATGGCGAAGGGGCTTGTGTAACTCAATGAAGCTATAAGCTATGCCGTGCAGGGCCACCCAAGACGGACAGGTTATAGCAGAGAGTTCTGACAAAATGTGATCCACTGGAGAAGGAAATGGCAAACCACTCCAGTATCTTTGCCATGAAAACCCCATGGACAGTACTAAAAGGAAAAAAGATATGACGCTGGAAGATGAGCCCCTTAGGTCGGAAGGTGTCCAATATGCTACTGGGGAAGAGCAGAGGGCTAGTACTAGTAGCGCCAGAAAGAATGAAGTGACTGGGCCAAAGCCGAAAGGACGCTCAGCTGTGGATATATCTGGTGGTGAAAGGAAAATCCGATGCTGTAAAGATTTTTTCTTCATAGGAACCTGGAATGTAAGATCCATGAATCAAGGCAAGCTAGACGTAGTCAAAAAAGAGATGACAAGACTGAACATCGACATCTTAGGAATCAGCGAACTAAAATGGACAGGAATGGGTGAATTTAACTCAGATGACCATCAGGTATACTACTGTGGGCAAGAATCCCTCAGAAGAAACGGAGTAGCCTTCATAGTCAATAAAAGAATAGGAAAAGCAATACTGGGATAAAATCCTCAAAATGACAGAATGATCTCAATTCGAATCCAAGGCAAACCATTCAATATCACAGTAGTCCAAATCTATGCTCCAACCAATGGTGCTGAAGAGGATGAAATTGACCAGTTCTATGAAGCCCTACAGCACCTTATAGAATTAACACCAAAAAATGATGTCCTTATCATCATGGGGGATTGGAATGCTAAGGTAGGAAGCCAAAAGATAACCGGAATAACAGGCAAGTTTGGCCTTGGAGTACAAAATGAAGCAGGGCACAGGCTAATAGAATTTTGTCAAGAGAATACGATGGTCATAACAAACACTCTTTTCCAACAACCCAAGAGACGGCTCTACACATGGACATCACCAGACGGTCAACATAGAAATCAGATTGACTATGTGCTCTGCAGCCAAAGATGGAGAAGCTCTATACAGTCAGTAAAAACAAGACCAGGAGCTGACTGTAAAATTTAGGCTTAAATTGAAAAAAGTAAGGAAAAGCACTAGGCCACTCAGGTATGAACTAAATCATATTCCTGATGAATATACAGTAGAGGTGACAAATAGATTTAAGGAACTGATAGAGTGCCTGAAGAACTATGGATGGAAGTTCGCAACATTGTACAAGAGGTAGCAACTAAAACAATCCCAAAGAAAAAGAAATGCAAGAAAGCAAAATGGCTGTCTGAGGAAGCTTTGCAAATAGCTGAGGAAAGAAGGGAAGCGAAAGGCAAAGGAGAAAGAGAAAGATACACCCAATTGAATGCAGAATTCCAGAGAGTAGCTAGAAGAGATAAGAATGCCTTCTTAAATGAACAGTGCAAAGAAATAGAAGAAAACAATAGAATAGGGAGGACCAGAGATCTCTTGAAGAAAATTGGAGATATGAAGGGAACGTTTCATGCAAAGATGGGCATGATAAAGGACCAAAATGGCAGAGACCTAACAGAGGCAGAAGAGATTAAGAAGAGATGGCAAAACTACACAGAAGAACTATACAAGAATGAGCTTAACATCCCAGATAACCACAATGAGATGGTCACTGACCTCGAACCAGACATCCTAGAATGTGAAGTGAAATGGGCCTTAGAAAATCTGAGCAACAACAAAGCTAGTGGAGGTGACAGTATTCCAGCTGAGCTATTCAAAATCTTAAAAGACGATGCAGTAAAAGTGCTACACTCAATTTGCCAGCAAATTTGGAAAACTCAACAGTGGCCACAGGATTGGAAAAAGTCAGTTTACATTCCAATTCCAAAGAAAGGCAATGCCAAAGAATGTTCAAACTATCGCACCATTGCACTCATTTCACATGCTAGTAAAGTTATGCTTAAAATCCTACAAGCTAGACTCCAGCAGTATGTGGATCGAGAACTACCAGAAGTACAGGCAGGATTTCGAAGAGGCAGAGGAACTAGAGATCAAATTGCCAACATACGCTGGATCATGGAGAAAGCTAGGGAGTTCCAGAAAAACATCTACTTCTGCTTCATTGACTATGCAAAAGCCTTTGATTGTGTGGATCACAACAAATTGTGGCAAGTTCTTAAAGAGATGGGAGTACCAGACCATCTCATTTGTCTCTTGAGAAACCTATATGCGGGTCAAGAAGCAACAGTGAGAACCGAACACGGAACCACTGATTGGTTCAAAATTGGAAAAGGAGTCCGGCAAGGCTGTATACTGTCGCCCTGCCTATTTAACTTATATGCAGAGCACATCATGAGAAAGGCAGGGCTAGATGAATCAAAAGTTGGAATTAAGATTGCCGGGAGAAATATCAACAACCTAAGATATGCAGATGATACCACTCTAATGGCAGAAAGTGAAGAGGAACTAAAGAGCCTCTTGATGCGGGTGAAGAAGGAGAGTGCAAAAGTTGGCTTGAAACTCAACATTAAGAAAACCAAAATCATGGCATCCGGCCCTCTCAATTCCTGGCAAATAGATGGGGAAGAAATGGAGGTAGTGACAGATTTTATTTTTCTGGGCTCAAGATCACCTCAGATGGGGACTGCAGCCAAGAAATTAAAAGACGCTTGCTCCTGGGGAGGAAAGCTATGGCAAATCTAGACAGCATACTAAAAAGCAGAGACATCACCCTGCCAACAAAAGTGCGTATAGTCCAGGCCATGGTTTTCCCAGTTGCAATGTATGGCTGTGAAAGTTGGACCATAAGAAAGGCTGAGCGCAAAGAATTGAGGCCTTTGAACTATGGTGCTGGAGAAGACTCCTGCGAGTCCCTTGGACTGCAAGGCGTTCAAACCGGTCAGTCCTAGAAGAGATCAACCCCGACTGCTCTTTAGAAGGCCAGATCCTGAAGTTGAAACTCAAGTACTTTGGCCACCTAATGAGAAGGAAGGATTCACTGGAGAAGAGCCTAATGCTGGGAAAGATTGAGGGCAATAGAAGAAGGGGACGACAGAGAATGAGATGGCTGGATGGAGTCACTGGAGCAGTAGGTGTGAATTTAAATGGATTCCAGAAGATGGTAGAGGACAGGAAGACCTGGAGGAACGTTGTCCATGGGGTCACGATGGGTCGGACACGACTTCGCAATTAACAACAACAACAAATATTTTCATAACTCTTGATGTTATTTTGTTGTACCTTAAATAGCTAACCCTCTCCCTCCAAGAATTAGGACCTGGGCTGTCATAGTGAGAACAAAGGCTAAGAGACTGGAGAGGAGTTGGACTGGAAGGAATGAAAGCTCTATAGGGGAGACCTTATTAAAAGATGAAGATAAGGCTTCAAAATTAGACTGTCCAAAATAACACCAGCTTTGCAAAGTCCTGAACTCAGTCTTAGAGTCTTAGACTTCTTATGGCATCAGAATTGGCAAAACTGAACCATCTGTAGCTCCAGGCAATGCAAGTATTTGGAAGCCTATCTGTAAGGTGGACTTTGAGAACATAAAAAGTTTTCTCAGGAGTAGGTCCCCCTTTCACAAAGAAGGATTCTTTTCAGATGACCTTTGGCTAGCAGTTGAGATTCTGTACTTCTGGCTGCATAAGTCCTCAGTTGCTATGACTTACTAATTTGACACTGTAGAGTAGGGGTGTCAAACTGCCAGCCCGCGGGCCGGATGCATCATGCCAAAACCAGGCCCACCCCATTGCCAGCAATGGGAAAAAGTCACGATATGTCGCAACATGTCACGTGACGTCCTGTAGAATTAAATTAGTCCTTTGTTTTCTCTAGAAAGTGGTTTTTAGGATAGGGTTTTTTTTTTCTCTCTCTCCTAAATTTACATATGTTGCTGATGCTGTCTGGAGAGAGTGTAAACTGATTCCATCTGGATAGTATCAATTTTGGAAAAACAATATAAGAAGCTCTGGACCAGCCCTGCATAACATGTTGATAAATTTAAAATAATCGTGGGCTACAAAGGAATATCAGCAACTAGCAGAGAGGTAGTAGTGCTGGAACTGGCAGTGGCAATGAGACCTGGAGATGTCTGGGTGCTTGGCAGCTGCCTTTCAGAGTGGCACTGGTGAATTTATTGACTTTTTAAAGAACAAAAGGCTTACACCCCCAAGAAATTTATATGTGAACTTCCTGCCAGTGAAAAATTGGTTTTCTAATTTTTAACTTATATAAATCTAGCCAACATGTGAATCAGGGATCATGAAAATGGAAGCCCATAGGTGGCAAGATGTGGAAGAAGGAGGATGCATGTAACTTTCCAGTTAGGTTCTCTTCTAAGTAGTGTCTTTTTTGTTTGACAGCACACAATCAACGATAGTACATAATCATTTAGAAAACTTAATTGTGGGAAAAATGTTGAGATCACATTATGTTTTTAAGCTCACCCTTTAAATGTGTTTGAAGCTCTTTGTGAATATTTTTCAGTTTTAGAGTCTATATCCCGAAGCCATATTTATATATTACTGCAAGTTTTCTTGCTTTTTTAGGCAGCTGTATGTAGTGTGGAGTTGTCTTCTAAAATACATTGATATGACCACCAGGTGGCACTGTTTCTCTATGTAAACCAAGATAGCAACTCAGCTTACATCAATTTCTGAAACTTCTCTCACTCTTTCGTTTTAATATTTTATAGACGTAATAATTGTTATCTCAACATCTTGCATATGTTAGATGTTTTATGCATGATATAATTTTTTAAAATTACTGCTACTTAATTCTTTCAACAGTGTGAATTGTCTTGTGATTATTTTTCAAAGTTAATTAAGAAGGAATATACACTAAAATAGGATTAAAAGAAACATCTGATTAAAATGGGCCTATAATATTACTATTATAGCTGCCACTTGCTTGAATCATAAATAGATTGCTAGACAGGCAGACGGATCAATAATGTTTGTATCTGAAGGAAGTCTTTCTCTTTTCAAACCTGGAAGAGGTTATGCTTTTCAAATCAACAATTTCAAATCAATAGACAAAGATACTTCTTTTGGGACTTAAATCCAGAATTCATCCCATAAAAGCTTCAGGAATCCAACCCAAGTGGTTTGAAGCCAGCTTTCCCCATTTTAGTCCCTTCCAGATGTTTCTGAACCACAAGTTTATAAATCCTCAATCCAGATAATCCTCTCAGTGCTTCTGGATGGCATCAGGATGGAGAAGAATAGGTTATGATATTAATGATAATTAATGATAATAATAGTTTAGGAACCCTGGTGGCGTAGTGATTAGAATGCAGTATTGCAGGCTAATTCTGCTGACTGCCAGGGGTTCAATCCTTACCGGCTCAAAGTTGATTCCTCCTTCCATCCTTTTGAAGTTGGTAAAATGAGGACCCAGATTGTTGGGGGCAATATGCAGACTCTGCACACCACTTAGAGAGGGCTGTAAAGCACTGTGAAGCGGTATATAAGTTTAAGTGCTCTTGCTATGATAATCTATTTGTTGGCACTAATTCTTGGAGGCTATTATTTAATATTAAAAGTGCATTTGTTTTAATTTAATTTTAAATTTAAATTAATATATTTTAATTTATTTTAATCTAATTAGGTTCAAATGTAGGTGACCCACATCACAAAGGTAATTTCATCATACTCCTTTTCATAGCATTTGTGGAAAGACGCTGCTTGGGTATGACGTTAAAACTGCAGGAATCATGTGAAAGCCAGCTGAAGAATAATTGGTTATAATTTACCAAAAAACAAAACAACAAACAGCTGATGAGTGAGTGATAGCAACTTAATGTTGTATTACAATCAAAATGTCTGCTCAATATTGAAAAGAATGATGTCTAGACATCTTGTCTCATTTCCAAACTCTGAGCTGCAGCCAGCTTCTCCAGCTTTAATATTTTTGATTTTTGTGGAAGCCAAGAGTTGGAATTCAAATAAGCTAAGAAATTATGTTTGAATTAAAAAAGAAAATTGGCACTGAAGATCAGAGTGACATGCAATTCTGATGCAGTGTTGATGTGGACCCTGAGAATTTCAGATTTCTTTAGTCAAATTGTCAGATTTCTTTAGCAAATGGTAATGCCACCAGCTTTTAATCCTGATTATTAAATTGTTTGGAGTAAAACTAGATTATGTTTTAAAGAAAAAAAATAACAGTTTAACACATCAGCAAGTCAATTTATTATTTTTTCTGATTGATTGATAAATGAGAATGTTGCCATTATTTAGAGAATTGGATTAAATGGACGTGAACTTTTTTAAAGGCAGAAATTTATGCTTAGATATATTATGTTTTATGCTAATTCTATCCCTGTTTTCATTTTACTCACTTTTTAAGCGCAATGCTTGCAGAAGACATTTCTCTAGGCCTTCTCCCTGAAATGGCACCCTAAATCTCAAACACAAACCCAGACTTCAAGTTTCCAGAGAAAGGTCTGGTAGCATCTGTCAATAATCTTGATCCCTGTGCATATATTACAGACTTGAAATGAACTTGATCTAAAGCCCTAAGGCAGTTTAGGGCTCTTCAAAGCCATTGTTATCTCAGTATTTCTTATGATAAATGAATTCCTGTTATTTCCTATTGCTACCGTGATCAATGATCTCAATGTAGTCAGCAGCTTGGCTTTTTCCTCCACCACCTTATAGCCCCCTTTCTTCAATATGAAATATTTGCTCTGAGTTTTTATATGCCATATAAAATTCATAGTAAAAATGAAAAGGATATCCAGTTAATAATAAAGAAAAAAGATCGATATCAAGCTGGGGGAGGGAAGAATTCTGACTACAAATAAATGCTGGAGTCATATCAAATGAATTGGCTACAGTATTAATGACTACAATACGAGCTTAACATTTGTATGAAAGTCAATATAATTGCTGTAAAAAAACTATTGGATTTCATACTGAAAAAAGAAGAGAAATGCAGTGTTTCTGAGATTAAGGATAAATATAATTGATTTATGATTAGTATGTAAGCCTACGCTTATTGAGCAAATATATTATATTTCACACAAATGAATATAAAAGCATTTTCCTCATTTCCATGTGAAACCCAATATTTTGTATGCCAAAGAATGAAGGAAGTTATTGGCTTCAGCTACTGGTGGATGAATCCTTGACATCAATTCTTGCCAAAGTCAAGTCCATCTGTTGTAGCATTGGAAAATGAATGGGAGTTCAGCACTCCAAAGAATAATATGAAGGAAACTCTAAAATAGCTATTCATGGAATGATCCAAATAAACGAAACAGAGCCATATTGTCAAATCAGCTTACTGAGAATTAATTAAGCAAACTGATCTTAGGCATATAATAAAATATAGGCATTTCAGGAATGAAAGGGAATCTGAAATTAATACTCCCCAAAACACCATGATAAATTGAACAAATAAATAATACCCCTGTATTTTTCCAGCTGTCCACTAGCGTCAAGAATATACTATGCCCCAACTCCATATATTACAACTCTTTAAAAGATCTAGTCTTAATTTATGCCTAACTACTATTACAGAATGGCAAACTCTAGTCTTTAAAGGTGCTACATCTTTTCTTGTCTAGGAACTGACCTTAGTGGAAATTATGATTTCTTGACAGGCTAAAATTATCAAAGAAGCTTTAAATTATTTTAATCTCAATTATCAGCCCAGGGATGGGAGTGATAGAGTTAAAAATGGTTCATTAATCCCTGCCATTTACTGGATTATTTGCAAAATAGCCTACATTTATATTAATAATCTTATGAATGTAGAAAATCAGGAGTGAAAAATGTGGATGTAGACTCAGTTATGTTTCTTCATACCTTCACTGTATGTCAGAAATGTTTTAGCCAATGATATCTTCGTTCCTTATATTTTGGAACATGAAAAAAACCTCTAATTCTAATTTGCTCAATTAAGGAAATGTCTGCTTATGCAGCTTTATTTGTAATATGGCTGTTCTAGAGTTTTATTGTTACATCATTATTTATTGTTCATTAATTTATTCTTTATCATTATTAATCAGCTATTTTGAACTTGACTGATGAATGATGAGTTTAAACCAGAAGCAAACAATCTTTTGATGATTAGGAGTCATTTTTTAAACTTTATTTTCATAGGTTAGGGCTGAAGGACTTTGTAGTTTTAGACAAATGGGCAGGATCAATATGTCTGCTTTTAAAGTAATGTCCTGGCATCTCTGGTTTGTTTGTTTTGCTGTTTAAAGTCATATTACTGATGTTGGGTGATTTGTCACTAGATTTTGAAGATGTGCTTCTACAAATCCTGCAGTCAAGAAAAAGGTATTTTTGAGAGTAACCTAAGCCCTCATCATCACGTTGAGTTCAAAATGCAGCAGCTCAGTTACTGCGAATGGTGAGCAGGTTCAGTAATAGACTGCTGACTCCTATATTAGTTATTAAAAGCTCCTCCTCCTCCTCCTCCTTGTTGACCTTTTACTTGGTGTGATCATTTGATGCTTGGGAATAACTTTATTATTATTTATTTATTATTGAAACTGCTTAAAGTCTTTGAAATTATCTTTCTCTGTGTATAGAGACAAATAGATATGCAAATATATTAAGAGAATTTTGAGACTGTGGCTTCAATCATAAAATCTGACCCTTATCTTGAATGTGTTTATCCCTTTGCTGTTGTAGGCATAAGATGGCCAATAGCACAACTCAAAGGTTGAGCAAATCAAGATATCCTCAACTGGTATTGGCTATGAGTACAATGGAAATAGAGGTTGGTGTAGTAGATGTAGGATCCTCTCATTTCACTTTTTGTAGGCATGCTATTCCTAAGGATCTTGTCTAATAGAATCTTATCAAAAAAGAGTATTGCCCTGTAGAATTGTTACAGATATTTGTTGCACAGTTTGATGTAGCTTTATGATCTTGTTTTTTATTTCTTTAATTTAGTTTAAAATTTTCCACCTCTGTGAAGTACCGTATATGATTCCTCTTTGTGGCTTTAGCCTGTGGCCTGTACTACCAGTTATTTATTGTCAACCTTTTGCTCCTATGTAATAATCATTTTTTAAATGTTTGGTATACATCTTTTCTCTTCCTTTAGAGCTGTTTTGATTTAAATATAAAATGTTAGATTTGATTTAGATGTAAGAATCTGGAAGACTTTGATTTTGCACTGCCCTAATGTTTGGCAATATAGAAGTCTACCAATTAAGTTTACAACCCTTATCTTAAGCACATTCTGGCTATACTATGGAGCTAGCCTTCCTGTTGCCTTCTACGCTCCAACTGGGTTATGATGAATTTAAGCTTCTACACTTATATAGCTTTTAGCATAATAAAAGCAAGATAAAGTACTTATTCCACTTACTTGATAATCCTCTTTACAAATTTGCATCCTTAGAATTTATTTTCATTTATTTATATTTTGCTTTAATTATTTTTACAAATAACTCAAGGTGGCAGACAATATACAACACACTTTCCCCCTCCTATTTTCCCCACAACAGCAGACCTGTGAGTTGGGCTGAGAGGGAATGACTGACCAAGGTCATGGCTAAGATGAGATTAGAACTCAGGGTCTCCTGGTTTCTAGCCTGACGCCTTAACCACTAGGCCAAACTAATTTGCTTTCCCATTTTTCCTCTTTTGTAGTTAGCATCCAAATATTGGAAGTCAAATTCATTGGTGCCTTTCTTGGGTCAATGTATGGATTTTTTATGAATTTGTAGCCAGAAAATTGTAACCGTGATTAATTTTTATCAGATTACCTATACAATCATATATGTTGTCACATCTTGATCATGTATAATAAGAGCTGTAATGGTATGTGGGAATGACTTTGGGAGATAGGAGAAAGAGTTGCAGACTAGACTGCGGTCAGATAACAGGCAGCTTAGCCAGAGAAGGAATGTGGGCATGGCAAATGTCTCTGAAGGGACCTTCCCTAGTTTCTTAACCTGAAAAGGTAAGGGGATAGTGATATACTTTCAGACTCCCAAGATTCTGTTAATTTAACCTTCCAAAAAAAATTAGAACTAGGACTTCTAGATATGCCTCTCATCTGGATTGCCCTGATATCAATCTTACTTGAAAGTTTATTTATGAAATTTATGAAAAAACTGTCTGACATATTATCAGTTATACTAATCTTAATATTGTCAGATTTTTCCTATTCGCTAAGCCATGCTATGGGTTGTCCTGTTTAGCACATTGTGTGAATACAACTGTTGTTGTTTACTCTAGAATAGGCATGTCAAACTGCCGGCTTGCGGGCCAGATGCATCATGCCGAAACCACGCCCACCCCATTGCTGGCAATGGGGAAAAAGTCGTGATATGTTGTGCAACGTCACATGATGTCACATGTTTGACATGCCTGCTCTAGGAACTTTGGTTCAACAAACCATGGTTTAGTAGAATATACCAAATCACAGTGTGATGTTTACTAGGTCCTGTGTTATACCCCCAACTGGCCGATGACAAATCGTGTTATTCTGATATATTTAAAGACTTGCAGCAATACAGGTTTGACCTGTTTTCTGTGGTCTGATTTCAGCCCTGCAGATGGCAGATTGGAAAGAGTTTAAATAGCACAGCTTGTGACATGACCTTGGAGCCTGTTACATTTTGATGGACAATGGCTTAGTTTTGTATCTGTCACAGTTTCTCTTCTTGGTTGAATGAATCCTTTTCTTTTCTGTTTATCTTCATAATGAGAGGTGAAGAGATGATCAGGAGCAGTCAATCATGTGTCAAATGCTCAAGAAGAAAGGATACTCTGAGTGCTTTGTATATTGCCGAGGCCAGATTTAGATTTTAGTTTTAAGTGCCAAAAATCTGCCACTGAACTTGCTGGATTTGATGTAAAGTTAGAAAGCAAAATCTGTCCAGGCTCAAGAAAAACACAAAACAGGAGAAGAGGATCTTTCATCACTGCCACTGTAACAGATCACAGCGGCCATCACTAAATCTGCCTTGTTTTGTTGGTGCAGTGTCCATGCTGAATTAATTTACCTTGGCAGTTTCCTGATTGTTCCAATGTCCATTTGTTTAAAATGGAAACTGAGCCATTTTGTCTGCTCTCTCATTTTTTGGCATGTGATCATATTGTGTCTTCCATTTTCATAATCAATCATCTACAGTATTATTTTCCATGGTGTGTCTCAGTTTTACAATACCTTTGGAGACATTTTTATATAAAATTCAGACATAATGAAAAATGAATATTTTTTTAAAAAAATAGGAAAATATCTGATCCATTAGACTCCAAATATGGGAAAACACCTTAATTCTTTTAGATATTTGATTTGTGCATTATAAAAAACAATAGATCTTAAAATATTGTTTCAATACTTTTCTAAGAAATAAAATTTGCAGCAGTGAATGTAATAGGTTTTTGGCTCATAAGTACCTTAGCTTTCTCTGCAGCCTTCTTGCTCTTAGATTAAGGGCAAGCCAGAGTGCTGCCAGGCTGATTTTAGTTTTAACTGAGTTTAGCCCAAATCCTCATGCTGGTCACTCCAAAAGTGTTGTATTATTCTTACCCAACCCAATGCTTTCCAACTGTTTCAGTCAGACATGTGGAAACTCCAACCACTTGAGGCTACAAACACACTTAGAGGGTTCACATGGGATGAGCAAGCATATACCAAGTTTAGACCGTTGATCCATTTAGTTTATCAAAGCCTTGTGAAGGGCCTGTGGTGTGGTGGATTTTGGCACCAGAGTGCTTGTAACATTCATAGATGATACTTGCAAAAATCATAAAATTAGTTGGATTTTTTTTAAAAAAAGAAAACTAGTAAACATCTCAGAAGAACATTAAACGTAAGATTTCATGAAAAAATGTTTCTGCAAGATTTGAAGGATTATATGGCCAAAATCTCATGCAATCATGTGAAATGTCAGTCATTTTAGTATTTTAAACTGTTGTTGTGTCTAGGGCTTGAAAAGAATACTATGTGCTACACAGATTGATTATTCTGTTCCCATATTGTAGACAGGAAAGCTCTCTTCCAGTTTGCTAATCAAAAAGCTGGAAAGAAGGTCCTGGATGGTAGTTCTTATAGACACTCTGATGTTATGTCTGAAATTAACCAGGACTGGGATGAATGGAATCTAAATTTTCCTCCTTATGTGTAACAGACAGTTCAGGAAATGGATTCTCCATGACCTTCTTACTGCTAAGAGACTAGTCCTTCAATAGTGGAAAAATAAATTTATGGCTTCAGTTATTCAGTGGAGTGAAGACCTGATGTTATTTGCAATTTACGATTGGGTTGCTTATAGACATAGATTATTGTGGGTATGAAATATGATTTTTATGAAATATATCTAATCTTTATTTAGATTGTTGTGTAAAATGACATATATATATATGTGTGTGTGTGTGTGTGTGTGTGTATATATATATGTGTGTGTGTGTGTGTGTGTGTGTATATATATATATGTGTGTGTGTGTATGTATTTATATAAATTGCTTTTTTCCATCCACTCTTCTTTGATTTTTTTTTGTCTTCTCTTTGTTCTGTTTTATTAAATGAACAGATGCCACTAAAAAAACTTTTTCTCATATAAACTGAATGGCTGAGAGATCATGGATGAGCCCCATGATGGTGTGGTGGAAGATGGACAAGTCCAATTCAGAGGCGTTTGGGCCATACTTGGCTTTAAGTGTGGTATACTCAGGCTGGACTAGGTCAAATAATTAAGTCAGTTGGGCAAGAACAAAAACTAGATTTGATTTAATCAAATGTTGATATCATGAACAACTATTCAGTTTTTAATTTGAATGTGGTTATTTCCAAAGCTTTAATAATTTTCTGTCTTACACTAAAAGGTAGAGGTCAGAAGCAAGAGGTGGATAGGCCTTCCAGGATACTCTTCCATGTCATTTGAAAAACAAAAAAGAAAAGAAACATGGAAGCTTGTTTTAATTATTTTTTATTTTGTGGTTGCTCTGTACTCTATATATGTATATATAAAATCCATAATTATAATGCATATTTACCTGGAAAAAAGGCCTATGGGCAGTGATGGGATTCAGCCAGTTCGCACCACTTCGGCAGAATAGGTAGCTCATTTTTTGTTGCCCAGGCCCAGAATGGACTTCCGGAAGTGGCATCCACACAGAGAACTGATTGTTCACATATTTGAATCCCACCACTGCCTATGGGTCATAAGTATCAATAGGAGGTGTGTATGTCTATGTGTGAACATCTGCAAGATGGTGGATGCGGCACTGTGATCCAAGAACCCATCCCATCTGTATGTGTATGGAGATTGCAGCCTCTATTCAGTCTTGCAGAATTTGACCTTTCTGTTAGATATTCCTGCCGTGGATAATAATTTTACTCACTGGTGAATAAGCATGAATAGGAATTATTATAATGTTATTCTTTTTCACTTACCTTCTTTAATTCCCTAGTTGGCTGTTACCTCTCTTGTCAAAGCCACCTTCTTGGTCAATCTTTATACTGGGGTTTTGCCGATTTTTGATATCATAGGAAATGAAAAATGCTACAACAATAATCCAACAGTATTTTGCACTATTCTTCTTAGAATATGGCTTGCCATTTTAATTCATAGGGTTGCAATAAGCAATATTAATATTATTAACAACAACAACAACAACAACAACAACAATAATAAAGTTGGAAGGGACCTTGGAGGTCATCTAGTCCAACCCCCTGCTCAGGCAGGAAACCCTATACCATTTCAGACAAATGGCTGTCCAATCTCTTCTTAAAAACTTCCAGTGTTGGAGCTGGTAATATTTAGTGCACTAAACTACTGCATTAATTCTTTAAGTACAAAAATAATGTGAGAATCTCCAGGCACAATAACCATCAAGCTTAAAGGTTTAACAATAAATATTGTTCTCTCTTAAATACGAACAGTTTCTGGAGTGCTTAGAAAAGTCTGTCATGGTGATTTTATATGTGGTTATTTTTAAGACGTTTTTGAAATATATTTACTCCACATTCAGTAGCTGGAGACTTGCAGGGGCAAAACCTGTACAGAATTAGAATCCAAATGATTCAGATCTGCATTTTAAATAGGACCACATGAGCACCGAGACATGCTTCCTCCAGTATCAGTACACTCATTTATAGAACTAGTTTCTCAGTTATGTCAAAAAGAGGGTGATCTGCTGAGATGGCTGACAGATTAGACAATAGGCCTCTTAAGGAAGAAAGTTGTTATGCAGGTGTTCTACCGGTTTGCCCTCCAGCAGTTGTACAAATCAGCTAAATTATGCTTTGGCCTGATATAACCTGGACTTATCTAACATGAAAGCACAATTTCATAGAGCTCTAGAATACAGGTCAAACTAGTTGTTCACTCTATCTGATCACAATAAAGATGTGAAATAAAGGTAAGGTGGATAACAATATTTCCTGCTACTGTGGCTCATACTTTTCTAGAGTTTCAGTTGCTCACCTTTCCAGTCTTCACATTGTTGATCTTCCCCTTTCAGCAATATAGTTCTACTTGATTGCATCTGGAGACATGCTCTCCCATGTATGATGGGTTAAAAACTTTGGCACTAGCAGGTGTATAAACATGCATGTCAAAACAAATCCAGGAGTTGTATAGATGACAATATCTGATCATTCCTAAATAGATGCTGTCCTTTCTAGTCACATTTTGAAATCATTTAAAAATCAGGAGTGGCAGTCACCAAGTAGGCTGATTTTTCTCATGTATGCACTACCATTACAATTTTTGAGTTATAGATGTGAAATTCAAGTTCATTTGTTAAACTGAATGCGTTTTCACACATTCTGGAATCCTTGTAATTTCCTAAGCATTTTGACCATTAATAATAAATTTTGTGGTCAGAATAAGCCATAACTCAATGAATTTAGCAGGGCATGAAATAAACCTTATATACTGGAGATTGGCAACCTTTTCTTGGCTCAGAACTGCACTTGGAAGGGAGCCATGCGAGGGACTCCAAAAGAAATTGGGTCAGATTACACATCTTCCTTCCTTCCTCCCTAAAATATATTTTAATATTACTTTTCATGTATTTCCCACCTCCAAATATCTAAGTCTTATCAACTATTAGTAGTACTAACTAATATTGAGTATATTTTTTAATATATCCACTTTCAAGTGGCAAGACACTGCACTGTCACTTTTCAGCAGCCATGGTCAGCGAGCTATCCTAAGAGCGATTACTGTAAAGAGTAAGCTTATCTCATCCATCATCTGACTAACAATAGATGAAGCAGTCTACTCCAAGTCTCTATCTCATATTGATATTTGACCATTCTATCCACTTTCTACATTAATCCAACTTTCTGCATTATTTTTACATATAGCTTTTCCTAATATATATATATATATATATATATATATATATATGGTGAGAAATAAAATGATCACCAGGGTAATAAAAATATAAAATTTAATAGAAATGTAAAAAGCGCCTAGCTTTCGCCGTCACCTGCCGGCATCCTCAGGGCTAGTGCGCCAGGGAGTGGGAAAGTCACTTTTATAGGTGCAACAGAGCCTGCACACGACTCCTCGATCTCGTCATCGGGCCTAATTGGGATGACTGTGCACGGTTGGTCTGTTCCTTTCTGTTCCTTTTAATTACATGTTCATCCTCCTCCATCCTTCTTTCTCTCAATCCTAGGGTGGATGGGGAGGTGTCTCTGTAATTACAATGGTCTCTATGTTTTAATCCTTCTCTGGAGTTGTCATCCGAGAGCCATGCCTCCTTAAGCAGGCGGCCCCCCTTGGTGTTGTCACTAGCCAATACGCTGACCTCACTGAAATCAAATTTATGGTCTAATTCCGCCATGTGTGCCCATATTTGGGAGTGTTGGTCTCCTCTTTTCACTGCTAATCTATGCTCGTGGACCCTGGTTTTAATCCGTTTGGCCGTCTATAAGATCAATTGCATGGACTGCCGATCCAATTATGTTGGGGAGACAGCCAAACGGATTAAAACCAGGGTCCACGAGCATAGACTAGCAGTGAAAAGAGGAGACCAACACTCCCAAATATGGGCACACATGGCGGAATTAGACCATAAATTTGATTTCAGTGAGGTCAGCGTATTGGCTAGTGACAACACCAAGGGGGGCCGCCTGCTTAAGGAGGCATGGCTCTCGGATGACAACTCCATCAATCGGCATGTGGACTTATGCCCGGCATATATGGCTTTAAGGTTGTGGAGCACAAACAATCAACGACAGCACCCCCAACGTCCCAATAACAACCCTAGTGACATTAAGGAGGAGGAATTGACTCCCCAGTTGACCCGAGACAGCCCGAATGAGGAAACACAATCGAGGAACACTCCTACTATGCCAATAACACTACCACAATCCCGAAGGATTAAAGAGGCTTTGGGAGCCAAAATCCAAAACCCAGACACCATAGACACCCGAGGCGCTGCGACCGGTATAAAAGAAGATACGGTGGTTGGAGGAAGAGGAGAGAGATTTTCGGACATGGCAATCCACCTGCATATGGAAGAAAATGCGTTAGCCGACTCGGAAGGAAAGGAGAGATTCCCCTGCCAGACCGGGACGATCAGTCCGGGAGAGAGAGAATTGCAGAGCACGATCGAAGGTGGACCCTTGAATAATATTGAAGAAGGAGAAAAAACGCAGGAGACCGAACCATCACGCCCCCCACTTGCGCACCCCGGAACACTCCGGAGAATCCACATGGCTACTGACGGCACAAGAGAGAGGAGACAGATTGAGGAGAGACGCAGTGAGGACCAAATAGAACATGATTCCATCATTATCCCGCTCCCCGGACCGATTACCTGCAGCAGGAGACGCGCGAGACAGCTGGGTGCAGCGACGAACGGAGAACCGCCGCCCCCTTCCATTTACGATTGAGCGGTTTATCCTCTAGTCCCGGACCATCGACGAGCTGCACTCACCTGGGAGGGGTCTATGGGACTGTCTGAACAGCGCTTGCCCCAGGGGAAGGAGCGAGGCCGTGATCCTGCCGCTGCTCCCCCCGGATTGCCTGACTATGGTGGAGTGCATGTGAGACGACCGGACGTAGGGGTGACTGGGGAGTTACTGTTCCCCCCCCCTCCGCCGCGATTGAACGACCCCTCCTCCAGCCCCAGACCATCAGTAGGTCACAGCCATCTCGAAAGGACCTACGGGTCCACCCAGATGATACTCACGTAAGCAGTGAAAACATCAAAACCAAAAGAAAAACTTATCATAAGGAGGACAATGGGACGAAGGAGGATTGCAAAATAAACATAAAATGTGTATTGCCACCTGATCCCGGGGGAGAAGGATTAAAACATAGAGACCATTGTAATTACAGAGACACCTCCCCATCCACCCTAGGATTGAGAGAAAGAAGGATGGAGGAGGATGAACATGTAATTAAAAGGAACAGAAAGGAACAGACCAACCGTGCACAGTCATCCCAATTAGGCCCGATGACGAGATCGAGGAGTCGTGCGCAGGCTCTGTTGCACCTATAAAAGTGACTTTCCCACTCCCTGGCGCACTAGCCCTGAGGATGCCGGCAGGTGACGGCGAAAGCTAGGCGCTTTTTACATTTCTATTAAATTTTATATTTTTATTACCCTGGTGATCATTTTATTTCTCACCATGAATATTCCCAGGGTTCATGTTTTTAAATTTCTTAAACGTGAATACGACAGAGTAGTTTTGCTTAGAGCCAGGAAGTGGGAGAAGTCTGCACGACGCGTATCAGCCAACTACTGCAAACTAGCATTCCTCCATAGATGCATTAAGGAGAAGTTAACACCAAAATCATTAAGGAGAAGACCAACGGTGGACTCCTTGGAATGCTGGCGAGCAGTTCACCAATTCCAACGACGTACGCTCTACGCATTGATCAATGACCAGCATAGGAGGATACGGTGCCTAAAGGCATGGATTCAAGAACACCGAGACTTTTGTAACATGGAATTGAGAAACCAACATTTTGGGTTGCTGGACCAATATATCCGGCAAGCCATGACCCAGATGACTCAACGCATGACGGAGGTGTTCCTAAAAAGAATGAATATGCTACGTGAGTCTTGTAATAATACCCCACCGGGAAAAGTAGTACACAACCTATCTTCTAAAATATTAAGCCAGTCACAACTCTCCCTGTTACAGCGAGATACAGGCTATAATCTTTCTGACGCTAGCGTACTTGACTTTATAGCAGCCTTAGAGCCGGCTTTACTCCGCATGGGAGCGGGAGAGGAGACTAAGAACTTAGTCAGGCAACAAGTCACAAGCCTGGTCATGAGCCACAAACGCTACCAAACACTGACAGCAAAAGAAAAAGTAGCCCTGAGCCAGCTTAGAAAGGATGACACCATTGGGAGGAGGGCTTTGCCGTTTTCTTGTTCTTGCCCTCCTCCCATACATAAAAGGCACCACAGACAGAATCAGTAAGATCCTCCATAAACACAACATCAAAACAGCATTCTGCACAAACAGAAAAATATCCACCATCCTTAGAAACCCCAAAGATAAAATTGAATTAGAAAATCAAGGAGTATACGAAATCCCATGCACCACTTGTCCCACCACATACATCGGACAAACCAACAGAAGAATAAGTGCACGCATTGAAGAACATAAGAACTCAGTCAAAAAAGAGGAACCAACATCTTCCCTGGTCCAACACCTTAAAGCCACAGGACATGAAATTGACTTTAAAAATACCAGAACCATTGCCAAAAGTGAACATTTTAATAACAGAATAATCAGAGAAGCCATCGAGATAGAAAAACGCCCACACAGCATGAACAAGCGAGATGATACCTCCCGCCTACCAGCCATTTGGAAACCTGCCCTTATTGACAAACGACTCCCTAACCCCAAAATCTTAAACCCCTCTGCAACTCAGACTAACCTGAGCACAACCAAACAGAACACTCCCCCAGCCAATCAGAGCACAGCCAAGCCCCTAACCATTCAGAACACACCTCCACCCAATCAGAACACAGCCAAGCTCCCACCCAATCAGTTCATACCCCCACTGGCAGTTAAAAGGAAGAAACAGCTAAGACCACACATTGCTGCTCAAAGCACGAAGCTGAAAACACCAGCCTGAAGATGACGAATGGGACTTCGTCGAAACGTCGCCAAGACACTTCCAATTTTACGCGGGAGAAAACCCGAACAACCAAAGACCTATATATATATATATATATATATATATATATATATATATATATATATATATATATATATATGCTTCAATGTAATAAATAGCTGAAAGTTGCACTGGAGAAGTAAACTTTCAAAGAAAACAATTCTCCAATTTTCATATCAATTTGCCTAATGAAAGTCTCAATTTATTCAGATTTTCCATACTTTAAAAGTGAGAGATGCTCACCTCTGAAATCACAATGCTGCATTTTGAAGCTTATACAGGAGGAAAAGTCAAAAAGTTATTACAGGGGGATGTATGTGGAAAATCCTCCTCTTACTCCCTCCCCAACTTACAGATATGACCTTTTGTTCAGATTTAATGTTAATGCTACTTATAGAAATAAAACTTCCACTGTAGAAAGATGAAGCAAATATATAGACATCCTTTTGAAAGAATTATAAATTTCATCACACTGAATGCAAATGGAAAAAGATACTTTGAAGGCAATCATTTTAAGACTATCAGTGCTGGGAAGCCTTTTTTAAATCTTGTCCATCGGTGAAGGAGTGATCCAATGAATAATCCATATTGGGAAGAGCAATATCCAAACGCCCACACTCTGAATTGGACTGGCCTCTAAGTTCAGGAGAATCCTGGCTTTAGGAAGACAGAAAGCATGCTGAGTTGAAGCATACTCATGAACAGCTACTGATACACTACTCTCCTTCTCTTCCTATCATGAACTTCTGGATGCTCTAGGTATTACCAGTCTCTAGAATAGCCAAGGGAAAGATACTACGGTCCTCCCATAGCTCTGATATCTGTCTACCTACAGACAATTTTCTGTACCATGTAAGGTGTTATTTCTAGGTTGTATTTACAGTAACTGTGGGTGGTATTGCACATAGAGCAGACAGAATTTTCAAACATGATCCCAGTAACACCTTCTACTGTAAGTCAAGAGTGGAGGAAAAATTAGTGTCACTGGGGATGCATTGAACGCAACTCAGAGGTTTAAAAAGAAAGCTTCTATTATTTTTTTCTGGAAATTCCATATGCTAACTAGGGAGAGATCATAAAACAGATCAATATATTTTTAAAGCATGCTAAGTTAAAAGAAACTGATAGCTTCTCAAAAAATAAGGGATCCAGTTCCATTAAAGCTAAACCAGATTTTTGGCATAGATAAATGACTTGGTTTATAAGATTACTTGAATTAGAAATTCAAGTAAATCAGCTGACATGTACTCAGAAAGAATGGGTATAGGAAGAGAGATCTGCATAAGGTGTCAATTGTATTATTTTGATATATTTGTGATAGAAAATAAATTTTAATTGCACTGAATTTTAATACAAAGTAATGTATCACCTTGGATTAGTATTCAACAGTTTTGTATTTGTATCAGTATCTTCAGTTAAAATCTTTCCAGATAGTCAGAAATTGTTCTTCTGCAGTATATTGGGATATGGCATAGAGAATTAGACCTCCCATTTCTTGAATTCCATGTTTGTCTTTTAGTCTAAACATGGTACTCACCCAAGAATTATTTTGCATTTCAATTGTGTTTTATACATTTCATAGGTTTTTACGTTTTGTAGAAATATTGCAGAAATTCTGTATAATATTGATGGCTAGCCTTACATGGATAAACTTTCACTGTTCTGAATAGCATTTCAAAATACGCATAAATGTAGAATTATCTTTTTGAAGGTACTTCATTTTAATGTGCATTAAAATATTACTATTTTACCAAACTGAATATTACCCACGGGTAAGAATTTATACCAAAGACTGGCATTAAGAATATAACTGATGAATTATAGAACAACAATAAATCAAGATTGGCAACCTGCATCGTTAGGGTTGTATGTGAGCTAATTTTAAAAGTCTCCTACAAGCCATTAATTCAGAAGTCTGGCAGATGTAATTTGTCTTAGTCTGCTGGGCTAGTCTTTGGTGAATGGGGACAGGACAAGGAAGAGGAGAAGTGGGTGTTGAGACTAAACAACAAGCTAGAGAAAGTATGCAGAGAATGACTTCCGAAATTCTTTTCAAGTCCTTTGCCTGCAGTGGTCATAGAAGCTGTGTCTTTTCTTCTGAAATGTGTTCCATCCCTCTGGGTATATGTGTACAGGCATGTGTACAGGCATATTTCTGCTCTCCCTTGGGTGGCATCATCATGTGTTTATGTATATGCTATGTATTTTTGTCTCTCTTGTGCTGTGACTGAAATAGGAAGATACCACAAAATAGGCATAACTTGCCATTTTAATCATCATTTGGAATTTATGCTTTTAATTAAATCCTTTTAAGTTACTGATTCTAAGACATCAATCATCTAGGCTTTTCAAAAATTGTATTAGATACATTAGCATACTACATTTTTGTCTCTCTAACAATATGTACTTTCCTCCAGTTTTAACTGTAAGGATTTAATTGTTGTGTATATCTGATGCCATTACGTAGACAAAAATATGGTTTCAGGTTTAAAAAAATCAATACAGGAAGGCCTATGAAGTAAGGTTCTTTGAAATAATACAATGCAACAAAAGTTAAGCATTTATTATTTTTAACTCTAAAGGTAAAGCATGGGATTATTGTATTTGACTTCTCAAATCCCCTGTACGTTTCTGATTGGTCTATTTTCCAAGTTTTTCCTCTGGTTAATCAGTCTACAAGGAGAGACACATATTTTTTTTTCTATACAATTTCAATCTCAGAATGAAGTTTCAGTGTGGACTATTTGTGATTACAGTTTGGTATTTACAGATGGAGGTATTCTGAATTAAAATAACCTTGAACTATGAATTTTATTATACCTTCAATGTTTTTTCCCAAAAAGTATTGAACAGACCAATTTACAAGTCAACTAAGGTAAATACATGTAGGCAAACCTAATCAAATTGTACACTGTATTGTTAGCATATTTATAAATTTTAGCCTTACTGATAGTAGAAAATGCTGAATCATGAAAATGATTAGTTATAGTACATTAACTATTGTATGTATACACTGATGATACCTAGTTTGGGTAATAAAACGTCTGCAACAAAACAGCCAAGCTCAGAGAGCATCAAGGACCCTTCAGTTATTGTACAGGATATTCTTCCAAAACTTGGAATTTCTAATTGTACAAGATTGCAGCTCACAGAATTCCCCCCTCACCAACCCCCCAACAATTAATGGGAATGTATCCATGTGTATGTTTTGTAAGTGCTCTGCAGTATGGTTAGTCCATTCATTTTTTGCTTAGTCAATGAGACCTTTTAAGCAGGACCTTTTAAGCAGTGAGAGAATGCTATGTTTAGGCAAATCACTGAAGAATGGAAAGAGTTTTGGAGGTATTCAACTTTCAAACCACCTTAAGCTTAGTTTAGAAATAAAATCTGACCCTGGTACCGCATCCTCTTTTACACTGAGAGCAACAAAATAAGTAATACTGGAAGAGTTGGGCTAGGTCAAGGGTAGGCAACCTTGGCTCTTTTATGATTCATGGTCTTCAACTCCCAGAATTCCTGAGCTAGCATGGCTCAGCTTGGAAACCTCTCCCTGTCCCCTCAGCATGGCTAGGTGCTAGGAGGCTCTGGAAATAAAATCTTTATGATTGGAAACCCCTGGAGTAATGTGGGGATTAGAATGTAATTCTCTTCTAGATTTTAAACTTATCTCAATTTTATAGGCAGTTCTCAATTCAAAAGCAGAACTTATGCTTAATATGCAAAATTTAGAAATAACTGTATTTAGGAAATTAAATCACAAAATGCATGTTTTGCAATAAATTTTCAATTATTCAAAAACATGATTTTTTATATAGATTAAAACATTTTCAATCGATGCAGACACAGGCTGATGTGATTTATGAACAAATGAAACATTAACACAGACTGGAAATATATGGATTCCTGAAAACTGTGAAAACAAAATTTTTGTACTATTTCACTGTATTTAAATCAGTCATATTAATTTGACTTTGGTTCACTTATCCAAAATGCCATTCAAGGAATAAAAAAGAAGTATAAAATAAAGACAAAATAATTAATTAGGCACAGAAGTATATTGATTAAAACACAGCTAAATATATTATCAGTAAAAGGTAGACAATAGCTAGTAATTAAAACCCAACTCTGATATTTAAGAGAAATAATTATTTATAGATCACAGCAAGATTCTGATTAATTTTAATGCACATACTTAAGATACTGTTTCTGGAAAATCCAGTGCTCCACTTACGCTGACATGTTTTCCCAGATAAGATGAAGAGTGTTTATAAGTACATAAATAAAACAGTACAGATAAAAAAAAAAAAAAATCTAAGGAATGGTGGTCTGAAAAATGCAGAATTCCCACATGTAATGCAATAGAGGGGAATGGACAGAGTTCCCATCATATATTGACATGATATAGCATGTGTATGACTTGGCAAAAATGCAGAACTGGAAAACTTTTTAAATCTATAATGTGTTATGCTTTCTTAGTACTTGTGTGAAATACCCAATATTTCTAGCTTTGCATCTCTATGATTTTTGGTTTTGATAGACAGGTGGAAGAAATTTTAGCTTCTTTGTATTTGTATAGTTTTTGGTAGGTTTTGCTTTTGTTCACATTAAAGTGAGTGTGTTAAATGGATGCCCAGTTCTTTATTGAATATATTACATTCTGGATGAAAGACAACTTTGTTCTTATTAAATAAATGCTGTTTTCTGCTGAATATATGTAACTAATCAGAAGGAATTACTGTATATTACTTTTATGAGAGTACTTATGAGCATGTGTCAATATATAATATATAAATTATAGATCTCTGTAATGAAAATAATAAAACTTTTTCTATTATTTTACAAATGCATCTCAGATTTGCATATGGCTATGCTTCAATAAACCTGCTTTCAGATCTTGTGTTGTTGTGGTGATTGTACATGACTTTAATAAATAATGCAAAGAATATAGTATCATTCTAAAAATAAAGGTTTTTAAATATATAAAATACACTTTCACTTTCAGGTTTCCGTAGCAAGATTACTCATTTGTTCAACATTCATTTGTCATAACTTGGCTTTCTATGGTCAACTGCAAGGAATTATTCAGAATAACATGATATCTGAAAATAGGCAACAATTTCAAGAAAGTTCAATGAGAACAGCTGAAGACAGCTTGCTGTGTGAAAACAGGAAAAGTAATGACATCAGAAGACTCCTTCAAACAAAGTTGCTTACAGGGTCGAACAACATGAATGATGAATAAAGCTGGGGTGTGAAGCTCATATGTCAGATCTTTTGTGTAAATAGTAAACAGCTGCAGCCAAATGTTTTTTGTGTCCTTGAAGGTAGCTCAAGGTTAAGATCTCCAAAATAAAAAAAAGATCATTTAGCTACGACATGATTGTGATATTCTGTGCTCTGCATGCCGATTAGCATGTAGAATAATCTGTTGGTACTGACAAAGTAGGTTTTAGGGTCCAAGAAAATAAAACTAATTCTTTTGCATAAAATATAATCCCATAATAGCTTTAATTTCTTCTACCTGGTGCCTTTTAAATGTATTAATTTCCTGGCCAATATTAATAATACCTGCTTCTCATGAGAATGCTTCTCATTCTTTGTGGGTTTACAGGCATTGGATAATATATTTAATTTACTTATTATTTCAGGCATCCACATTCCAGGTGGAATCACATTAGTGCACCAAAAACTCCAAAATAATTAAAACCATAATAAATCTTGAATTTGTGTATAATGGTCTTTGGTCACGTCATCCTCCACATTTCTTTGATAACTGGACAGTGAACCCAGGCAACATTAAATCATCCCTTCCTCAGCTCTTGGCTAGATTACTATAATATTTTTCATATGGGCCAGGCATAAATGATGATCCAAAAAATGCAAATGTACAATATGTGGTGACTAGAATACTAACAATTGTCACACCTTTTCTAGTTATTGCATGGGTCACCAAAGTTATCAAGTTATTCCATTTGAAGCACTTTTACTCTAGGTCAGGCATGTCAAACTCGTGACATCACGTGATGTCGCATGACGTATCGGAGCTTTTTCGCCATTGCCGGCAATGGGGTGGGCGCGGTTCTGGTATGATGAAACCGGCCTGCGGGCTGGCAGTTTGACGCCCCTGCTCTAGGTGACTTCAGAGTCGTTCCCCTTCAAATGGTTCTGTCCCATGTTTGCATTCAGAAGAGATTGCTAAGGATCCCATCCTTGCATCACAACAAGGAGACATGAAGACAGTTCTTTTTTGTAAACACTACATGTTGTGGAATATCTTGTCTCAGAAGCATTCTCTTTATCAATTTTTTAAAAAGGCATAAAGCCTGTTATTTAATTGGTCATTTTGTGAATTATTTCTGAGGCTTTCTGAAAAAAAACTATAGGAATTGAGCAGCAATATCTTTTTCAGAATATAATTACTATTTTTCAGTTCTGGTTGTTTTTTGCTTTAACTTTTGCACATTTACATTCACATTTATATACCTAGGTATAAATGGCTGTAAAGAAATACCTGATTGCTAATTACCTTTGCTAATAATGCAGCTACATTAAAAAGTTAAATCTAGCTTTGGAAGAGACTTCCTTAACATTTTTCAGGACTCAATTAAAAAGGCTATACTATCATCCCTTTGAGTGTAATTTAAAAGGGTACATTCATAAATTCCAAATATATAGAATGTTCAGTTTTTATTCATTAAAATGCATCTCATCTTTTATAAAGTCATAATGTGATACTAAATATTCAACTTTAAATGCAAATATTGTATCAAAATAATATAAAAATAAAATAAATACAAGAGAATAAGAAAAAAGAAGAAAGAAATGAGTCAGTATTGGAATACCATGAGAGAGAGAGAGAGAGAGAGAGAGAGAGAGAGAGAGAGAGAGAGAGAGAAAGAGAGAGAGAGTTCTAAAGTAGAGTGATGACTGCATAACCGTCTTTTAGGGCATGCTATTATGGATGTCATATTCTGAAGATGCTACATTGATTGGTTTTCTGACTGTTATTTCCTGGCAGAATAATTAATCAGTGGAACAACTTGCCTTCAGAAGTTGTGGGTGCTCCATCACTGAAGATTTTTAAGAAGAGATTGGATAACCATTTGTCTGACATGATATAGGAACTCCGGCCTGAGAGGGGGGTTGGACTAGAAGACCTCCAAGGTCCCTTCCAACTCTGTTATTCTGTCATTCTTTTATTCTGTTATTCTGCTATTGGTAGGCAAAATCCTAGCAGACACATGCACTTCTGATCACAGCTGCTACCTGAACATCCAGAAGGAAATCTTGGTTGCAGCTCCATGTCGTGAATCCAATTATAGCTCTGTAATCTTAAATAAAATTGATATAGTACTCTTTTAGTAACTATAATGTTCCTTACTGTGTAAGAAGTGCAATTTATGCATAATTAGCCAGACTTTTTGGAGATTTAAATATTTCCAACTTATCTATTGCATTTCTATCATTGTATTTTCAAAAGAATTCTGGAAAATGTTGTCTGAAGTGAATGCATTCATTTTCTGGTGGAGTTCTCTATCTTGCTTCATATTGCTACAGTTCCCAAGATACCCTTCTGGGTGTCTAATTGGCTATTGAACTAGTTGAATATGAAAATGAAGGGTAATAATAATAATAATAATAATAATAATAGGACCACCATCACCATGGGATAGTGAAATAGATGACAAAGAATTATAGAAGATCACAAAGTATCAAGATCTGAAAATCTTGAATGAAAATGGAAATATAAACTGGCTGTGGTGGTCCTATTGGTTATCAGCACACTGGGTACTGATACTTAAAACTAACATTTAGAAGATGGCACCAAGAAAATCTGCACATTAACAAAATTTCCATCAATCAATTGCAAAAGGCCACACTGCTTATGTCCACACATATGCTACACCAATATCTTATATCCTAGGTTCTTGGGAAGAACTCAATACATATGAAGGCCAACATTAGCTAAAGAACTGACAGCAGTAATTCACATTGTTTTGAACAGATAACAATAATAATATATTAAACTTGTATAAAAAATGTATACTTATCTTTGAGCAGATGGTCGATCAGGTATAACTTGAATGCAGAAAGCTTTCACTTCATTCACAGGAGATGTGATTTTGTTGGTTGTATTGTATATGCTTAAAATATAATGGAATTTTTGGCAGATAAAAATTAGGAGATTCAGAGAAGGCTATGCAAATAAACTGTCAGATTAAGCTCAAACTATATTTGTCTAAACATGCCAAATTATATTTAAGCTTGGGCATATTTAAGATCTTTATCTGACTGAACCCATTTTGGAAGATGATAGGATCTTGGCAGAGAAACATTTATTAGCATGAAATGCTTCCAGGGCTTTGGTTGTACTGATTATTCTGCTTTGGTGCTGTGCAAATTGATGTATCTTCCCATAACCAAAAGATTAGAAAGGAATTATATGACATAACATTGCCCACAGCGCTGACATACTGTAGCAGAGGTGTGCCTCACAGTAACACAGTGAAACATTTGAATTCCTGCAATAAGTAGAATATAGATGTACCTTTCAAAATAGTTCATGAATAGCATCAAATTCAGAAGAAAATAGAAATCTTATTAGTGGGAACTGAGCAGACCATTGCTTTATCAATTATACAAGTTCCAGATTTGATAGGCCAAATCAGATCAAATTTGCTGGTTTTGATTCTTAAAATCATATGTGGGTTTGGTTAAGATTAATCAAACTTTCTTAAAAATTTAATTAGCTAGCCTTTGAAATCTCATCCATATGAGGAAGAAAGGGCTTCTCAAAAATGGTGTCACTTTGGCTATAGAATATGTTCCTCAAAAAGGTTATTGCCACCAGATTAAAAATAACACATTATTTTTCCAGGAATCTAATTGCTTTTATTACAACAGGATTATAAAATTTGCATTACAGATACCATAAGAACAACCAAACCACATTATTCCAGTATAAACAAAGACAGAAACAAACATAATATGGAGAGAGATCAAACCAACCAATTAAAATCCTTGGCCAACAAAAAGGTCTTCACCAAGTGTCAAAAACCTAGTATTGTTGGCAACGGCATTACCAGAAAGGGAAGATTATAATTTTGGTGCTTCAGGCTGTCTCCACTACTGTATGGTGTATTTTACTTCTTGGAGAAGACTTCCCTTTGATGATGAACAGGCTGGCTGACCTAGAAAGGCAGTTTTTTTAAAACACTGGGACCTAAATGGCGTAGAACTTCCAGAATCAGCACTGTTCTATCAGAACTGCTATAATATAATTTTGCTTGTTTGCATTGGTTCCAATTCCAGCCAGCAGTTGCCACACTAGACAAAGGTTCTGGATTGCCTTCAAGAGAAACCGCATAATGTACATTATGGTAATCCAATTATCATGTCAGTAGAGGATACAATTCTGTGTCCTATCTATGTCTGCTGAACAGCAAGAATACTTGATGAGATGAAGCTGATACAAGAAATTTCCAGCAATTGAGATCATATGCCTCAAATAACAAAGTAGGATCCAGAAATACTGTAAACTATGCACCTAGTTTTGCAGAGCTAATTGCAATCCCAATTAGGACAGGTTGTACATCTAATGATGAGACATAGAACTGCTTGTCCTTTAAGTTCTCTCTCCTGTCAGTTTAAAGTGTCTTTCTGTCATATTCTGCTTCAAAACATGCCCAGATTATCAGTTTCAGCCACAACTGATTCAGTCAATGAAGAGAAATAGAACAGGATATTATCACTTATTCATGACAAATCACCCAGGTTTTCTTAGTGACCTCATCCAACAACTTCTCTAACTGTTAAAGAGCACGTAGGAACCACATATAAAACCCTCTGAGTTTACAAAAGTATCTCTCCAAATTTCACTTCTTTGTATCACTATGATACTGTCATTTAAGTTGCACAGTTGATTTATGGTAGATAGTAACAAAATTGCTGAGAAAAATGGACCAACAACAGGCTTTGCAGAATAGACTGGAATTGGTTAACACAATCTTCTTCAAAAGTGTTTGAACGATAATTTTCTGCAAAAACTATATATGTTTGCCTCTTATTCAAATCACAATAGGATAATGATATGATCAGTATAGGTTAGCACTAGGCTTTGTGTTTGTTGTCAAAAATACACTCAGCAACCAAAGCCTACATGTTGGTGTGACATATTTTCCATGAGAAATATCAGCCAGTGAGTGGTCAAATGCTGTCACTTAAGGCATCCAAATAAAGCAGTGGTGGGATTCAAATATCTGAACAACCCGGTTCTCTGCGTGGATGCAGGCCTAGGCCTCCAAGGCCTACAATGGACTTCCAGAAGTAGCATCCACACACTTCCGGCGGGCCGTTCTACAACTACTTATGGTAGTTTATAATTAACCAACGTTTCAGATGAAAGGTAATAAAACAATCCTTTAGCATTTCAGACTTTTAATTTCAGATGCTCGGCAGGCTGTTCTAGAACGGACCTCTGAAAGCAGTGTGCATTCAGCCGGTTCTCCAAACTCAACAAAAGTTAGCTACCGGTTCTGCTGAACCAGTGCGAACTGGCTGAATCCCACCACTGAAGTAAAGCTTCATGCTCACAACTAACCCTAACTTCATCTATAATCCTAACTGAATGCTTTAAGCAGGGATTACTCTGGCAGGCTACATCCAACAGACACATTTGTAACTTCCTAGGTAGATTAGGTTGGGAAAAATATTTTTTATATATTGTTAGATAAAGCAAATCAGCCACCATCATCTGAAGCTAGATTGCAAATTCTTTTGGTTTCATAGTTAGTGATGAGCAGATTATGCAGTTTATGTTCAAATTAAATCATAGATACAATCATAGTATTATGTGGCCAAATTGTGACACTTTATGAATGTGGGCATAAAACCTCTTATTTTCTAATTTGGTCCCCAAACCAACTTGACAGTTAAACAGAGGTTCTAAGTATGTTCTTAGCTGTTTTTTATAAATCACTATCATCATCATCATCATCATCGTCATCATCATCAATGTCTATCCATTGCAGAATGTGGGTTTCTTCCTCATGTTTCCAACCAATATGGTCTTTTGGCAATTGATAAATAACTAACTAAATATATATCTAAAATATCTAAATAACTAATATAAATCACTATAAGTCTTTCCATTAAAATGCCACAAAACAGAAGAACTAGAAAGACTAGAATAGACTATGTATTTTGGTGATTCAGTTTATAAAGTCTGTGATTTATTTTTTCTTTAAATTGAACTTTAATAAATCACTTAACCTTTCAGGTAATCTCAGTGGAACCCTTATCTATTTATACACCTGTACATGCATACAAATAGAGACAACTTTGGAAGCAGTCACATATATGTATTGTTGCTTTAACATTGTGAGGAAGAGTTTTATGCTCATGATAAACTGCCCTGCTCAATATCCCTTTCAAGTCCTTTGCACAACTCTAGAATTTATAATCTGCAATTATAAAAATATATGTGGACCTGTTGTGATGCTTTATCAATCACTGACCATGTCTGAGAACGTAAATGGTTATCTGTTGACATCACCAAAAACATTTTCAAAAATTGGACCATAATTTATGCTTGACTGTGTGACGGGAAATAAAATTGAGCAATTTATTAAGAGAAACTCTTTTGGTACAATTTCCAAATGTATTTTTTCCCCCAAGCAGAATAATCATTATGTGGAATTCAAATAATTTCAAAGTTTTACAGCATGCTTGGAAAAGAGCATGAAAAAAAGCATTATCCCAGTCTCCAGTTCTGAAATGTTGGCAAGTATGTGTTACTTTCAGTGTCAGGTGATGAATGCAGATATTAAACAGCTTGTTCAATTTCCCTGAAATAAATAAGTAGAACTTTAAGAGGAAACTGTTGCAATAGTACTGCAATGCTAAAAATATGTCAACATAAAAAATAAAAGTCAGTGTTTGAAAGAACTCTGGAGAGGAAAGGATTACCAGTATGTCCATATTAAGATGGGGCCCACCTATAATTTCATAACTGTGCAGATTTTTTTACTAAAAGTAGTAGGTAGGTAGGTAACACAAAATGGAATAACTTTCTATCTGTGAATTGGAAAATTCCACTGAAAACTTTTTTATATACATTTGCCAAGACGAACAGAACAGTACATGCTAACCTGGCTTGCCCTAGGTTAGAAACCTTTTATCTAAGCATTGCTATTTCTTATAGGAGAATGGGTCATAAAAATTACTCTGGGCCTGTTTGCCAGACCAAAATGTTCCTGACAGTATTTGTGTGTTAGTACATGTATTTGTAATCACATGTTTAAGTCTTACTTTTGCACATCAAGCTATAGTTAAGTCTTGAAGATAGGTTGGCTTGAAAGTGTTTTATTACTTATTATAATTAGGAACCTGTATAGTTTTTCCATTTTTTATATTCTCAATTAGACTCACTTATTTGTTTGTTTATTTTCCATTTCAACCCCACCACAATCCAGAGACTTTCAGCTGCTTATACAGAAATGGACTTATATTAATCTAGCTAAGCTAAATTTAGCTTTTACTTGGAAATAAAAGAACTGAATATGAATCTCAGAAAAAGGCAATAGCAAGTTACCTTTTGTTATTTACCTTTCAGATTGTTGCCTCCATGGTCATGTATGTGTAGGTACCATGAGTCAAATCTGTTGAGACGTTTATCATGTTAAGGTATTTTGCAAGGGCAAATAGATTCTGAAAGGCTATTGTTATAGGATTACAGTTTTGAGTATAAAATGACTGAATACTAAGCATTTTCAGATTTGCTTAACAATTGTGATGTTTGCTTAACGATTGCTGCAAAAATTTGTTGTAAAATTGAGTCAGTCATATGATGACCTGCTTAATGATAAGCATGAATTATGACCATAATTCCAGGGCTAGTTATGGTTGTAAGTCGAGGACTATCTGTATTCACAGTATCTCTCTGCTAGAAGAATGACATAGTTCAAAAGCATTACAGAAGACTAATGAAATCTTCCATGTATGAGGAGAAAATGCTTACTTGTACAAAATGTGTCACCTGCAACGTGATCAAGAGAGAACTATAAAATGGAATGGAAAATAATATATTCCATTAAAATGTCCCAAGTTTATTCTCTAACAACTCCAGCTAAGAATAGAATTCTGGCCTGGAATCTAGAAGGACAGTCAGTCACCAGTGATGCTACTTGTTTAAAATTTTATCTTTGCAATTTTCTTTAAACTGTAACAAATGCAAGTTTATTAAATTACATTATAATATATACATGAACTGACTGAATATGAAATAATAAATGTCTGGGTTAAACAAGCAACCAGAAGATAGATGCAAATTACAGTACTATATTAATTTAATAGGCTGTTCAGGGGAAAGATATGTGTACTAAACCCAAAGAGTTCTCCCCCTTTTCCCAAAAATTGAAGACAGGCTTTTACAAAAAAAGTGATTCAGTGAAAGACAGTTTGAAAACTGTTCTAAGGGATATCATTCTTTATATCAGCCATACAAGAACAGTTTATTTATTTAGCATATGATGCTGATACATTAGTCAAGAGACTACAGTGTTAAAACAGAATAGTTGTTTAGGTACCTAAAACTACTTACTACAGGTAGTCTGTTTGGTTCATACTTGAGGGCTATCCAGAAGGGGGCGAACTAGCTTCACACTCAGAATAAGAAACGAAGCATGATTTAAACTGGAGTTGTAAAGGAGGAAAGGAATTATTGCTGCAACATCTTTTAAATTTTTTTCTATCAACCCATTCACCAACCCATTGCAATCAAGCCATCCTTCTTTCACCTTCTTTTGCTGCCTCCCTCATTCTGGTGTGCTTCCTGATTGAACTTAGCAGCCTCCCTCTTTTGATTTAGCTGTCATTGTGACTACCTGAAGCCGCTGCTCATTTGTTTGTCCGTTCTTACAATTCCTTCCTTCTTCCTTCCTTCCTTCCTTCCTTCCTTCCTTCCTTCCTTCCTTCCTTCCTTCCTTCCTTCCTTCCTTCTTTCCTTCCTCCCTCCCTCCCTCCCTCCCTCCCTCCCTTCCTTCCTTCCTTCCTTCCTTTAATAGATTTTTATTTTTACTTTTCATGTATTTCTCACTTCCAAGTATCTACTTCTTATCAACCCTTAGTAGTACTAATATTGAGGTTTTTTTTAAATATATCCATTTCCTCCCTCCCTTCTCATCTAGAAGTTAATTATGAAGTATGTACAGAAGTATAATATTTATTTTTTTTCTAAGGGAAGCAGTGACTGTTGTCTAAAGTGCTTTCCCAAATAATGGACAAATTCACTTAGGGGAGGGTTGTTTGGCCAAAAAATATTATTTTTTGCATTGGAAGGGTTCTAAATCTAGATCTATTACTGAGAACCTTTTGTGTACAGAACCAGCCTAGAACTAAGGAGAAATTTCCTAATCGTTAGAATGATTAATCTGGAACTACTTGCCTCCAGAAGTTGTGGGTGCTCCATCACTGGAGGTTTTTAAGAAGAAATTGGACAACAATTTGTCTGAAATGATATAAGCAGTGCTTTTTTTCTAAGAAAAAAGGTGCCAGAACTCACATCTTGTTAATCTTTTATTTAAAAAATTATATATTCAATTCTTAGCAGGACCAGTGGTTGAGAAGTAATTAGTATTTTTTTTTTCATTTTTAAATTTGGGGTCACACTTTTATACTAAAAATTAAAAAAAGATTTTCAATTCACCAACAATTTTTTAAAATAAAGAAATTATTTACCTTTCGCTCGTAGTCAATCACTGTACACACATCCACACACGTCAGTTGTGTAACAAAACATAATGGCCGCCACCCACAGTAAGCACTCAGTGCACAACCGCATGACCAATCTCAAGCTGGGCAGTGCCACAAGCTAAGCAGCACCATCACAACCAACACGAACGAAGTACGCATGCATTGGACTTGACACACAAGTGGCCTGCATGCACTGTTTTAATGATTTTGCCATTGACCTGCTATGCTCAACAGGATGATTCAAGTCCACGTGGTCCAAACATCAAATTTTCAAAAGTTACTTTTAAAACTTGGAAAATCAGTCGAAAAAATGTGCTGGAACACCATTCCGGGTGTTCTATGAGAAAAAAAGCACTGGATATAAGGCTTCCTAACTCCATGGTCCCTTCCAAGTCTGTTGTTCTGTTATTCTATTTGAAGGGGGAGGAATTCTGAAAATTCCCCCCTTCAAATAGTAGATGTTTGAGTTGGCTGTTTTACAGATGGTAATTGCCTTTCCAATACTGACTGTTTTGTTCATCTTCTACTGTCTTTCTGTCAGGTGTAGACATCTGATTAGTTACCTAGTTCTTTAACTTTGCAGCTCCAACAGTTTGAGAGTCATCGGGAAAGATCTGATTCATTTCACTTTACTTGCGTGAGGATTGCACCTCAAAAGTTAGCAGCTGCCAAGTTTTATAAAGTGTATAAATAAATTATGAAACATGTTTGGCTTTGCTCCAGCTTTGGTTCAGATAGAAGTCATTCAGAATTTCTCAACTGTAAAAAAAAAAGTCTATCAACAATAATTGTACATTTAAAAAAAAGTCTATGCAGAAATGTGCATACTCTTTTAGAGAAACTTTGCTGGATATAGCTGTAGAACAATGAAAATGAAACCGTTTTTCATTTATGTTCCAAATAAGCTCCATGAATCTCCACATTATTTTTTTTTGCCATTTATTTATTTATTTATTTATGAGACTTATATACCGGTTTAAGTGCAAGCACTCTCTAAGCAGTATATATATATATTTACATTGCCCCCAACAATCTGGGTCCTCGTTTTTTATTTTGAGCTGTGCTGTTCCTAGATTGTCCTAACAGGTCAAATCTGGGAAACAACATGGATCTAACTACAGACAGTCCTTAACTTACAACAGTTCATTTAGTGACCGTTCAAAGTTACAACAGCACTGAAAAATGTGACTTACGAGCGTTTTTCAGCATCTCCATGATCATGTGATCAAAATTCAAATGCTTGAAAACTGGTTCATGCTTATGACTGTTGCTATGTCCCAAGGTAATGTGATCCCCTTTTGAAAACTTCTGACATGCAAAGTCAATGGGGAAGCCAAATTTGCTTAACAACGGGGTTACTAACTTATCAACTGCAGTGATTCACTTAACAGTTGTGGCCAGAAATGTCGTAAAATGGAGCAAAACTCACTTAACAAATGTCTCACCTAACAACAGAAATTTTGGGCTCTATTGTATTCATAAGTCGAGAACTACCTACAATAGAGGAACTTCACATGGCATCATTTCTAGCTTCTAAATTCCCCAGAACAGTTTAAAGTAGATCCACCAATTGTTTCACTCCTGCTGATCTCAGAAAGTTAAGAGCAAACTAAAAACTCAAGGCCAAAATCAGGGCCTTCCCTTTACTTCACCCTAACCCAAGTCTTCTTTCCGATACAAAGAATAATTAAATAATTTAATACTTAATCCTTTCTACTTCATAAAAAATGAAATGAAATAAATTTCAATTTCCACCACACTTCACATTTTCAGTATATGTTGCACGTGTTAGTACTTTGCAAAAATATTTGCAGCAATAACAGCTTGGTAACCAGGTGAATCCATCCAACTATTATTGTTCATATACTACAAGTCCCACCGAAATTTTTGAGGATGGTATGATATTTTGTCATGATTTTTCTTTTAAATGATGAGATTGTCTAATTTACTTTTTAAGCATTACTGCATCGCCGCAGTGCAATTATTTCTTTCATTGGAGTAACTCAAACCCCTTACCTATCCATTTTACTATTAAAAAAAGGAAAAGGAAATTCAAAAGTTCAAGTAGTCTGATACTTTGGAGTAGTCTTATTACTTCTGTTAATAAGAAGGGAAGAACTTCATTGTCTTGCCTTTGTTAAATCATTCCAGCATTGCTTTTAGGTGGCTGAAACTTAGGAGTGGAAAAGTTGCTGAACTGAAGCAAAGATTTCTTCCTGTAGAAGTAGGACTTCTGCTACACAAATGAAATGTCTGAGTCTCTGTCTGTCTGTCTGTCTGTCTGTCTGTCTGTCTGTCTGTCTGTCTGTCTGTCTGTCTGTCTGTCTGTCTATCTATCTATCTATCTATCTATCTATTTCTATCATCTCTCTCTCTCTATATATAAATCTACATCTATAGAGCAGAGCAGAGTTTGATAGCAGTTAATGGACTTTTATAACAGAGGTGCCTTCACTGGTTGTACAGTTTCATGAAGTTGTTCCATAAATGCCAGAAAGTCACAAAGGTGATACTAACAAAAAATCCTTTTGCTGGCTGTTCAGTGCTGTAAGTATCATAGAGGTGATTAGGAGTCTGGTCAATCAAAAAGAAAAGTAATATTCCAGGATTGGTTTTGAAAGACATACTGCCTGATAACTGATGATATTTGGCCATGACTTTGCAATGCACAGGAGTATGCATGAAGTTTTTCTGTGATTCAGTAAGGCAGCCAATTATCTGTACCTCTTAAATGATCAACAAAATGTGAACAAGATCTAGACAGGAAGTTAAGATTTAAATATATAAATGGGTTGCTAAATAATATTTCTAAATTTGGAATATTTTATCTATATTTGAAGAAATTTGGATCTATCATTTTTGGAGAATTGAAAAAGAGACAGGTGTTCTTGGAAATACACTTCTACCATATATCAAAAGACAACTTGATCAAATATGTATATATACAATACTTATATGGCCATTAACATTACAGAAGGATTGGATAATATGATCCTGTATGGCCAAGGTTTAATTTGTTCAAACCAAAATTGAATTATTATATTTATATTCACAATCTCCTTTTTTGTTATTTTATTTATTTTCTTCTGTATCTTTTTGTATGCATTATATATTGGTTTTCTTTTCTTTTTTCATGTTATTAAAGCAGTGTATTCAAAGCTATCCACGAAAATGCTTCTATTAGCAAAAGCGCTGTAGCTCCAATGTAGTTTAAGTATTTGTAAGTTCATAAAGGTTATAATGATTATCCTGTATTTAACTGTATGGTATATATGGTAGAAGTGTTTTCTTATACTTTATACATAAAGAAAGTTATATATAGTGGGACACATTTAAGATGTAACTTATCTTCAAAACAATTCATAAGTAGCTAAAAAAAGATGACAATAACCACAAATGACTAATGATGATTTTAAACAGTCATCTCAGAATTTTTCCTTGTAAAATTCCAGATACTGACATCCATATTTTATGGGGAACAAAACAATATTATTTGAACTGCTGATTGGTTTACCAGATGAAGCATATTTTTAAAATATAGCAATATAATATGTATCTTTCCTCTCTGAGAAATAAAAAAAGGAATAATTTGTAAATGAATATTTCCATTTCAATCAGATAATTCTGTCAGATAATTAGACTATTTCTTTCATGATAAAAATAATAGCAATGATTGGAATAGTTAAATCTCGAATATACACAATTATGAACACAACTGAGCCCAAAATTTCTGTTGTGGTCATTAAGTGAATCTGGCTTTTTCCATTGACTTTGCTTGTCAGAAATCAGCTGGGAAGGTTACACATGGTGATTCCATGACCCCAGGACAGTGCAATTGTCATAAATACATGCTAGTTGCCAAGTGCCTGAATTTTGATCACATGACCATGGGGATGCTGCAATGGTTGTAAGCATAAGAACCAGTCTTTTAAAGTTTTTTAAAGCTTTTTTCAGTGCCATTGTAACTTCAGTCACTGAACAAATGGTTATAAGTTGAGAACTACTTGTAACATAATTCTTGAGAAGTGATTTAAAACTTGTTGAAGATTGACAGAGAAAATCCAGCTCTTGTTAATAAGCTAATATTTTGTTCAGTTTGAGGCAGCAGTGGCATCAGAGCCATGGTGATGCCACTGTATTGCAGGCTAGTTCACTGTCAGTATTGCAGGCTAGTTCACTGTCAGCAGTTCGATTCTGACCGGCTCAAGGTTGACTCAGCCTTTCATCCTTCCTAGATTAGTAAATGAGAACCCATATTGTTGGGGGCAATATGCTGACTTTATAAACTGCTTAGAGAGAGCTGTAAAGCACTATGAAGAGATATATCAGACTAAGTGCTATTGCTATTGCTAATGTTAACTGGAACCACAGGGCCTTGGAATTTTGGACCATCTTTGACCATCCACCCAGCTATTAAATGTTTTGTTTCCTTGTCATGGAGGCATTCCTTCTCCACTATTGGAGCTGAAAAATAATAGGGCATGGAAGTATTAAACTTCTCAAACCATTTGTAAAACAAAAAGATGCCTTGTGCTTAATCAGATCTTGGTTCAGTTAGCTCTCAGTAGCTGTTTATCTAGAGTGAGATATCGTATAGCCAGCTGGTCAAATGTAGCCCTGAGCCCATTTTTAATATTCTTGGAGCCCCCAGATCATACTACCAAACTGACTGATCAACAAAGGAAATGAGAGTCAATTGGGTGTAGTGACTAAGATTCTGGACTAAAAACCAGGAAATTGTGATTTCTAGGACTCATTTCAGGCCACTTGGATCACTGTGGGCCAGTCCCCATCACATGGCTATTACTGTGGGGAACATCAGAGCCTTAGGTATGAATGCTGCCTCAAGCTGACCAAAAAAGGGCTCATACTTTTGTGGTAGAAATGTAATTAAGAATCTTAAAAGAAAAACCCACTAATAGCAGTGGTGTCAAACTGCCAACACACGGGCCGGACGCGTCATCTGGAAGCCGCGCCCACCCCATTGCCACCAATGGCAAAACCATCCCGATACGATACCGTCCTGATTTCAAGGTTCTTCCTGATGCAGTTGGAGTTATAATGGATTAAAACTGGGTTAGAAAAACTGAGCTACAGAAACAGGAACATTTCCCAAGTGGTCTTGTAAATACTAATCACTCTCAGTTGAAGTTAATTTCCAAGGCATGGTGGTGGATTGTTATGCAATCCATCTTCTTTTAATCTTAAAAAATTAAGATAACTGCTGAAATGGAGCAAAGTTTTTGTAGTTGTTGTTTTCCAAAGACAAAATTATTTTTCTCTTGCATTTAAGGTTAGGCCTTGCCTCAGACATATACCACTAAATCCTGTGAGCAATATCAGGCTACCACAAAATCATGAGTCTATGATGTCTTTGGATAATAGTTCTTCCACAATTGCTCCCAAAAGAGTATACAATATGACAATAAAAAAGGGAAACAACTTTATATTTATTATTATGGCAAAACTGCGAGTAATAAATTATGGAGGGAAAAGAAAGGGTTGAAGGATAATTGAGTGAAAAACAAATGTCAGTCAGAGTAAACACAGCAGATTCTACTGAACCTATTTGCAAAATGTCAGAGGAGTTGTTTTCCCTCACAATATTTGTGCTGGTATAAAGGGACTGCAGTTTAATTAAATTTCCCCACTGACATTGGATATTCCACTTGATGTCACTTTGAGATCCTGCTAGGATGAAGTACAGCATTCTGATTAAAGGACGCAGCAATCTCCTCTCTGTATGAGGTCTAAATTAGATGAATGTTGGCCTATTTGTTCTGCTGAAAGAATACCAGTAATGTGGATAAGTTCAAAAATGTTCCTGCTATGACATCTTCAATGTCTGTTGAAAACTGCCCAAAAGTAGACAAAAGGATTTATCTCAAAGACTTAATCTCAAGTAACATATGGTATTTGGTGGTGTTCGTAGTGAACTGTGGCACATCCTATCTTAAGTTTAACTCTCCTTTAACAAATGGCAAATGGATTTAAAAAAATAAAGAAGTTCCATCTTTGCAGTTCTATTTCTTAATATTTTGTTTATAATATTCAGACAGTCCCTAGGAAATTTCTATCACAATATTTACAGGGTCAGTTAGTTCTGAGCAGCAGAACTAAATTGTGTTTGTAAGCTCTTTTATCTTTAAGTATCTTATAAATAATGATATAGAACAGAATTTTTCAACCTTTTCACCGATTGTACCACTTTTAGGATATGGCAATATTCGAGTACCACCTAGCAAGGTGTCAAAAACTTGATGACCAAAAAAAAACAAAAACAAAAAACAAAAAAACCCTAACCCTGTTCAAAGTTGCAATTGCACTGAAATGACTTATGACCATTTTTCACACTTATGACTATTGCAGCATGCCCAGGGTCATGTGATTTATATTTGGATGCTTGGCAACTGATTCATATTTATGATGGTTGCAGTGTCCTAAGGTCATGTGATCCCTTCTGCAACCTTTTGACAAGCAAGTCAATGGCAGGGCTGCTGGTGGCCAAGTGCTAAGATGGGACTTCCCTTCCTCCCTCTTTCTCATGCCCACCTCCTTCTGAAGGAAGAAATTTAAAACCTCCCCCCCCATATTTTCTCTCTTCCATATATTCATCAAACAAGGAAAAGCCTCCAGAGACAGAAAAGACAAGCTGCTGAGGGAACTAGCTTAAAAAGGCACATTCCCCTTTAAGAATTAGCTACAGGCTAGAAAAGAAAGTTAAGGATCTGCAGCCGGCACTTAAGGAAGAAAAAAACAAATGTAGTAAGTATTGGCTACCGGCTAAGGTGGCCTCCCCAAATGGCTCCATTTATAAGTAAAGGAATGCTACAGGCAAAATCCATTGAGGAGAAAAATACTTCAAAATCCCTTGCAGCAAAACTTACAGCTAACAATAGCAGAGCAATAGAAGCTAAAACGAGACATCAGCCATCAGCCACATAGAAATTGCCAAACACTCCTTAAGAACACAAAGCCCACATTGCACAAATCCCAGAACTTCAAAGTCACAAAAGTACATAAAAATGCTTCCACTCTCCATCTCCCTTCCTCCCTCCCTCCTCCGTGCCTCACCTCCAACCATTGCTGACTTTTTTTCATTCCTCTTGGAGAGTGACCCCTCCCCCATGTCTTGCCTGTTTGTTGCTGCCAGCACAGGTGGCTGCCACAGCAGTTGTAGATTGGCTCATGGCAGGCCTCCGGCTCCTTCTTCTTTCCCTTTAGTGCAGCTAGAGCTGACTCCACCTCCTCCCAAGGCTGTTTCTTTTTTTTCTCTCTCCCACCCAAACTGCCTTCTTTTATAGCCTCTCTTGTCTCTGCCCCCTCCTCCTCCTTTCTCATGGGGGAGGGTGAGCCAGAAGTGAGCCTGGGGCCTTTGCCTCTCCCCAGCCATTCTGCAGCTCCAGAGGACTCTCTCACAGTAAATCCTTGCCTGTGCTAGCTCTTTCCCTCCCCCATTACACTTGGCTAGGCAGGGCTGCATACCACCTGCCACTTAATGTACCACAAGTGGTACACGTACCACCGTTGAAAAACTCTGATATAGAAGGCTGTCTCATTTTCTTTCTGCAACCATGAAAAAGTGTGGTTGAGTCCAGTTGATTCTACTGATTAATTGGAATCTATGAGAATGTTACAATTAAATTAAAGACTTGTCAGCTTCTTTTCCTAACAAAGAATAGGAAAACGATCACAAATGAGAAATGATCATAATTTCTAATGTCTACATACTATGGTTGAATGTTTTGATGAATTATATGTGGGGGCAAGAGATTGAGAGCAAGAGAGTTAGCTTACTTGTTTTAGAAACACTTGCAAAAATGGTTCAACCCAATGCCTGCCAACAAATATCCATTCATATCTAGTGGGTAAACCTGACTGGGTAAACCTGCTCTATATCTATTTGGTAAAATAGCAATATGTTGCATTGATATTGGCCTATCTTCTGCTGGGGCACAGCAACAGTTTCAATATGGCAGCCAATGTTACTATGTTACTAAAAGGAAAGCACAATGACCAAGATAATGTAAGATTCTACTTTAATGTTTGAAAGCTCTTGGTAACAAGGATATTCTGAGGATAGGAAACAGTGCCTTCAAGTCATTTCTCATTTCCAGTAACTGTTTAGATACAATGCATAAAAGCATTTGATTTATACCAGCTGAAAGTAATCATCAACCAATCAACCAACCAATCAATCAATCAGATCTTTATTTGGTTGTAGACAGAGAGTAGAATACAGAAACCACAGTGTATGTGCGTGTATATGTCTAAAAAGGGTTAGAGTTAATACTACAGCGTGTTGTGCAGCCAATTGATTCAATAATAACATTTTGAGCTAAAACAAATTGGAATTACCAGGATAGAATAGAATAGAGCTAGAAGGGACCTTGGAGGTCTTCTAGTCCAGCCTTCTGCTCGAGAAGAAGAACCTATACTATTGTGAAGTGAAGTGAAGATAATATGAGATAATGGTGTCATCCTTCATAAAGATGGCAATAGAATATAACACGTTCTGTTGATTCAATTATTCCATCACTAAATGGGTACCTAACTTATCAAAAAGATCTAATAAAGGCAGAAAATGCCAATAAATCTTTTTCAAAACAGCAATCTACAGCAAAAATTATGATTATTCACAAAAACATACATTAGATGAAAAGAATAGGAGACCCATACCATGGACTAATGTTATTACAATCAGTAGAATTTACTTTTTTGAGTTAAGTTGCAAATTTATTATGCCATTTATTACAGAAAAGCTAGAATAATAGCTAAAGTTTCTTCTGATTACCTGTTCGACTTGCTGTTTAAATGCTCGTAAAAAATAAATAGAAAGAAAAATTAATAATAATATCTAATACCATATTCAGTATTATTTTCTCCTGTTTTCAGAGGGCATGCAAGGTTTGTATAGAGAATAACACTGTTGATTATGCCTAAAGGAGCAATGAATTAAAATGGAGAAGATTGTTGATATTCAGATTTGCATGGGATAATATTCATATGTTAAAAGGTCTATAACATGGAGTAAAATTCTCTAGCTGATTTCAATATCAGGAGAAGAAAGTTGCAGTGGAGAGAGTTAATATCAGTTCAAAAAGCAGAATAAAACTAATAAAAAAAATCTAATTTGTTATGTTTGTCCCCTGCCCCCCTTCCATTCCCTCATTTGGAATTAACCTTCTGATATGCTGTGCTCAGCTGTTAAAATTGTATGCAATAAACAGTTGGTATGAAAATGTCCAAGAAAAGTTGTTTTCTTTTCCTTTTTTTTAAGTGTAAAGAAAGGAATATGCCGGTGCATTAAACATTCAGTGTTTTTTCAGTGTCTGCCAGAATGGTATCCCCAAAGCTTTCACAAGCTGTATTCTGTTTGTGCAGTAAACAAGCAGCAGCTTCTGCACCTATGCACATTTGTTTACTAAATATAAAGAAACAATGGAGTTCAATTAAAAGTAGATTAGTCGCACATGTACCAAAGGAACGTGTACTTAACTGACTATGGCAAATCTGACTCCAATTAAATCCTCAGAGAGGCTGCTTCAGCATGCCTGTCTAGGCCTTGTCAGTAGCTTCCTGTTAGACTGAAGGCTGGGTGATTTTGAAATATGTTAAAATGAACATGTAATAATTGAAGGGCAGATGTTGTCTTAGCAGAGGTTTGCTGCAACTCTGCAGATGGGAGGGTGGAAGCATTGTTTGATGCTACATTATTGCCTAGTTGAGCACCATATGTGCCTCTGGTCTCTCATGCTGGTTTTTTGTTTATTTGTTTCAAGGGGCATAAATAAAATTGAGGTCAGGATAATAGCATGTAAAAATAGGGCAGCACTGTTCCAAAAGTCTTTTAGCAGACTAGCTGAGATTTGTGCATTTCACAATACTCTTGAAAAACTGGACTGATAACATGTTGGGAAATTTGGTACTTTAAACTTGATAAAGATCAAGAGAAAAATCTACTCAAGAAGGCAATAATTAGGATTAATGTTTCGGAAGCTTTTCATTTTAGCAAAGTCTTGTTGATCTTACCTTCACTGAGGCTCCTTAATTCAGAAATCAGTAGAGTACAAAGAATGCTCTCTTAAAATCAAGACTTGTAGAGGGGAATGAAGGAAACAAAAGGCTACATTGAATTTTAACATGCTAAGACTACATTTCCTAAAAAGAGCAAGTCCAGGACAAATACTTAATTTTAAAGTAGACTTAAGTTTGAAGGAATTAAATATAACTAATCCTATTATTTCAGTTTTTACTTTCTGCATCATATTAGAGTGGAAGTTGTCATCTATAAAATATAATTTTGTAGCAACTTTTGGAGAAGCTTTGAGGATTACATCTAAGGCTTTGGGCCCAAGTGCAATGCTGAGCCACAGGCAATGGATGCTATCTTAGATCATTAACCTAAGATACCATTCTGTTCTGTCTGATTTCTGATGCTTTAGTGTGTGAATTCTGTGCATAAAAAGATAATTCTTAGTGGTTTCTATTATATTATCTATATTACATTGTGAAAAAGGATTAAATATCCACCTGTCATGTAACATGAACGTATTTTTTTGGTTTGTATATAACTTTAGAGCCTTTATGTTTTCCATATCAGAGAGCATGATTTAAAACCTGCAGATCTGAAAAACAAAACAAAACAAAACAAAGCGCAACAGCCTAAGCCCTTCTAGGTTTTTTGTTTGTTTGTTTGTTTCCCTTTTCCTATCCTTGGAAGTTGTCTGGACAAGTCCTTGCAGTTTTCTTAGCAAGCTTTTTCAGAAGCCTTCCTAGAGCTGAGAGTTAGTGACTAGCTTAAGGTCACCCAACCAACTTTGTGCCTAAGTGGGACTAAAACTGATAAATCTCCAGGTATCTAGCCTGATGCTATACAAATTTTTAGCTAATTTAAAAATAAATCTAGTATATACTGGATGAGACCTGAAGATGGGGCTGTTGGCAAAGAATTCAGAAGTAATGACAAATACAAAACTACATAGTTACAATAGAGAATGTAAATTGCTTTTCGCTATTATATTGTTTATAATTTCAAGGAGAAGCATAGTTATATATACTGTCAGAGACTGTACAATCTCATAAACTAAGGTCCAGTTCAGAATGTCAGTTTTGTTTTCACTTTTCACATTATTTGGATTTAATTTTTATTTGTTATTTAATTTTATGTCTGTTCAAGGGGTGGGTGCCAGATCATTTTTCAGGCAGTCAGTTTGAGGCTTTGGCCTGGCAATATTCTTGGAAATATATTTATGTGTTATACAGATAAACTCAGCAGCCACCTTTATGATCAGGAAGTCACATCCCAATTCTGAGAACTGTTCTAATATTAATAGTAGTTTGCAATAGGAACAACAAATGTGATTTATTGCAATTCCTTTCAGAAAATCCTTAAGATGAGATATAGTTCTGATAGCCTGGGGACAAATAGCATATTATGTTAGATACATTTTCCGTTGCATGTTTTTCTTCTAAAATAGCCGCAGTAGACAGGTCTCATCAGGATACAGATCATAGTAAAAAAAAAAAAAAGTTGATATTCTCCTTCTGTGCCTCCTTACCCACAGCTGATATTTTAAAGCACAACTAAGCAATGTTATGCATTTAATATAGAATATATTTTGGTCTTTGCATGTATATTTGTCCAAGCTGTGAGTTAAAATTTGTTGCAGAAAAAAAGATTTGAAAAACAACAAACAAGTTTTACCAAGCACAGAATAGGCACCAGAAAATTATATGTCCAAAAATATTTACAAAAGCAAAATATAGATTCCCAAACACATTAATCTCCAATACTGAAATATTTCTCACCATTTGCATTGTTTAAAACCCAGATCCTAATACAGTGTCCCTGCATATGCGACCCTTCCTTCATCAAACTGAGATTTTGTTTTGTTTGTTTTATTTTATTAAAATATATAAATCCATTGGAAGCTTGCAAAGGAAAGTTTCAGCCTCAGATATAATCCTTATTTTCACCAATGTTTCTAGGTTCCAGAGGCATTCTTAGAAAATAAAATGACAGGGGCACAAGCCCATTTTGCTTGAAGATACACCGTTGTGTCCAGAAAAAAATGAAACAGGTGATAGTAGATGGCAGTAATAGCAGGGAATATGTGTAGCTCAGGGTTGAAATACTGGGACTTGATGTTCACCGAGCTTGGCTCCTTCTTGCAAATGTTTCCTTACAAACTAGGTATCCTAGTTTGGTAACAAAATATTTACAAGAATAAATCCAGGCTCAATGAACATGGAGATCTCAACATGGTAGTCAGTATAACTAACGTTAGTAAAATAAAATGTCAGCAGATTGCCTTTTGTAAAGGATGGCTTAATTCACCAGGGCCGCATTTAATATCTATAAATTATAAAATTGAGAATGTCAATAAAATCCATGATGTGCCCATGATGTGGGAATCCTGATTTAACACATTGTACAAGCATATAAATTAATCACTAAGATGGGTTCTATATGCCAACCAAATTGTTACCATTATCTTATTGATTTTTAAGGATGCAGCTCAAAGAACATACTGTAGGTGATAGGATAACGTATAAATAATTAAAAATCTCTAAATGTGTCACTAGGCAATGTAACCGTTCCTGGCTTTATATACCTTTCCACATGGAAGAGGAGTTAAAGCCTAATATCTGGGATAGCAAGAAACATTTTAAACAAAAACAGAACAACTTGATTCTGGCAATTTAAAGTCATTGCATAGAGAGTTACCCTACATCTACTGTGTAAATAAACTATGATCTTCCCTGTTATCTCTGGGGTCAGAAATCAGATACACATCTGAGTTTAAGCACAGTATTTCCTTCTGTGCACCTTGTGTAGTGATGAGTACCCAATGCAATAGATATTGAAAATAAATATCTTGCCTCTAATTCTATGGAATACCTCTATTGTGTACAAGTAATTTTTAAAACGTATTTTAGGGAAAATGTTACATATTGTCCTTTTGGAAGATTTACAGCAAAATAATAAAATTATCCCAATACAACATAACTAAAATCAATTCTGATTAACCATTATAATAATCAACCATTATAAAATCAATTTATAAGGACAATGCTGAATTATAATCTACTCCCAATTTTACTGGAATAACTGGAACACATGGTCTTAAAAGACATACCAGAGCAAGCAGAGTGGGTGCCCCTTGAATCTCTGGGAGTGAAGTGTTCCAAATTGTGGGGGCTACTGCTGAAAAAGCATATCTTTGGTCCCTATCTGTTTCAACATCAGCGGTTTGACAACTGTGTAAATATAGTGTAAGAGGAAATTCCAATAAAGGGACTGATTTTTTTCCCCCCATTCAGCTGTTCAACCTTTTCTCATGAAGTATGAAATATATTAACTAGAGTACAAGTCTGACTTTTTGTCTAGGAATATTTTTTCTGTTTTCCCAAAGGTTGCACATACTCTCTTAAAAATATAACTAATGTATGAAGTACTAATTATCAGGCAATGTCCAGCACGGTTTGTGGAAGTTCATGAACTGGTTACTAACATTGCACTAACCAGTTGGTTTTAATTATGGTTTGTTGAATTAATTAATAGTGAGTTTTCACAAGATGCTAAATGGAAACCAATCAAATAATTTAATGTGTAGTGTGAAACTAGATTCTTCTTCTCTCTGTGTGTCTCAGTCAGGGGTGGGATTAAAATATGTGAACAACTGGTTGTCTGTGTGGATGCCACTTCTGGAAGTCCATTCTGGGCCTGGGCAACAAAAAATTAGCTACCGGTTCTGCTGAACTGGTGCAAACTTGCTGGTCCCAATGTATTTATTCCTTCATAGAATATGATATTTTTGAAAAGCCCAGTAAGAATTTTGGTAAAATAATACCTTGTTCTAATAAAGTGAGAATAATATGGCATGTTGCCTGAAGGAATCCAACATATTACTATTTTGGATGGATTAACTTGTCAAAGTGTAAGTGATTACTGTCTTCTGCAGAATCCTGAAAGTTTATTTAGTAAATCAACATTTTTCCTCTCCTTTATGCACCCATACACACTCACAGTTGCATGGATACACTGTAGGTTAGTTTTAATTAAGACATTTTAATCAAGTTCTAGGTCTAATGTAGTAAGAATTAATCTTTGAATATTTCTGGATATAAAAATGCTGTCTGCTTTGTGATTAAATTTAGGTTTGAAAGAACTCTACATAAATAACATAAAAGATCATCAACCCCACCTCTAATTATAAGACTGAAATAATTATGGAAGTTTTACAAAGTTTAAAAAAATCCATTGACAAATGTTAATAATAATAATTAAAAGAATATAAATTAAGTAAAGTCAATAAACTGATGACAAGGAATAAACTTTACTAAACCAAAATGCACACATCCTCGCATCGTGCAGATGTGTAACTACTACTTTAATTAAAAACAACTCCATTCTTATTATTGCAAAACAGTATCACAAAACTCATGGTTGATCCTCATAAAAATGGGCCAAGTGTCTATCAAACTATTGCGGCAGCCTCCTTAATTTTTTCAATAATATTCTGAGAATACTCTGATTTTGGCCCTATTCAATGCCACAGAAAAAGACTCCTTTAAACTGTAAATATGTAAGGGTAACCATGACATTGCACAAGGAATATATTATGAAAAGCACTGCATTATACCAGGACTTTATTAGCATGTTTAAAAACAGCCTTTCTTATCCTAAAAGTAAATATAGTACAGATCCAAAGTCCAGGAGATTACTTGTGAACGATTGGCGCTAGGGACTTTGTAGTGTGTGTGTGTACAAGAAGGACAAGTGACAAAATGTGCATCATGATATGAAGCAAACTCTAAGAACTCACAGTTATAGCTAATTGGTTGAAGAGAGCTGGCCACTGCATGAGGCAATCTAAGCTGTGATTGGTTCCTGTGAGTGTAAAGGGGAAATTCTTGTTTCCTGCTTTTTTCCTCTGTGCTGTGTGTGCTCTGTAATTTACCTCAAGATGTTCCTGCTGTGTTGATTTACCTGATGATGGTTCTGTTTGTCTGACTATCTAGTTTGCTGTATATATATAGTTGTAAAATATATTTATTGATATAAAACTACAAGGTTGTGTCATCGTCTATGACTCCATTTGAACACTGGCTGTGTAATTCCTTGACACATACTCACTTCTAATTTGGGACTTTGGTACATCACCATGCACGTCACTATTCTTCTGTCATCATAAATAGCATTAGATATATGGGGAATTTTAATTTTAGTTTTCAGGCTGAAATTGTTCATTTACAGACTTTATTACCTCCCTTAACATTTCACTCAAAATTTCTTACTAACACTACATTACTTGGTTAATGTTTGCTTTCTGAAAGTTTTAGGGAACAATTTTAGACTACTGCCAATTAGAGGAGCCTTGGGAGAGGGGGAAATGATGCCTTATTGGATTAAATTAGGAGTCAGACACATTTTGAGGGGATATTTTCTGACTTCCCTTGTGGAGTAAATCTCTGTATGAAGAGGTGGGCCTTCAGGACACAAAACAACTATGTTATTACTTCTTTTATTCGTCCAATGTCACACTACCTTGGTGTTGATACAGTTGTTTTCAACTTGAACTTCACAAGCCTTTCCTTGCTAGTTACAACAAGTAAGGGATGTGAACAAAAGCTTTGCTATGGATCCATTTCTGTTTCAATTACTAGGAGTTTTCTGCTACAAATGGATAGATTTCTATAATAAAGATGATTATCATACAATATTTAAGCTTGTTATAATTATCATATGCTTGAATATTGTCTATTGGAGAATGATTAGATATATGCATAATAAATGACAGTTATGAGAAAAGTACAAAAATATAATTAGATATTTTTACCTGACACAGAAAATAATAATTAATCCTACACATCATACAGTTGGAGCTGTTAGTTATATTAGTGCTGGCTGAAATTTTCTGAGTGTCCAATTGAAAACTGCAGGAAATATATTAATTAAAATAATTTTGGTTTCATACCATAATTTCAGGACTGTAACTATACTGGGTATACTGAATATGAATTATTCTTTTCTCATTAGTTAAACCTGTAAGTAGATTAAAATTTTAATCCTTTGATTGAAGTAAAAAAGACATTGAAAATTGCTATTATTACACTCAAACAGTGTGTGTGAAATTCCTTTTAAAAGGAAGAAGATGGAAAAAAAAGAGTTTTTTTTAAACATGATCAGTTTCACATGGGCAAAGCTTTCATTGTACAGTTGTTGTATACCTCCTTCCAAGACGATAAAATTCCAATTCTCAGAACCTGCCTGGACAAGTCACTATAGTTTGCTTGGCAAGGTTTTCAAAAGTGATTTGCCATTGAGAGAGAAGGAAAAATGCATCCAAATTCCATTTATACTGCATTTTTACTACTATTTTGAGACACACACCAATTTTAGCACATGTATTTAGCACATGTATCTACATCACACAAAATATTCATATTCAGCATTTCAGGCACTAATCTGCCTTTCCAAGTTTTGAAATATGCGACATGAGGTTACTGTTTTTGTTTTCAAAGTCATATTTCATGCCTGGGTTTCTTATTCTCTTAGTTGTCTATCTGCCCAGAGTTTAAATTAATTACACAATTTGAATGTCTGCTGGGGTAAGTACGGTACATCTGCACCTCTGGATTACACTTCTGCTTTTCTGCTTTCTTCCTTATGATTGCACGAACAATCATGGTATATCTGGTTAATTTTTTACTCTCTTGCAGTGGATTTCCTCATGATTTTCACTTGCAAACTCCAACATTAGGATCGTCTGTGATTAGAACTCCATTTTATATGCATTGCAGGTTCATGGGATCTTCCATCACACTACCATGGCTACCTTCTTGACTTTTCTGACCACGTCCTCAGTTTAATGGAAGTTTGTGAATTAAATAAAAATTTCACTTTGTCCCATTGTTTCTGATTACTATGGTTGTATTGACCTATTTCCTTCTGCAAGAATCCAGTGAAAGTTTCAGATGTGAGGAACTTCCTCTCCTTTTTCAAGAGCTTTTCTATGATGTCAACAGTACATCCTTCAGGTATATCTTTGGATCCCAGCCGTGGAATTTCATAGGCATGTCAAAAGACACGATGACTGATTCACTTTAAGACAGTAATTTCTTCACATATCTGTTGTTTTAATTAACAAGCTTCTGCTTTTCACCAGCTTACTCAGAGGCAGCACAATGACATGATCACAAATGGAGCAGATGAGTGAATGCTGATCACATAATCACAATGTGTGACTCACATTGAATAGACATAGAGTTTAGCTTATCAGGAGGAGAACATCTCATCATTTGTGATGTTCAGACAATTAGCTATTCAGTAAGTTCAAGTGGAGTTCTTTTTTGGCCTGAGCTACACTTTCCTGTCATGCCAAGACAGGTAGATATGATTGTCCTCATTTACAATAATGCTGTTGATTGGAAATCTGGTGCTAAATAGCACTTTACTGAAAATTCATCTTTATGTTTCTCCAACTTCTATATATATTTTGTTTACCATACAACTAAAATCTGTCAATATCACCAGCTTCCTATTTCATCAATGGCAAAATACTTGTATGTCAGCCAGTTGATGCATTTAGATTAACCTAATATTTCTCTATCTCTATCTCTATCTCCTATCATAAATTTATCTACAATCCTGGCTTACATAATATGCTAGAGAAAGCTAAACAAGAACATATATTGATTTGTTATATCCTTGATACATTAGACACTTACAAAAACATCTTCACTATACCTTTATCTTAGGTTATTACATATAGCTTAAGATTTGATAAGTCTATCAGCCTAAACTGATATTGTGTCAGTTTAAACTATATGTTTGTGAAGTGTCAAGTTTGAAGGAAAATTGAATTTAGATTGCAATTTAACTCACCTGAACGCAAGAATGAATAAATTGTGTTTCAACGCAAACCAGACTAATTTCTTCCCTTCACTTCATAGGCATCAGTTTCATAGGAAGAAAAAAGGAAAGAGACAACAGGCAGTAAGGGGAAGGGATTGCCCCCTTTTGGCTTTCACTTTACCCAGTGTCATCATGAAACTACAGACAGGTACCTCTCAACAGCAACAGAAATTTTCTTTGCATAATATGCATATAGTTTCTTATTGCAATATGTATTACTGTCACAAGATAGATCACTTTAATGAAAAGGTGTGTTGAATAACAACTGTGCTATTGCCTTTATAAAATCCTCCCCTGCTACGGTCTGGGCTATATATTGATGGCCTATCTAGAAAAGATGAGAAAACCAAGATAGTCCTGGAATAAATTGGGAAGTGATTAAAATGCAAATAAACCAGAGCTCCATTTGGATCGGTGGCTTCCCTTTACCAGTATGACAGGTCACTGTTTCTAATCTTAGGGTCATGTACAAATTCTTCTCTTAGTAATTGCTTAGGTTGACATCTATCTTGACCTTTATTTACTTTGTTCCTTCTGACTGAATCCGTGCAGGGGAAGAGGCCACACAAGCACAGGAGCAAAAACTTATAGAATATAATGAAGGTTAAGGGAAAAAAGATGCAAACTATTTTAGCCTTGGCTAGAGAAAAAACACAATCTGAATTGAAGCCTAGTCTAGTAATCTTTCAGAGCACAGATTTCTTTCATGTTTTCTTGGAATTTTCCTTTCAATTTTGTTTTTAATAATGTTAGTTCTCCTGTTACATTACTTTTAATAAGGTCAGTAAAGTCACATCATTACATATCGATGGATAACTACAAAATAATCAGACAAAATTTTCAGTGAGTGTTTAGGAACTGATAGCAAATCACAATGAAAGATGAAATAATAATAATAATAATAGTAGTAACAACAACAATAATGATATTATCTCTTTATTTCAATAGGCATGCATGTACATTTTTAAAACAAAAATCTTATTTTTTTTAAAAAAAATCATATTATTAGAGTAACATGCATGTATTGTTACTGTTAACATTTAACTTTATAATGGCTTTTATCTGCAAAGACCCTGTTTTCTAATACTGGAAAGGTAAAAGAAAGAGATGAAGAGCTTGACTAGCAGGAAAGAGGATAGACTCAGTTACACAGGTGATGAATGCACTATTGGGAGACATGAAAGAGCAGGTTAGGTAGATCATCTTGAAGAAAATCTATCTATGTGGTTGCTAGGAGTTGAAAATGGCTTGATGGCACATAATCAATCAATCAATTATAATAGCTACTGTTAATTTATATGTTTATTTATAAAATTTATAGCCTGCTCATCTTACTTCAAGATAACTCTTAATATTGCATTACCACTGTCTATAGGTCTGAATTTCATTTTCCTCTGATTTCACCCAATGCTATTACATTTATGGAGATAAATACTTGTAATTTGTAATATTTGCATATATATATATGCTTATATATCTGATCAAGTGGTCCTCAGATCAACATTTGTTGATTTGTTGTTTTTCTTTTGGTAGACCAAAGTTGTGGAGACAAAGATGGTAAGCTTAGGGCCATTTCATCTACTATTTATTAATGTGAACAAAGAGGGCATAATCTGAGATTTTATTTAAAGGATATGTTTTCTCAAGAATAAAGGGGCAGGCTAAATGTCTGGATCAATTTTGTCTAATTTTGATATTAGGATTCTATTATTCATTTTAGCATTTTTTTAAAAAATAATTTCTTTCTTCCCATTCACCAAGTGATTTCCAGACATGTAGATTTGACCAATCTAAAATTTCTTTATATCTACATCTGAGCTGCCAGTTGAATTAGTGTGAACAATGTCTAATAATGCCAAGTACTGGCATCCAAACAATTGTGGGAGGCAATTATTCATACCCGGGCCTGTTCCCAAAGAAGTCAGGACTCCTCCCTCCTTGTGCAATATGCCAATGCCTCTGACTTATTGTTCATAAGTATAGGTTGTCATTTTACTGTCGTAAATAATTCTGTAATTGATTAATCACTTCTCAAAAGAATAATTAACTCTTTTCATAAAGACACAATGGGATTTTTGTGTACCACCATCTTTCCCTCCCACTCTCTTGTAGTTTAGTAGTGCTTTCAGGATACAAGGATTCCATTTTGGCTGCAAGCATTTTTTACCTCATGCCATGGAAATGAATTGGCTGTAATACCTACTTTTTAGCTGTATATATAAATATTCTCTAATAAACAGATAAATATTATTCTAAGTACTATGGTCTTCCTGAATCACATTTTTGTAGGTATATAGTCAATCACAGTTGGGTATCTGATAGAAGTTTCTGCAGGGAAGGGGGATAAAAAAATCAAGATGGCAGCCACAAACATGGAGGTCTTCAATACAGTCCAGCAGAAGAAGTATACCCCAGGTTGGTCCCATACCTTAGGGAGTAGGAGAACTTTTTCTCTTGTAGTGCCTGCAAGTGGAACAACATCCCACCAAGGAATTGATTTGCCCTGACCTTGTTGGCTTTTTCTAAGATGTTGAAATCATGGTTTTGCCACTGAATTTGGGCAGCAAGATGATGGCACAGCCTGCGCAATGGTTGTTAATTTGCAAGTGTTTTTAATTTTAATTTAATTTTTAACTCTTTATGAATTTGAAATGAGTGACCATACAATTTGAAACAAACAAACAAACAAACAAATAAAATTTATGCCAGTGTTCCTTAGACGAGTCATATACTGATTTCTCCCCAGCTCTTGACTTCAGTTCGTTATTGGAAAGTGTAATATAGGAACCAGTTTTGGGGTAATGATGGAGGTGCTAGACTGGAACTGGGAGACCATGAGTTCTAGTTCTCTGTTAGCTACAGAAAGTGACTGGGAGAATTTTTGCTAGTCTTTCTCTCAGCCTAACTCAGGGGTAGGCAAACTTGGCTCTCTCAGGAATTCTGGGAGTTGAAGTCCACGAGTCATAAAAGAGCCAAGGTTGCCTATCCCTGGCTTAACTCATCGCTCAGCATGGTTGTTGTGAGGAAAAAGGACTCCGGAGCATCCTGTACATTGTCTTGAGCTGAACAAAATAAAAGTGGAATATAAATAAAAAAATAATTTTGGGCATGTTCTGATGTTTCTAACAGTAAATACAACTAATCCAAATAGATAATAACAGTTCTAGATTAAACAAACCCTTTAATCTTTCCTACAGATCAAATAATTTAGTACTGTTCAGAATATTGTCCCTAAAGTAAGTATCTATGTCTTAACCATTGTTTTTTTTATTGAAAGTTTTTTAAAATTTTACAATAAAATACTCCTCCCCCGCCCCCCACCCCCTCCCCCCTACTTCTCAGAGCTGAATACAGGATTAAAAACAACAAAAAACATACAACTTAAATGAACATCAAACAATTATACATACATCCAAAAAGCAAAATTTTAAACACTTTAACTTCAATACATAAAAACAAAACTTACCATTACCCTTAAACATAAGTTATTCAAAAGCTTACCCTTAGATATACATTATTCAAAAGCTAAATAATACTTTCTAATATCATATTTATTCTGCATAAAATTCACCCATCTTTTCCACACCGAAGTATATCTCTCTTGCGATTGGTCTTTCAGATAAGCCGAAATTTTTGCCATTTCAGATAAATAAGAAACTTTAAGAAACCATTCTTCTAAAGTAGGCAAAAGATCCTTCTTCCAATATTGCCCAATCAGCAACTTTGCTGCTGTAATTAAATTCAACATTAAAATAATCTCTTTACCATCACAATCATCAATAATACCTAACAGAAACAATTGTGGTGTAAATTTTATCCTTCTATTAAAAATCTTCTGAATATTCCACCAAATCTTGATCCAGAAAGCCTTTATATTTCTACATGACCACCAAATATGATAATACGTTGCATCCAAACAACCACATCTCCAACATTTGGGCTGCACATTTGGATACATACGAGACATCTTTTGTGGATCAAGGTGCCATCTATAAAACATTTTGTAAAAATTTTCTCGTAAATTTTGAGCTTGAGTAAATTTAACATTCCTCACCCAAATCATCTCCCATGTGTCTAATAAAATCGGCTCATCAAAATTTTGAGCCCATTTAACCATACAATTTTTGACTAATTCTGTTTCTGAATCCAATTCCACTAAAACACTGTAAACTCTTTTTATATGAGTTCGACTTTGATCTTTAATTTGTTTCATCAAATTCATATCCTCCCTAATAAAACCCACTTTTTGATCTATTCTCCACCTTTCTAATAATTGCCTATACTGAAACCAAGAATAATTAATATTTTCTTGCGCTAATTCATCCATAGATTTTAATTGCCAATTATTCCCATCCCAATTAAGCAATTGTTTATAAGAAATGCTCTCCATTTTCACTCCTTTCCTTATCCCTTCTATTGCATGCCCTGGAATTCCCCACAACGGTATTCTAGAATCTAATCTATAATATTTCTTCCAAACTTGCAATAAAGAAATTCTCAGGATATGAGACTTAAAAACCCTATCCACATTTTTATTATAAATTAAATAGGCATGCCATCCATATAATAAATCCCATCCCTCCAAAAAAAGTATATTTAAATTTGTTAAATTAATCCAATCACTAATCAATGTTAAAACCACTGCATCATAATACAATTTAAAATTAGGCACCTTGAGACCACCTCTCTCTCGAACATCTTGTATAATTTTAAGCTTTACCCTTGGTTTTTCCCCTGCCCAAATGAATTTATTAATACCCTTCTGCCATTCTTTTAAATTTGCCTCTTTCTTTAGAATAGGTATCATTTGAAACAAAAAAAGAAACTTTGGTAGAACATCCATTTTGACTGCAGCAATTCTCCCTAACAAAGATAGTTGCAATTTTTCCCAATCATTCAAATCCGTCTGTATTTTAGACCATAACATTTCATAATTATCTTTATACAATTTTACATTAGAAGTAGTTATATAAACCCCCAGATATTTGACCTTTTTTACAACTTCGAAGCCCGTCAATTTAACCAATGTCTCCTTATCCAAATTAGTCATATTTTTAAGTAATATTTTAGTTTTATTATTATTGACTTTAAAACCGGAAACATATCCAAATTGATTTATCAACTGTAACAACTCCAATACAGAATAAGTTGGTTGAAACAAAATAACAACCAAATCATCTGCAAAAGCTCTTAATTTATAATCATTCTTATCAATCATTATTCCCTTTATTTTAGATGATTCACGAATTTTAATCAACAAAATTTCCAATGTTAAAACAAACAACAAAGGAGACAGTGGACAACCCTGTCTTGTACCCTTTTCAATTTGAAAAACCTCAGATAAACCTCCGTTAATTATAAGTTGTGCCAATTGTCTTTGGTAAATACCTCGAAGAGCTTGCAAAATTTTATCTCCAAAATTCATCTCTTCAACCAACCTTAACATAAATTCTTAACCATTGTTTTTATAGGTTTTATTTATTGGCCCTATTTGGCCTGGAATTTATTTAAGTTTTCTTGTAATATTTCTTATGACAAAGTATCTAGAGTGATCACAAAATCCTAAAAAATTAAGAATAAAAACATGTTCAAAAATGGTTCTGAAATAAAAGAAGATAATACTTTTAAAGAACATTATCAACATTTTATTTAAATGTATAATGTTTCCCACTTTTTAAATCTATTTTTATTTTATTCAAAAAAGTTAAAATTCTTTTTTGAAAGAAACAAAGAAAAAACAAACGACATTAAAAAAGAAAAAGTGCATTTAAAAAAAGACTAACGCATATACACATATTGCCCCCCCCAGTCGAATGCTGATTAATATATTGCAACAATATTAGTTCCCACCCCTTGCGAAATAGGTTCAAAGAATTTTAATCTACTAAACTACTAATTATACTTGCAAAGTTGTTAACCTGTCATATATATATATATTATATTAATGATAAAATAGATAACAGGAAGAACAATAATAATAAAAAGACAAGATTAAAATTCCAAAACTTTCTTAATATTATTTCTATTAAATTGGTGTCTGAATAGTCCAAAGCTAGTCTACCTTCCCCTAAAAGTCTAGATGAAATTTTTCCCAAGTTAAACGTGATAAATCCATTCCCCACTCTTCTTCAATCCACTTAACAAAGACCAATTTTATCCTTGCAGACAATTTTCTGCTGGTGCATGAGTCCAGACTTGAGCTTCAGGGAGGCATATGGAGTCAACTCTATTATTTTTAAGTCTGGGTCTTATTTCTTCCAAGTGAATTTACTGCTTTCAGATCACATTCCTTTTGTTGGTTTATTCACAGTCACTTGCTTCTGAATGTTTTCCACAACCTTAATGAGTTCATCAAACTTTTTTAAAAAAAGCTTTCAGCTAAGAATCGCATGTTGCCAAACAGTTTTTTTCTGAGTATCAGCCTCTTTCCCTTGTCTATAATCTGATAAGTTATTGTTCTGTGTAGTAGATAAGAGAGTTCTTCAAAGCAGAATAAAAAAAACACAAAGGAGCAGGGATGATATTTTTTGGATATTTCAGTCCAAAATTAAAAGAAAGTTTAAGAAAAATAAACTTCAAATGTTTTTCAAATTGATAAAATACAAAATCCCTGTACTGAATGTCCAATAAAAATGTAATTCAAGTAAAAGCACTTTCACTAGCCAAAGATAGAAAAGTGTAAGTTATTCAAAACAACAATATAAATCAAAGGAAAAAAGATTTAAAAAGATAGACTCCAGTAGGGGGGTGTTAAAATGAATCAGTATTCAGCCAAATGGTCAACTTTTCAAGAAAAAAAAACAAAGTAAAACAGAGCATTCAAAAAGTAAAGTTAAAACACAGGCACACTTAAGAAAACAAACTGCTGACAGGAAGATGTATGCCCAGTGGCTTTTTGACCACTCCCAGAGTAACTAGAATCTTCAAGACTTCTCTTCCCAGATCAGTTGGCGGCTATCCAAAAGCCATCTTGGGTCATTCCTGAGTGATCCCATTCAGATCCAGGGAACAGTAGCTTTAGCAGCAAAATCAATAGATCATTGGCCAAATAAAAAAATTCCTTTACCGTAGGGCTTTTCAACTGGTGGTATATTGGCACCTGTAGATGACGAGCACCCAGAGCCTGGTGTCCCAGGTGACTGTCCTGCCCCATAGGCTGACTGCATTCTGAGTGCTTCCCTTTCACCTGGGATGCCAGGCCCCACATGGTCACCGTCTCCTGTGCACATGCCCAGGTAGGTTTGGCTTCTTGCCAGCTTTGCCTTGCCTGACCTCAGGGAATGGTACCTTTCCTCATTCCTTATGGAGGGTGACACCCCCCCAGCTGCATTTCTTGCCTGTTTTTCTCCCTCCCACCACTCTGCTCTTAAGGCTGTGCAGCTCTTGTCCAGGAATTTACAGTGGCCTTTCAAGCCATGGTCATTAGCAACATGGACACTGGTCATGCTGGCAACCTCTCCCCCTCCCCTTTTCCCTTCCTGGACATGGAGGGAGGGAGGAAGGAAGGAGATGGGACTGGGAAGGAGGGAGGCAGGGAAGGAGGGAGGGAAAGATGGAAAGAGATGAAAATGAGAAGGGGAGGCAGGGAAGGAGGGAGGCAGGGAAACAGGAAGGAAGGAAAGGAAGGAAGAAGATAGGAATGAGAAGGGGAGGGAGGGAAGGAGGAAGGAAAACAGGAAGGAAGGGAAGAAAGGAGATGGGAATGAGAAAGAGGGAGGCAGGGAAGGAGGGGGGAAAACAGGAAGAAAGGGAAGGAAGGAGATAGGAATGAGAAGCAGGGAGGCAAGGAAGGAGGGAGGGAAACAGGAAGGAAGGAAGGAAGGAAGGAGACTGTAATGAGAGGGGGGGAGGGTCTGAGGGAAGTCCTGCCTTAGCAATTGGCCACCAGCAGGCCTGCTGCCCTTTTGTCATCCCCTTGCCCCCTCCTCCTGGCCTATCCTGGTGGTCTCCCATCCTATTGCTAAGGATGCTTTGGTTACAAAGCTGGGTCTCCTTGCATGGAGAGGGAATGGGCCTCCCTCTGACCCACGTACTTTGCCCTCCTGCACCCAGCATGAGCAACTTGTCCAAGGAGAGCGAGCACAGCAGCAGCAGTCTTGAGGAGGAGGTAAGCACAGCCTGGGCCCCCCCTCGGGGACGTGGTCCTGGACTGGGTTGGGCTGCAGGATCTTGGTGCCTCGGGAGCTTGAGGGCTGGGCTGGTCATTTGCCCTCCACTGCCCAGGGCTCCGGGAGTACCCTGCGCAGTCCAAGAGGGATGGTGAGGCTCCTCCAGTGGACCATTGACTTTGCTTGTCAAAAGGTTGCAAAGATCACATGATGCTGGGACACTGTGTCCATCATAAATATTAATCAATTGCCAAGCTCCCGAATATAAATCACATGACCCTGGGGATGCTGCAATGGTCATAAGTCACTTTTTTCAGTGCTGTTGAAACTTTGAACCATCACTAAACCACCTGTTGTAAGTTGAGGACTACCTATATTTTATCACTTTTTCTTTTTTATTTTTGGTCAAGTTTTTGACACATTGCTAGGCGACTGGTGGTACTCGAATATTGCCATATCCTAAAAGTGGTACAATCCTAAAAGTGGTACAATCGGTGAAAAGGTTGAAAAGCCCTGCCTTACTGTTACTTCTTCTTAGGGAAGAAGGCTGAATATTTCCCACTTTTGAAAATGGAGAAAGTTCCAATCTTTAAGACAACTTAAGTACCTCAAGCAATTTAATATAAATCAGGCATTCTGAAGATAGTTTTCTTTTTCATTTTAGAATAAAACATATAAAAACTAAGTTTAAAAAAGAAACTGAACAAAACTCAGGTTAAATACTGGAAAAAACCTTATTCAATTAGAAGCAACTATAATTGAGAATTAAAAATTGGGGAAGACAAACATAATAGGATAGGTTTTAAAATACAACTCAAAAATCAACACTGAGATCAAGGGAACCATATAATTTCTTGAGAAATGCTCCTCCCCCCAACTCCTGTATTAAAATAGTGTCAACATACCCTTTAATCTGTTATTCCCAGCAGATAAAGGAAGTTCAGATGTGACATACAGGAATGAAGAGTTGAAAATAAGTGGAAGCCAAAGATTTGGCTGATTAAGCTGGTGGGATAGATGGCTTAAGATATACTGCTTGTATCTTTGCTAATGTTAATGATTCACTGCAAAGAAATGTTGTTAGCTCTTTGGTTGTATTCATTTCAAAATATGATTCATGAAATACATAAGTTGTTCATCTGGGTGGGATAACAGTATACAGAGATGGGAACATTTTTGTGCTATTCTAATATAGGTCATCTGTAATATGTACACCAAATAGGGTCACCTATTTTCTGCCTCTCTTTTGAATTTTTTTCTTCCCTATTAGCTATTTTCTGGAGCTGGAGAAATCACACTAGGAAAATATAAGAACTGATAGTTTTCAGAATGAAGACCATGGAAATTAGGCTGTGGATTATTTGTTTTTAGAATTGCAGCAATTAGCATATGTGATGCCCAGTTTTTTAAATAGCCCCTTCATTCATTGTTTAGAGCAGTGTATCTCAATTTTAAGATATATGGATTTCATATCCCAGTATTCCCAGCCAGTGCTTCTCAACTTCATCGACTTTCTCAGAAGAATAATTAGCATATGCTCTGGCATGCCTTTTAGCTTTCATATTTCCACATTTCGGCACAATCTGTACAATCTATGGTATTGTTTTATTTCTTTTGATTATATTTTTATTTAGAAGATCTTAAAACGTTGCTTGCATGAAGAATTTGTACAATTGTTCTCTAATTTGGACATTCTCTTCCATCTCTATTCTTTTTTTGATACATAGGTATTACAAATAATCCATATTTACTCATGCAATGATTGACATAGTGTAATAAAAATATATAATTTTCTTATGACATTTTCTTCTATTTTTATTTACAAATGGATCAGTTGCTCAGCAGATGAATTGTGTTGGAATTAAGCCATTCTGCCCAAAGGGATAAATTGGAATCTTCTCTGCGTGATACAGTTTCTCCCATCAACATAAAAACATGAGCATGCTTGGGAGAATGGCATTCTCTCACTTCTTTTTTTTTAAAGATATTTTATTGGTTTTTTAATTTTTAAGAAAAAATATTCAGGACACATGTGGTGTTTGGGTAATCAGACATTCAAAAGTAAAAACATAAATACACAACTCAACTTAATACATTCACTGTCCCCTCTCTATTTCCCTCAAATAACAAAATATGTTTAAAATATTCCATTTCTTAATTAAATTTCTATTACTACTAAACCTGTTTTAAAACTTTATCAATTTACAATTACCATAATCAAATTTAACTTTAGATCAACAAGTTATCAATTCAGGTATCCCTTCCAAATGTATTCTAGTTCTTAATCTCTCTCATTCTTCCTTTTATCACCAATCTCATTTATTTCTTCTTCCACTACAATAGCTATCTTAGTTAAAAAAAATAATGTTAAACCTTAATTCATTTCAATTTATTACACAAAGTTCAAATTTCATCCAATTGATTATCACACCTTACCACATCTATGTTATTGTACAAAAAGATCATCTAATTAATTTAAAACACTCCATTAATTATTAAAACCATCCCAATCTAAAAAAATCAACATTTTTCAATTCCAATACATAATTTTCATCAAAATAAATCTATTATTCCAAAAAGTACATTCTTAATCTATTTAAAATATCTGTTCTAAAAATCACTCTCGTGTATATGTGTATATATATAATATTAAAAATCGAAGAATAACGATTCCTGTGTACATACATTTTGATAAAAGAGGCGATCACCAGGAGATAAAACAATACGGTTTAATAAATAAAACTAAGCTTTCGATGGCTAGGAAACTGCCATCATCGTCAGGGTATAGACCAGCCAGTTAAGAGACCTGCTTATAAACCTAGCCGCACCTGCATTCTACGCATAGACCTTGTAATTTTCTCTTTGGTTCTTAAGTCATAAAAGCATTGTTTGTTTCCCAAAATTAAAGTCTCCTCCATGCTGTCAAGATGTTTCTTCTTCCTGTATTCCTTGGGGCATTTCTCTCTTTCCCTCTCCCAGCGCATATTATGCTCATTTGCATTTGTGTTATCACGATGTTCCATGCTGGGGATTCCACCTCAACCCTTGTTTTTCAGTTCACTTATTGTTGCTACTCCCCGAGCACCCTCCCGATCTTTGCTGTTGATCTCATCTATACCTCTATTCCCCCCCCACTGCTCCTAACATATCGTCTGACTGAGTACAAAGTCCTCCTTGTTTCACTAAAAAGGGTATTTCCCCAAGACATTTGTTTTAATTGGATTTCTACTCAATGTTCTCCATGCTCCTCCCCTATGCAATCTGGCACAATTCTCGACCTAGATGCCTCTCCCTCGGCCTTCTGCAGTGCTGCTCTCTGAGAGCGTGTAGTCATTCCCATGATAGGGCGGTTGCGAGTGCAATTTACGGAGGAGGAGGAACATCAGGGCAAGCTGGCATTTCTTGACATTCTAGTCCAACGCCAGCCAGATGGGACCCTAACCACTCGGGTCTACTGCAAACCCACGCACACCGATAGGATCTTGCATTATAACAGCAACCACCCAGTGGCCCACAAAGTCAGCTGTATTAGAACCCTCTTTAAGAGGGTAGACTCCCATTGCAATACAGCCGAAGCCAAAATTGAGGAAAGAAAACACCTTTTCCGCCTCTGTAGACACAATGGGTACCCCATAAAATTTATTAAACGTCACAGTGCTCTATCCAAACCACCCCAAAATCCATCAGTTCGGGTGCTACCATCCCAGACAACTCATATCACCCTCCCTTACATCTCGGAAGCTACCACCAGGCTATTGGCACCCCATGGTATAAGGGTAGCACATAGACCTGACCGGACGTTGTGTTCCTGCATTATGAGACCAAAAGACCCACTCCCCATTGCTGAGAAGTCCTGAGTCATCTACAAGATTAATTGTAGTGACTGCCCAAGCAATTATGTGGGAGAAATTTCAAAAAGGGTCGGAACAAGAATGCAGGAACATAAGCTGGCAATAAGAAGAGGTGAGCAATACCCCAGATACTAACTCATATGGTGGAGTTTGACCATAAATTCAATTTTGATGGGGTGAGAGTGGTTGCTAGTGACACCTCCAAGAGTGGTAGATTGCTCAAAGAGGCCTGGTTCTCAGACAATATGTCAATTAACCGACATGTGGACTTATGTCCGACTTACCAGACCATGAAAGCGTGGGAAACACGCACACGATCCTGGAAGAAACATCTGAGTAATAAAAACTCCGAGCATCTGCCAGTTGAAACTGACAATAAGAAAAGAAAAAAAAATCTCAGTCCAGGGTTCCCCTAGTTAATTATTTACATGGGTACCCACTACAAACTAAGAAGCTTATCGACATCAGTGCCCCACCCCCAGATACCTTGAATACCTCCCTATATTGTACCCAGCACTCAGAAACATGGACAACAAGCATCCTGATTAGCAAAGAACAAAGCTGCCACCCCGATGGTTATACTGATCCCCTCACTCCTGATAGTGCCCCTGCTGCAATGCATTCGGTTATTGGCGCATTGGGAGCGTGTATGGGTTTGGAAGGAGAGACGACTGCTATGTGTGACGGCAGAGCAGTACCTTTGCTGCGCTGCCGTGCTGACCGCAGCTGCCGAAACAGAGACGCACTCCCAGGAAAGACATGGAAAATCGGCACTCGCAACCACCCTATCATGGGAAGGACTACGCGCTCTCAGAGAGCGGCACTGCAGAAGGCCGAGGGAGAGGCATCTAGGTCGAGAATTGCGCCGGATTGCATAGGGGAGGAGCATGGAGAACATCGAGTAGAAATCCAATTAAAACAAACGTCTTGGGGAATACCTGTTTTAGTGAAACAAGGCGGACTTTGTACTCAGTCAGACAATATGTTCGGAGCAGTGGAGGGGAATAACGGTATAGATGAGATCAACAGCAAAGATCGTGAGGGTGCTGGGGGAGTAGCAACTGAGGTGGAATCCCCAACATGGAACATCGTGATAACACAAATGGAAATGAGCATAATATGCGCTGGGGGAGGGAAAGAGAGAAATGCCCCGAGGAATACAGGAAGAAGAAACATCTTGACAGCATGGAGGAGACTTTAATTTCGGGAAACAAACAATGCTTTTATGACTTAAGAACCAAAGAGAAAGGGAGGTGGGCAGTTACGTGAATGTAAGCAAGAAGGAACTATCCAGTGCTGTAAGTGAAGTAAGAATCAACTGGCTGGGACCTGTTAAGAGGTCTATGCGTAGAATGCAGGCGCGGCTAGGTTTATAAGCAGGTCTCTTAACTGGCTGGTCTATACCCTGACGATGATGGCAGTTTCCTAGCCATCGAAAGCTTGGTTTTATTTATTTATTTATTTATTAAACCGTGTTGTTTTATCTCCTGGTGATCACCTCTTCTATCTATCTATCTATCTATCTATCTATCTATCTATCTATCTATCTGTATTTTTTCTTGCTTCTAACTCTAAATCATAATCCATAAATCCAACATTGCCTTTTAATCCATTACACAGTTTTAAATTTCTCTTTTCAGTCTAATTCTGGCTTTTTTTTGTGCCAGGTTGGTTTCCATAAAGACACTTCCCTTTCAGCCAATAAATCTATTTTTGTTGCTTGCAGTAGCCTTTGAAATGATAGAAGTCCCATCCTCTGCATTAGACATCTATTTCTCTCCTCCTTGAAGCATTGTTGCTTCAGTCTTTGCTTCTTCTGTTCCTCTAAGTTGCAGATGGAAGGTTTATAATATAGAATAAGTTCCTCTTTTATCTCTGTTGATTCCTCTTCTAGTATGTTTTGATTTATACCATAATCAGATGTAGCCTGGACATTCATTTGAACATTTGAAGTGAAATTTCTGGATCTTAGTTCTGTAGTAAACTTTTTCATTGTAGCACATATTTCTGCAGTAGCCTCATAAATCTTTTCCAATATAAGTGTACAGTTTAATTGTGACTGAGGTTTCTCCATTTTGATAGTAATTAAAAAGAGTCACTTTTTTCTTTTTTGTGGAGGCTATATTTGATATAATTTAGGCAATATCTACCCCCACAATTATCTTATCTTTTCTCTTCAAAAGTATTTTGAAGGTCAGGTCTATTCCATCTTCAAACCAAGTAACCAGAAGACACAGTATTAAATTTTCACCACTAGATGTCCTCAGTAAATTAAAAAGGTCTTTTCCAGACACCATTTCCTTTTTTGTATCTTTTAAAGTATAATGTGAAAAAGAAATACTCTTCCAGCATAGGATGACAGTACAGTTCTTAAAGAGAGGAATTTTTTTTTCTGTACCCCCAAAAATATAGAAGTCTTTAAAATTTTGTTCTATTTTTGTAGAACGCCTTTCTTCCAAAAGAATGTAGAAACTGCCTTTTCAAGTCAGGGAAGTAATTCCAACAAGGCTCTTTCAGGTACCAAAAACAAAATAAAACAGAGAGAATAGCAAAGAAAAATCTCACCTGGATTCACCACGGGGATTCTTACAGCTTAGATGTTCTTTGACTTGCGGTTTGAAGCAGCAGGGTGATCGGCCATTTTACTGGCCGATCTTCTTCTCCGTCGGCCCTCAGAGATAGCTCGGACAGCTAAAGGAGCCGCCGCTCCTCAATAGCTGAGCAAAGCCTCCTCGACAGAAGTCGCACCCTCCAGGGTGACTTTTGATCTGCATAAGGGTCTACCGGCGGAGGGAAGGCTAGCCAACGAGGAGACAAGTCTCCTCGTACGACCTGGGACGCCGTGAACTGGAACTGGGAAGTCGCATTCTTCTTAATCTATACTGAAATATATGACAGACTTCTGTGGTGGTAGAGATAGAGACATAACCCCTAGCAATGATTTACTGGGCTGCTGTAGTAGCAAACCAACAACTAGCCAACCAATAAAAACAATGTCACTGATTGTATTATTTGTATCTTACAAAGAGATTAAAATAAACAAATTAACAGAGGGATAGAATCAAGATCACGTGAAGTATTAATACCACTTTACAACGCCTTTGTAAGGCCACACTTGGAATACTGTATCCAGTTTTGGTCACCACAATGAAAAAAAGAAGTTGAGACTCTAGAAAGAGTACAGAGAAGAGCAACAAAGATGATTAGGGGACTGGAGGCTAAAGCATATAAGGAAAGGCTGCTGGAATTGGGTATGTCTAGTCTAATGAAGAGAAGAATGAGGGGTGACATGATAGCAGTGTTCCAATATCTCAGGGGCTGCCACAAAGAAGAGGGAGTCAAGCTATTTTCCAAGGCGTCTGAAGGCAGGACAAGAAGCAATGGATGGAAACTAATCAAGGATAGAAGCAACCTAGAACTAAGGAGAAACTTCCTGACAGTTAGAACAATTAACTAGTGGAACAACCTGCCTCCAGAAGTGGTGAATGCTCAAACACTGGAAATGTTTAAGAAGAGTCTGGACAGCCATTTGTCCGAAATGGTGTAGAGTTTCCTGCCTGAACAGGGGGTTGGACTCGATGACCTCCAAGGTCCCTTCCAATTTTATTACTATTACTTACTAAATATTTTAATTGGTAGTTGTAGAAATAAGCCCCCAAAAGAAGAAAACTCTTAAGAACAAATTTAATTCCACAATTTACAAAACAATAGATGGAAGTAGCACATGTTGGGAGGTGGATATAGGTGTTAGAGGAACTGCCTAGGGATCAATTACTATTTTGTTTCATTGAGGTGAAGTAGGGGATAGAATTCCATTGTTAATACTGAAGAAAGACTATCTTATTGACTGAATGTAACAAACTGGAAAAGGACATTAACATTCTTTGCAGTAGGCAGCAGATTTCATGAGAAAAGAGGCTGGGTGAAAAGAACGAGGGGAACTGCAAAATAAATTTGATTAGGAAAAGAAACATATTATCTAAATCAGTGGTTCTCAACCTTTCTAATGCCACGACTGCCAACCGGTCGTAAGTCGAGGACTACTCAACTGGTGCAGCACCGTTTGCAGAATGGGACTTTTGGCGGGCTCAGCAGGGCAGGGACAGCCTGGACAATTCCTATTGGCTTTTGAAAGCTAATAGAATTAGACTCTATTCAAGAGAGTCTATTCTATTGGCTTTCAAAAGCCAATAGAATAAAAGGGAGTAGCACAGCTAAGGAAAAGGGGAAAAAAATGGCGGACTGCGTTGTTTGGCGACCCCTGTGAAATGGTCGTTCGACCCCAAATGGGGTCCCGACCCACAGGTTGAGAACCACTGATCTAAATGCAAGGAAGGATAAAAATCATGTATGATTGACATGGCTAGCCCAAGCCTCAACTGCAATCATCTAATACAGTGGTTCTCAACCTGTGGGTCGGGATCCCATTTGGGGTCGAACAACCATTTCACGGGGGTCGCCAAACAAGGCTGTCTGCCATTTTCCCCCCCTTTTCTTTGGCCACGCCCCCGGCACCCGGTGATGTATAAGTGGTTGGGGGTCACCACAACATGGGGAACTGTATTATGGGGTCGCGGCATTAGAAAGGCTGAGAACCACTGATCTAATATTACAATTATAGTTACTTGTAATGCAAGTAATTGTAAGACATTTCATGTGTTGTGTGCCAGTTGTGTCCTTACCTGAATTGTGAGGTCCTGCACAGTCACTCATGACACAATCACCTCTCAGTTGAATTACTGCAATGTATTCTACATGGGGCTATTTGGAAGTTACAGCTGATACAGAATGCAGTGGTGCACAGATTCTGGGAGCCCTAGGGTGCATGTGTAACACCGCTATTATACGAGCTGCATTAGTTATCAGTTTGCTGTTCTCAGGGTCCATTTCAAGGTGTTGTTAATTACAGCCCTAAATGGTATATGTCTGGGGTACCTGAAGAGCCATCTCATCACAAAGGAACTAGCCCACCTCATTTGCACCTGCAGAAGAGGCCTGCTATAGACCTTGTTTGCTAAGGAATTTTGACAAGTGGCATCAAGGAGAAGAACCTTGCCCACTGAGGACCTGAGCCTGTGGAACACCCTACCACTGGAGTTGAGAACTGGTCCCATTCTTTTGGCCTTCTGTAACAGGGGCATTACTGCTGGAAGTGATTGACAGAGGAAGACCACCTCATTCCTCTACCACCCATCTCTTAGTCCTGGTTTTTGTACAGATTTTAAATTTTAATCTGAATAGTTTTAATATTTTAATTACTTTGCTATTTATCCTTTTATAATCTGTAAGCCACCAAGAGACGCCTTATAGGGGAGATGGCAGCATAAAATTTTAATAAATAAATAAAGACATGTGGTCTATGCAGTCATGATAGTTTATCATAATGGTTGTCAAATAGGAAGGATAACTCTGGGATAATCAAATTAAAGATTGTTAATTTTTTTAAAAAATCATATTATCTGTCTTCCTAATAACTACAGTTATTGTCACACACTGGCATTACTGGTTTCTTCAAAACAGTTGGCTTAGATTGAAAACTCTCTATTGAATCTAGGCATATAACAAGAATATGTAATCCATTGATATTAAAAATAGAAGCTTACCTTTATCTCTGGGTTAAACAGTACAAATCCAGGAGAAGAGGTGAATATTTTGAAGTCAAAATGAAGGGCAATGCTGCGGTTAAAATGGATTTGTCAAAGCATTATGGGTGATACTTTAGATATGGTTTAATATTAGGTCTAATAGACAGAGCATGAAGAAAAACAAGTTGAAGATAACTTATTTTCTGCACCCTTAAGCACTGAGCAAAATAAACATAACATAAAAAGAAATGATAGTTATCTTGCTGTAAGTATTCAGATTTTAAAAATCCTATATTATCACAAATGCTTATCTAGGGAACAGCTTTCACTCAGTCAGGCAATGTGCAATAACAAAGTCTTTCTGTTTATTACTGATAGAAACTGTTCCAATATCAACCTATGAAAGATTGCTTGGAGGGACAATCTGAAGGGAACTGAGTTCACCAGTTCCCTAAAAATAATATATCATGATTCCTTTTCAAAAAGGCTAGATTTCTTCAAGTTCATCTTGACTTTAAACCAAATAGATATGTTAATGAACTTTATAAAATGCTTAGCTTTTGCTTTGTTTTTTTTTCTTCTTCCCAGGTCTACAGCCCTTTGATCTGCTGTTAGTCTCCCATTCATTTACTAACTAGATTAATTCTGTTTATTTTTTAAAAATCAGCCAAGGTTGGTTAGATGCTGCTACATAGCTAGATTTTACAGTAAAAGATAATATTGGATAATATTATGCTTAACCGTGCTTCAGGTATCTGAAATACTTTTGGCCTTTTTATTTGTAATCTACCAGAAATGCACTAGAATGATTTTAAATCTCATTTTGGCCATATTTTTAAACTGTCTTTATTGTTTGAAGGTTTTGTTTTCTCTGATGTATCTTTCTGTCACTGTATACTCTCCCTACCTATCTGCACTTCCAAAATGATCTATTAAAGAGTTTATCATGATATTTTCTCTTCTTAGGATTTAACTGAATTATAGGAAGATGCATATCTCGCAGGGGTTCTCAACCTTGGCAACTTTAAGACTTGTGGACTTCAACTCTCAGAATTCCTCAGCCAGCAAAACTGCCAAGGTTGAGAACCCCTGCAGGGAGGACTGCACAATGGAACTCTTACATATTTCTAAATCTCTTATAATTAAAATGTAATCAGTACCCTATCAGTGTTAATATAATATTTCTCTCTGTTTGATAGAGAAATAAGTTTCTTTTCCATCTAATGGAATAAGAATGAGGGAAAGAAACACAATGCACATTTATGTGTGTGTGTGTGTGTGTGCCCATGTGCGCGCACACACACACATGTATTTATGTGTATATATGTCTGTATAAACGTTTAGTACACATGATTTCAATGTCTAAAAACTAATCAGATGTGGATAACATTATTTTCTGTATCTGGCTAAAGCATAGATACAGAACTTAGATTATTCTTGCATTGTGGAAGTGTACTTAAACAGTACCCTCATTTTTGCAGAATGCTTATTTACTCATTAAAATGAAAGAAACATAGAATTCATTTCCTAAATAAAATGCGATGTCAGAATATATAATGCCATAATTTACAATCACATAATCAAAATGAAAGATAAGATTCCGAGCCAAAGCAAGGATAACTGCTACTTGGGACACTTAAGTGATATAGTAAGAGCAATTAAGAGTAGTTAGGTGCTCAGATAAGCTACTGACCTTGATCTTTTGTCTCTTTTTACAATCCGAAAAGCCTCTTGTGCCAACATAGGAACACAATTTCTCTTGCTTTTCAGATAAGGAAACAACCCTCTTTGCATTCTATGTAGCAACTAGCTGAGCCAATGACACAAATAGTCCAAAATGAATGTTCTGTGGACACCCCTTCAAAGCTGTTGATTATTATTAACTTCAAAGGCAAGCTTTACCAAATCTCAGATTAGGCTACTATGAAAAAAAGGAGTAAGAGTAACAGTTAATTTTACTGGAAGCCAGTTTTTCCATTTAGTGGCTAGTTTTTAAACACAGTGTGCAGAGGTAACTTTTTTTTTTACCATTTTGTACTTTATTATGAAAGCTAGATGAACAATACTTTAAATAACAACTTGAAATAATATGGTCATAGAGTAGTGGGGACAAACATAATAGGTACTACATAATAGTATTGTTTCCTTCCCTCAGTTTTATTGTCTGACATTTACAGTTATATAAAGGTGAGGTAAGCTACACTCATTGACCTTGTCCCATCTGCTATAGTTATATCATCTAATCCCGTCATTATGTTAAAAAAATATGCACAATTAGTTCCAAACATGGGATGGAAGAAATGTCGCTTTCTAAACACTGTAGAAAGATATTGTAAAAGGCATGGTTTTCTTTTATACATACTGAACATGCAAAATAATAGTTATTTTGAAGATACTTATTACAGCTTGGCTATTCAATCACATTGAAAAAACTGTGCAGACTAGCTGGACATTGAAGTTTAAACTGTTCCTAGCAATAAATCAGCATACAAATAGTTTTCAACTTACGACTGTTGTTTAACAATGGTTTCAATAAGATGGCACCAGAAAAAGTGATTTATGACCCATCCTCAAAGTTATGGCTGTGGCACTATTCCTAGTCATATGTTCACAATTCGGGTGCTTAGCACTGGATCTGAAAAATATGGCTTGAAGCTTAACACCTCAAAAACCAAGATCATGGTCATCAGTAAACAACCCGTTAATTTACTACCAATAAATTCGGAAGGAATACCACTAGAAAAAGTTAAAAGGATTACGTACCTCAGTTCTAATTTACATGAAAGCTGGGACATGATCACTGAAGTAAAGACAAGGATAGAGAAAGCTCGAACAGCATTCTTCAAAATGAAAAAGGTCTTCTGCAGTCACAACATAAGCCTAAGACTGAAAATCAGGCTTTTCAGCTGCTATATTTTTTTCTATCCTGCTCTATGGAGTAGAGAGTTGGTCTCTAACAAAAGACCGCCTGAAGAAGCATTTGAAATGTGGATTTACAGGCGACTGTTACGTATAAGCTGGGTTGACAAGATTAGAAATGATGAGGTGATAAGCTGCCTAGGAAAGCCAAGGGAAATCATCAAAACAATTAAAAAACGAAAATTAGAATATTTCGGACATGTGATGCAACACCCAGAAAAGTACGGCATACCCCATTTATTCCTCCAGGGAAAGATTGAAGGCAAATGAGGTCCAGGCAGAAGAAGAACATCATGGCTTCAAAATCTAAGGGACTGGTTTGGACAAAACTCAACAGCACTTTTTCGTGCGGCTGCTGATAAAAACAGGATCGCCAACATGATCGCCAACATCCGATAATGGATATGGCACAAGAAGAAGAAGAAGAAGCAGCACTGGGTCACATTTATGATGATTGCAGTGACTTGCAATCACATATTCTTGCAGCGAGATAGGCAGCAAATAAATTTAATAAATAAATAAATAAAAATAAATGAATTGCAATTTGCAATTAACTTTCCCCAGTTGGCCTCTGAGAAGCAGTCAATTGGGGAAGCTAGGTTTACTTGACAGCCATGTGATTCACTTAATAACCATATGGTTCATTTAAAGGCTGTGCTAATTCATTTACCACAACTGTGGTAAAAATGGTCATAAAATTGGGTCCGATCACATGATGACTCACCTTACTGCACCAACTAACTGCACCAACTAACAATGGAAATTACAATCCCAATTGTGGTTAGAAACTGAGGATTATCTGCATCTTATCAACAAGAGTTGCTCTGCTTATTTAATTCATTATATACTACTTGCCACCACTGTATCTTCTGGTAGCATGTATTGTCCAAATCCAACAATTGCTATGATTTAATTATATGATTCCTTTATCCCCCTGTAACCACCTTTTCTTTCCCCTTTATTAGGAATGGGCCATGGTCAGTAAATGTGAGATAAGACAGAACAAGTATAGAAAGTGGAAAGAGGGGCACATAACTAAGTCAGAATATCAACAAATAGCCTGAGCCTGCAAAGATGAAATGAGGAAAGCGAAGGCTCAAAATGAACTATGGCTTGTGACCAAAGTCAAAAATAACAAAAGAAGCTTCTTTCAACATGTAAAAAACAAGAAAAAAGTGAAGGAAATGATTGATCCATTAGTGGGGGAAAGTGGCAAGAAGGTGACAAGCAACAGGGAGAAAGCAGAACTATTTTTTTGCATCTGTCTTTACACAAAGGGAAAAAACAGACCAACTTACCAAAAATAGTGCCATAAAAAACAGAATAGAAACGCAAGTTAAGATAGGCAAGAAAACGGTAAGTGAACATCTGTCCAGCCTAGATGAGTTCAAATCGCCAGGACCAGATGGATTACACCCCAGGGTTCTCAAGGAACTGGCAGATGTGATCTCAGAACCATTGAACTAGATGGTTCAAAGATTTTTCAAAGATCCTGGAGCACTGGGGAACTACTGGAGGACTGGAAAAGAGCTGATGTAGTTCCCATCTTCAAAAAAGGAAAAAAAATGGACCCAAGAAATTACAAACCTATCAGCCTGACCTCAATACCTGGGAAGATTCTGGAAAAGATAATCAAACAATGAATCAGCGAACATCTAGAGGCAAACAAAGTCCTTACTAAAAGCCAACATAGGTTTGTCAAAAACAGATCATGCCAGACAAATCTTATTGCATTCTTTGACCAAGTGACAAAATTAGTGGATCAGAGGAATGCTGTGGATATAATTTACTTGGACTTCAGTAAGGCATTTGATAAAGTAGATCACTACCTACTACTTGATAAGATAGAAAAATGTAGGTTAGACAGCATCACCACCAGATGGATCTGTAGCTGGCTGACCAGCCATATTCAGCATGTGGTCCTCAATGGAAACACATCTACATGGAGGGAAGTATGTAGTGGGGTGCCCCAGGGCTCTGTTTTGGGCCCAGTGCTCTTCAACATCTTCATCAATGATTTGGACGAGGGGATAGATGGGGAACTCATCAAATTTGCAGATGACACCAAGCTGGCAGGAATAGCCAACACTCCAGAACATAGGCTTAGGATACAGGAGGATCTGGACAGACTTGAATACTGGGCGCTATCTAACAAAATGAAATTCAATGGTGAAAAAAGTAAGGTTCTACATTTAGCCAAGAAAAACCAAATGTACAAGTATAGTATAGGGGTTACCTTGCTCAATAGTAGTAACTGTGAGAGGGACCTCAGAGTCCTAGTGGACAATCACTTAAATATGAGCCAGCAGTGTGCTACAGCTCCAAAAAGGCCAATACAGTGCTGGGCTGCATTAACAGAGGGATAGAATCAAGATCACGTGAAGTATTAATACACTTTACAATGCCTTGGTAAGGCCACACTTGGAATACTGCATCCAGTTTTGGTCACCGTGATGTAAAAAAGATGTTGAGACTCTAGAAAGAGTACAGAGAAGAGCAACAAAGATGATTAGGGGACTGGAGGAAAGGCTGCTGGAATTGGGTATGTCTAGTTTAATGAAGAGAAGGACGAGGGGGGACATGATAGCAGTGTTCCAATATCTCAGGGCTGCCACAAAGAAGAGGAAGTCAAGCTATTCTCCAAAGTGCCTGAAGGCAGGACAAGAAGCAATGGATGGAAACTAATCAAGGAGAGAAGCAACCTAGAACTAAGGAGAAACTTCCTGACAGTTAGAATAATTAACCAGGGGAACAACCTGCTTCCAGAAACGGTGAATGCTCCAAATTTTTTAAGAAGAATTGTTTAGAATTTTTTAAGAAGAGACTGGACAGCCATTTGTCTGAAATGGTATAGGGTTTTCTGCCTGAGCAGGGGGGTTGACTCGATGACCTCCAAGGTCCCTTCCAACTTTATTATTATTATTATTATTATTGATAATTGCACAGTCAGCCAGATGTTCAGACTGGATTTGGCATTTTGTCTACCTATCGAGTCCTTACCCAGGACCTGGGATAGGCAGATGTGGATGTTTGATGGTATTACAGATATCGTCGCAGGATGGAAGCAGTTCCTAATAAGGCTGCCTTTTGCAATTGACTAATAGCGAATTTGTCAATGCCAATGGTGTTCAAGTGGTGCTCCAGTTGTTTTGGGATTGCACCCAAGGAGCCTATGACTATTGGTACTACCCTTGCTTGCTTTTGCCACAGTCTTTCTATTTCTATTTGTAGGTCTTTGTATTTTTGTTATCTTCTCCAGTTCTTTCTCTTCTATTCTGCTGTCTCCAGGCACTGCCACGTCCACTATCCAGACTTTTTTGTCTTTCTTATCGACAATTGTTAAGTCTGGGGTGTTATGTTGCAGGTGCTTGTCTGTTTGAATTTTGAAGTCCCAGAGCAGTTTAATTTAATCATTTTCTATGACTTTCTCTATTTTATGATCCCACCAGTTTTTGCTTACAGGCAAATGATATTTTTTGCAGATCTTCCAATGCACCATTGTTGCTACTTGTCATGCCGCTGCTTGTAGTCAGTCTGTGCAATCTTCTTGCAACAGCTTACCAGGTGGTCCACTGTTTCTTCAGCTTCTGTGCATAGGCGGCACTTACTGTCTGTTGCTGTCTTCTCAATTTTGACTTTATATGCATTTGTCCTTAAGGCTTGGTCTTGTGCAGCCAGAATTAGTCCCTCGGTATCTTTCTTCAATTTTCCTGCTCTTAGCCATTGCCAAGTTTTGTTATTATCTGCTTTCCCAGCTATTTTTTTCATGTATTGGCCATGTAGTGCTTTGTCTTCCCATGCCTCTATTCTGTTCTTCATTTGGTCTTTCTTGTAGGCCAGTTTTGTCTCTCCAGTAGTTAGTAAGCCTTCCTGATATACTAATTTCAGTGCATCTTCATCATTGTTCTTCAGATATTCTTCCAAAGCCATTTTTTCTTCTTCAACCATCTGATGTACTTGTAGCATTCCACGCCCACCTATTTGCTTGGTAGATAAAGTCTATCAATGTCACTGCGTGGATGAAGGGCATGATTCATTGACATTATTTTTCTGGTCTGCCTATCCATTGCTTTTAGTTCTGCTTGAGTCCAGTTCACTATTCCAGCTGTGTACCTAATGACTGGGATTGCCCAGGTGTTGATTGCCTTTATGGTATTTCCTCCACTGAGTTTGGATTTTAAGATCTTCTTCACTCTCTTGATGTATTCACCTCTAATCTTTTTCTTGACTTCAGTGTGCTTGATGTTGTCAGCTTGAAGGATACCAAGTATTTGTAGTACTCTTCCTCATCCAGACTCTTAATGTTATTTTCATGGGGCATCTTGATTCCTTCAGTTTTCACTATTTTTCCTTGTTTGATAGTAAGTGTGGCACATTTGTCCAAGCCAAACTCCATTACAATATCTTGTATATATATGCGGACAGTGTTGAGCAGCGATTCTATTTCAGATAATGTTTTTCCATACAGCTTCAGATCATCCATGTAAAGGAGGTGGGATATTCTGGCAGATGTTTTTGATGTTTGATAGCCATGTCCTGAGTTATTCAGTATTGTTGACAGAGGAAACAGTGCAATAACAAATAGTAATGGTGATAATGAATCTCCTTGAAATATTCCTCTCTTGATATTAACCTCTCCCAGCCTCTCACCAATGATCTGCAACTGTGTCTTCCATTGTGCCATCGATCTTTGCACAAATTTTCTGATGTTTCTACTGACTCCTGTTATTTCTAGGCACTTTATTATCCAATCATGTGGCAGAGAGTCAAATGCCTTTTTGTAGTCAATCCATGCCACATTCAGGTTGGTATTATTATTATTATACCCAAGGGAGAAATCAGTAAACAGGATTAAACATTATCAAGACAGAAGATCAACCAGGGCTATAGCCAGGGAAGTTGCCAGAAGGTAGAACTGAACAATCTAGGAATAGAATTCAAGAAGATTATAAATGCTCAATAGAACATCTACTTGTGTCTTGAGGATCTAGTAGCTGGCCTAGGTTTATGCTGAATGAATTCAGTCTAGGATAATTGTCTACAAATCAATTAATTTTTTATCCTTTCTGTTTCTCCATTATTTTTCCCCAGTATCAAAATTCTAGATTTTAACTTCAGAAATATAGTTATAATAGGCAAACAATTTATTATTTCTTCCTCTATATCCTTTTCTCCCCCTTTGTCTCTCAATCATTCTCTTTGACAATTTTTCAATTATTTTTTGTTCTACAATTAATTGTAATCCTTCTATTTCATTTTCATTATTGCTTATTTTGTTTTTTCTGTTATACAAAAAAAATTAATGAATGACTGATTAAAAAAAGAAAACCTAAACAATATCTAAATAAAAATGCACAAGTATATGTAACTGTTAAAATTATGAGTCAAAGATAAACTACTAGGTTTCTCCAGGCAAACTGAAACCACTCAGTTTATGTAAGGCATGGGATAATAATATTAATTTCCCTTATTTGGTTACTTAATGCAACTTGAGCTCTTGCATTTTATTCATGTCAGATATATGAAATCAGTGGAATCTATAGTCATTGGAGGATTTTGAATATATATTGCTAAAGTATAGGTCCCAGCTTTCCTCTAAGAACATAAGATAAAAAACATCAACCTTTTTCAATCTGGTCCTCCAGATGTTGGACTCTAGGCAGAAAATATGGTGCTGAATTGGAATAATTTGGAGGGAGCTACGTTCTCTTACTTTGAATATGGAATTCAGTTTTTTTGTCCATAAAGCATATCTGCCATTTAGGTCCCGTTACTCTTTTCCAGCAGTGGGCGTGGAAATGGTTTACCATGTACTCAAACAATTTGGGATAAAAGAATGGGTTACAAATAGAATTAATAAAAATATGAAATCTTTTACCAATGAGGAAATTGTGACAGCTATTAAGCAATTAAAATTAGGCAAAGTGCCGGGTACGGATGGTTTGACATCTATTTACTATAAAACTTTAGTAGAAGAGATGATTCAACCTTTATGTGAGCTTTTTAATAATATATTACAGGGTTTAGAGATTCCTCCGTCATGGCGCAATGCTTTTATATCTTTGATTCCAAAAGAGGATCAAGATCTCACTTTGCCCAAGAATTATAGGCCTATATCTCTCTTAAATGTGGATTATAAAATTTTTGCAAAAATTATAGCTAATAGGTTTATGGGGGTCTTGCAGCAGTTGATACATAAGGACCAATCGGGTTTCATAACTGGAAGGTATATGAAAAATAATGTTAGACAAATTATTAATTTATTAGAATATTTAGATAAAAACAACCAAGTCTCTGCAGGGCTGATATTTTTGGATGCTGAAAAAGCCTTTGACCAATTGAATTGGCAGTTTATGTTATGTTTAATTAAGGAGATGAATTTTGGACAAAATATATTACAAGCTTTATCTAACATATACCAAAAACAGACCGCCCAACTTATTGTTAATGGGGGTTTGTCAGAGGTTTTTACAATAGAAAAAGGTACAAGACAGGGATGTCCATTATCTCCGTTATTATTTGTTTTAACATTGGAAATTTTGTTGATTAAAATTCGGGAGTCCCAAGAAATAAAAGGAATAGAGATTAATAAAAAAGAATATAAGCTAAGAGCTTTTGCAGATGACTTGGTTGTTACTTTGTCTCAACCTACCTACTCGGTAGTAAAATTATTACAATTGATTTATCAATATGGGAGTGTCTCGGGTTTTAAAATTAATAATAATAAGACTAAAATATTACCTAAAAATATGACTAATTGCGATAAACAGACTTTGGTTAATTTAACAGATTTTGAAGTTGTTGATAAGGTAAAATACTTGGGGGTCATTTTATCTGCTTCTAATGCAAAATTGTATAAAAATAATTATGAAAAGTTGTGGATTGGGGTACAGAAGGACTTAAAGAATTGGGATAAATTACAGTTATCTCTTATGGGTAGAATTGCAGTTATCAAAATGAATGTTCTACCAAAATTTCTTTTTTTGTTTCAAATGTTACCTATCTTAAAGAATGAACTTAATTTAAATGAATGGCAGAAAGGTATTAATAAATTTATTTGGGCAGGGAAAAAACCAAGGGTAAAACTCAAGATTGTGCAAGATTTTCGTGAGAGAGGTGGACTCAAGGTACCAAATTTGAAACTATATTATGACGTTGTGGTCTTAACACTGATTAGTGATTGGATGAACTTAACAAATGTAGAAATACTCCATCTGGAGGGTTGGGATTTACTTTTTGGATGGCATGCCTACTTAATTTTTAATAAAAAAGTGGATCGGATTTTTAAATCTCATATTATAAGGATTTCTTTACTTAGGGTGTGGAGGAAATATTATAGAAGTGATTTTAAAATACCATTATGGGCTATACCTTGGCATGCGATAGAAGGGATAAAGAGAGGAGTTAAGATGGACACGGTTTCCTATAAACAATTATTTAGATGGGATGGTCAAAATTGGCAGTTAAAATCTTTGGAGGATTTAGTACAAGAAAATATTACCTACTCATGGTTTCAATATAGACAAATAGTGGATAGATGGAAGACGGATTGTAATATGGGTTGGCTTAGAGAAGATGAACATTTTTTTAAACAAGTAAGGGATCAAAGACCAACCCATATTAAGAGGGTTTATGGAGTTTTAGTGGAAATGGATTCAGAATCCGAATTAATCAAAGATTGTATGATTAAATGGGCACAAAATATTGGTGAACCAATCCCATTGGATATTTGGGAACTTATCTGGGTAAGGAATGTTAAATTTACACAAGCGCAGAACTTAAGAGAGAATTTTTATAAAATGTTTTATAGATGACACCTTGATCCACAGAAAATGTCTATTATGTACCCTGATCTACAGCCTAAATGCTGGAGATGTGGTTGTTTGGATGCTACTTATTATCATATTTGGTGGTCGTGTAAAAATATAAAAGCTTTTTGGATTAAGATTTGGTGGAATATTCAAAGAATTTTTAGAAGGAGGGTAAAATTTACCCCACAATTATTTTTATTAGGTATTGTTACTGATTGTGATGCTAAGGAAGTTATATTGATGTTAAATTTGATTACAGCCGCAAGGCTGTTAGTAGGACAATATTGGAAGAAGGAATCTTTGCCTACTTTACAAGAGTGGTTTTATAAAGTTTCTTACTTGGCGGAAATGGCAAAGATTTCGGTTTTTCTTAAAGGAGCAATCTCAAGAGAAATTTTTTACTGTATGGGAAAAATGGATAAGTTTTATACAATATAATTTGGATATGGAAAAATATCATTTAGCTTTTTCATAACTTGTATAGATTGTTCTTTTCTTTATTTTTCCGTCTTTTGTTTTCTTTCTTCTTTTTTTTCTTTTATTTCTTTTATTCTTTTTTTTCCTTTTCTTATTCTTTCGCTCTCTCTTTCCTCTCTCTCTTTCTTTTTCTTTTTTTAAGTATTTTTCTTTAATGTTTATGTTACATATATCTTATTATTAACTATGTTATAAGTTGTAAAAATTTGTTTAGGTATTTTAAAATTTTAAACAAGCCTATATTCAGTTCTGGGAAGTCCGGGGAGGGGGGAGGGAGGGGTGGGTTTGGGAGGGATTGGGTGAGGGTTGATTTGTTTTTGGTTGTTTATTTGTAAAACTTTTAAAAAATTTTCAATAAAAAAAAATGAAATCTTGTATCCATTTAATGAACTGTATAAACAGGTAAAGTGAAATTTTATGCATAAAATTATATATATATATAGTTATATTGCACTGAGAAACAAACCCCATGAGTTTTAAGGAAATCACTGAGTTATTCAAACCGATAGAAGTGTATCTTTAGCGTCCGAAAATGCAAATCACAGGGCATATGCACATACAATCTTTATCCCATGTCATGGAATAATTCCACGATGACATTCCTGTTTAGCAACTTAATTTATTTCCAGCTTCACTTGAAATTGCTAAAATCCAAGTCTAGTTTTTGAGACACCATGACTCTGTTAAGCCTGAGGGCAGTCTGTTCCCTCATATGCAGAAACTGGCTTTACCCTGCCACCCAGTTTCTGGGGTTGCAACCGCCGTAACAGATCTTTCAAGGGGAAGGCATCTTAGTGGCTTTTTAGTGCTTGATTACAGGATCTACTGGGATGTTTTTGTAGACAGGCAGACAAATGAATGCAACGTGAATTAAGGATGGGTTTTTATGTGAATGTATGTCTGGATATATGCAAGTGATTTAGTATACTTCCTTTTAGTGGAAAGTGTGTCTGAGAGGTTTTGTTGCTTTGTTTATTTGTTTATATAGGACAGTGGTTCTCAACCTTTTTAATGCTGGGACCCCCAACCGGTCGTAAGTTGAGGACTACTCAACCGGTCGTAAGTCGAGGACTACTCAACTGGTGCAGCACCATTTGCAGAATGGGACTTTTGGCAGGCTCAGCAGGGCAGAGACAGCCTGGACAATTCCTATTCAAGCGAGTCTATTCTATTGGCTTTCAAGAGCCAATAGAATAAAAGGGAGTAGCACAGCTAAGGAAAAGGGGAAAAAATGACGGACTGCATTGTTTGGCGACCCCTGTGAAATGGTCGTTCGACCCAAATGGGGTCTTGACCCACAGGCTGAGAACCACTGCTATAGGAGCTATGGCAGGTGAGAACAATGTTTTTTTCCTCCTCATTTTCAGCAGAATTGGCAGCAGTGAAAACCTCTGCAAATGGCCTCAAACTGCTGCTGAGTTACTGGGGAGCACAAATAGTGGCAACATGAAGCTGTCCTTATTCATTAACTACAATGTTAATATGGATTAGACATTGCTCCAAAAAGTCATTTGGACAGTGAAATATATTCCACCACTACAGGAATGGGAAATATGTAATTCCCTAGTATTAAAATTGGAAAATTTTGATTGGTTCTTTACATCTCTTAACAACAACTTGGCCATGTTATACAATAATGGAGATCCAGAAATCTTATAATTGTGTCTGGACCTATGAGAGAAACAACTGCCTTTTGGCTAGTGGTGTTTGGCATGCATTTTTAAAATGTATATACAATATTGCAATATAATTAGGATGTGAATAGCTGTAATGATCAGGAGAAAAAAGGCCAATGTATTCTTCATTGCTATTTTCACAAAGATTATATTTAATAATACTGGCATGCTCTCTGCAATTTATTTAATTAATACTATTTGACCCAATACTGAGTTACGACTTCCCACATGTATGACATATCTAATGAACTGTGAAAGAGAAGTTATTCGGATGGTCACCAATAACCAATGCTTAGTTAATCTTTTAAATAAACTGAAGCTCACAATGTGTCCCTTTGAAGTCATAAATAATGTATATTTTTCTTTTGACTTTTAATAAGCCAGCAGAGTTCATCTCACAGTCTCCAAACACATATATTTTATTATGGGCCTCTGCAGTTTACTTTAATTAGTGTGTCTGAGTGCTTTGGGAGATTTAGCCCTACTGAAAACAAACAGAGTCTTACCATCTATAAAACATTAGCTCCCTTTGGTTTATCCTGATACAGCCGAGCTTCAGTGAGAAACACATGGTGTAAGTAAACACTCATAATTGCATTAGAATTCTCTAGTGTATTGGTAATTCGAGCTCAGCTTCATGATATTGTTATAGCAGTTAAAACAGGTTTACCAATCTGGGTATCTTTAGGGATTTTGTGAAATTCCTCTTGGAGAGAATTTTAAATGATAAATCTAATAGATACACCAGATGACAGAATAAAGCAAAACAGTGTTAAAAATATTACAGAATCTATGGTGAAAACAAATGTCTATCACTCTTCCCAAAAGTGATAATATTATTACCCATTTATCAATATTTGAATACAGTGTAGAATGTGATTTATTTGTACTGTTTAGACATTGTGAATTCTGTTAGGAATATAATTTCCCATTTGTATTTATGAACATCTCTTTCCTGTCATAAGAAGACATGTTACATTTCAATGAATATGTTAACAATAAATCAAACAACTTATTTAAAGGACATAGTTCAGTGGACAGACAGAATGTTCAGAAGACACATCAGTAGGGAATATTCATATTCTGGCAGATTTTGTAAGTAATAAATCACATATTTCTAGAATATAGAATAATTTGTTTTTGAAAATTCACAAGTGGAGCTGGTACAATAACAAAACAATGTATAATAGCTTACAAAAATATATCTTATGAAAGCCATTCATGAAATGGAGGAAATGACTGACTGAAAGAAGTTTGGGATATAACAGTTTTAAGTTTAAAAAGCAAGCTATGGCTTGAATGGCCTCAGTGAAGCTTAGTCTTAGGAAACTTCTGGTCCTGAATTGATAGTTTGTATAGTTTAGACTGACCTGAATATTTTATGGGACTTATTTGTCTCATAATATTTTGAGAGAAGGATTTGCTTTATCTTTGTCAAGGCCTTGAAATAGCTTGGAACTAAAACTGTATACTATATTTTACCTTCCAGGCATGAATGAACCACTTAGGCAATTTCATAAAAAAAGTCCAAAAATTTCAGATAAGTATCATTTATTAATGAAAGTAGAAAGCTATGACTGGAAAGAATTCAGCAGCTGCTCTGGCATTGTATTCTTGGGAAGACTTGTTTCTATCAGTATTTTTTTTTTGTAATTATCAGATTTGCTCTTATTTTTTTTTCACTGACTGCAAGAACTGAACCTTACAATGTGTTGCCATATAATGAGCAATGCATACAGTACTCAAAGTCCTAAGATGGTACAGATAGTCATAGTGCCTTTAAAGCAGGGGTTCTCAACCTTGGCAACTTTAAGACTTGTGGACTTCAACTCCCAGAATTCCTCAGCCAGCAAAGCTGGCTGAGGAATTCTGGGAGTTGAAGTCCACAAGTCTTAAAGTTGCCAAGGTTGAGAACCCTTGCTTTAAAGTGTATCATTGGGCAATTATAAGCGTGGCTCATGTTGGCTTTGTAGCCAGCTGACTTTGTACTTGATAAGACAGTGGAATGTTACCTACAAGATTAGGATCTTAAATGAAAGGAAAGAGAAACTGATCTTGAATTGATAAGAATACATTTATATTATATACAAAAGTATTAATCCAATAAATATTCTCATAATCATATTTAAGTGAGAATGCTTTTAACAATAAATGTGGAGTAAAATAAACTGATTATGTTTTCTGTTATTCAGTATTTGGAAATTGCATCTATACATTTTATAAACATATCTGTTGATACAAACTTAAATTCATCCTGTCTTCTCCCATTGAAATTAATTATTACAGAATATGCTTAAAAAGTTGATCAAAACATTTATACTGGATTTTTACCTGATGCACAGATGAGGTATTGGAGCAAGGAAGGTATTTCCAATAGATGTGAACCTGACCCTAAGGATCTGGGGAAAAAAGGGGGAAAATATCAGAATAGCTTTGATGAACTGGATTATCATAAGCAAAATAAATATATACTTAAAGAAATGTATGCAAAGCACAAATGGATTATCATGCCAGCAGATATGTGAAATGACTATATGCCAGGGCAGAGGTCTTCAAACCTGGCCCTTTTATGACTTGTGCCTGGCTGAGGAATTCTGGGAGTTGAAGTCCACAAATCATAAAAGGGCCAGGTTTGAAGATGCCTGTGCTAGAGTTATCAGTTTATTGAAGATCCTGGACTGCTTACTGAGAAATTAATAACACTTAGCTTGCTAATGGGACATTGACCATATTGTTTTGATCAACTGAAAAGATAGTCAACAATGTTACTCTTAAGTGACTAATTAACATATTAAATTGTCATACATTAACATGCTAAAACATATTACTTTCTGAAAAGTATTTCCATGTTTTAGATGATGCTTGTACTTCTCATGGCAGCCAGCAGGGTTGGGAAGACTTTTATGTGTCAGCAACATATAGACACAGACACACTTAAACTGATTGTTTTTTTCAATTGGGAACAATTTTTAAATTCATAAGATGTTTAATTAAGAAAATTAATGAGTTAATTGGATATAAACTGCAGCTGCATATGGGTTGTAGCCTAGAAAACATTTTTATTTTGCAATGATTTATAAGCACAGAGATTATAAATTAATGCTTAATCCTTATATGCATTAATCCTAAACTTGTATCTTGTTACAAACTGAAGTGGATGTTATCAGAATATCAGCAGCTGTCTCAGTTCAATCATTGTATAGGAAGGTGGTTACCAGCAAATTGGGACAATCTATAGAAGAAATAATAGAAAAAGCTGAAATTATGACGTGAGAAGAGGTAAAGAATGGCATATATATTTAACATAACAAAATAGTGTTGCAGGAATAATGGCAGCTCTGAAACCAATGAAAGATGAAGAGAATAGTGCCATTGCTGCAGCAAATGTAGTAGAAAGTACTCTTTTACTACACACGTCTTTTCAGCAGTGAATTCCACTGCATTCTTATCTTCAAGTTAATGCATGTGGGATTGTAACTTTAATATATTATATCTGCATAATAGCATTTTCATCTGAAATTGCATGAGTTTTAGGAGATCTTGTGAAGGTGGAAGAATTGGCTAATTTGAAGGAAAGCTAAGCAACTATTCTAACTCCTCTTTTGTTTTGCTTTTTAATTATTTTAATTTCCCTTCTTCAAGGGATTCAGAGAAAAAATAAACTAGGAAAACGACAATATTCTAACCTAGATAAGGACAGAGTTTCTATCTAATTTTGAAACAAGATTAGATATGAATTCCTTTTGGTTGATGGGTAGCTATATACATTTGTTTAATAAAATGCAAATAAAAATTGAGATGATGATACACTTTAATCCAAAATACCCATCTCAGAAACAATCAACAGACTAGTATAACCACATCAGTATAGCATAAAAACCAAGGTAAAACACTCAAAACTTCTTAAGTAGCCCAAGAAGAAAAAAAAGGAGTTATCTACAACACAGAGTGTAAGATTATAGGAGCTATTAGGTGGGACAGACAAACATTAGACTAGCAGATCCCATCCCTGAATTAACAGAAAAGTTGACAAAAACTCCTTAAACTCATAACAGACAGACAGACTCAGTCACTGTTTCAACTGGGAAACTGAGCATTCTACATGAAGCTAAATCCAACGATGGCAGGGAATTTCTGGAAGCTTAGCATTCAGTCAGATCAGCCACTGATAAACACATAGCGATAAATTACATTTACAGACCATTCAAAAGAGACAATAAAAAAGCTAGAAAGAAACAAAAAGACCAGAACACCTCCTCTTTGGTAGCCTACACTGAGATAAACAGGTATTAATGCCAGAAAGATAAGCAAACAAGCAAAAAAACAGTACCCTAAACAAGAAACTCCGAAGGAGAAAAGCATGGTCCAACCAAAACTGGCAGAGCAAGCTATGGTATATAAACAGGGAGCAAACCCCTAATTCACTAGCCCTGATAATGTTATCTAGTCTGGTAATGAAATGTCTGCAATAAACAACCAACCTCAGAGAGCATTAAGAACTCACAGTTCAATGCTGAGCTACATATATTCTCTGAGAAACCGTCTCTTCCAATGGGACTAACCCACCCCACTTGTTCCAATGGAAAAGATCTACTTTGGGTCCTACTGGCCAAAGAATTTTGGCTGGCAGAGTCGAGGAGACAAGTCTTTTCTGCTGTGCCCCCCCCCCTCTGGAATATTCTCCCTGGAGGTAAGGTCCATCTCCACATTCCTGATCTCTAGGAAAGCCTAAAACTGGGCTCTGCTGCTTGGCCTGGGACCCTGACATGAGCAGCTACATTGAGAGTGGCTGACAGTGTGGAGAAGGTTTTCCCCTCAGGCCACCCATCTTCTTGGCTTTTAACTTTTAACTTATTTTTTATAATTTTAATTGGTTTTTTTTAAGCACTTCTTAACTTGTTATTGTTTTGTAAACTGCCCAGAGTCACTGTATCAGTGAGATGGGTGGCATAGAAATAAATAAATAAATATTCTCTTCTACTGGAAGTTTTTAATTGTTAAATGTTGGAAACTGATACTATATGTAAACTAAACTTAATAATTATTTATTGTCAGCTTCCAAATCTAAATCTTAGCACTCTTCCCAAGGCAGTAATTCCCAGCTTGCTTTGAAACTACACAGTTGTTGCCAATGTTACATTAATGCTGGGATCTGGCTGTCTGTTATGCACATCGAATGGCTTAAACAAGGCCTTCCAGACTTGAAGAAGCTGGTGAGGAACCTAAAGTATGCTTTAATCCAATTCTCATTTTCACGTCACAAAAGGTGCTATGGAATGATTGCCATTTGCAGAAGAAGAAGGCAAGCACAATTAAAAGCTGAACCACTAATCCCCTTTGCCTATGGCTTAAAGCTGCAGCCAAAAGAAATATTGTCTTAACAGGTACATTTCACCCAGAGGGAAAAGCACACCCTCGACCACCTAGCAGGCAAGATGAAGAGATAATAGGATGCTGGGCTGTATCAGTGGCCAACAAATTGTGCCTTGGCTTCTGTGGCTGACAGAAGAGCATTGAATTAATGGGTGGCAAAGAGAAAGCTTTCTTTTTTGACAGTGGGTGGGTCAGCATTGTGGCGAAATCAAAGAATGCATTTTCCAAGTCCAGCCGCCAAGACACATTGTGGTATGTGAGAAAAATCTGTGTATGACTAACTGACATTTTGTGCAGAGGGATGTTTCAAAAGTGATGGAAGGGCCCTCTAAGCAGCAAAAGCAATAATTAGGCTAATTGACACTAAGAAGGCATGACTCAGCCCTTGCAAACCATCCTGTGATAGCAGCATTAGATTTTAGATACCTGAAACATTTCTGACTGTGATTGCTTTCAAATTTTGATACATTTAAAGGAGAGATCTATTGATTTATATTCATTTTGCATGTGTGTGTGTGGGGGGGGGGAATTAGGAGTCACAATTAGAGAAATTAGGTTTATTTCAAACAATCTTTCTTTTAATGTGTCATTCTTACTTTGCAAAACATGCAGATAGGTATTCAATGGCTTTGGCCAAAAAATGGACAACAATTGAATCCTATTATAGCAATGAAATTATTCTTTATTTAATTGGGAGTGAAATTTTCAGATATACTCTTTCTCAATAGCAACACAGAAAATCAGATTATTCTTCAGATTAGGTGACTATTTTGGTCAGGGATTTTGTGAAACTGTCACCAAATGATTATAAGACAGTGTTCATATACATCTTTTCTACCAAAAAAATTCAAGACTTCTTTCATTACATTTTTCACATTGGCATTTAACAGTTAAATCCTGGAAAATGTTTGGCAGCTAAGAATTATAGGTATGATGAAGTCACTGGAGAAAAAATAGAACTTTATTTTTTCTTATGTTTTAAAAAATAAAAACCAAAGTATTATAATCTTAACACATATCTCTCTGTTGAAAACATTCTAAAAACTGAAAAGAATTATTACTGATATTTGGTGGAATTATCCTCAAACAGAACCATAAAAAATGGGCCTCAAGAACACATGGAATGTTGGACAACACAGGTTGTCCAATCCTATATTATATTTTGACATAGAGAAATATTAGGAAATTGTTTAAGGGACAGCTAGGCAATACTTTTATATATAATTTAGTTCAATATGTGTAACACTTAGGACGTTCCATAGGTGGGGAGTGTAGTCCATGAAGCAAGGTGTATATGAAAAATAATAACATTAAAAATAAAATAAAGTGAATTTCCTCAAGTTCACATAAATAGAAATGCTGAGTAGGACATAAACTAAGCCAAATGAGTAAGACAGGTTGGGGATATTTGGGCTAAAACTTTTAAAAGATATATGAGTAGATATCATTTTAGAAAGATATATATTCCATTAGGTATCCATTGATTTGCTGTCATACCAAATTAACAAGAAACTAGACTGACAGGATCAGATGATAGAATGGAAAAACCTTAAGATCTATTTCATTGCGATAAGTCAATATGCTGAACTTTTTAAAAAAGTTCAGCCAGAAACAGTTGAATTTAGAGACTAGTTGAAAATATATTATAGCTCTGCTCAACTGTTTATGTCCCTGTTGTGCCACACATTTTTTTTAAAAAACTGAATGAATCAATTTTAGTTTGTAATTTTTTTTGTTTCCATAACATTATGATGTTATTATACTTTGAATGGAAATGGTATTAGATTCAATCACTTGCTGTGGAAGATGGTAAAATTTTGCATTTTATGATATTTTAATGGAACAAAGTAACATATGAAAGATGAGTTAGTATGGCAATATGATGATACAATTCCTCCCGTGACTCAACTCTTGAATCCCATATAATTTACTTGGACTTCAGTAAGGCATTTGATAAAGTAGATCACAACCTATTACTTGATAAGATAGAAAAGTATGGGTTAGACAGCATTACCACCAGATGGATTCGTAGCTGGCTGACCGGCCATACTCAGCATGTGGTCCTCAATAGAACCGCATCTACATGGAGAGAAGTGTGTAATGTGGTGCCCCAGGATTCTGTTCTAGGCCCAGTGCTGTTCAACATCTTCATCAGTGATTTGGACAAGGGGATAGATGGAAAACTCATCAAATTTGCGGATGACACTAAGCTGGCAGGAATAGCCAACACTCCAGAAGACAGGCTTAAGATAAAGGAGGACCTGGACAGACTTGAACACTGGGCGGTGAAAAAAGTAAGCTTCTACATTTAGGCAAGAAAAACCAAATGTACAGGTATAGTATAGGGGGTACCTTGCTCAATAGTAGTAACTGTGAGATGGACCTCAGAGTCCTAGACCTTAGAGTCTTAGTGCACAATCACTTAAATATGAGCCAGCAGTATGCTGCAGCTGCCAAAAAAGCCAACTCAATGCTGGGCTGCATTAACAGAGGGATAGAATCAAGATCATGTGAAGTATTAATACCACTTTACAATGTGCGATAAAGCCACACTTGGAATATTGCATCTAGTTTTGGTCACCATGATGTAAAAAAGATGCTGAGACTCTAGAAAGAGTACAGAGAAGAGCAACAAAGATGATTAGGGGACTGGAGGTTAAAACATATAAGGAACGGTTGCTGGAATTGGGTATGTCTAATTTAATGAAGAGAAGGACAAGGGGGGACATGATAGCAGTGTTCCAATATCTCACAGGCTGTCACAAAGAAGAGGGAGTCAAACTATTCTCCAAGGCGCCTGAAGGCAGGACAAGAAGCAACGGATGGAAACTGATCAAGGAGAGAAGCAACCTAGAACTAAGGAGAAACTTCCTGACAGTTAGAACAATTAACCAGTGGAACAACCTGCCTCCAGAAGTGGCGAATGCTCCAACACTGGAAGTTTTAAAGAAGTAACGGGACAGCCATTTGTCTGAAATGGTACAGGGTTTTCTGCCTGAGCAGGGGGTTGGACTAGATGACCTCCAAGGTCCCTACAACTTTATTATTATTATTATTATTATTATTATTATTATTATTATTATTATTATTATTATTATTCAGTGCATTTCTATCATGTGTTACAACAGAGCCAGGAATTGGGGAATGCCAGTCTATTTCTCCAACTGTGCCATATATTACAGTATAGTATTATGTTATGGTTTGGAATACAGAATTGTCTACTTCTAATTGTTCAGTGTATCTCAGGGAGATAATGGCAAAGGAACTACTATGCTTGCAGAAAATTCTAGCATTGTTACCTAGCATCTTCAGTGAAAAAAAGTAGACTTTAGTGAAGGTATGAAAAGCTTCTGCTAGAATGTTGCATTTTAAAAGTAGGAAATACTCTTTTTTTTCAGTTACACAAGGGAGAGGAGAAAGAGAAGGATAAAAAGGAAGAGGAGATGATTTCTGATATTCCCAGTAAAAACATACATAGTTTATGGAGATTTGGGGTATTGGTGTTGACTTTCAAACTATTATCTAATTTGGGGCAAGTAATTTGAAGTAATAATCTCTGGAAGGTCTGTTATAGATCTTACAGTTTGGAAATACATTTTACTGTAGGTAAAAACATAACCTTTCAAGTAGAGGGAGTGTTTGAGTATTCTTTACTTAGCTTTAATTAAAAAAATAAAGATTTTTTTTCTGTTCTGCTTGGATTTTAATACTGCTCTTTAGTGTTAATACGTCTTTCTTTTTCTTTTTTATCACTCATTGTCACTGATCTTTTTATCTAGTTTCAGTGTGGCACCAAATGTGCAGAGTTATCTGTAAATTTACAAAACATACAAATTAATAAAACAGAGATATATTATTAAAATATAATGTGTGTTTTTTTGGCTGTTCACATAAATTTCGTAAATTAGATATGATGCCATTAAAAGTCTACTAGATCAATTTCCATTTTAGAACCTTAAAATAAGTTGTAAAAATTAGATATCGTTAAAAAAAGCTGCCTCTTCAAGTTTTGGAGGGAATTTAGAAGATATTTATATCTAAATCCATAACAATCATAAATTTAAATGGAAGTGTAAGTATGAGTAACTACTTTTCTCAGACATAAATGAGCACTAGATGTCACTCTAGCTATTCTGTATTCATGGCTGTATACATTATTTGCCAAACAAAGATGAATGTCTGTGTATCTCATGGGCTTTGATAAAAACGATCATTTGCAAAAAAATTGTACTAAACTAGTATTAAATTAGTACTAAAATGTACTATGAAATAAGGCATCAGACTTAATTATTGTCCTCAATTAAAAAAGAATTTGGCCTAGTGATATTTGAAGATGTTGGGGATGTAAGCTCTATGGACAGGATTGTCATGCATTCTTCAAAGCTGGCAAACATGTTTATGAGTGAATATTAAAACAGTTTCATATATAAAATATATATTATGCTATGCAAGACTTACACTCTGAGGTTTTAAAGTTTCTTTTTTAGACCAGTCTGGGGTTCCCAACGATTTTGCACATAGCCATGTGTTTCACCATTAGGCTACAGCTCTCCCTGAGATATATAAAAGTGCATTTTGCTGTTAATTTACTGAATTCATCTGAATCTGGACAATGTGATTACAGTTGTTATATTGTATAGATTTCCATTCATAATACTGGCTATTTTAATGTCCTTCCATAAAACAATGGAATGAGCACACAGTATAGTACGGTAATATAAACTGATCATCAAGTAATTAAATATTATAATGATTTTTGCTTAGTTTTAATCTTATTTATATACCAAATATATTCAGAAACACAACACATTTATACACAATTAAGAACTGTAACTGCAGTAGAATTGGACAATAAAATATATGTGTGATTTAAAAACACTTCAATCAATATGATCTGAAAAAAAATATTTTCCTCAGAAACCACACAAGATTTACTAGTTCTCTGGCCATGATGGATCTAATAGATCTTACCTCCCTGTGGGGGAGCAGCAGTTAACCAAAAAGTGATTATCAACTTTTGGCAAAGAGTTGATGGTATTGCCTCAACTGCCCTGAGATAAAAAATAAAAATAAAGTTTGCATTTGGTCTCTGGTATGTGTCAGTGATTTGGGTGAAATCCATGGTTGCCATGAACTCCCAGACTCTTAGCCATCTGAGAGTAAGTTGAAGTCTCTAGGAACTATAAAATCTAGATATAGCATCACCAAGCCAGTGACTGAATCTAGCACTTCAGATAGAGATGTCAGTGTACAGTAGGAAAGCTGACATAATAGCAACCAATGTAATTCTTTCCAAAGTCCAATTCTCACACTCAATTATCCATGGAACATAGCCTCTGAAAACCATCAAAGTCTCCTGGATATAATAACCAGCTCCCTCCCATCTCTCAAAGTCACAGCTGATGCCAAACCTGAAATCCAGGTGGTCATATCTCTTCAGGCCCACCCAAGTCTTAGTGATACATGCCAGCTTGGCTGCCTCATCTTCAACAAAACCATGGATAAGATTCAAATGAGCATCAACAGAACTGCTGATTCAGTTAGTAATACAATTCTCTCAATTAGTGATTAGTAATATAATTTTCTCAATTAGCAATTAGTAATACAATTCTCTCAAGGCTCCTTTGAAAGCTAATGGATTCAGCAGCCTCCTTGAGTTGACCAACTGTCACCCACAAAGGCTGAGTAAGTAAAACCTTAACCAGAACAATATCCTTTGACTGGCTTTTAAAAGTTATATGTAAGGTGTAGGGGACCCCCTCCCCTCAATGGCTCTTTTCACATTATTCTCTGCCTAATCCCACATATTGCTTCTGGGAATACCTGCTTTGAAGTTATCATTTGCCTGTAATAGCTATCTTAATGCCTGGACATGTACATTTAAACCTTTCAGGCTTTAAAATGCCTTCATCCACCTATGCCTCTCTGGGTGCAAAGGTTACTATTTGAAGGCTACCTCAATTATAGAGAGTTGGAGTTTAGGCAGGTAATGAAGAGAAAGGAGGAAGATCCTTCTGATTGTGGTTCCTTATCTATGGATTGCTCTATCCCGAGTGTCTTACTTTGTATGAATGAGATCCATATAAGAGCAACAATTGTAAATGTGCAATTGCTCTTTCCTTGTGAAGTTGGAGACTGCAAGGAATGATTAGTAATGTCAGAGAAGGTAGCAGAGCTGGAGGGTTAACGTTTCAGGGAAGTTAGCCTTTATTTATTGAAAAGAAAGGATTTTTTTGTTTTGTACTTTAAGCTTAAAGGAAGAATGTTAATAATGTTAGTGTTTCCCTCACATAGAATGACTATAAGAAATAAATCCTTTCTTTCTTAGTGGATAAGTTTCTAAAGGTAGCAGATCTCATGAATTGCTTAGCCTTACTTGTCTCTTAAGTGAATTTTAGAAAAATAGCTACTGTGAGCTTTCTGAATGCTATTCCAGACAAAGGTTACAGAAAATCTGGATGTATGAAGATTATTTATTCCTGTATTATTAATCATAAGAAACTATTGTTATTATATTGGGGATTATTTTGTTCTATTGGAGTAGAACATATATTATTAGGGTTAACATACGTGGTTCTGTTTAGTTCATGTTTTGCAATGCATTTCTAGTGTGAACTGGAAATTCTAGTTCTAATATTTACTGTATTCAGAATTTATTCCAGTGACAAGCAAACATTGCTTTCAAATCCTTCCCTCTAATTTTTTTTTTTTTTAAATTTGATCCAGTTTAGATTGATTTTGAAGACCTTCCCTCTTTTTATGTGATCTTCACTGGGTCCTGGTTCATTTCTTGATACAGATACTGATATCAACTAGGTGCTAATAGAAAACATAAAATGGGCATAGAAGAAAACAGTTATATCCAAAAGTTGAATACCTTCTGTATCATATCAGAACAAAGCTCAAGACAAAGATTTCAAGACTTCTGGCTATGAGAAAAAAGGAAACTTTAACCAACAGTTGCTTCCTTGTTTTCCCCTGAAGACTGCAAGGATAGGTGGGGTGGTAGTCTATGTTAAGACTTCCTATCACATAAATTTCAGAAAATTTGGAAAAATGATCCCAGGGATAATTCCTGGAAGATAATCATAAGTCTAAAACTTTTTTTCCAGCAAATTTGCATTGGGGACTCTACGTGATTATTAGATTTTCTTGTTACTTTTCTTGTACTGCAGAAAAAGTTCATTTCAATACACCTGGGAAAGGAGAAAGACAGTTTATTTTGAAAGTAATTTTTTGAAATGTTTTAGATTAGTAACACTGATATCAGCAATGCATGGCTGACAGTTGATATTGTAATTGTGATGGGCTTTTCAGTTCATTGTGTATAAAACTGTCAAAATAATGATATAAATATCAGCAAGAGGAAAAAACTGAAGAAACATTAAAATATCCATACAGTATAAACTATTTTATAGTCTAAGAAATGAATCCTTTGATAAAAGACACAGTTCTAATTTTGGTTAAGAATAATCTTACACTGTGCAACACCTCATCTTTCCATCTTCTTGTGGTGTTTATTTTTTTCATTAAGCAATGTAAAAGAGGAGATGGAGAAATAGGATTTGAAATAGGCATTTTATCCATTTACTAAAAGCCCAGAGTCACAGAAATATCTGAAAAATATGGCTTGAAGCTTAACACCTCAAAAACCAAGATCATGGTGGTCAGCAAACAACCCGTTAATTTACCACCAATAAATTCGGAAGGAATAACATTAGAAAAAGTTGAAAGGATCATTCACCTTGGTTCTAATTTACTGTACATGAAATCTGGGACATGACCACTGAAGTAAAGACAAGGATAGAGAAAGCTTGAACAGCATTCTTCAAAATGAAAAAGGTCTTCTACAGTCATGCCATAAGCCTAAGATCGAAAATCAGGCTTGTCAGATATTATATTTTTCTATCCTGCTCTATGGAGTAGAGAGTTGGTCTCTGACAGAAGGCCACCTGAAGAGACTAGAAGCATTTGAAATGTGGATTTACAGGTGGCTGTTACGTATAAACTGGATTGACAAGATTAGAAATGAGGAGATGATAAACTGCCTGGGAAAGCCAAGGGAAATCATCAAAATAATTAAAAAATGAAAGTTAGAATATTTCGGACATGTGATGTGACACCCAGAAAAATACGGCATACTCCATTTAATCCTCTAGGGAAAGATTGAAGGCAAATGAGGTCCAGGCAGAAGAACACCATGGCTTCAAAAATCTAAGGGACTGGTTTGGATAAAACTCAGCAGCACTTTTTCGTGCAGCTGCTGATAAAAACAGGATCGCCAACGTCCGATAATGGATATGGTACAAGAAGAAGAAGAAGGAGAAGAAAAGCCCATAGTTATCTCACTAATATATAGTAGCTATGCTTTACAACTCAATTATTCCTTGATTTATTTCTTTTAAGAGGAATACATATAATATTTAAATGAGAAGAACTATTAATCATTTATCCGCATCAAAATAGTAGGATTTTTCACACTACAGTCAGAGTTAGCTATGGCACACAGGGAGAAGTACTTATTGCTTCAAATAGCTTCTCTGTTTGACAATGTAAATAATATCTGTTTGATCAGAAGTTGAAACAGGAATGCTGGTTTTACTTGTTCTCCTCCTACACCAATTAAATTTGATTTCTATCTCCCAAATATATCAGGCTTCCTAAATATGCAACAGTCCTTTATTATATATTTTAAACAGATTTTTAAGAATGCAATTGGTATGTAAATTTCAAAAAAAGGCAGACATGGTTGACTTTTGCTGGCATCCAGCAGCTGAAGCTCAATAATAGAATTAATGAAAAAAATATCTGCAGAAACAAAATACAGTGTTCATGTATCAAGCAAATATTGAAGCAAAAGGTGATGTTAATCTTCCTAAAATTTGCTTCTTTTTCTACAAACTCAAGTTGAAGCATCCTTAATATCTGCAGTGTTAAAGTAAAATGCTAATTTCTCCAGGCTCAACAGCTGTAATTTAGCTTTAGGTTTTTAGAGGTTAAAAGTCAACCTGTTATCAATTTGGTATAATTTACAATATCCCTTGAGAGGAAGTGTGAAAAATATTCAGCTGCGATTTTAGATGAAAACAAGGTGTTTTTCAGAAATGACAGCAGTATGTCCTGATAAAAAACCGTATGCTGATATGTTAGTGCACTAAAATGATAAATCTCATGGTGCTAAGAAAAGGGAGGGCTATTGCTGCTATTAACAGATTGGTTCTGATTAGGTTTTAAGTCATGAAGCTCAACATTATGTGCGTTATGTAGCAGTAAGAGGCAGGTTTCTTATCTGTAGCATCCTGATGTAGAATTAATACTGTATTGCATTTTTATATATGTTTTTCTACTAATCTCTTTTAATTAATATATATGGATCTGAAAGGTTAATCTGTTCTCTGGAAATATTATTTGTTGCTTCTTTGTGATTATTATCCACATGTAAAAGACAATAATATATACTAAGGCTACCTTCTCTAAATCTAGATCTTAAATACAGCAACATACTCATAATTTGACTAAGGATTTGTCATCCCACTAGAGGAAAATTTTAGTTTTGTAAGCTAACATGATAGATTCCATGGTTGGGCTTAGAGTTTGTTTGTTTGTTTATTCATTCAATTTGAATAGCCACCCAGCTTGCATATTTGATGCCGGATGGCTCACACAGTTAACTCCCCCCAAAAGCAAATACAGTACCAATATCAAGCAGTAACGCATATGCTCATATTAAAACACAATAAAACTATTAAAACCCTAAAAAGCATAATCTGCAGGAAAGTGGCATCCATTTTATGAATGGTGTAATCATTTCACAGGTTTCCTCTGCTCAGTCCCCAAGCATCATGGCAAAGCCATCTGGAGGGCAAGGGTTAGGTTGGAGAGAGGCTATATTAGGAAGCATTTATAACCCTTATGTGGAATTGATGTGCTTCACTGTTTTTCTTTGGATGGAGTTTTGCTTTTCATAAAAAACAACTACTAATATTACTACCCTAATTTATTTCCAAAGTAGGAATTCAGAAATTGCAGGTGAATTCTTCAAAGGCTGGTCTGAATTTTCTTTTCATATTTTCTTTTTTCTATATATGTATTTTTCAGGCTTACTATGTCTTGTAAAAGATTATTTACAAATGAAGTTCATTTTAAAGGGTGGGCTTATGGTAAAATGAATTCATTTATTGCTTCTAATGATCGTGATGCTGCTTTAAAAAAAATATGTGAGAAAATCCTGGGATCAAATTAGCTTGCCCAAAATTGGATGCAATATTTTAGATATGGTGTGATCAACGAAGAATAAAAAGGAATGCTGGCTTGTGTTGATCTTCACATTATTCTTTTGCTGATATATGTAGTCTAGGATTGCATTTGCTTTTTTTCCAGCTGCATTACACTGTTAGCATTATATAGCTTGTGATCCACCAAAATGGTTCTTTTGAAATCTTATGAGCATGTATATTATGATTTAATTATTTTTATGTAGTAACTTGAATGTGAAGATGACATGTTACTTCATCCTAAAGTTTCCACTGCTTTTGACTTTCAACTAGGTCTTTATTATGGATTAGAATCAGATCTAGGAGGGCCAATATTCTTGGGTATTCTTTAACTTTTTATAAAATGAAACAGTTAGCAAGATCACTGAGGTGTATTTGGTGTATTTGAGTGAGTTTCTTTTCCCATAGATATCCAGATAATTGAAATCTTCCATTATTACTACATTGTTTTTCCTGAAAAATTCTGAAATGTGGCCCAGAGGTTATTAGCCATATTTCTGCTTAGCTTGATTATCTATAGTATTTCCCCTGCTCCAGTATCCTGGCTATTTCTCCTTTGTATTCTTACTCTAATGCTCTAGACCAGTGGTTCTCAACCTGTGGTCCATGGAGCCCTGGGGGGTCCACAATGTCATCACAGGGGGTCCTCAAAGACTTGAAGAAATTTTATGATTTAAATCTTAAGTCTTGGTGGTCCATGGCCATGGTCCATTGCCACAAAAGATATCTAAGGGGGGCATGGTAAATAAAAGGTTGAGAACCACTGCTCTAGACAGAAGCCTCAAGTCAAGTCACATCTGTACTTCCTTCACTTCTAATGTCACTTCTCATTCCATTTTTGTCAGGCTACTTTGAATAAGTTATACCATTTCATCCATTTATGAATTTTGTAATATCAGGATTCAGTAATGTCAGTTTATGTCTGTTTGTTTTCCATACTGTATGCATTGAAGACACTGGATCATGTGATTTGATAAATTATTTTCTCTATATGCTCATTACTGGGTGATTCCATATTCTGCATATTTTCTAGTTATCATACTATTTATTGGAGTCTTTTTTCCTTTACTGAATTAAAGCAAGGCACCTTCCAATCACTCAAGTCCCATTGCTTATGAGCTGCAGTCTATCTCTTGCCAGGTATCTCTCATCTTCAAAATATATCACATTAGCCAAACTATAGGCATCATTGGCCTAACCAAATGTTCACTTCCAAGTGTCTTCTTTCTGTCTTCCTGGCTATGTCTTTCAATAGCAAGGAGTAAAGAAAGTTTTATTGTTACCTTTAGCTTTTTCACCTTTCTGGCCAGTGTTTCAGAGTCCATTGCAATATCCTCAAGATTTTACCTGGCTTTATTGTTCTTTTTATGGATCATAAAAAGCAAAATTTATCAGTGGGCTTAAAGAGTCTTTGGAATCTATCTGACATATTCCAAATATATAGCCCAGGAAAGCAGCACACTTTTATTGATCCAGTGCCTGGCAAATAGGTTACTGCTTCAGCCTCATCTCTGAGCATGATCATTCATTGCTTCCTCTTTTTCTAGGAAAAAGCAGAAATCCTTTTCTTTGCAAAATCTCTACAGTTGTCTTTAGCAGTTTTTAAAACTTGTGTAAAGGATTTAAAAGCTAATTATTAAAATTGTATGCTGGGCAAGTGCCAATAATTCTAGGTGTCTCACAACAACCAAAGAAATTACAATAAATTGATAAAAGTTGGCCAAGTCTTCACCATTCTTCTGAAAAATACTAATATGAGGGTCATCTAGATATAGATCCTCATTCCAGAGGGCAGGTCCTACTACAGAGAAGATGTGCTTCCAAGATCCAAAGCACACACTCTGCTAGAGAGATGTTCTCTGAAGATAGGCTCCAGTCCAGAAGCTCAGAAAACAAAACCTTTGTCCTGGTGACTGATCCAGTGATCGACCCAGATTGGATCCTGCAACATTATTCTGGGACATGTATATTTGCCATCATTCATGTGCTTCCAAGGTCCTATAGATGACAATGTTTAATCAAAGGAACCCAGAGAATGCCAACCATGCAAGATGGAAGTCATTGGGCAGGTACTAAAGGAGACAGACAGCCCTGCAAGTAACTAAATTCTACACTATTGATGGGGATACTTGGAATCTATTCTGAAGTCCAGAGTTTAGATATGCTTTGATCTTTGTTCCACATTCATTCATCTCTCAGTTACCTTCTCCTGGCTTTTATTAAATCTTGTAGGCCCCCTAATGCATTATCTGTCTGCAGGGATCTCTATGTCCAATTTAAGTATTACCCATTTTCCTTTATAAACAATTTTGTCTCTAATATCTTCAAGATAATCTTGTACTTTTAGCATGTATTGTCATCTTTAGAAAGAAAAACAAACATGGAAAAGCCCCTGCAAACCAAAAGAATTATCACTCTCTATCCCCATGTCCTTCTGATGAACAACAAACAACAACAAAAAAGAGTGACCTCTCCTGCAAATTCATGTTTGCTCTCATTTCACTCATTGAACTCACTCTTGGAAGCTGGTTTCCTTACATGTTTCCTGAAAATGGGTCAACTAGGTCAACATAAGACAATGCTAAGATGCACATGTTGTGCAATCATGGTGCAAGCATGATACACAATCAGCAGCACTCAAATCAACACTAGCAATCAGTAAATCCCCCCCTGTGTTTGGCTCTTCTTTCTACCGACTCCTCTTTCTTCTGCCTGATCCCTTTCCTCATTTGGACTTTTCTGCAAATTCCTGTTCCTGTTCACATGCTCAACAAATGACTGATAGTCAAAGATAATTTTCACTGTTGCCAAATCAACTTTATTTTTTTCCTTGGTTAATAAAATGGTCTCTAAGCTGTCCTTTCCAAGCAACAGCAGCTTACAAAGAAAACTGAAAAAAAAAACAACAACAAATTCAGCAGTCAGTACAATTGACAAAAATCCAGCATCAATAAATATAAAGCAAACTTAATTAGATAAAGAAAAAAAAGACATGCATGTATATCAATAAAGTATTTTATTACGCAGTGTAAAATATTTTATTGCCCAACGTAAAGCACAATCTTTAATGTGAAGACATTACAATTATTCTATATAGTTTTAAAGCAAAGTACAAGTGAATTCAGAATCTGGAATCTTCTGAGGTTAGAATAAATTTTTCAGGCTTCTTCTAACAATGGCATCTTAATCAGGTATCACATGTCATGATTTTAAATGTTTGCCCAAGTATGCATAGAATTTTTACAGCAAAAGCAACAACAGAAACACTAATAAAAGGTAATGTTTAACCAATTACAGTAGCATGAGGCAATTAACTAATAAAAGTCAAACAAATGCTGATAGTCTATTATTGTATTTTAAAGAAGTTCTGTATCCTTAGTGGGAGTATTGAGTAGAGCTCCTTATTTATTATTCAGGTGGTCCAGGGTAGTTTGCCCCTTGATGGATATGTTTGTGGGGTGTTTGCTATGTTCTTCAGCTAGCAATATGACTGGGACCAGCCCTGGCATCAGAGCAAAGTTTAGACAAGCTCCAGCAAAGCTGGCTTGAAAACTAAGCAGAAGGATATTCCTGGTCTTTGGAAAGTAATCCATATCTATGCACATAGACTATCATAGAACCTTAATTATATAAATAATCAGGATGAAGATAACTTTATTCTTTTGATTATTATTTATTTAGTATATGATGAGAATATGATAGAAGAGAAGTAAACATATTCAAACAAACCACACAATTATATACAAAACTTCTATGGAGGTATGGCAATAGGCTCGTAAGTGGATGTCTAAATCAGCTTCCAGCTGATTGCCTCTGGCATTGCTTTGTATGGATCTTCTGGTGAACCAGAAAATACATGTCATGGGCAATCTTGCAGCATATGTTTAACAGTTTGTATAACATCACCACAATCGTAACGAGGGGAATCTTTCCATCCCCACTGGATAGAAGGCAGAGGCACTTATTCTATATCACACCTAATTCTGTTCAATTTCGATCAGACAGAGTGAGGCAGGACAAAACCAGGTGGCTTGGTGGAGGGATCACTAATGGATAGGACACAAGAAGGTACCTTCTCAGGGTTAAACTGGGCATATGTTAAGTGAATAGCTGTTTTCCATGCTGGCCTATGGGATTTAAATCTTATGTTAAGTTGTGCATTGTCCTGGTGAATAGGGAGGAGGACTTGTTGCTCAGCATCCTTGACCATAGCCAAATGCTCTTTTGATCTATAGAACAGTAAGAATGATTGTTGAAAGATAGGTAAAAGGTACTTGGCTAATAATTAAAAAGCAGTCAGTAAATTTTCATTTGGATTTCCTCTTATGCCAAATGACTTTATGACATACAAATCTGTCATAAAGTTGCCACAAAATGATAGCAGTGTTCCAATATCTAAGGGGCTGCCACAGAGAAGAGGGAGTCAAGCTATTCTCCAAAGCAGGCAGGACAAAAAAGCAATGGATGGAAACTAATCAAGAACTAACCTAGAACTAAGGAGAAATTTCATGACAGTTAGAACAATTAATCAGTGGAACAACCTGCCTTCAGAAGTTGTGAATGATCCAACACTGGAAGTTTTTAAGAGGCGACTGGACAACCATTTGTCTGAAATGGTATAGGGTTTCCTGCCTGAGCAGGGGGTTGGAATAGAAGACCTCCAAGGTCCCTTCCAACTCTATATTATTATTATTATCGATCATCGCACAGTCAGCCAGATGTTCAGACTGGATTTGGCATTTTGTCTACCTATCGAGTCCTTACTCAGGACCTGGGATAGGCAGATGTGGATGTTTGATGGTATTACAGGTATCGTCGCAGGATGGAAGCAGTTCCTAATAAGGACGCCTTTTGCAATTGACTAATAGCGAATTTGTCAATGCCAATGGTGTTCAAGTGGTGCTCCAGTTGTTTTGGGATTGCACCCAAGGAGCCTATGACTATTGGTACTACCCTTGCTTGCTTTTGCCACAGTCTTTCTATTTCTATTTGTAGGTCTTTGTATTTTGTTATCTTCTCCAGTTCTTTCTCTTCTATTCTGCTATCTCCAGGCACTGCCACGTCCACTATCCAGACTTTTTTGTCTTTCTTATCGACAATTGTTAAGTCTGGGGTGTTATGTTGCAGGTGCTTGTCTGTTTGAATTCTGAAGTCCCAGAGCAGTTTAATTTTATCATTTTCTATGACTTTCTCTATTTTATGATCCCACCAGTTTTTGCTTACAGGCAAATGATATTTTTTGCAGATCTTCCAATGCACCATTGTTGCTACTTTGTCATGCCGCTGCTTGTAATCAGTCTGTGCAATCTTCTTGCAACAGCTTACCAAGTGGTCCACTGTTTCTTCAGCTTCTTTGCATAGGCGGCACTTACTGTCTGTTGCTGTCTTCTCAATTTTGACTTTGTATGCATTTGTCCTTAAGGCTTGGTCTTGTGCAGCCAGAATTAGTCCCTCGGTCTCTTTCTTCAATTTTCCTGCTCTTAGCCATTGCCAGGTTTTATTATTATCTGCTTTCCCAGCTATTTTTTTATGTATTGGCCATGTAGTGCTTTGTCTTCCCATGCCTCTATTCTGTTCTTCATTTGGTCTTTCTTGTAGGCCAGTTTGGTCTCTCCAGTAGTTAGTAAGCCTTCCTGATATACTAATTTCAGTGCATCTTCATCATTGTTCTTCAGATATTCTTCCAAAGCCATTTTTTCTTCTTCAACCATCTGATGTACTTGTAGCATTCCACGCCCACCTATTTGCCTTGGTAGATAAAGTCTATCAATGTCACTGCGTGGATGAAGGGCGTGATTCATTGTCATTATTTTTCTGGTCTGCCTATCCATTGCTTTTAGTTCTGCTTGAGTCCAGTCCACTATTCCAGCTGTGTATCTAATGACTGGGATTGCCCAGGTGTTGATTGCCTTTATGGTATTTCCTCCATTGAGTTTGGATTTTAAGATCTTCTTCACTCTCTTGATGTATTCACCTCTAATCTTTTTCTTGACTTCAGTGTGCTTGATGTTGTCAGCTTGAAGGATACCCAAGTATTTGTAGTACTCTTCCTCATCCAGACTCTTAATGTTATTTTCGTGGGGCATCTTGATTCCTTCAGTTTTCACTATTTTTCCTTGTTTGATAGTAAGTGTGGCACATTTGTCCAAGCCAAACTCCATTACAATATCTTGGCTATATATACGGACAGTGTTGAGCAGCGATTCTATTTCAGATGATGTTTTTCCATACAGCTTCAGATCATCCATGTAAAGGAGGTGGGATAGTCTGGCAGATGTTTTTGATGTTTGATAGCCATGTCCTGAGTTATTCAGTATTGTTGACAGAGGAAACAGTGCAATAACAAATAGTAATGGTGATAATGAATCTCCTTGAAATATTCCTCTCTTGATATTAACCTCTCCCAGCTTCTCACCATTGATCTGCAACTGTGTCTTCCATTGTGCCATCGATCTTTGCACAAATTTTCTGATGTTTCTACTGACTCCTGTTATTTCTAGGCACTTTATTATCCAATCATGTGGCAGAGAGTCAAATGCCTTTTTGTAGTCAATCCATGCCACATTCAGGTTGGTCTTCCTTCTCTTGCAGTTTTCCAAGATCATTTTGTCTATTAGGAGTTGATCTTTTGTTCCTCTGCTATTGGGGCGGTTTCCTTTCTGCTCAGGTGGAAAGAGATTGTTTTCAACTAGATGCTGTTGTACTGCATCAGCTACCACACCAGTTAGTAATTTGAAAGTTGTTGGTAAGCAGGTAATTGGCCTGTAGTTACCTGGTGTTGCCCCTCTTGCTGGATTTTTCATTATTAGGTAGGTTTTCCCAGTTGTTAGCCACTTTTCAATTTCTCCTCCTTGTAGTATATTGTTGAATTGCTTGGCAATGAGTGGGTGTATAACAGTTAGATGTTTCAACCAAAACCCATGCAGTTCATCTTCACCTGGTGCTGACCAATTTTTGATTTTCTTTGCTCTTTTTTCTACCATTTTTGTTGTTATTACTAGTTCTTTCATTTCAACTTCTGTTTTATTTGCATCCACCTCTTTTAACCAAGCCGCATCCTTGTTGTATTTCTTTGGGTTATCCCATATCTGCTTCCAGAACTGCACTGTTTCTTCCTTGTCAGGTACTGACTGATTCCTTGCAGTTTCTCCATTGATGGATTGGTAGAAACGTTTCTGATTGGATTGAAATTGGAGGTTCTGCCTATAGTTTGCAATTCGAGCTTCATATCTACTGATTTTCCTGGCTATAGCTGTTATTTGTTGCTTTATTATTTCCAGTGCTTCCTTGATCTTCCTTGTTTCTAAGTGGTATTTCTTGATTAGGTATTCTTTGGTCTTCTTGTTCTTCAGCTTCTTTTCTTTCATCTGTTCTAGCTTGCTTGCATGTGATCTTAACTTGCTGATCTTATTTTCTAGTCTAACCTTCCATTTTTGTGGTGCACTGTTTGTTTGTTTTTCTTTTTTGTTGATTTTACATCCCAGGTATTCTGTTATAACTGCAGCTGTGCTGTACATTAGTTGGTTTGTTTCTTGCAGTGAATTGGTGCTTATACTTGCTATTGCAGTATTTGCATCTTTTAATGCTTGTGCTAGCTGTTTCTTTGGAACAAGCTTCAATGCAGGCAGCCTTATTCTGTTGTTTTTGTGCTGTTCTAGATGCTCAATTATTCTTTGTTTCAATTCTTTTATTTCTTTAGTTAGAGGGTTTTGTTCTTCCTGAGGAAGAGGTGCCTGGTTTCCAAATGAGAACAGTTGTATATCTCTACTGGATTCTTTCACTGCCAACTCCCCCTGGTTTGCCTCTACATTCTGAATTACTTCTTGTAAGGCTTTGATTTCTTTGCCCTGGGTAAACCTTTGCAGTTCGTCCAATTCTGTTTCTGTAAATACTTTATTTCGTGTTATAAATCGGCGTTGATCTGCTAGTCTCTGTTCTGTTATTTCTGATTCTGGATGTTGTTCTTTCCAGAATTGGTGCATTCGTTTTAGATATCCTCGTCTTGTTGGACTTGATCTGTAGTAACAGATCATTATTTCTTTGTTTTCCATCACTGTGTATCTGCGACGGGTAAACACCTTTTCTTCCAGTAGTTCTGCAGCTGCTGGCCCTGGTTGCTCAGCCAACAGTCCTGAGTCCTGTAACCCATTTTTCACCAGATATCCAGGAACTCCAATATCTAGTGCGGACCTTGTTAACCCGGGCGACGTCCGAGCCGGTATGGCATTCTGAAATTTACGTCTCACCATATTTTTTATGGGAGAGACACTCTTTGTCTGACTCCTCTGATGAGACCTGTCCAGTATGGTTGAACCTCTGGCATAGCTCTCATCTTCCTCAGAGTACACAAGCCCCACAACCACATCAAGGTAGTGCCTCACTGGGGGGTAGTGCCTCACTGGGGGGTATTATTATTATTATTATTATTATTATTATTATTATTATTATTATTATTATTATCATCATCATTAGGGGAAAAAAAGAGGAATTATTCATCCACAATCTATCTCTTTTAGGTTTTGCAAAATGTTCTGTCCTGCTAAATATCTCAGGTCTTGTTTCATCATTTTCTCTCTCTCTTTTTAAATCCAGAGGCAGAGAAAATTAGAATCAGTGTATAATCTGTTCTGAATCCAATTATCTGTTTGATCAATATTACTGTGAATGCCTCTTGTCCAGCTGCTAACTGATCATAAGAATAGGGAGGGCAACTTCATCTAATTAATGAAGGCTGACTTGCAGTAATGCTGTGTTAATGAAAATGTCCTTGCTTTGCTTGTTCAGTAGGAAACAATGAAAGATGTTATTGGGAGAAAAATGCCAAAGTATTGGTATTTTGAATTCAGGACTGAATCAACTTGCAAGCAAAACAATACTTGAAGGAGCTAACATGGATTTCTCAGTTTCTTTTGAAAAGCTATGTGGTAAATTATCAAAAGATAACTTGTTTGCAGAATTCTTCTAACCCAGTGATTCTCAACCTTTCTAATGCCACGACCCCATAATACAGTTCCCCATGTTGTGGTGACCCCCAACCACTTATACATCACCGGGTGCCAGGGGCGTGGCCAAAGAAAAGGGGAAAAAATGGTGGACAGCCTTGTTTGGCGACCCCCGTGAAATGGTCATTCGACCCCAAATGGGGTCCCGACCCACAGGTTGAGAACCACTGTTCTAACCTGTAAAGAAAAAGTAAACAATATTTGTGCTAAAACAATATCTGGGTTATTTATTTTCAGATAAAACAGTGTGGATCAATTCTTTCTTTTAGTCAAAAGATAAATATGTAATACTAGATTATAATCTTTATAACAAAAAGAATGATTTGCTCCAGTTGAGCTTGGTGAATACATGGACTATCCATATACTTTTCTTGGCAATAATGTGAAATTTATTTTGCCTTTGCTTACTGAGATTTGTTTTCTTTTTCTTATTTTAAATTCCCAGTCTGGTTTACATTTCTGGGATTTCTTAATGGTCAAAGAGTAATTCAAGGAATAATCATGTCTAACCTTGTTTAGCTTGTTTAAATAATCTATACGGTTGTATATTTATTTATTTATTTATTTATTTATTTATTTATTTATTTATGAGACTTATATACCGTTTTAAGTGCAAGCACTCTCTAAGCGGTGTACACCAGTAAGCAATGAATATATATTTACATTGCCCCCAACAATCTGGGTCCTCATTTTACCTACCCCGGAAGGATGGAAGGCTGAGTCAACCTTATATGTTTTGCCAATTATTGGATAAACCAGCAGAAATGTTATTTTGAAACTACTTGTTGCTGGTCACTTCAGCTGCTGTTCTGTAGATCTTAGTTCCTAAGCTTGAGAACACCAACAATGATCGAACATTTAAAAATCACTCAAGCTACAGTCCTTTACTAACAATTTAAGCATAACAAACACCAGACATATATAGACATGCATTGTCCATACTCTTGTAATATAGCAGTGTACATAGTTGTGTGTATAAATGGTAATAAAGTCCATAATTTAAAATCACCTTTGTAGTATGGCATGTACAAAATGGAAATATGTTTGATTTCCAGCCCCACCAGAACAAGAAAATGTTTTGAGTACCTTGCCATAAGAAACAATGGGAAGTTCTTCTGCTTTACTTTTGCTTTAAAATTAAAAAAAAACCACTAAGTGGTGATGGTAATCCACATGGAGTGCTACCCACCATCCTACCTGCAGAAATTTTTTAATAAAAAATGATTCTTTTTTATATTAAATCACTTTAAAACTCCTCTTAGGAAACACTGAAAACAGGTTCAAAATACTTTTCTGGACTCATATCAAAGTAGTCATATAGCAAAGTAAAGCACACAAGCAAGCAAGCAAGCAAGCAAGCAAACAAACAAACAAACAGTCTTTCTCTGAAAAAGCAAACTGGTTTCAATATATAGGTAGTCCTGAACAAATAAATTGTTTGTTTATTGACCCTATGAAGTTACAATGGAACTGAAAAAATGATTTACAATAGTTTTTCACACTTGCAACCATTGCAGCATTCCCATGGTCAGGTGATCAAAATTCTGACACTTGGCAGCAGGCATATATTTATGACAGTTGCGGTGTCCCACTGTCCTGTGATCTCTTTTGCGACCGACTGCCAAGCAAAGTTAATGGGAAGCCGGGTTCACTTAATAACTGTGTTATTAATTTAACAACAGCAGTTATTTATTAACTATAGCAAGAAAGATTGTAAAATGGGCAAAACTTACTTAACAACTGTCTTATTTAGCAATGGAAATGTTGAGATCAGTTGTGGTTATAAGTCAAGGATTATCTGTACCCAATTTTATTTAATTATTATAATATTTGTATACTATTATAATCATTAGTTATTGGGCAGTTTACAATCAATAAAACAATAATAACATTCAAACCCAAACAACAGCAATTTTATAATTCTTACACATTAAAAACAATAGGCAGCAATTCAGAAATTGATGCATAAGTTCCAAATTACTTGTTAGTTTTTTAATTTTATCAATTTATACTGATAAAATAAATCTTGACTTATATTGACTGTGTGCAGAAATTACAATTGCCCGATTAGATTGTGTTCCTAATTTTCCTACAGGTAAATTGCATTGGGATCATTCTGTCTTCCTGGAGCAAGATGTTCTAAAACAATGGGGTTGCCATTTTATAATGTCTTGGTAAGGCCACACCTGGAATAGTGTATCCAGTTTTGGTTGCCATGATATAAAAAAGATGTTGCGATTCTAGAAAGAGTGCAGAGAAGAGCAACAAAGATGATTAGCGGACTGGAGGCTAAAACATATGAAGAACAGTTGCAGGAATTGGTTTTGTCTAGTCTAGTGAAAAGAAGGACTAGGCATGACATGATAGCAGTGTTCCAATATCTAAGGGGCTGCTACAAAGAATAATAGAATAGAATAGAATAGAACAGAATAGAATAGAATAGAATAGAATAGAATAGAATAGAATAGAATAGAGGTGGAAGGAGACCATTGAGGTCTTCTAGTCCAGTCCCCTGCTTAAGCAGGAGAACCTATGCCATTTCAGACAAGTGACTGTCTAGTCTCTTCTTAAAAATCTCCAGTGATGGAGCACTCACAATTTCTGAAGGCAAGCTGTTCCACTGGTTAATTGTCCTCACTGTTAAGAAATTTCTCCTTAATTCCAGGTTGTTTCTCTCTTTGCTCAGTTTCCAGCCGGTGGTTCTTGTTCTGCCTTCTAGTGCTTTGGAGAATAATTTGACTCCTTCTTCTTTGTGGCAGCCCCTCAATTACTGGAATACACCCCTATTTCTTCTGTTCTTTAGACTAGCCAAACCCAATTCCTGCAGCCGTTCTTCATGTGTTTAGTCTCCAGGCTTTGGATCATCTTAGTTACTCTTCTTTCAATTTTTTCCAAAGAGGAGGGAGTCAAGATATTCTCCAAGGCACCTGAAGGCAGGACAAGAAGCAATGGATGGAAACCAATCAAAGAGAGAAGGAACCTAGAACTAAGGAAAAATTTCCTGACAATTAATCAGTGGAATAACTTGCCTCCAGACGTTTTGTGTGCTCCAATACTGGAGTTTTTTTTTAAAAAAAGATTGGACAACCATTTGTCTGAATTGGTATTGAATTTCCTTCTTGAGCAGGGAGTTAGACTAGAAGACCTCCAAGGTCCCTTCAACTCTGTTATTCTGTTATTTTTATGGGTCATCATTTGTCTCTCAAGGAGAGAGGAACCAAGTCTTTACTTTTGACTTAAGCTAATGATATCCTAAGAGGTTGTTACAAGTCAAAACCAACCCTTTGAACTCTGCTTGGAAACCTCCTTGCAACCCATATAACTCTGATAGATAAATTTTACATTACTATGGGAATTCTCACCCACAGTAAGCAGCCAATGGCATTCTGTATCAAGAATAGTTTATGAGTAATTTTCAAAGACAGTTCCAACTCTAGTGCATTAAGGTGCTCTACGATAACATCAAGGAGATGAAGGCATGAGGAGGCATTAGGGAATATTCTCTTTTAATACACATGAATACATTTTTAGGGTGAACCTTGTTTATGTGAAATAAATTTACAAAATGCCATGGACACTGACAAGGTATTAAGTGGTTCATGAGGATAGTTCTGAATCACAGCAGCATATGTGCCTTTGTATGTCAAAGTACCAGTGTGCCAGAATTTACCAGATCAAGCCAAACTCTAGTTTCTGCATTTATTCAACTGAAATTGGTCAATAATCTTACTGTCTGTTGATATGCACACTTCGTTTTTCTTACTTTCAATGTCTATCTGAAAATAAAGCCCAGAAATACAGAGGGAAAAATAGCATGACGTTATCTTATGAATTAAATTCAATTCCAACTTCTCCCTGTAAAAATAAATAGAACGTATATGGAGATTCTTAATCATCCATGTCATGGTTGTCCCAAAGGTGTTGTTTCCAAAAGGCAGCTGGACTTTCTTGGGGTTTTTTTTTTTTTGTTGAAAACATTTTGCTTCTCATCCAAGAAGCTTCTTTAAGCTGAAGAAGCTTCTTGGATGAGAAGCAAAATGTTTTCAAAAGAAAAAAAAACCTCAAGAAAGTCTAGTTGTCTTTTGGAAACAGCACCTTTGGGAGAGTAAATGTACTTATCAGACAAGCAGCAATCTTTTTCGTAATGTCTAAAATGGTCTAATTTTCTGAACACATGCTTAATTGAACGTTCCAACTCCAGTCTCCACTTTCCTCAATTTATAACTCTTTCCCCCTAGGTTTCTATCTAATAGCAACATAGGGAGTGAGAGATAGAACAGACTAATAATTAAACATGAAAATCAGTCTTATAGTTATACTAGTACCAACTCTGAAATTCATATTCCTCTATTATCCAATCTTTTTCCTCCAGTTGAATTTCTCTCTGCAATGGTACTGTTTAGGATTCGGAGGCTGAAGATCAAAACTTAAAGTTAGAGATTATCAAAAATTTCAAGGACTGCTTATGTTCCAGCTTTCTCTCCCTCTCATCCCTTCTGAATGTTTTTATTCTTTTAAATCTTTTTAAATGTTAATTGTTTTTGTACTTTTAGAACTGTAAGCTGTCCAAGAGACACTGGTTGAGATAGGGGGGAGGCTATAGAATTTGAATAAATACATAAATAAATGAATAATAACCAGGACAGGCTCCAAATTATAATTCCCCAAGAACTGATCTCTTTGAAGAGGCATCTGGGGTGAGAATTGCACTACAGCTCCCCTGGAATTATAATAATCACTTCCTGAGAGTTACATAAATATTTTTACCAAAAAGACTAATTTTTTCATGGGCAGAAAAGGTTTGTTTGTCATAGCTCAGTTGTCTTGTACTAAGTTGTAGAGTTCCCAGATTCAGATATTGGAAAGACCTTGACTCAGAGTACCCAAATAATTTGTCCCTGTCTAAGGCCTAATTACTCTAATATCCTGTATGATTATTCTATGCCATGGGATTCATCACAGTGCATGCCATTTTCTCCATGCCCCACCATACTCAAGAAGTTAGACCAAGAAAAGTCCTTCTTTGAGTAGGATAACTTTGTAAAAAGACCTACAAATGAACATGCAACTGGGAACAAGTCTCTAATCTACAAAACGATCATCTCTTTTCCTGAAAAAATTCTGTTACTATAGGCCTAAGAAGTTGTGTTTTTAGATATAAAGATACACGTAGATAAAAAAAAAGGGGCTATTGAAAAATGAAAAGGAGGCAAGAAGGAAATGGGAGGTGACCTGACTTGATTCACAAGGCTGAGTTTCTTCATTGTATTGTTATAAGGATTGGCTGACATATTAAACTAATAAACATATACTAGACAATCGGCCATTGGCATAGTGATATATTAAAGCTGTATTTCTGAGCAATGTAAACATGAAGGCAAATATAAAGCTGTCAGTTTGAATACTGAGAAAAAATTATCAGCTCATGCTTCTATCTGAAACAAAGCAGTGAGGCCTCTTGCAATAATTAATTTGGGCCATTAACTACAAGTCAAAGTTCACTGCAGCTCATCTGTCTTCCTCACACTTTGGCAAAAAATGCTATAGAAAAACAAACATTGGTTTCATGTCTGTTTTGCCATTAAAGAACCTATGATTTGACAGATCCATTGTTAAGTACATCTGGTAGAATTTAGCTCTGACAGCAATAGCTTTCTCTGCTTTTGTTAACTATGTCAGGACTTTCGATACACACACACCAGACATGCACAATTTTGACACACCTAGGGCAGCAAATAAAATCTCTTGGCACAATTGCAAAGTGGTTTTTACCTGTGGCTAATCAATAGTTACTGATTTAAACAGAATTTACTACACTTGCATTTAGTATAAATATTCACACAACTGTAAAATACACAAAGTACATTTAAATTGTGAACAATTCATTTTCTCTGTGTTATGGATTTGTCACCAGAAAATACAGTGCTGGGTTGAGCTTCTCTGCTGGTAGAAGAATTCATTTCATGGACTTCTCATTTCTTGCTTTCAGAATAACAGAATAATAGAGTTGGAAGGGACCTTGGAGGTCTTCTAGTCCAACCTCCTCCCCCCCCACCATTCAGGCAGCAAACTCTATATCAGACATGTCAAACTCGTGGCATCATGTGACATTGCACAACGTATTGGGACAGTTTTGCCATTGTGGGCAATGGGGTGGGCGTGGCTTCTGGATGACGCATCTGGCCCATGGGCCGGCAGTTTGACACCCCTGTCGTATATCATTTCAGACAAATTGTTGTCCAATCTCTTCTTAAAACCCTCCAATGTTGGAACATTCACAATTTCTGAAGGCAAGTTGTTCCACTGATTAATTGTTCTAACAATTTCAATGGGAGTGGGAGGAATATCCAATGAAATATGGAAAATTAGACTGATAATATTGCAGTCATTGCTAACTTTATTTGCATTGGATTTCAAATTCCTTAGTCTATAGAAACATAACTAACAATTATATAATGCATCATTATTAGGGTTTGTAATCTGATCATTATATGGAAGCAAAAGAATTAGTTTTCCCTATTTCCATATCTCCATCTAGTTGTCAACTAGATTTTAATACACCTACATCAGCAATTATATTATTATGGAAGTTGAAATTTCTTTTTATTGTTTAGATATAATTTTTGTTAATTTTAAAAAAGAAAATAAAAACAATACAAAATTTGAAAGAAAATGAAAGAAAGTAGAATATTAAGAAAAAGGCACAAAGAAACAAAGGTAAAGAAAAAAAAGGGAAAAAAGGAAAGAAATGAAAAAGGTATAAAGAAGTTGGTTCCTATCTTCTTAGCACCAATTACAACTACATTTATATTTTATCCTGTCTCTAAGGTTACAACATAATTTCCTTTTTTCCATTGCCTGTCCTTTCCCATCATCAAACCCATAAGTGACAAATTCATTTTTTCCTTTTTTTCACCAAAAAGTCCATAAGTGATTTCCAGTCACTAATGAATATAGTAGTTAATCTTTTTCTAAGAAAGCAAGTTAATTTTGCTATCTCTGGTAGTGCCATCATCTTCAACCACCATTCCTTCATTGTCAGTATTTTAAAATATTTTCCATTTTTGATTATATGCAAGAAAATGGTGGATCTTTTCTAATTGTCTGTCCATTAATTCCAGCAAAAATTTTCTGGTTTAAGTTAAATATTAATTTTTAAAATTCTTTGTTTCATTGTGTGTATTTGAATACTAAATCCAAACAGTTCACCAGGCGTGATAAAATGATCCTTTGTGTCATCTACATTTTCAACATAAATTTGAAGTACCTTTATACATTCTAGACAATTTGTCTGTGGTTATATACCAATAGTATATCATTTTAGAAAAATTATCTTTTAAGTTATAATGTAAATTTCAGTCATCGTAATCACATATTTCCTCATTGTTATATCAATGTGTTATTTCCAAAGTTCTTAGCCCATTTTATCGTGCATTCTTTCACTGCTCTTCTTTCATTTCAAATTTTGATAACAGCTTATACATTTTACTAATTATATGTTCATACACAGTTTATACACAGTTCAACTTCAAATTCTGTCTTCTCCTGCTCAATTCCAAATATCATATTATCTATTTAAATCTTTAACTGTGCATATAAAAAAACCATTGAAAATTAAATTGCTTTGCAGCCAGCTGTTTTTTTAATTTAATCTTATATTCTCCATGATCTTGTTCTAGCAATTCTCAATGGATTAACTATTTCTCTTTGTCTGCTGTTTCTTTCCTATAAAGTGCTTTTTCTACTGAGACCCATAAAGGCATTTTTGGGCAGAGTCTGGGTAGACCACAACTGGGAGCAGAATTTCTGTTGCAAGTCTCAGTAATAAATTGAGTTGAACCCAATTTTATGATAACTTTTACAATGTTTGTTAAACGAATTACATGTTTGTTAAGCAAAACCATGGGAGCATGATGACTTAGTGATTAAAGACATTGAACTTGTCAGCAGGAAAGTTGACAGCCTGGGTTAGAGACCCCAAGCACCATGCGATGGGGTGAGCTCATGTTACTTGCCCCAGCTTCTGCCCACCTAGCAATTTGAAAGCATGCAAATACAACTGTATAAATAGATACCACTTCAGTGGGCAAGCACCTTGATGTATAGTCATGATGGCCACATGACCATAGAAATGTCTTCGGAAAATGCTGGCTGCCTTAGCTAAGAAACAGAGATAAGTATAACCACCTAGAGTTGGAAATGACTGTACAGGGAAAACCTTTACCTTAAGCAAATCCAACATCCTTAATGGGCTTTTTTTTTCAGAAATTGGCAAAAAAATTGGCAAATTGTGACTTTTTGCTGGACCACAGGACCATGGATGCTGCAACTCATCATAAATATGAGCCAGATGCCAGGCACTCAAATTGTGATCACATGACAAGGGTGGTGATGCAACTGAGTACAAGTCATAAGTTACTTTTTCCAAGGCCATCATAACTTTGAATTACTTTTAAACAAATGGTTGCAAATTGAAGACTACCTATATTCTGTATTTTCAATATGGCACTCTTAATATAAGAATTCATACAATCTACCAGTAGAAGAGACATCTCACAAAAACCAAAGTATTACAACCATATGGCATCACCCAGTGGTGGGATTCAAATATGTGAACAACCAGTTCTCTGTGTGGATGCCGCTTCCGGAAGTCCATTCTGGGTCTGGGCAACAAAAAATTAGCTACCGGTTCTGCTGAAGTGTGAACCGGCTGAATCCCACCACTGGTATTACCATAGTAGACAAACTACCGTAAATGCCGGCGTACAAGGCGACCCGGCATATAAGACGACCCCCGTCTTTATAGCCAGGCCGCATTCCTAGAACGTCGTCTTATACGCCGGAAACTACCAGTATTTCTGGCGTATAAGACGACTCGGCGTATAAGACGACCCCCGTCTTTGGCGCCGATTTCAGCGCTCGTGGAAGTCGCCTTATACGCCGGCATTTACGATAATTAAAGACCTCCAAACCATCTTAAGTAAACCAAAAGACCTTTTAGCCCAAGAAGGCTAGAAGCAGTGGGTGACTGTGAGTTCTAGTCTTATCTTAGCTAGAAAAGCAAACTGGGTGACCTTAGCCTGTCACTGTCTCTCAGGCCAACTTACTTCACAAAGTTGTTGTTGTAGGAACAATAGGAGAGGAAAGTGTATCCATATTTACTATTGAGTTATTTGTAAAAATAATAAAGGTGGGATTACAAACAAACAAATAAAAGAAAACACAGGAGGCATCTACAACATAAACTGTGAGGATTGTAACAGCCAATATGCATGACAGATAGGCAAAAGACTACATGTATCCCTGAACACCAACTAGCAGTCAGAAGACATGATGAAAATTCTTTAATTTCACAATACATGGAAAGATTCAACCATAGTTTCAACTGGGAAATTGCTGAGCATCCTATCCCAAGCTAAACTCAAAAATGTGTTTTTCCTCCATACTTTCTTTTCCCCTCCCCTTTCCTTTTTTCTCCTTCTAAGTCTGCCTTATTTAAAAATTAATTTATTTTAATAGCTTATCGAGTAGAATGTTTTTTGCTTTTTCCTCTTGTATAGTTTTTGTAATATGAAGAATATGAACCACTTGAATAATTGCACTGTGCAGTGCTTCAGTTTTAATATCAGTGCGTTTGGTGCTTATTGTTGAGTATAAGAGTTTCTCAACAAAATATGAGAAATATTTTCAATGACTAGAGTACTGAAAATGGTGCAGGCACCCATATTTGGCTATGGAATTCAACAACTCAAATCTTGCTTTAGAATAGGACATCTTAAAAATTGTGTCAGACTCATAGACAGGTATTTTTCAGGTTGAAAAGTAGTTTTATTTTTAGCCAGCCAACTTAAGAATCTATTTTTAGCCAATAATTCCATGTCACTTTGAGCACTAGGACTCTCTGTTTAAAAATCTACTCTTGAGAGTAAAACTTGGGTAGAAAATCCATGTTGTGAAATAACTTTGGAAACTTGTCTGATCCATATCTCTCCTATTAAGTGTATTTTGGGAAGTCTGTCGGAGTCCATTGAATGGATCCTCTTCCAGTATGTGAAAATTTTAAAAATTAAATGACTTTGTAAAGAATGGATACATGTTTCCTCTCTGACCACGGGGCAGATGTGTGGTCTTGCATCTTAAAAAATGGTCAGAAGGTATTATTGTAAGCTATTGTATTCTATGCCATATAATTAAATGAAGACTATTTATTGGCATACTGTGATATTGAGCTTTAAAGTCCTAAGATTAAAGTCTCATAATCAATCAGTTCTTCTTATAAACAGTTTCTGTAAACTTTGCCTTGAATTCAAAATTGGTGGTTGTAAAGAAATACTAGGATATTAGACATTTGTTAAAAAGAAAACTTTGTGAATAATGTTCAGATGAATATGTAGAACCCTTGACATGAAACTGGCCTTCAGCCCATATATTTTAGTTGTTGAGACTATAATCTTGGTACATGACATTTAAGCAGTTATATAATATGGTCCTTTATGTCTCTGAAAATCACCAGACAACGTTTAGAAAAACTGAAAAGTGTGTTATACTATTGGCTGTGCAGATGAACAATGCTTTGAAAAATTGGAAATATAAGTACTGTTTATTGTAATTGAAATAGAAGAAACAATAAAGAGATTTCCAAAGAAGTGAGTCAAAACATGGCAAATGAATTTTATGAAATAAAAAATGCCCCTGCGAAACTTGCTTTCCAATTTGGAGATTATTCAGTGAATTTTTACAACAGACAACATTATATTCCACATTCTTATATATTGTGTGTATTTTTTACAGCTGGTCAAATAACTGTATAAAAATTGACAATGTTCATCATGTCAAAAAAGTAAAAAGTGGCTGACTGCACAAAAATAGTAAAATAATACATTCAAATTTGTAGGAAGATATTACATTGTACTACGTAGAAGTTGTGTCAACTTCTGTTTACTGAAACATACATTTTGACCAGGATACCTAAATTTTTTGCATGCAACTGTATGTACAATTTTTAACCCAATTGCCTTTCACCACAACAGTATTTATCTTATAAATTATGCCCATTTTTCACAAAGTTTCAGGAAACTATTTGCTGTTGACAGATCCTAAATTAATCCCCTAATTCATTCCTAGATCGTATGGCACAACTTTGTGATGGTGTACTGGAGCCAGATATTTAGGCATTAACAACTTCAAAAGTGCAAGATAGCTTGCTTCAGTGAATTATTGCTGTGAAAATTGACTATTCCTTCCATGCCCATTTACCACAGATAAAAGAATATGTGAAATGTCACTTAGCTGATCTTGACTAGGAAAGCCTAATGGTATTGTACTCAGTTGGTATTTAGATGAAAAACTGTAAAAAAAAAAATCCCATGGCTGAAAGTCATGTTGAAAAGTCATCCTAGAAGATAGTAATTGTATACCACTTCCATATTTTTTATCAAGAAAGGAGTACGGTCATGTCCATGAAATAATCAGGAAATAAGCTTAATTTGATGGCGAATTTGTTTTAAACATGATACAATAGCTGTAGTTTATGATAGTAATGATCAGATATTGGAAATAAATACCTACAACATATAACAATGAATTTTAAATGTATTGAACTAGTTATGAAGTAGCTGCTTTATACCGTATATATCATTATTTTTATTTTCAAAACAAAGAAGTTCCATAGGGATGGAAGGAAGTACCATTTGTGCTTGCCTGCCTGCCTGCTTGTTTTGGCTTGTTTTGGCTAACTGAATATATATATATATTTTCACCTGCAACCTGTTGGTTTAATACCCCACTGGGGTTAATTTTTTAAAAGAGGGGAGAATATCTCTGCTTATTCTTTTTGTTTGGAATTGGTTTTATGATGAGAGATTGAGATTGAGACAAATGGCATTTTCAGTGCATAAAATAAGATTTACCAGTGTTTCCTATGAGGATTTGTGTAAATGTTTCCAAAATGCTTTTAACAGTCACCTGCTTGATAACATTTTCTGCAGTATTGGTATCTGATAATGTTCAGCACTGAATGCAGATATTTCTTAACTTTCAACAGTTTGTTTAGTGACTGTTCGAAGTTTTACAATGGCAGACGGTTGCAGCATCCCCATGGAAATGTGACAAAAGTTCAGATCCTTGGCGAATGTTTCATATTTATGACAGTTGCAGTGTCCCGGGGTCATGCATCATTTGTGACCTTTTGACAAGCAAAGTCCATGGGGAAGCCGGATTCACTTAACAACTGTGTTACAAACTTAACAACTGCAGTGATTCACATAACAACTGTGACAAGAAAGGTTGTAAAATGGGGCAAAATTCACTTAACAACTGTCTTACTTATCAACAGAAACTTTTGGCTCTATTATGGTCATAAGACGAGGATACCTGTACACATAGCTTATTCTTGTGACTCTATGATGAAAAAAAGAAGTTGGCCCTGATTTTCTATTGTTTGGCATGTCTGAAATCTTCAACCAATTTTGAATTTTGTGCTGATAAAACATGGAATATTCAAGCTATTTTGTGGTTTATTTTACTGGCACAAGGTCAATTCAAACTGTCCAAATGGCAAAAAAAATTGACCACCCCCAATTTGAGAAAGGATTAGGCACCAAATTGTCCCAGTGCAATTAAAATATTCTGTACTGTTCTCACAAATTGTGATGTTGTTAATCTACAGCATCAGTTGCAAAATCATAATTTAGGAAGAATACTTCTGTATCTTTCTATTAGTAAACTAAAATGTATGTGAAGAGGAAACTGTGGTGCCTTCCTCCAATAAGGAGCAAGCCTGAATTTATATAAAGAAATGGAAAGAAACTGAGAGTGTAGCAAAAAACAATAATTTTAGTTAGGAAGTAATTACATTCAAACAGACTATAGTAAGGGCATTTTGTCCTTCATAATGATATCTATGAATTGTCCTCCCTCAATAGTTACAGTACAGATATATATATATACCTAAATCTAGTAGAGCCAATGTAGTGTGATGGAATGATAGTGGTACTATGATATTGGAATATGAGTGTGGAGATTCAGGTTCTAGTTCATCTTCAACCACAGAATTTCACTGAGTGACTTTGGGTTAGTTACCCTTTCTCAGCCTAACCTCACTCACTGGATAGGCATACAGAGAGACCTTGGCTTACAACCATTTGTTTAGAGACCTTTGAAGTTGTAATGACATTGAAGAAAGTGACTTACAATTGGTTTTTGCACTGATGATCTTTGGAGCTGCCCCATCGTCACAGAATCAAGTACTTGGTAAAATTCAAATGCTTGGTCACTAAACAACAATACATATTTCTATTGTTATTGTTATTATTGTTAATAATAATAATAAAAAAATAAAGTTGGAAGGGACCTTGGAGGTCATCTAGCCCAATCCCCTGCTCAGGCAGGAAACCCTATATCATTTCAGACAAATGGCTGTCCAGTCTCTTCTTAAAAACTTCCAGTGTTGGAGCATTCACCACTTCTGGAAGCAGGTTGTTCCACTAGTAAATTGTTCTACCTGTCAGGAAGTTTCTCCTTAGTTCTAGATTGCTTCTCTCCTTGATTAGTTTCCACCCGTTACTTCTTGTCCTGCCTTCAGGCGCTTTGAAGAATAGCTTGACTCCCTCTTCTTTGTGGCAGCCCCTGAGATATTGGAACACTGCTATCATGTCCCCCCTCGTCCTTCTCTTCATTAAACTAGACATACCCAATTCCAGCAGCCTTTCCTTATGTGCTTTAGCCTCCAGTCCCCTAATCATCTTTGTTGCTCTTCTCTGTACTCTTTCTAGAACCTTTCTAGAGTATTCCAAGTGTTGCCTTACCAAGGCATTGTAAAGTGGTATTAACACTTCACGTGATCTTGATTCTATCCCTCTGTTAATACAGCCTAGCACTGTGTTGGCCTTTTTGGCAGTTGCAGCACACTGCTGGCTCATATTTAAGTGATTGTCCACTAGGACATCCAGAGACTGAAAACGTGTAGAAATAAATAAAGTTTTATAACTTTTACTATTCACTCTCTAAACTAAAAGATTTGAATCATTAACTCGCTCACTCATACATACTGTATAACCTATATCTCAATTTAAATTTCTAGGCTACATTTAATTTCTGGGAAAAAATCAAGATAAGAAATATACCAGGTGCAGCATCTCAGTCTATGTGATGACCTCAAGGTGCTATAATTTCCATCTATTGTTGTAATCTCGGACAGTATTTGGTACTTCTGACCTTTTCAGACATTTCTATTTCAAAGCTTTTGTCTAATTTAACAGAATAGCTGAAAAACAGAGTTGGAAGGGACCTTGGATGTCTTCTAATCTAATCCCCTGCTGAAGCAGGAAATATTATACTATTTCAGAGATTTTCACTGAGGAAGCTGGATGGGAAAGTTTTCACCAACTCCTCAGCTCTGCTAAAAGTGTTGTTCTGTTCTTTGCATAATTATCAGCTTCCATGTTTCCATAAAAAATATTTACACTTCTTATTTGTACAGCCACCTAACTCAGTGCTTCTCAGTGGCTTACAAATGACTAAAAATATTTTAAAAAATTAAGAAAAAATGCAGAACACAACAAACATCCAAAATGGAATAGATGTTTCAACACATTCCATTCAACCCCTTCAATTCTGGATGGTCTTATCCCATGCTCCAGCCAATGCCTGGAGGAAAAACTTCATTTCCAGGCAAACAGAGTCAGGGCCATCTCAACTTGGAAGGAATGCTACTCCATATGCCAAATGCTTTGACAGATAAGGCATGACTTTTACATAAGCTAAGTGACATTGTCTTATAGGAGGGATTTGCAGCATGGCCACTCTCATTGGATAAGCAGACATAATTTGAAATAGACAGACCAGTAAATTAGCTGTCCCTGAGCCTTGATGGGCTTTATGGCCCATCAGCACTTTTTAAGTCCAGAACAATAGGATTACATTTGAAATCAGCTCAGACATAATATACTGAACTAGAGGAGGAAGATGAGAAGAAAAAGAAGAAGAAGAAGAAGAAGAAGAAGAAGAAGAAGAAGAAGAAGAAGAAGAAGAAGAAGAAGAAGAAGAAGAGGAGGAGGAGGAGGAGGAGGAGGAGGAGATTATTTTACATTTAAGGATTCATGCTTTACAAGGCCTAATATATTAATGTTCCCCATGGGACTCCTCTACAAGAGTGCATTGCACAGGTGGCCTCTGAAATTTATAGACAGGGTAATTGAACAGGAAAAATAAGAACCATGAGTCTTGACATCACGTGGGATACAGCTGGCTTGCTTACTTAAGAGATAGGCATAACTTTTATATGAAAAAATCTATTTATAAAAGCAGCAGAGTTTTTCTCCCTTCCCTAAAAACAGAAAGACACACTTTCTTTTAGTGGCTTTTCTAATGGACATACTGGGGATGCTCCTGGAATCACTTTGTTAATCCCCAAAAGTGAACAATTTAATCCACTGTAATTTATACGGCCCTGGAATTCTCTTTTGTGAACATTTGTTGAAGGCAGGTCTTAATTTGAGAATTGTAGGAAACAAGCAATTGTTGGAGAGTTGGCCTTTTAAAAGACTAACATAAAAACAAAAACAAATGATTATGTTATAGCTCTCGTTTTCAAGTTCTACAAAGTTCTACAAAGAACTCGTGGAAAGTTTTTTGAAGTAGTATAGGACTGGAGCTCTCTGTTCCTTAGCTTCCTATTCATCTTCCAGTTTTAAGTAAAATGGTCATTTTAGGCTGGGACTTTTTGAACGTCATGATTAGAATAATAGAGAATGTCATGGTTATTGTTTGCATTTTAAAAATTCTAAAATATTATTAAGAATATTGTTTTGCAATTAAAGTTTGCATATACATAAAAGCTGATCTAAATATCAATTCTGATTAAACTATTAGAATGAGATTTTCATGCCTTTACTGTTGATTTTTTAACATTATTTTTCTTCTTGCTGAAGAAAAGTGTGGAAAAGGATGAAGAGAATGCTTCAGCTAAAAACTACAAATTTCTATGAAAAATATTTTACTGAATGGTTTTCATCTACTCTTTACTCTTACTCATTTCTATTACATTTCAAGATCCATACACCTGTCTTTAGAAAATACATACTACACATCAGACCTACCACAGGAGGTCACTCAATAGCAATGCATATATTTCTAAATTTGTGTACAATGGAAGACTGTAGATTCTCTGGAAAAGATTTTGAAACCATATTGGGAGAGAAAAAAATAGAATCCATTCAGACATAACTATGGCTCAAGTATGCCCTGCCATGATCTATTTTTAGCACTTTCTTCTATGATATTGTCATAGCACTAAACTAAATAAATAAAATAAACTCCTCTCGTTTGATATTTCTATGTGTAATATTGTGAGGCATGTAAAAAAAAAGAGATGGAGCTTATTTTATGCATAATGCCACTTTTATCAGTCTGCTCGCCTTGGTTTTCTCCATTCCCTCATGCCCAACGTTTTGCCTCTCACAAATCTACCCATCCAATCATCCAAAATGAAGGAAAGCATTCCTGTTGTAGAACTTTATTTCTTTGTTTATCTTTCAACATTTGAAGTCCTGACAGAAAATTTCAAGCTCAGCAAGATGAAGTCTCTAAAACCCAGGAATACTTTATATTTGCTGTCACTGCAGTATATATTCAGAACAAGTGATTTCTTTTTTAAGGACAAGTTAGGTTTATCATTTGTCTTCTTTTATGCCTTTTTTGTTTAATGTCTCACTGTTTGATTTTTTAAAAAAAGCTTGGCAGGTAGAGGTGAATGGATGATTTCTGAGACTTTCTCCTTTTTTCTTGGACATCATGCTTTTCTCCTCCACTCTTCACATCTCTCTAACTTCTGAATTTCTACTGTCCTACCTGTGTATATGCTTTGTATGTACAGCCTTTTTTCCCCAGGTCCTTTCATCATTGTGGCATGATGGCTTAGGGCTTGCCAGCCCAGGTTCGAGACTCGAGCATCATGCAATGGGGCGAGCTCCTGTTACTTGACTCAGTTCCTGTCAATTTAACAGTTCAAAAGCATGTAAACACGAGTAGATAAATAGGTACCATTTTGGTGAGAAGGTAACAGCGCTTCATGACACCATTCTGGCCACATGACTGCAGAAACATCTTTGGACAGTGCTGGCTCAATGGCCTTGAAACAGAGATGAGCACCACCCTCTATAATCGGCAATCACTAGCGGAGTAAAATCTACAGGGGCTTCTTTACCCTTTCTTATTGTCCTGATCAGTTTAAAGGTCGTCTGAATTGTTGGCTTGATTGCAACTCCCCCCCCATTACTGACTTGGGCCCTTTTCTTCCCTGCCTACCTCTCCAATATATTATAAAGCATCGTGGGATTCTTATTCTTATTACTTTTGGAAAAGTCATTTTCTCAGTGGAATAGAACAGTGAGAAATGTAGGGTTCTGGGCAGAGGCAGAAATGTTACTTTTGGCTATTTTTTTTCTGGGTAGTTGAGAAAGACTTATTTCTGACCTCCTTTTCTCCCAAACGTCCATTTTGTCATTTTCTAGCCTCTCATCTAATGTACCCATCAGGGTTGTGGTTATGCTTCTGACCCATTGTTTAGCCTTAAGAGTGGTAAACCAGTGCTAGCTTTACCCTTTTTATATAAAGCTAAAATGAGACAATAGTGAAATGATGGGATCATCACTCCCCAACTAATCCCAGTTGTGAGATTATTTCAGTTATGCACAAAATCATTTCAGTACTTGCACAAAACTACTATCAGGACAACCCCACAGAAGGGGGCAGAATACAGGTTGGCAATATGAACAGTTAATTCATGGTGTTTTGCTGACTCATAAATAGAAAGAACACCCTTTAACTCAATAGTAGGTATCAGCCATTAGACCTTTATATTTGGTAGGCGAACACTGGCTGTCTATTAACCATTCTGTTTTTAGTCAAGGGCAATGGTGCAACCAGAGGGCTAAAGCAGTACCTTGTACTTTTTGTTATTCTCCTGAACAATCTAGGCTTTACAGATGAAGAAACAAAGGCTTAGTGTGGCTGAAAGCTTTGTCTCTATAACTAATTTGCTATGGAAACATCAGAAGAGTCCAACTCTTATTTCCTGGACATATTTATTGCTGCTGACCAACTTCCATGGACTCTGGGTGGCACACAAAACAAAACAAATCTATAAAACCCAGACAAAATCAAAATGTGGGTCTGCCATTGAGCTGGTGTATTTATTTTCACTTTTATTAAGATCTATTTATGAAGGAAGAATGGGGAAGGAAGGAATACTGGCAAGGGATCAACCAAAGTATCTCCATCTTGAATTCTGGCTGCATGAACTGACTCCTCTGACTTCAAGTAGTGACTGTATCTTCTGCCATGGTCTGTTCTCTGCTGACTTGCAAGATTGTCCTGCTGCTTTTTTAAAAAAATAAAATGATATATTTGATTTTGGTGTTTTTCTCTACTCTGAGGAACATGAGTAGATTCATTATCAAGAAGTTGAAGTGCAATGCTTATTTTGCAAATGTTGCATAACATCACATTTCAATAGTGTGCTTTGTATCAAATCTTCACTTGGTTCAGTTCAAACTCCATTAAATTTGAATCCATTTCTCTTTCATGAATGTATTGAACATAACATGGTTCGTTGTTTCTTTGGCTAAGGTCGAATGTATTCTTATCTCACAGAATTCTTGTGACATATATAAAAGCAAATAATGGGGAATGGAAAAGAACCATGTACAGTACAGCACTTACCACAGTTTTCCATAAAATGGCATAAATTCACTGCTATGGTGATCACAGAACGGGGTTATGATAACAAATTATACAATGTCTGTGGCAAAATAAATAAAATACCCTTGCCTCAAATTTCTGATTGGTTTGTTGATTTGCTAACACTGTCTTTGATGGCTTATTAAATGTATGGGCCAGCAATTTATTAGGTGTTTCTCCAACTTTTAACTGCACTCTGCCTTTGCAGGGAAGCAAGCCATGTCTGTGGTATGGAAGATGAGTCTGTGGGTGATGAGAGCCATGTGTGCTAAGTCCTCATTTTTCATAACAGCTGTCATTTACAGATGTATGACCCTCTTTGCCTGGTTATAGAGAAGGGGTGGGGAAATGGGAAAGCTGATAATGTACAGGGTTCAGTAGAAGGAACTCTGCTAGTAGGCAGATACACAAATCATGTCAAGCAAACCAGACAGGGCAAAAAGAACATTGTATCCCTCTTCAGAAGACAATAACAGATAGGACAGAGAAAGATGGAGTCTGAGCTGATTAGGAAAACAGGAATGGTTAATGGATAACAGCAATGTGGCGCCAAGTAGTTCATTTCATGTCATAAAGATATGAGAGGCAGCACGAATAGAGAGCAGGTAAAAGGTCTTTGAAACTCATCCAATCATTGTAGATATGGCATTATATTCTCAGTATTTCTAACTAAAATAGATACAGATTATGGAAATTAAGGTATAGTTTTCTTTGGGTGTTATTGTTATTATTTTGTACTGGTCTCACAAACAAAGTTAGAGTGATAATTTGGTTCTGATAAAGCAGATATGGCTAACACACTGATAGCCACATTTGTCCCCAGTTAACATTTATTCTTCATTTTATTGAAAAGTTGGAAATTGTGTTCCCTGAAATCAAAATATTCAAGATTCCTTCCTCCTCCCATACACTGGAAGCAATGTTCAAATTCCCTGAGAATGATGAAAATCTATTCAAGATTCCTCCTTTTGATAAAGGCATTTAAAATGGAGGGGAAGCACCCAAGAATTCTACTTTAAGATTTGGATGTGAGAGTAAAATTCAAGATTTCAGCCAGCAGCATTCAGGGTGGAGATCAGATTTGGGAAGAGAGAGGACTGAGAATCATGATGCAAGCTTCATTCCTTTTGGCACACAAAGTACACATTTCTCTCTCTCTTCCTCATTTGCCATCTTGTCAATTTTGTTACCCTACAAATAATATTTTTGAGACAGATTCTCTAGCTTTACTTACACCAAGGCTAAATGAGCAAAATATACTATGAAAAAGAATATGTACTTAACTAGACTTTTCCAGCCACTTTGCTATATCAGAAATTCCTAAGCAGACTTCTATATCTTGATGCCTTCTAGGGATATTGGAACTTCAATTCCCAGAATACCTAGCCAGCGCAAATATAAATTTGGGGAGGTATAATTTTAACAATTCTCTATCAGGAGAACACCTGGAAAGCACCTTCTTTCTTTTGAACATTGGGGTGAAGCAATTGGCTGCTTAGGACTGTTTTACAGTTTGGGCCATCTCAAGCCCTGGTGTCAAAATTGTCTTCTATAAATTACCTTTTTCTAGGCATCTCTGCATTTTGATGGAATGTCCCACATTTGAGGCAATGGTCGCTGATTTTCACCTCTCTATCATACTAACATCTGCTGCAGCTATTGATGAGAAACAGGAATCTTAGGAGCAGAGTGATTATGACATTTGCCTGAAATATAGAAAATCACTAGTGTGAAACACAGCAGAAATCTCTCTCTCCCTCCTTCTCTCTCTTTCTCAGCAAGATGGATTCAGTTTGGGCTGCCAGGACAATCAATTCTCCATTGCTGGACTTTCCCAACTTTCTGTTCCAAGCAAAGAATCATTCTATCTATCTATCTATCTATCTATCTATCTATCTATCTATCTATCTATCTATCTATCTATCTATCTATCTAATCATCTCTATTATCCATCCATCCATCCATCCAAATTTGTGTGAGTGGACGAGTGTGTATATACATAACAGGGTGACATCCTTCTACTCAAGGACCATTCTGATGCAAACTGGAAAAATGTAATATTTATTTTTAAGCTGTTTGTTCTATACCATAAGACAGGTTTTGTTTTTTGCTTTGACTGTGCATATATATTTATGTGTATATACTCATACATACATACAAGTGACTAAATAAAATACATCATAAAATACATATCAGTAAGCTGTGCCCAGGAAAGAAATAACTGGTAACTTAAAAAGGGAAATGGGAAAGGCATAGCAGTAGAAAAATAGTCTAATGTGTGTGTGTGTGGGGGGGGGCTATGGATAACTGAATCTCTTGCAAACTGCTGCAAAATTGTTTGAAGCCAGATGGTCTTTCTTAAACTAGCTGAAAGTTAAGTCAGTTGGTTGAAAGAGTTGTGAAGAAATCTATTATTTAGTCCACAACAGTCTGAAGCAGCTTTTTGGAATTAAACCTAATTGCTGCACAGTCATATTATTCACGCTGCTGATCTCTCCCACGATTCCTGTCCCAACTATAGTCAGACCTTTGAGATAACTTCAACATCTGATGAAGTTAAATACTGTATATAACTTTTAATATAATGTTAGAAAAAAACCCTACTTTCCTTCATCCAAATGTTTGTTTTCTTGACTTATTGTCCTGTGAAAGATGATTTTGTTCTTCTATCTCATTCTAAGGGTTTTTCACATTATTTCTGATGAAAGAAATGATTTTTGGATTGAGAATGTGCTGTGGTGCTGGGTGCTGTTTTCTTTTTCTTTCCAACATATCTATCACTCTGCAGCTTCCTACTTGCCAATGTTTCCACTTCTGAAAAAGCACATTATATATTCTTTTTGGATTAAAGTGAAGAGTGAGAAGCCAAGGAGGCTGTGGACAATTAAATAGAGGCACATAGAATGACAGACAGGACACTCAGAATAATTTTTGGCTAACTTATAGTGAGGGTTGAGGATACTATATTCTAATCATGACAAGTCACCAGATTGATAAAACTGAAAAGCAATCCTCCTCTCCTCCCATTAAAGTGAATGAAGATGCTTTGGGGGAAAGGGCAAAAAGTCTTGTTGCTGTGTATCTCATTTATTAACATTGTCCTTACTATTTTCTTTATACAGCCTCCAGCCTATTGTACAGATAGGCTGGTCCCATATCTGAAATATGAGCCCGCCCGCCCCCCACCAAAAGAGAGGTCCCAATGAGCCAGAGAATGGGCTTCAGACTAGTATCAATATCAGGGCTTAAACTAGTGTGAAGAACTCATTGGAAGTGATACTCCTTGTTATTACAATTTTTTCTTTTATGTTAAAAGTATTTTATCCTGAAGACCCAGCTGGCTCAGCATAATTATTATTTTTAGTTGTTTTTTTAATATTAATGATTTTCTAAGGATGATAGCAGAAATTCATTAAATTCAGAAACTAAAATTACCTTTTTTAAAAAACAAATTAAACTGATAGGTACCCAATGAATGTCATGGCATGAATATCAATCCAAATTTAGGTTTCTGCTTTATTTATTCTCTATGGCAGTTCAGGAAAATGGATTAAAAGGTAGAGTCCAGATCGATTCTACCAAGCAAGGCACAATGAGAAACATCAAGATGTGAGGTTTCTGTCTCCAACATCATTTATCTAAATAAAAACAAAAAAAATCTCAATATTTTATGATTGTGCATCAAAATTATTCTACCAGTATTTTCAGCAACTGATTCTATAGCTATATGATAAATGCTAAGTGATTATGTATTACTTTAATCACTTCCATACAAGGTAAATACGTACATGTAAATGCATAACATCTAACATTTGAAATAATACCAATTTGTTAATTATTGCAAAGTTCAGACTGCACTTCAACAAACAATACCACTTTTAAGATAACAAATGTAGGGAAACATGAAGATTACTCTCTGTGTGCATTGATTACATTGCCTTTCATAGAACTATCCAAGAAGCTATTGTGTATTTTAAAAATGTATCGCAATTAATAGATGGCTACAGAGAAAAAGAACGCAACTGAGAAAAATACACGAACAATGGAAAGTATAAGGTAACTACTGAAATGACAGTAGGTTTTGAAGCACAAAATGTCGAGAAATAGTTGCATTTTTTTCTGATCAATGATTTCAAAAATCTGCTTTGTAGATTTGGCAAGTATCTAGATCTTCGCTTAACAAACAGATAAGGGACTATAAATTGAGTTAAGATACCACATTGCAAACAAAATATTTCAGATTGCAGATGCTCTTTATGTCCATAAACACATCTCCCTCAGTGTAGATGGCAAAGCCTGCTCAGGTTATTTACTACCATAGACAATCATGCAAGATTTTAGCAGGAAATGTTTGGGCTCTAAGCCAAGGTCGTCCAATCTCAGCAGCAACCTGGGTGTGGTCCAGGATCCCACCGCAAGCAAACTAGAATCCATGGCAGTAGTACTATCTTTTCATGAAAGAGTTTAGCTGAAGAGAGTTGTTGAGATAAAGAACAGGAAAAACTGTAATGCCCTTTGGTAATGGATAATGACAAGATTGCCTGAAAAAACTCTCTCACTGCACTGAATATTTTCTTTTCTATTTCCTTTCAAATAATTTGTTTGAAGACAAATTGGTGATGAAGGACAGAACCACCAAGCTAGCACATTATTTTGTGTCTTCCAGTGATCTGATTTCCAGTGAGTTTAAGGATACAAGTTGCTTCTTCTTATAATTGTGGAAGATTTCGCCTGCAATAATGCAGGCCATCTTAAATATTTCTTGTCTCCTGACTGAATGATCATTTGTTGTGATGCTTTTGATTACTGCTTCCTCAGCAGATGTAATGGGGTAAGAGGGCTAGTGTGGCTAAACCCTAGGCCAATTAGATTACTCTAAGCTTAAGGCCGAGGTGGCAGTATCGAAAAGATTTTTAAAAAGATGCTGGCAAGGTGTTAGAGGAGAAAACAATTTGCCCCATGACTTGCTTTATTTTTTCCTAAGTCTGCTGCCTACAAGTGAGGAATGTTGACTCATTTCTAGTGTTTAAGAAAAATACATAAGCTCAGCTTTTAATCAAGGAATGCAGGAGTACTAATTAAGCCATTTCAGCCCAGTTCATGCAAACTGCTTGTTAAAATTTTATAAGTTACACATTCTCTTTTATTGTTTCACACAATTAAGCATATTGTTTAAAATATACATTTTGAAACAATTTTTTATAAAATGTATAATGGGCTGGATAACTGATAGAAAGATCAGGTTGGATGTGTTGGATTTCTGCATCTTTAGAACTTGTTTAATTTAACAAGAACATCACCTTCATATATTTAAAAAAAAGTAGTCTCAAACATGTAAAAGGAGCCATGTTGGCTTTAGCTGTTCCACAGTACAATCAATATCATTTGCAGAAAGACAGATTGCTCTCTTGAAGAAATGTCAATGTAAAAATTCAGTGAACAGAAAGGCAAAGAGAGATAGTGGAGCAATATATATTTATTTTAGTTCTTTGTTTATTTATTGTTCCACTAGGGTATTTTACATTATAGTAGAATATGTGAATGAAGGAATAGTGTTAAAGGTTCTGAAAAAAACTAATAAAATAAAATAGGCTTCAAGGACTGAAGGAAGAGATGATTCATATATTGTAGGTCAACATATTAATCAGGTTAATTACATATACTGCATATCTTATTGGATTGCAAAATCAAATTATGCAGGCTCAAAAAAGGTGTCTATTCTTGTAAGATCTGTGGTAGAAAAGCATCCACCCACAGAGGGGTTTCCTTGTTAGGTTTCAACATTTGCATGTAGTTATGTAAGAGCCAGGCGGTGCAAGGATACTGTACTTCCTCAACCCTTGAATCATAAAGTGATAAGGAAGGCTCTTAGGATTAACAGCCCTGTCAAGGAGAGTTCTCTGAAGTGCTTGTTTGCTTAGATGTAGAATTTCATTCATCATGGAGGAAGTGATAGAAATGGAAGTCCTCCCGACACAGAATTTGAAGCCTACTTGGATATATATTAAGAGCTGGAAAATTAAAAGGAAAGTCCTTTTTTTTGTTCTGAATGCGGCATTAAAGATGAAATGCATGCCTTGTGAGAAACATAGGAAAAGAAGAAACTAGCTCCAAAGGTTGACATTCATGAAAACACTGCAGATCCACTTGAAGGAATCCAGAAGACAGCAAGTGAAATTAGGACCTCTTGTCTTAACTAAAAGAAAGTCACTGTAAATTTACTAAAGCAGCTGCATATAAGAAAACTTATATAAAATGTTTTATAGATGGCCTATGATACCAGTTAGATTAGAGAAAATCTTCAAAAACGTATCAAATATTTGTTGGAAATGTAAACAAAAACCAGGCACTTACTATCATCTCTGGTGGATATGCCCTAACACTAAGAAATTTTGGTTTAAGATCCATATGTGGTTAGAAAAGATGATTAAAATTAAGATAAAATTTAAACCAGAACTGTGTTTGCTAGGAATATTAGGATCTAATTATGGAAAAGAGAATGAGTACTTAATATTACACATATTAACAGCTGCAAGAATAGCATTTGCCCAATTTTGGAAAAATGAAAATCTACCATCTGACCAGATTATAATAAGAAAAATACTTGAATGTGCAGAAATGGACAGATTAACTTTAGAAATGAAAGAGAAAGAAGACTCAATCTATTTTGAAACATGGGATAAATTTTACCAATGGTTAGCAACACGATAGAATGAGAAAAGGTTATGAAACTTAATGGGATAAGTGATATTTTGTATTTAAATGTCATGTTTATTCCTATGAATTATTCTTCTTTTTATTTGTGATTTTAACAATAAGTAATTATAACCAATAAATAATATATTAATGTGTTAAAGTTAATTAGTAATATATATTAGTAATATATTAAGTATTGCTATTTTATATTAATTATTATGATTGAATATGTATACCCAGACGGGTTTACTTGCTGAAGCGTTGACTTATTGCGGGGAACATCCCCACTACTGTATCTATCCCTTTCCCTGGTCTAACCTTTTTTGTTTGTCACCCCTTGTTATACCCTTATTGACCTATTTCCCCTTTATTCTTATAAAATCTAATAAAATATTTATATATATAAAAGAAAGTCACTGTGATGTCATACTATTTTTCTCTTTTTTGTATTCCTAATGTTAGATACATTTATTATTTTTTAAACTGGTAAAAGATTTTCAAAAATAGAATTTATACTACATCTGTTTTTCTCTTTTTGTATTTTTAAATTTACATACAATCTGCTGCATGGACTAAATTGATGTATGTACAGTACATTATTTTGGAAAAGCTAGATGGAGTTTTATCATAATCACTTTTATATGACTATAGACCATAGCACTCAAATCAACTCACATTTAAAATATTAGCATGACTTCAATAATGAAGATGGAAATGGGAAATACATATTGGAATGGATCTGTGTTATGGCAGAGGGGAAGGTGCATTATATGGCCAGATTTTTTGAGCTGGGGTACCATGTGGGTGAAACACTTAACACTCTGGACTAAATTTAATTAAAACAATTAAGGTTCTCTCCTGAGTAAATGTATTTGACCATTGTGATATATTTTCAATACTATGTTTGACAGCACATAAAACAGAATCTAATTCATTTTCATTTACTCAAACACATAATTTTATATTAGTTTAATGTTCAAATCTAGATGAGAGATGTAAGACAGCAGAAGAAAATAAAAGGCATTAAGGGTATTGATTCTAAATAAATGTTAACCGATCAGTTAAGATTCATTCCAACTCTATAATTCTATGAAATTAAAGGTAATTTCTTCTGTCATTTTGATAATAGCTGTTGGCACAAGACACTTATGTGAGTTGGTAGAGGAAAGCTAAGGTGTCATATAAATAGCATAAATTAATTTATCCTGTAAATGAACCTAAATGGGATTACTTTTAGTCTGAAATAATCTCAGGCTGTTTGTACTTAAGACAACTTTCCAAATCAGCTGTGTTGTGAATAAAATCATAGGGTTGAGGCTTGGCTTTCTCTTCTTACTTCTGAATCAGAAGTCTTAGAAAAGTTGCAAATAATAGAGCACTTTGTCTCCAGCCATTCTGTCTCTGTCTTCCTATTTTTCACTCTCAGTGGCCATACAAAATAAGTCAAAAGTGTGAGTGGAGAGAATAAGTTGACATCTCTCTTTGAAGGGCTGCACTTCAATTTTTCCCAGCCACAAATCTACCTCCTGATCCTAAAAAAAAACATTTAAAACAAAGTCTCCTTTGTGATAACTGGGAGAATCTAAAATGCCACTGTGTCACTGAATGGACTATGTGCTGCTAGTGCATGGTTAATTGCCTCAGGGAATAGTTGACACTGTTATATTACTTAAATGGAGCTAGTGCGTAAATGGAAGCTTATGGAGGAGATCTTGACTGTTTCTGTGTGAAATAAACAATACTATTGATTAGTGAATCATCTTTACGTACTTTTTGATCTGAAATTTAAAAGCAATATTAAAGCATTACATATGTTTTGAGACTGGGCTTTCACGGACAGTCTGAAAAATAAATTATGTATTCAAACAAATATACATATTTGTTTTCTGAGGTTTTTGCGGGTTTTTGTATGTAGGTCTTTGGTTATTTGGGTTTTCTCCCACGTAAAATTGGAAGTGTCTTGGCGACGTTTCGACGAAGTCTCATTCGTCATCTTCAGGCTGGTGCTTTCGGCTTCGTGCTTCTAGGAGCAATGTGTGATTGTAGCTGTTTCCTCCTTTTAACTGCCAGTGGGGGTATGAACTGATTGGATGAGAAGCTTGGCTGTGTTCTGATTGGATGGAGGTGTGTTCTGATTGGTTAGGAGCTTGGCTGTGCTCTGATTGGCTGGGGGGTTGGCTGTGCTCTGATTGGCTGGGGGAGTGTTCTGTTTGGGTGGGGGCTTTGTTGTGCTAACCAATCAGAACACACCTCCGTCCAATCAGAACACAGCCAAGCTCTCATCCAATCAGTTCATACCCCCACTGGCAGTTAAAAGGAGGAAACAGCTACAATCACACATTGCTCCTAGAAGCACGAAGTTGAAGCACCAGCCTGAAGATGACGAATGAGAGTTCGTCGAAACGTCGCCAAGACACTTCCAATTTTAAGTGGGAGAAAACCCGAATAACCAAAGACCTAAATATACATATATATCAATATAGGTAGCATTTATGGTATTAGCATCACAGGAAAGATATAGCAGCATAATTTTTAACAGTTGGATTTAGTTGTTATTGCATGATGTCTTTTCTTGCAATTATTGGTTTTACGCATACCCCCAAATTATGAATTCCCAAACTTAGAACTGCAGTGTCTGCATTTACATTATACTGTATATATTTATTAATTCACAAAATATAGTTGATCCAATTTTCTGCTATCTCCCCTCCCCCACCCCCTACAAAGTAAATGACTAACTCAGTAAACAACCAGCAATTAAATATTGCCTAAAACCGAAAGGAACATATCCCTGGGCAGTTGGTATCATCAAGAAACCAGTTACTGTAATAGCTTCTTAATGGGGGACAGTTATATCAGATAATAAGGCTAAGTAATGCTGTTCAAAACTTTAAAGGGTGGCTTCAGAACAAAGCAGTCTGTTGTTTTCAATGAAGCATCACAACTCTTTATTGCGCAAAATGTTTTGCTGTGTGTCATTTTGACTCCGTATTTCAAGGCACCCAGTAACACAAAAAAGAAGGCAGACAGAGCCATGTAAGGCAAATACTGTTATCTAAGGTGAAGTACAAGGGGTCTTCATCTCTGTGGTGTAAACTGTCTTACTGAAGTGAATTGCAGCCTCTGAGAATATTTCTAGAAAGAGAGAACAATTCATAAGAACCTTGTATAAAATGACAGTGGAGACCATAAATAATTTTGCTTCCTTTAATTTCTACCTGCATTATTTCTAACTGCTCAACACCCAGCTCCCTTAGAAAGTGCTAATTAAAACACTGAAGAAGCTCATCTAATATTTATAGTAGTGGTGGTATTGCACCAGATCATTTTGCAGTGCATGGAGAGCGTCATGAAAAAGGAATTAGATGCAGCATTGCTCTGAGCCCTAGCTAATCCTTCCCTGATTAGCGAGATTCTCATTGCCACCTATTCTGAATGCACTCCTCTCAGGATGTTGATAAAGCCTTTCAGTATTACTAGATGGACTTCCAAGCACAGTGCCAGCTTTTCTATCGAATCAAAGTGAAGCCCTTGGTTCACCTGGTTAAGCTACCCTAATCCTAAATCAGCTTTTAGATTGTCACTTAACAACTCTGAGGTACTCCAGAAGGATCCAGCACAAATCCAGCAGTAAATGAGGCCTACTCTGAGTGAAAATGAACAAACAAAAAAGCTGGGGGTGTGGTGCAAAGATTATATTTCTATATATATCTTTATTTCTTTACTTAAAACTTAGGAAAAAAAAAAACATTTGCACTGAGAATGTCCTCAACCTTCAAGTGCTTGTATACTGAAATCACATGCTAGATGAAATAGCAGATTTTCTACTTTTTTCTTTTTTGGTCTGAGGAATAGCTGGCAGCACTAAACAGTACTAACAACCTGAAAACTATGGTTCATCTGTACGTATTTGCTGACAGTAGCACAACCCTGGGCTGTTTGTCCTATTGATTGATTCAGCCCATGAGTTTTTCTACTTCTAATTAACCTTTATCCCAAAAGCATTATTTTGTAGGAAGAAAAACTGAATATTATATCTATTAGATACCTGGAGCCCTGCAAATCTCAGCCCTCTTTGTTGCCTATTTCAATAAGGGCAAGTTTGAGCATAGCTGCTGGACAATTTCTCCTTTGTAATTAAAGATGCAGAAAGCTAGCCAAGCTGAGCAGAGAACGCTTCATGCAGACATGCAGTAGCATTGTCATGGTTGCTTAGTAACGATTAAACTTCAAGAGATTCTTGCATGGATGAAGAGAAATGCTGGCAGGAGTTTCAAGTGTTCCAAGTTGGGCTTACTATTCATTTGACACATCTGTTTGAAATGAAATGAAAAAAAAAAAAGCAGCTTATCTGCGTTCACAAAGCTTTGAAATCTCACGCCTTAGTGGATAAAATTAAGATATCCTGTTCAGGATTACTGAAAGCTTTGTTTCAAATGGAAAAACAACTTTATGACTCTTATAGATTACATAGATTTAAAATAAAATGACATTAAATACTGCAGTCTTTTGGGGTTGTATATAAACCTTTGGCATTAAGTAAGAATCAATAATCACGTCATGTTCCCAGCACTTACTGGATATAGTTAATAAATAGTATCAGCACAGTTTCGGTTGCAATAATGTATTTATTTATTTATTTGGTAATGTCTCTCTGAAATGAATAAATAGAATTGTATTTTAAAATCCCGTTGATATAAGTGAGATTTAAAGATATGCATATGCTAAAAATATTAAATAAAGAAAAATAGATAGTATCCCCATTTTGGATAATTCTCAGCACATAACAGATTGTTGTAAATTAATTGTACATTTCCAAACTTAAAAGTTCTAAAACCAGTTTTCTGATCCATAACCATCTCTCAATGCAGAATTTTTTATTCAGAGATAAGCCCTTTATTTTGGCATTTTATTACCAAACCTTTTTTTCTAGCTTTAGAATTACTATATTATCAGTATTGCTTAATATTATTATGACAAAATGTATGTTCCTAAGTAAAATAGGGATGTATTGTATATAGTTGATTTCAGATTCTTACTGTATACCTATCATTCCCTTGGTACACATATGTTTCAAACTTTCTGTATTTTACAATGTTGTCAACTGCCTGTATGTTTGGGTTTTAAAATAATACTTTGTTTTGTGTTATTCTTCTAGAATTCAGGTCATAACAACTTGCAACAAAAAAAATCCTCATAGTTGTACAGTATTTATTACATTTTTTTTCCCAGATAACTTGCAAAAAAATCCTCAGAGTTGTACAATATTTATTATAAATACTGTACAACTCTGCGAATTTTTTTGCAAATTATTTGGAAAAAGGTTCTCATGTTCATATCTAAATTCAGATAGATGCCACTTGGAATTAAAACTGATGAACAAATTCAAATCTTCACTCTATTATGAAGTTTCCTGAGAGATAGTGTGGGCTTAAATTTAACAGGAGGAAAAAGACCAAGTATGTCACTTTCAAAATTAAATAAATGAATACATTGACCTCTCAAAATTTAATCTAAAGAGATAAATAAATTGTCTTTCCTGTGTTATTTTTAGAGAACCCTTTTCCCAAACAAAAATAAACATTGATAATATAATTTATTTAGAAGCAAACTTTTAAGTTCATTGAGGCAGTGAACTGAAAGTGTTCTGACCTTGTTTAAAATAGAATCAAGACAAAGAAATAAATGACAACAATGATCAAGAATTAGGCATTTAAAGTAGATAAACTAAGCACCAGTGTAAATTGACGTGTGATAGTTCTCATTTCTCATTTTCACTGATCTAAGTTTATTATTCTTTATCAATAAATTGTTTAGAAATAATACATTTAATACACAAACTCAGTTATATAATGGTTTATTTTATTTTGTGAAAAGTTTGAGCAGCTCAAGGATTAGCCAGCTTTCCCCTACTATGAAGGGTCTGATATAAATCCATGTACTAAGAGCTTAAAGTCTTAATGCTGTTAGAAACTTCCATCAGTCAGTCAGTATGTTAATGAATAAAAAAGTCACTTGCTGATCTGACCTGTTCATTATTCTTTGAACCAATGCCGAAGAGGTGCATCTAACTGCAGAAAACTCTTTCAAGAGCAAAACAGAGACCAATTGGTGGTGACAGCGGCAGCAGTAGTAATAAATCAATAATAACAAAAACAATACCTTGTACAAAAGCTTCCACATGCTGGTTTGAAATAATAAAATAATGAAATGACTGATATTATTTAGTATTCAAGGCTTATTAGATTCCTGGTGACAAAACATGTGTTTTCTTGTGCATTCAAGTTTTACCTGACCTATGTAATGGAACAAGATAGATTACAATGAAATAAAACATAGAATACAAAATATCAGTTCAAAAGAGTAGTTATATCCAATGGAAATGCTAATTAATAGATTAAAGTTTGATCACAGTGATACATGATGACCATTCTCCTAAAGCAAGGTAAAATGGGGACAAAAAGTAACACCCCCGTACATTTCTGTTTGGCAAATAAAAAAAACGCAAACAGAAAGGGCGTTCTTAGAAAGTATCTCTTAGAGTTCTTAATGGCCACAGAGATTCATTGAGGGAGAGGAAACATCCAGGAAGTTTTCATGCATGTCCTTCCTCAACAGATGTTTGATTTCCCAGCTATATATTGCAAACAGTCGGGGAGATGGTCACGGGGAAAATATTTGCAAACCTTTAGAAAAACAAAAAGAGCAGAAAAAGAGCTTTGGAAAGGAGGAAGTATTAGGCAAAGACTCAACTTGCTTATCCCTGACTCACTGGGATAGAAAAGGGAGAGGGAGATGAACACAGACAGACTTGCAAATTATGTTAATACAACCTAAAATAGACGATTTCTCCCCCTGAATTATATCAAGTAAATATCCTTGCTACTAGATTTGCCTGCTTAGAAGGAAGACCTGATATCACCATATCTTCTGCTACCTAATGCCAATACTTCACCCTTTCTTCCATATTAATGCATAATAACAGATGATGAAATGAGCATAAACTTTTAAAGAGATAGGTTAATTCAGTTATCATATTTATGTATTTATATGTTGATTTACTTATTCAATTTCTATACTAAGGCAAAAAACCATCATGATATGTCACGATAAATCATGTGACGCGATCAAGTTCGACACGTATGATTTAGAAGATGATTGTACAATAATATCACCAGAAAACAGTATATAGTACCCATCACACTTTAAGTTGTTATTGTGGTTCCAATTATTATTTCATGTGAATGGATGTCCAGAGAGAAAGGATGGACAGATTCTCTAAAGCATATATAGAAGAACATGTGTCCATCTTGCCTCTTATTGTCAACATGTCTGGCAACATCTGCCAAGGTTCCAACTCTGAGTATGCCAAGGATTGAATCTGGGAATTTTTGTAAGTAAAGCTGTTGGACTAATACAGAGTCACAATTTCTGTTGTTTCATTCACTTCTACTCAGATGGACTTCTTTCCTTTCCAGGAGGGAAGGTGGGAAAAAAAAAACCACATGCTGCATATTGAGCATTTGTTACACATTTTATTTTTAGCTGATATTTATCCTCAAAGATGATGAAGGCTACAGTGTTCCCAAAGAATACTGATTTTTCCCTTGATTGGATGCAGTCTTATTCCTGCCAAAAGGCTTTTCATAAAAGACCAGTCAATCAATCAATCACACACACACACACACACACACACACACACACACACACACACACGAGTGATTCACAAAACAATTCTACTAAATGTTATATAGACATCAGTACTGACTTATGTTTACATGGTCACATGATAGAAGTCATTGACAAAAGGGTCAGGTCAAGGGTGTATCTTGTCCCATTGCATTTGTACCTGAAAAAAACAAGCTAATAAAAGTTATCTTAGTTAATTTTTATAGCTCTATTAGTAAAATTTGGGTTGAGGAGGAAGGCAGAATTGTGATAGATTTAAAAAACAAATAGTATAACCAGACTGCACAAACACAAGAATATATAGGTCACTGGCTAATCAAAGCTGACAGGGACAACAATGGATTGGGAGTGATTGAAGGGCAGAGTTCAAGATATGAGATTAAAACTAAGAGCTTAAGTCCAAACATTTCAAATCAGTTTGGTTGGGAATCCTCCTGGAATGAATGAGTTAGATCTATCGGCTAATAATGGCTTAATTGCCCTCAATATGTCCTGGTTCTTTTTAATTAAATAGCAACAAAAAAAAGTTTGGTCAGGATCAGGGCAAATGAAGAATTAGTTGTAAACTTTTGTTTTCTGTTCAATCGCTCATAATAGTAATAAGAAATGTGAATTGATAAATGTTGTTTTGCTTGCAGTGGCATAGAAATATTTGTAATAAAACATTTTAATAAATGCACTCTGTTCTGAACCTATTATTGATTGCAAAAGGGATGCTTTTATTGGTGCTGTAAGGATGCATGCTGAACCTCAGAACAACTTCCAAGATGATGGAGATTCAACTAACAGTATGGAAGAAAAGTGCTAAAGTACTTGATATCACATTCCAGTTTCCCTTTTTTTTCTTTCTCCAACAGTTGTTTAAACATTAGAATATACCTCATAACATATAGAACATAAAAATAGAATATAGAATATATAATTATAGAATATATAATTATAGAATATATAATTATTTATTTCCCCGAATATCGTATTTTTAGATTCCAAAAATCTTCAACTATGTTTATAAATGTTAGTGACAAATATGTTTATCCTTGTGCCTATCATCTCAATATAATAAAAATAAAGGTGTCCATAGTACTTTGCTATAAAATTGGGTTTTGCAAAATCATGCAAGAGTTGGTTGGTTTCATTATAATTCTATATACCTGCCCATCTTTTGTAATTTTGTAATGTTGTTTTATATTTCTAAAGATTTTTAATCTTACATTTTGTTTTTAATGCTTAATTTTATTGATCAAATTGTTAACTGCCCAGAGCCCCTCTCTAGGGAGACGGGTAGTTAAGAAGTGTGTAATATAAATAAATAAACATTACAAAGAAGCAAGGTTTGTTTGCTGTACAGGAGTATGTACAAAATGACAAAACTAGCATTCAGTCAATTGCTGAATAGTATACACTTCGTGTACATTAATGGTTCCATAGTCAGGTTCTACATTCAGGGCATTTCAACATTAGACCCCATAATAATTCTCACCAATTTATTACACATATGAACAGAAATTAATTCTACAGTTTATGCACATAGAAATGGTTCCTGCTTGGAAACTCTACTGAAAATGTGGACGGGGTGTCCATCAGCTGGGACAAGATTTTTGCCTACTCATGCTTTGTTACCATAAATATCTATTCTGGCTAAAAGTTATCTTCTGATAGCAGGCACCTTTTTATAGCTGAGGCTGTACTTTTAAAAATTATATTTTCAATTTTTGAGGAGTGCTGGCGATACAGCACTGAGAGGTTGATGAAAGGAGATGTTTACCAAGAATCATCTGGGCAGATGCGCCAAAGTCTGGCTCAGTAATTAGGTTATCTGGATGGTGGGTGGGGAGAAGGCATGTGAAAACATTTTCAAATCAATTATTCATTTTTTTACTGAATAAATGCATGACTATTGTTATGTACTGAGCTTAATTGGGAACAGGTGCAGTGAACTGCCCTGAAACAGTCAGCAGACCACGTGGCCTTCTGGGCCAGACTTGCTGTCTGCAAGGACTGACTAGGATGCATTTGAGTGGGAAAATATGTTGCATTTATTGGCTGACAATGCCCCAGAGTGAATGTATAAAAAGGGGCGGAGCCATCTTGTTTCGAGTTCTGTTCAGCCTGGAATAAAGAAGTACCTGTTTGTTACTCCCAGTGCTTTTTTTGTAAAAAAAAAAAAAAAAAAAAAGGTGCTGGAACTCACTCATGTCATACAACCCGCCTTGCCTACCCTACAAGGTTCCATCCCAAAAAGGTGCCGGAACTCCATTCTGGGCGTTCTATGACAAAAAAAGCTCTGGTTACTCCTGCCTCTTCAATGCCTACCAACGCAAGAAACAGAACAACTATATTGTATGGTTCTTTAAGATTATGACTCCATGGATCTAAAAGTCATAATCCACAAACTTGACGATTTTGCCAACCAAAAATGCTTATCCTTTATTTCACTTACTAAATGCTATTGTGTTTTTCTATGAATATGCAATTGGCATCCAATTCTTCCTCTATATTTTCAGTGATGTACGTTGTAATATTTATAAATTGCTATTGAGTCAACATAGTCTCTGAAATGAGATTGTGAGACAACCAGTTTAATGTAATATTTAAGGCATCAGACTAGAAACTGGGAGATCATGAGTTCTAGTCCTGCCTTAGCACAAAGCCAGCAGGGTCACCTCAGACTGGTCATTCTTCCTTAGCTCTAGGCAGGAGGCAATGGCAAACCATTTCTGAAAACTTGCCGAGCAAATTGCAGCAAGAAAACTATAATGTGGTAAAATTAAAGCTGAAGCAAAGTAACTTTCCTTGGAAAAGACTTTGTTAAATCAGTACTCTCTGCATCACCCCCTCTACATTGTCCTTTCACTGTTCATCTCACTAGGTTGCAACTTTTAAGGGCATTGAAAACCCATATCTGCTAATCTCTAAAGACACAGGTAACTTTGCTGACATCAATGTCCTGAATGTTGTAAAAATGCATGGACATAGAATTATTTGCTGACACAGGAAGTAAATGATAAACTACACAGAATTCAATCGTTCAGAACAAATCATACTGGCTGTGCTCCAGGATTTGTTGCTGGTAGTAAGAGTTTGGGAGACAGCTATCTGAAAGTAGATTCTTTTTACCGTTTAGAATGTGTGTTTTTCCTTTGAACAGAGTGGGCTGTTTATTTATCTGTATGTCTGCATAATAGACTGAGACAAGGTAAATCCTCACTTTTCTTTCTTGTCTCTCAGGTATTTTTCCATGCTTTCTTTGTGTAGCCCTGCCTGTTTGATTTTAGTAGGCCCTTTCTTTCCAAACCAATTGGGGAGTAAACAAAGCACATTTGTGTTATGGAAAAAGAGGCAGCTGAACAATAAGCCCAGCAAATAACGCTAATTCCTTTTGGCACTTCTTCTTTTAAACCCTGTGAATTAGAGTAAATGCTTCTTTGAGTCTCAAAACAAACTCCCCCAAACTGCATCATCCTGTTCCCCCAAAAGAGACAAAAAGAAAAGCCCAGCCCCCAAACAATAAAGAAAAGTCTACACAAATACAGACCACAAATATTCAAACTATTTGTCTGTACAGGGATGTAGTGGGAGCGATTATGATAATTAGGAAACTGAGGAAACGTATACTGAATAAACTTTCATTGTTTCTGCAGTTTGTGATAATAGTAATTTCTCAAAATGAGACTTTAACTTTTTGGTCTTATTTAAGGGTACTTGTGAATTCTCTTCAAATTTCTCTCAATGGCATTTTTTTGAAGTTACTTTATTTTTAGACCTGTTTTGTCTTACGCCTCTTTCTGTCTACTGTAGCTTCTCTGGCTGCCCAAATTTTCCATCCTGGGTGGGGAATTTTCTCACAATGTCTTCTGTTGAGATTGAATGGAAGTGTGGAAGCCAAGAAGGCTACAGGCCACTGAAGAGAAAATTGCTCTGGAGAGATTTTTACTGTGGAAGAAATATCAGTTATTTTCTCATTCCTCTTTGCTGATCTTGTAATAAACAAGTTCAAGAAAACTTCACTTATGAAAAATTTGCAGTTCTTCTTTCCTTCTGAAATAAATTTCAAAGGAAAATTAAAACTGAAATAAAAAAATACAATAGCAACTCTCTGCATTAATTTCTGGTGATATTTGTTAACATAAAAATTAATTACAAAGTGAAATGAGAAATATCTTGCTGTTTTTCTCTAGATGGCAGCATCTACCTTATGGTCAATCTTGCAACAGAACACAAATGAATACTCAAGGGATAAAAACAAAGGATAAATAGCTGTTTTGTTTTGAATGCACAATTCATTCAATTGTGTTAAAATATTTGCAGTGCAATCCTAGGTAAATATATTGAATAGTGTCTACTGGATTCAATGAACTATGTATATACATACTTATAAATATACAGAAGCCAGTGTAATATAGTAGTTAACATGCTAGATGTGAATGTGGGAAAGGTTAAGTCCCTATTCAAGCATGAAGTTCACTAGGCTATTTTGGACTGGTCACTCAGCCCAACCTACCACACACAACCATCATGGAAATAAAATCAGAGAAAGCTTCCATGAGTTCTAGGAAAAAAGTGAAATATAATTGCAACAAGCAAATAATAAGATTATATAATCTTAACTAACAAAAGTTTTATACCAGGAATTACAATCTATCAGTGCTTTGCATCCCTGAAGCAGATTCAGGAAGGTTAGGTAACTACATTAACTGCAGTGAATTGGGAAGCTAACATCATTCAAGAATATTATTTCCAAGATTGAATCCTAGGTCTCATTTAATCTTTTTGAATAAACAGCTTTATAACAACTTATCTTCCAGCCTTGAAGACTTCCTTTATACAATAGGGAGAAAAAAGGGTTCAAAATCTCCATCTCATCAGTTTCAACATTTATACTATCTTCCTTTCAATCTTTATCTTCACTTTCCCCTATGGATCTGGAGATGCTATAAGTAGCTTCTTCCCTCCTCCTCCAGTCATGGTAGATTGAAAGACATTCTACTTCTACTTCTGTTTCATCAACTGGATGTGACAAGATTTGCCCTCTTAATTCTTTTCTTTTGGTTACTGATATCAGGAATAAGAAGAATTTCCTTTATTATAATGATCTCCTTTTGAAGGATTTTTTGATTTTCTGGAGTTAATCTCTCTTTTTCTTTTGCTTAATTTTTGTAATTTTTAAGAAGGAGTAAAGATTTTTTTTTTCAAGATGGCTCCAAAGTGTCCAGTAATTCCTACAGCTCCTAAGGTGGTTTCTTCTTCGGTGTTATCATCAGCGCAACAATCTAAATCAATAGCTTCACCCTCTTCCTTGGTACAGTCAACAATGGTGAAGGATTTGCAAGATATGATGGGAAATGTTATATCTCAAATTAGGGGAGAAATGAAAGAGATTTTAGAGGAAAATAATAAGATTTTGAGGCAAGAGATAGTTTTGGCTTTAAAAGGAGTTGCCTCTGTTCTTGAAAAGTTGAACTCTCGTGTAGAAGAGGTAGAAGAAAAAGTGGAATTGATGGAGGGAAAATTTGAAAGCATGGAAAAAGAGATGGAAAATTTTCAAGATGAGATTCTTATGCTTCAATATAGACAAATGGAATATGCTTTAAGAATCAGGGGCTTGAGAGAATCTGTGCAAGGAGATTTGAGAGAGATGGTTGCAAAGGACTTGGCTGTGATTTTGAATAGAGAAAAAGAGGAAATACTTAGTGAAATTGAAAAAACATTTAGAGTTAACTCTGTGGTGGCAGAGCAGAAGAATTTGCCAAGAGATGTGGTAATTTACTTTGGGAAAATATCCCTGCGCAACAAAATTATACAAGCTTTTTATAAGAAGAGGTTTCAAATTGCTTTACAAGATGTTATAATTTTAAAGGAGATCCCATCTAAAATTTTAAGAAGAAGAAGGGAGTTTGCTTTTTTAGCAGATGAACTTAAAAAGAGACGAATCTTGTTCAGATGGGATGTTCCAACTGGAATGGTGGTGAGTTACCTGGGGATACGTTATAGACTTAATACTGTTTCTAAAGCAAAAGACTTTTATACTTCGGTCCTGGGGGTATGTTCATCGCCATCTATTACGTTTAAAGTTTTGAAAGAAAAGAAGGTAGAATTGCAGTCGGAAGAGCTTATACTTATGAAAATTGGGAAATCTCAATTTGAGAGGCCTCAACAAGTTGAGATGGAGGAGCAGAGGACAACTTGTGCAACATATAACTGTAAAGAAAAGGAGCAACAGAAGAAGGTCAAGGAAGCCTCACAAGTATTGGTTTCTGAATCTGCGGGAGAAGTAGGAGTTATAAACTTTTTGGAGCAACCTTTAAGAGTAGAATTGCAGTCTGAAGAGCTTATATTAATGAAAAATGGGAAATCTCAGTTCGAGGGGCCTCAACAAGTTGAGATGAAGGAGCAGAGGACAACTCGTGCAACATATAAACGTAAAGAAAAAGAGCAACAGAAGAAGGAGATTAAGGAAGCCCCACAAGTATTGGTTCCTGCTGCGGGAGAAGCAGGATTTACAAACTTTTGGGAGCTACCTTTAAGGGCAGATTTTAAAGCACTTCTTTCGAGGTTTATGGATAAGAGAGACTGATAAGGAATGTGTTTACTGTGGATGGAATTGGTTATTGGAGAGAAGATTATGGAGATCGAATGAAAATTCTAGATAAGAAGTTTAAGTTTAAGCACTTAGTTTAAGTATTCAAAAGTACTGAGTTTGTGGGAGAAGCAAGATTCACAAACTTTTTGGAGCTACCTTTAAGGGCAGATTTCAAAGTATTTCTTTTGAGGTTTATGGATAAGAGAGATTGATAAGGAATGTGTTTATTGTGGATGGAATTTGTTATTGGTAAAGATTTAAGAATGTATAAGGGAATTTCAATGTTTTAAGTAATGTTTAAATTTGTGTTTTGGAGGGAGTTTATAAAGAATGATGGATAATAATATAAGTATGATATGAAAAGGTTCAGAGTATATTATAATGTGTTTAATGGTTGAGTTTTTTATTTTTTATTATTATTATTATTATTTTTAAGAGAAGATAACTCGTTTAATTAAATGTATTTAGATTTGTTTAGGAACTATACGTTTTTCAAGGTTTTTTTTGTTAGGAGAGAGATTGAGTGAAAATTTTAGATAAGAAGTTTAAGTTTAAAGTACTTAGTTTAAGTATTCAAAAGAGTATTTAGTCTTAATGGTATAATGAATGTTTATATGTTTATTTTTCTGTTTTAGGATAAAGAAAGAGGGAGAGATTAGATTTTATATTTTAGGTATAGACATTTAAAGAAAGTAATGTTTAAATTTGTGTTTTGGAGGGAGTTTATAAAGAATGATGGATAATAATATAAGTATGATATTAGAAAATGTTTAGAGTATATTATAATGTGTTTAATGATTGTAATTATTATTTTTTAGAGAAGATAATCTGTTTAATTTAATGTATTTAGATTTGCTTAGGATTTATATGTGTTTTAAGTTTTTTTTTAAATTTTTTTAATTAAGCCTGTACTCAACTCTGGGAAGGTTGGGGGAGGGTATGGGAGGTCTGGGGAGGGGGGCGAGGGTATGGGAGGGTGGGAGGGTCTGGGGAAAGGATTTGTTTTGTAAAATTTAAAAACTTTCAATAAAAAAAAAAGAATTTCCATTTCTTCTATAGTTGGAATTGGAACAAATTCTCTCCTATCCCATCCCATCCCATCCCATTCCATCCCATTCCATCCCATCCCATCCCAAATCAGTCAATTGTCAGCTTGAATCTTGGTAGGATCTACCATACTTTTGAGAAGAGGTTGCCAGTGTTGAAAAGTATCTTTGATGGCATAAAGCTGTTAGTAGTGATTGAAAAAAAAGCCCAATGAATGAACTGTTGTCAAACAATAGAGGAGATTGTGAAATTACGCTGCCCAAGATGAAACCGGAAGCATTAGCCTGAACCACAAAGAGGAATGAGACTAAGGCCTCTTAAATTTCAGAAGTTCATCTTTCTTGAAGAGATGAGTATGAGATGCAGCAAATTTATGAATAAATTTATATTAAAACTGGCAAAGTCCATAACTCTAGTTGAGTCCATCACAGGACTAGTAGAAAAGAGGAGACCAAGACACAATAAATTCAGATTTAGCTGAATTCATTTGAATTTCTTCTGAAGAGATGAAGTAATCCAATGCCAGTAGACCAAAGGAGTGCTTTTTAAGCTTAGAATACAGGTAGTCATATAAAGGTGCTGAAAGAATGTCTAAACCTGTTCAGTGTGGAGCGTGTCAGATTTGATAAGCAATTTGTTCAAATAAACAATAAAATTATCTAAGATATTAAAATGTTTCATGAAGACTACTGTAAGAGGCTTGATGTCAATCTGAATGGTGTTACTATATAAAGTCCCCATAACAAATATTAAAGGCAATTATTATTATTATTTACTGTGGTGATAATAATAAATCATTCACAAAAGGTACAGATAATACATTTTCCCCCTAATTCTCAGTAATTGTACACCCATTATTTTCTCAAGAACCTTTCCCAAGGACAGGAGATCAGAGACTAGAGGATAGTTGTAAATGATGTGCCTCTTCAATGTAAATGAAAGTTGAAGCTAAATAAGATTGCAAGCATCTCAATTAATGTTGATGATGTTGAGGACAAGTTTACTATGCTTAGAAATAGATTATAAACATAAGAGCTGACTATCAATACCCTGAATGTAAAGTGGGGTATCAAAAGAGTTGTTTAAGCAAAGGTTAAGATGGAGGTTCCTGTGAAGTTACAAATGACATCAGAATCTATTAAGGCCTAGAGATATATTTCTGGGACTTTTGGGTCTGTAATAAATACAGCATTTGAATAAACACCAGTGAAATGTATCAAATTTCTGAATTTCCTATTCTCCTTTGGAGATTGAGCCACACACATGTTTGATAGGTTAGGGCATTTGCTTACCATGTGCTTCCTTTGCTTTCAGATGTGACACTTAACTAAATATCCTTAGCAAGACACTCACAAAATAACCAGGTTCTCCACAATAGAAACATAGATATTGCATGCCCTGATAGTTTTGCTTGCTTTGTTTGTCCTAGCTAGTGTAGTAAAAGAAAGGAACAAAAGAAAATACTGGTGTCTTCTTCTCTCATTCATACTTTACTATACTCCTTTGAATTTTCCACGAACACCCAAGCAATGATGGATTATCATGGCCAATCACTCAACCTGCTGAGAGAGTTCATCCGTCAGTGATGATACTGACATTAGTCAGTTAAGCTATTTGCATTCTAGCACAAATGCTGAGCTATTGACTGAAAATCAGATGTATACTTTTACTCAAAATATGTACTTTTCACAGGTGGAAAAAAAATTGCTGTTACTGGTCATTTATTTAATAGGATTATTGACTATGGTCTTCGGGAATACTACAAAGTTGCTGATAAAGTCTGATTTGCTGTGTACCAGAAAAGGGAGCTATCTACTCTGCATATTCCAATCTCATCTGGCTAATTATAAAGTCTACTTGAGAACAATTGATGATCAAATCCTTTGGTTTGGGGGAAATGTATAATTCACACTGAATGACATAGTAATACTGTAAATTTGCCTAGATTATTATCATATGTTGGGTTGAGAAATAGGTGTTAGAGAATTGCTGCTATTATGGCTGAAGCTTCTTGAGCAGGAGGATATAGTGGAGCTGCTGCTTATTAAGGCACAATTCTTTTCCCCTTTTGGGATAGCTAATATCTAGATTAACTGGTTGATCTGCTCCTGGAGAAAACTCTAGCAATCTGATCAATAGTCAAGAGCAGTACAGCCATTGCTTAATGTCAGCGTTGGAGCCTACATTGATGAGAGCACCATGTACAATGATTAGATTCTCTCCCTGCTCTTCAGCAATTAAAAATAAAAATGTATAACAACATTTTATATATAAGGTTTGAATTCTGGTATCTTCTCATTTTTTTTTTGCTATTTTGAAGGTTTTTATATCTGTTATTCATTTACAAAATAGTATTTATAATACGAGGATCAGAGATTCCTACTTCACCAGTTTCAAGCCTTAGCTTAATTCAGTGCTGATTGCTTCTGACTGCATGGCCTTGGGTGTGTGAGAATTCCAAGAGTTGTACTTCCAAAATTTGAACAGGGATACAGATTAGGGCAGGATACATTAGAACAGTGATGGCGAACCTTTTAGAGACGAGTGCCCAAAAACTGGCCCTGCACTTGCTTCACCCTCTGTCCCACCCCCACCCTGCCCCACCCTGCCTGCCCGTAGGGCCACTCACTGCCTCCAGGGCCCGCTGCAGATCTCCCAGCCAGCCCAGCAGTGCTATGGCGGCCACACCCTCTGCACATGGCCCGCAGCATCAACTGTGCACGTTGGGGTGTGAGGGAAGAGTCTTGTCTATGCTGCCTGGCTGCCATGTCCTTGGCTGCACTGCTCCGTGTGGGCCATGCTCAGGGGTGACTCTCCTCCAGGGAGGCTGCTGGTGAGGGGGTTGCAGATGGAGGCAAGGCTGGGGCAACAGCATGTGTGCCCACAGAGAGGGCTCCAAATGCCGCCTCTGGCACCTGTGCCATAGGTTCGCCACCACTGCATTAGAACAACAAAGTCTGTATATTGCTTTCTCTTCCTTCCTCTCTTCACAACAAATTGTTCAGATCCTGAATCCCAAAGAATTTCTGCAAGACAAAAGAAATTTCGATAGGAAGGAGCGAAACAGTTTTCCTGAATTCCTGTGCATTTTTGTGTCTTTTGCCCTGACATGATTTCTATATTGGAATTAAAATTCCCTATCATAGATTCCCTATCATAGATAAGAAATGGAGGTAGTGACAGATTTTATTTTTCTGGGCTCCAAGATCACCTCAGATGGGGATTGCAGCCAAGAAATTAAAAGACGCTTGCTCCTGGGGAGGAAAGCTATGGCAAATCTAGACAGCATACTAAAAAGCAGAGACATCACCCTGCCAACAAAAGTGCGTATAGTCCAGGCCATGGTTTTCCCAGTTGCAATGTATGGCTGTGAAAGTTGGACCATAAGAAAGGCTGAGCGCCAAAAATTGAGGCCTTTGAACTATGGTGCTGGAGAAGACTCCTGCGAGTCCCTTGGACTGCAAGGCGTTCAAACCGGTCAGTCCTAGAAGAGATCAACCCCGACTGCTCTTTAGAAGGCCAGATCCTGAAGTTGAAACTCAAATACTTTGGCCACCTAATGAGAAGGAAGGACTCACTGGAGAAGGGCCTAATGCTGGGAAAGATTGAGGGCAATAGAAGAAGGGGACGACAGAGAATGAGATGGCTGGATGGAGTCACTGAAGCAGTAGGTGTGAACTTAAATGGACTCCAGAAGATGGTAGAGGACAGGAAGACCTGGAGGAACATTGTCCATGGGGTCGCAATGGGTCGGACACGACTTTGCAATTAACAACAACAACAACATCATAGATAACAGTAGTATTGATGGGCAAATCTATAGTAGTGACGGGATATTTGCTCTCAGATTTCTGTGAAATAATACTGTTGACTTAGGTTCAGAATTTTGGATTTAGCAAAGAAGGGTTAATACTGTAGATTATTTGGGGAAAATAACTCCATATAAACCAGTTATTGGAAACTTTTGACCTAAGAAAACAGATATAAAACATTTATAAAAGAAGAAGGGACTTCCCAGTCAAGAATGATATCTCTCTGTGTGTTTTGAAAAGGTGAAGAATAAAGGATAAATTACAGTTTATGAGTGAGATAGGGAACAGAAGTTGCAAGAACTGATAGCTGATAGCTTATAAATTAGAATTTGCAGGAGTATATCTTAAGACATCCTACAGTGAAGATCTATCAGAGTTGATATCTGTTCTATATTCTTATATTTTAAAAATAACTAGCATACTATTGGATACCATACATTTCAAGTGATCTCCTTCCAGCGTGTTGTGGTTATTTCACTTAAGCATGTTTTTTTGCCTAACCCTAATATGGAGGTTAAACCTAATTTGGGGATTAACCCTAATATGACAGTTCTTCTTAATAAGAAGGAAGTACTTCCAAGTACATTTTGCCAATCCCTTAAGCTTTGTTTCTGAATTCTTTTCTGTCAGATATATTCATCAATATTGGCACTATGATCGGAGAGAAACATAATCATATCTAGCTCACTTTTAAAACAGAATGTCTAACAGCCACAAATATCATGCAAAATTCATAGACTTTTCTAAAGAACTAAAGCAGACTGCAATTATAGCAAGAAAGGAACAGAGATCGAGTGAGTGAGAAAGACAAAATGGTCCCTGGACTCAAAGACAGGAAATTGTTCTGAAGCACCCCACTCCTTCGAAATAACAAATACCTGTATAAATGAGTTGTGTGACTCAACTTGGTCATGCTGTTCATAATGTCAGAAAAGAAACAAACCATTCTCAAGCCAAGAGGAACAGAAGGGTCATGTTTAATATAATAATAAAGTAATCCATAGGCATTAAAACAAATGGCATGCTCCAGATATACTTTCAAAGAGCAAAAGAGTTATCATATTGAAATCAGATGCCATATACACCACATATAATTTCTTTGTATTCTTTTTTTCCCCTAGCTTTGGAGATACATCTGTTTCTTCTCCCTCTGTTGATATGATCCAGTTAAATTCAAGCTTTGGAGACACTTGCATGAAACATTCAAGATTACTTGATTTTTCAGAGCATAAATCTCATGACTAGCCTCACTATGTAGGTTTATGGTATGAGGTAATTTTTCCAATGAAACATTATTTCTGCATTTGCAGCTATCTTGAGACCGTGGGCAAACATTATACTGTCAAAATTGATCTCCATAAAACACACCAAACAATTGTTTCTGCAGAACACTGATGAGAGACAGAAACAAAGACAAAAAAAAAAAAAAAATCTGCCCATCATTGAAAGTTCAACTTTTGCTACTAAAATTAAATTTAAATTAAAGAAATAAAATAACCACAAATTCATGAGAAGTGCATTTATTTAAAAACCTTATTTAGGATGTGTATGTTTATTCAATTCATATGGCTGCCCAACTGAAATACATGACTTTGGGTAGGTAACAACAGTTTTAAGCTTATATTAAAACAAAACAAAAACCAAAATAAAACAAAATTCAGAAATGTCAATAGATAAATTGAGAGTCTCAGGAATCTTTAGAGATAAATCAATGTTCTAGGTTATATGATGACATCTGAGTCAAATCCTGGTTGTTGTTTAGTCACTAAGTCATGTCCAACTCTTTGTGACCCTATGGACCATAGCATGCCAGCCCTCCCTCCATCTTCCTCCGTCTCCCAGAGTTTGCCCAAATTCATATCTATGACACTAACTAACCATTTCATCATCAGGTTATCAGTCCCTAATTTGATTCTTTCAAAATGAGCAACATTGGGTTTTGACTTGTGAAATGTATAAGATTCAAAGGACTTTTACTCAATTTCCAATGAAGAACATTCAATTAAATAGAAGATTCAAAAGAACTACTCATTTTGAATCTTCTATTTAATTGAATGTTCTTCATTGACTCCCAATTGACTTCTGAGTACAAATCAAGTGCTAGTTGTTACTTATGAAGCCCTTCATGGCATAAGATCTAGTTATTTAAGGGAACTGCCTGTGTTTAATCATTTCTGCCCACCCAGTACATCTGAGAAGAGTTGGGATGCACAAAGTGCCCTAAATTTAACATTGCCTTGTGGTATCAAGGAAGCACGCTTTCTTTGTTGCTTTCCTTCCCCTTTGGAGAAGCACCTCACCCCCTTACCTCTGAGATATGTATGGTGTTCTCACTGCTGGGTTTCTGGGAGTCCATAAAAACATCCTGGGAATAATCTGAGCCGAGGTGGCGCAGCAGTTAGAGTGCAGTACTACAGGCCACTTTAGCTGCCTGTGTTCAGCAGGTCAGTGGTTCAAATCTCACCGGCTCAAGGTTGACTCACCTTCCATCCTTCCGGGGTAGGTAAAATGAGGACCCAGATTGTTGGGGGCAATGTAAATATATATATACATTGCTTACTGGTGTACACCGCTTAGAGAGTGCTTGTACTTAAAGCAGTATATAAGTCTCATAAATAAATGAATAAATGAATAAATAAATAAATAATGTATCTGTGAGGCCCCTGTATGGTAGTTTTTATTTGATTTTGTAAGCCTAGAGTTTTCCAAAATGGGTGGCCATAATAAATATGATAAAACAAGTAATTAGAAAATATAGCATTGTTGTAGAAGTGTATAAAATGACTACTTTGGCTCTCTACATTATTTGTGCAAAGTAGGAACACTGGAAATTTGGTAGCAAATTACTGTGAGTAATTGCCAGTTTATTTTTTGGCCTGCACATTCCTATATACAGATCACATAGAATTAATACTGTGCAGCTAACTAAAATATAGTTTGATTTTTACGTGTTAAAGATCAGACAACATAAACTGTTAACTGGGGAAAAGTAAGGCAAAACAAGAAGAGAGAATGACATAAACAACAGGTAAGCGTTTACATTTTTTCTCTCTATGTCTATTAAATGGCATAGAACTTTCCAGAGCCACTGATAACAATATTGGGATATTAGCATGGACAATCCCTAAGAGAGAGACCTCTGGTTATTCCAGCTTTAAGCCTTTTGTGTATATAATGATACTAGAGCTGGAAAGTAGTAAACCAGGTAATTCCTCATCTATTTTGTATCATGAAAAAATGATTTGGTAGATTGGAATGATGCATGCAACACTTTCATTGCAAATATCTGAGAGAAAGCAGCTTTCACAAATAAGAGAGAGTTAGTGTAATAAAGATACATGGTTGGAGCTTCTTGTCTGGACTGTCTCAAGGTGTTGGGTTTGGGTTTTTTTAAAAATCATATTTGTGTACCATATACTTCTGTGTATTAGTATATAACCTGTGTTCTAGTCAACACACAGTGAAACGATTATAAAAAGCATGAATACAAAATATCATAAAACATTAAAAACAATACATTATTTTAAAAAGTTGAAACAAATACTGAATTATAATATAACAAACATTCAGAAGATAGAAGATAAGTACACAAAATTTCTTCGATATGGGGAAAAGTCTAGAGAGTAAGAGTGTGTTTTTAAAGTCTACTTGAAGCATCCCTGACATGAAGTGAATTGATCTCTCTCTCTCTCTCTCTCTCTCTCTCTCTCTCTCTCTCCCCAATGTATGACAGAAAGAAAAATTTCAATACTCTGGAGTCACCACTAAGAATATCCTGTTTAGTGAATTTCAGGCAAGTCTCCTTCCATTCCAACACACTTAATAATTGTTTGGAATGCGGTATATGAATTGAAGCCATTCTTCTATGACCATTTAGGCTTAAAATTAAAATAAGCTGTTAAAATAAGCCATTACCTGTTGATCCGCTGATTGAAATTATAAGGCCATCATTTACTTTTTCTCTCCCTTTCTCTATCTCTTAACTGTCTACCACACCTCAAAAGATGCCTCTTTGAAAAAAGGTTTCTAATCCCCTGGGAGAGCTTTTAGTAGGAGTAGAACTGGAAAGAACAGGTGGCTGAAAAGATCCAGCCCTCACTTTGGAACTCAGTTTATTTTTACATTCCCTGCTTCTTTTAAGTAGTTGAGATTTTGCCCTGACAAAATGAGTTGTAGAGATTTACAAGCTTAGAAATCATTTTTTAAAAAATAAAAACAATATCAGAGAAGTAACATTTCTGAGTCTCTAAGTTTTACTAATGAAAATAAAATTATCTTGTATGCCTACTACCTTAGTTGTACATTGCTGTCTGCATTTTTATACTTATGTTTAAAGTGTACGCAGAAAGTTACTGAGCATCTTCTCAGAAACAAGGACTTGGAACACACACACACACACCAGCAACTCAGGTCATCACCAGAAGGGAAGGATCTACAACAACTGCAACTTCAGACCATAAGGAATGATATTTGATGTGAGTAACTATGAAAGCAGGAACTCACTGGCTAGACAGGACTCTAGAGATAAAAGAATCTCTTTGAAATAATACAACCAGTGCTTTTTTTGTAAAAAAAAAAAAAAAGTGCCGGAACTCACACACGTCATACAACCCACCTTGCCTACCCTACAAGGTTCCATCCAAAAAAGGTGCTGGAACTCTATTCTGGGCATTCTATGACAAAAAAAGCCCTGAATACAACTATATAAAAGTGAAAGTTTTCCAATAGCTCATTTAAATTTTTATTCTTTTGAACAATAGGTAAATAAAGGTTTCTTTTAAACAAACATAATTTAGTAAAAAAGCAAATAAGAATAAACAATATATAAATAAGAACATTAATAATAAAAATGTTACAGGTGGAGGAAAAGGACATATGTTTAATTCTTATCCCATCTGATCATTTCAAGAACAGAACAAAACCATATTGGCAACTTTATCAGAGTGTAGTTGTCCACTTAGTTGAGGCAGCTCTTCACCACATTCAACTGCATTTAGGTTGAACAGTGAACTTTCTTTAGGCAAGGAACAAAACAGTCCTGCACCATCATTAACTCATACAGCCCAAAAAGATTGTTAAATTTGTGATGTTCATAAACTAAGGAGGGAATAAACATTTGAGGTGTCTTTTTCTCCATCTGGGCTGGGAACTCTTTTTCAGCAATTACAAGAAAGATAAATGTAGCATAAAATAAATTAGCAAACTATTTTGAAAAGCTGTACAAAATTCATGAGCTGCTCAAATTTGCTCAAATAACTCCTTCCCTCTTATGTTAAGGGCAGTTTGATAGCTGTGTAGAAATCACAAGGAGGCAGACTTTCTTTGCCCTTAATTTCAAAAATACAGGTATCCTCTACTTACAACAGTTCTTTTAGTGACTGTTTGAAGTTACAACAGCACTGGAAAAAGTGACTTATAACTGTTTTTTACATTTATGTCCATTGCAGCATCCCCATGGTCACGTGATCAAAATTACAAGGGCAATTCGGGCATAAATCTCTGTTTGGTTATCAATGACAGACACTCATAGATACAGAACTTTTTTTATACACATTAAAAAGTATAACATTACATTACTTTTTGACATAATCACCATTCAAATTGAGGCATTTGTCATAACGTCTTACGAGTTTTGAAATTCCTTAGTAGTAATTGTTCGGTGCCAAATCTGGGCTATAGGGGTGGGGATGATCAAAAATATCCCAACGGAACTGCTTCAAAAATTCTTGGGTGCGTCTAGTGGTGTGCAGGTGATCAACCGTGAACCAACACCACACCAGAAGTCAGCATGCCCAGACACTTGTTACAGATGGCTTGTCTGAGTTTTCATAATGTTTCACAGTAGAGTGTGGTCAAACCACACTCCATGAACTCAGATGAGTGATCCATAACAAGTCTTGGGGCATGCTGATTTCCAGTGTGTGGTGTTGGTTCACAATAATGCTCGCCTACACACCGCTAGAGGCACCCAAGAACTTTTGAAGCAGTTCTGTTGGGATGTTTTTGATCACCCCCCCATAGTCCAGATTTGGCGCCGAGTGACTATTACTAAGGAATGTAAGACATTATGACAATTTGAATAGTGATTATGTCAAAAAGAAATGTAATGTTGTAGTTTTCTAATGTATATAATAAATGTTCTGTACCTGCGAGGGCCTGTCATTGATAATGAAATGGAGGTTTATTTCTGAATTGCCCTTGTAAGATGCTTGGCAACTGACGATTGCAGTGTTCCAGTGTTCCAGGATCATGTGATCACCTTTTGCGATCAACGGACAAGTAAAGTCAATGGGAAACCAGATTCATTTAACAGCTGTGCTACTAATTTAACAATTGCCATGATTTACTTAACAACTCTGGCAAGAAAGTTTGTAAAATGGGGCAAAACCCACTTAACTGTCTCACTTAGCAACAGAAATTTTGGGATCAATTATAGATGTGTATTGACAAAAAGGAAATTATTATTTAAGCTGCAAAGATCATGTCTTATGTTCTTCTCTTCAGTCAAGAAATTGCTTGCTAACTCTCGCAATCAAAAGGAATTGATTATTTTAAAAAGCCTTGTTGAATCTCATGCCTACCACAAATAAAGTTCATTCTAATAATGTGGAGTGGGTTGGAAAGGCTCTTTAATTTGTTTGCAGAGACAAATAAGCAATTGTAGAAGGAAAAAAGTTGCTGAAGATTTTTTGTGATGAAATGTCTGCTAAATTTTGTGACACTGTCTGCTAAATCCCTATAATTAGCATGGCCCTTTCTAGGCAAATGTCATGGGGGTATTTGATGAAACAGGGCATGAACTCTCAAGTAACACTCAGGGGGTCTGTAATGCTAGGCTGTGTGACTTTTGGAATTCAACTACTAGATAGGCTTCCCTTATCTAGAAAACACAAGGGAGAAAGGCATTTGTCCAGTCTAATGATCCTTGTTAACAGAATTGTGTCCCTTCATTATGGATGCTGTCCCCCGCTCATCAAAGAAAAGCATTATTGAGATAACTAAATAATATATCAGTATGGTGTAGCTACATCCTATTTCAGGTTTGATGTTTTTTTATTTGTGCAAAGAAAATACTAGAGGGTATATAAGGAAAGAATTTAAGTTCTTACAGCAGAATTCAGAGATTAGATTCTGTTTTAGAGAAATCCATCAGAGTAGAATGCTGAATTTTGTATGTTTTTATTCAGTTGGAATATCAAGTGGTGGTGGGGATGCATGTAAGATTTACCCACTCCACCGAAGTATAGAAATGCAGGTCCAGAATAAGGACATCACATTCAGGCAAGCACTGACAGCCCTAAAACAGCAAATGCTTAATACTGATACTTTTATTTGGTTAATTTGGGAGTGTGGTGTGGTGATACAAAAAGTTATGGAACTGCTGCATCTTCTTTTAGGATTAGAGAAACATCTTTCTATACCACTGCATTTATCAATTCCTGTTCTTTGCAAACTGGAGGCAACATCTGGAAAGGAGTGCATCAAATACATGCTTGAGGTGCTAGTCAGAAGAACATTTAGATACATCAACCCATCAGAATAAAGATGAACAAAGATGAATAACTTGAGAACAGCAACTGATCTTGGGCACAGGGTAGGAAAGAATCAAATGAATGCAAACAGTTTTTTGAATGATTTATTAAAACTATGCATTTTTTCATTAACCCAATAATGAAATAAAATAAATATAATAATAAATAAATGAAATAAAATGTATTCATTACATTTTCCAAGGCATTACTGGAATAGCATGCTATACTGCTGATTAAACATATAGTTAAGTACAAAGAGAAAAGAGGAGACTTACAATAAATCACTATTTGTATTTTTTTTTCTTGCAGAGGATTTCAATATTTATGATCTTTGGGGATGATTGTGGCATATTTAAAAGTAGATTTCCCTGATGGATTTCCCTAAAATAACCTGATAAACAGAACTTGCACAAAAGTTTATACGGGAATGTGCCATGTATTGGAGTGAAATTTTGACATAAATACTTGGGCAAATGATAGTCAAGACAAATGTTGAAAAATACTGGTTTTGTAATATTAAGGACTTGTTCTATGATTAAATGTAAACTTAAAGCAAACAAATACTCTGGATTTATGAAATACAATGTGATTATCCTCGTGTCCAATCTTCCAGATATGTTGGATAGTTTGGGATTAAAATATCACAAAGTAACATTTTAATTTGAAAGCCATTGCATGTCTCATATCAACACAGCAGTGGCAGAACTTATTTGAAAGCCCTTTTTATTCCATGTACTTGAAGTTGCTACTTGAGCAGAGTAAAGCAATCAAATGATGCATATATGCCAAACATCTTCTGCTAAAAAAGCTGGCAGCTAAGATTGTGATGGCAAAAATCAGATCCTTTGGGGTTTATATGTCCTAGATTTTCCGAATAATTTCCTCAGGCTCAAAAGTGCTTAGAGACAAATGACATGTTAATTAGTTTAGTGATGCACTATTGTCTTTCTTTCTTTCTTTCTTTCTTTCTTTCTTTCTTTCTTTCTTTCTTTCTTTCTTTCTTTCTTTCTTTCTTTCTTTCTTTCTTTCTTTCTTGTTAAGGTTGGATTGGAACCCGAGCAATCAGAGAGAAGGGGTTTAATTTCTTCCTCCAGTCTTATTTCATTCCCACCAATTATTCTATGGAATCCAATTGGAGAAGACTGTCTTTTATATATCTGAATCCCCAAACTGTTTAAGATTATGTTGGTTTACAATAAATCAACCATAACTGCTTGTTTTTTTCAGAGCTACCAAAACATTTGGTATAAATCATGCATTAAGTCATTTCCTCATAAGCCAGATGTTCAAATGGATTGATGTTACACACTTCTTTTCAATGAAGTGATGGGATCAACAGATAATTTATTGCTTAGGTTACATCTTTGAATTACTGCTTAACCTTCTTTATATTATAAAGGGATGGTATATTGAAGGGAAAATGGAAATTACTAATGGCCAAAACAAGAAGACACAAACATACTTTATTATACTTTGTCATGCATTATGCATTTTTGAAAAAGGAAATAAATGAATAGTCCTACTTGAATCATATAATTTAATAAAATCATGGTTCTGGATACTGAGAAACAGAATTAATAATTGTAATATTTATTTTATTCTTCTGGATGAATGACTTGTAGTCATTAAATTGTAATGCTCATATGTTTTTAAAAGAGAAGCAGGTATGAAGCTTTCTGATAATGGAAACCTTGAGTTCTTTATGAGCAAATGTTACCAATTTAATATTAGATGCTTTTTGCAAGCTTTTTGCAATCTATTCCTTAGGGAAGAGATAAGAGGTCTTGTGCATACAGTCAAGATTGGATAAACTGTCTACTGCTTCAGCCAGAACATATTTTTGTTTCAAACATGTTTGTGCATATTTAACAAAGATTAGAACATGGATAGATAAAATTTAATAGATGTGAAATTGGTAAAAAATGGGTAATGTTTGTTGAGAGCTAAAATAGCAGTGTACAAGAATGTGCTTCTGACCATTTTATTATTTGGAAATGAATGTTGGATGCAAATATAAAAATACACTGAATGCAGTGGGAATAGGGTACTTAATAAATGTCTGCCATAAAATCTGAATGGGCAATGAATGAATGTGGATGAATGACTACAAAAGTGACCAGCCAGAATATAAATCCTTCCATTCCCCACCATCCAGTCAGAGCTGAAGAAGCTTCTTGGAGGAGAAGCAAAACGTCTTCAAAGAAAAACAAGGAAGTCCATTTGCCTTTTGAAAAAGCGTCTTTTGGACAACCATGATCTGGATCTCCATAGACATTCAGCCAGTAGGAAATCAAGAATGTTGAGGCAGAGATAATGAATAAGGATTGAATAACAAACAAATATATAAAAGAAAAATGGATAACTTGAGAGAAGGAAATGTAAGAGTAAGCTGGATAGAATTCAGGAGATCTCTCAAAAGAAACAGGTGACAGGTTTGAAGAAAAAAGGCAGCGTTGAAAACAAAATATGTCTATAACGGATCAAGGATGGTTTTCAGGGACAGAAAGGTATGAAGAAGTATAGTAAGCAATGTTGGTGTAAGGTCTATTTAACTATATTTCCTTTTCTTATAACATGTATTATTTTTATTTACTCTTTTTAAAATCAATTCTATGTATTTTATAATGCTATTTTTTCTGAAGGACATAACATAATGGTTATTTATGTAGCTTTAGTCCTAGGGAATCCAGAGTCTTCCTAGATTTTAAGGCTGAAGCATGTATACTTCTGATGGTATCAAAATTCCTTGGCACACCTTTAAAAATGCATCTCTCCTTCTCTTCTTCTCTCACTGAAAATATGATAGTTGCATTAACAAGGAATGTATATTTGTACTTCTGTAGGATGGATATGAACTTGGAAAAAAGGAATACTGCAGATAACACATGTTAAAATAAAGTTGTCACCCAGCAGTCAATTTATTTTCTGTGCCTCTCAAGGATTTATTTATTCTAGAATTCCACCTCATTTTTTTTCATTGACCTTTTTTTCACCTGGTATTCAAGTTAGAGTTTTATGAGGAGGAAGATTCTATGAAATTGTCTATCTTTTTGCTGTGCTGTTTCACAGTCAAGCTTTTGTGGAAATGTATCTGTGAAACTTTTGGAGGTTAGTTGGCTAGCTTTTCTTTTTATCCACAAAACCCCATAGTACTTGCAGAACATATTAACTTACTCTGATGTGATTTTACAAAAATCCAGCTGAAGAAAGAAATATGATTATTGCCACTCATATATTTACTCCAACATTTATTTGCTTATAAAGTAAGAAACAGCATTATGTCTATAAATATTTGCTTGGAAGTAATTGCTCCTAAGACCTATGGATTTTTTATTTGCCAGTAAATGCCACTGAAAACTATGGAATTTATTTTTTGAATAGTTATATTTCTTACAATGCATGATTCTGTTTCAAGAATTACAACAGCATTTCTAATGGTTTTGTTTTATTTCCTATGATCTTTGGCATTTTAAATTTGTACCTTCAAGGAATAATTGACTTTTGGGGCAGAGAGGAACTTGCATCATTCATTGTTGAATATCTTTTAGATACAATAGGGGAAAATATCCTTAGGAGCTATTTAGAGCTTCTTAAATAAAGAATATTTGTGTCAGCTAAGAGAATTCACCAAAAATATTTTCATTTTAGAGCAGGATTGAAAAGCTTAATTTGTATTTTTTATACTTACCACAGACTGCCAGAATAATAAATTATTTTCCCTCCCTCTTTCTCCACTGTGGTGAGTATTTACTCAGTCATCAGTGCAATAGTACATTTTGAGTTATTAATTTTCCCCTTATTTGGATTTATTTTGAAAATTCTCATAAACTATTCAAAGTTAAAAAGTGTACCTGGAGAAATTCATGTTAAAAACATTATTTTTCTATAGTGTTTGTCATTGATATTGGCTGAAATGGCACCCTTTAAATACAAAAAGCAGTCATCAAGGGAAAAATGAAATTATCAATTATTAACATTGGACAGCTGTAACAGTTTTTTTTATTGGTAAACTAAAATTTAGTTAGCAGCCATATTTCAAAGGTCTGGGGAACTGACATCAATCCAGGAGCTATATTCAATTTTATAATAGCTATGGCAGAGCATGTGATATTAAAGGCCAATCTTTAAACTCATACCTGCTTAAAGACATGTCCCGCATGTTGATACCATCCATTTCTTTCTTCAGGAAGACATGACAAACCATTATTCTCCATCCCTTTTTGCACTCAAAAAAGCCACCCCCCTCAATTAAGGTTAAAGCAGGGATCCATTACTCTGCATTTGTATGCATTTCACCATTATATATACATTATATTGTACACATTATCTCAATTCACCAAACTAGCAGGAAACTGATAAATGAGAATATTTGTATGTCAGAGTTCAACTACAAGGTCAACTCTCTAAGCGTGGTTGTTTTCTTGCAGACATTTCATTACCAAACTATATAATATCATCAATAGGAGTGGAGTTTAATGAAACATCTGCAAGAAAACAACCAACCTTAAAGAGCACTAAACAAATCTTTCTTTTTCCTTTAATCACCTTGACAGCGCCTTCTGCTTGAGAAGGCATACCAAGATTGAACCAACAACAATCATTCCTTGGTGCACATTAAATTTAATTTGTTATTTTCATTGTTCAAGTATTTAAATCAGAGGATGAGAAATCCAAGGGCTAGTGACAATTTTAATCCAATGTTTTAAAATATAAGTTTAATATTATTAAACTATTAAAAATAAATAACAAACACAATGTTAGAAAAATAACAATTTCAAATTATTAAAATTAATGGAACTGCCAAGTTAACCAAATAAAATCTGACTTGAATTGTAAATGGATAAGGTTCTATCAAACTATTTATGGGCAAAATGAGATAGCAGCTTTATCAATATTTGCTTTTCTTTTCTTTTCTTTTTTTACTGTTTCTCTCTGTCAGTTCAAATTACCTGGAATTTTTACCAGGAAGAATGGAATAACATTAACTATTAGAAGAGTACACACAGTTTTAATGAAAAATGATGCCAGTATTTCATGAAATCAAAATAAGATCTTTCTGTAAATTTTTCACACTGACTACATAAAACCATTTTGAGTCAGATTCCCATATTAAGTAGTGAATGGACTATGCAGAAATCAATTTGTTTTTACTTTCAATTGGTTGTTTCTAGAAAGGGTGCCTCAGAAAATTGCAAAGTATCATAAAAAGAAAGCTACACATTTTCTCAAGGACAACCACAGGTGTTAAAATTGAAGCTTCAGAAATTCAGAATTAATTCTCTCTCTCTCTCTCTCTCTCTCTCTCTCTCTCTCTCTCTCTCTCTCTGTGTGTGTGTGTGTGTGTGTGTGTATGTATCTTCCTCTTGCTATCTCTCATCTAGAAGAGACGAAATAGAACAGTGACAAACTCATGTTCATGGGATAACAAAGGAAAAAGCTAATGGACACAGATTTACAAATTATTAATGATTTCTCTTGCCATTTTTTGAAAAATGAATGCTATGCACAGTGTCCCTCTCCCCAAACAGATTGCATTTTATTCCTCTGCAGTTTGTCCATCAGGCTTCACTCTGACAACATAATCCAAAACTAATCCACAGCATTCAGTTTTCCTTGTTGGCTCTCATGCACGCTGCTTACACAAATCCTTCTACCTGTCAGCCCTCCTGTGTGTGCCAGACAGCCTGCCAGGTTAACCCCTGGGGAAACAAAAGACCTAGTGACTTAACCCCTACTTCCCTTTTAATAATCCACTGTAAATACATAGTGTTAATGGGCTAACTGTGGTAATCAGAGTTGGATCCCTTAAAATCTGTTTCATACACACTTGTTAAGCAGTAGGGATTGGAGCATTACTGTTAGAAAAAAGGAAGACAGTGCATCCAAGAATACCAGACTAAAGCAGCAGATGGAGAGGACACATTGTAAGGTTTTAATCCATTAAAGCAGTGAGTGAAACTCATGCATCTAGGCCACCGGGTTGCCTATAAACCCACCAAAGCTGTCAGCTGAAAGAAACAATATCAAGAAACTGTTATTTTGGGTAAAAAAACATACCTGTGATCAATCATGCAAGTGTTCCTCCAAATTTTGCTTTTTATATTCTACATTTCTCTACTAATATCCCTCCATATACAGTTCTAATTCTTAGTTTGGAAATCTTCATTTAAAATTTAAGTACAAAAGGCCTTTGCTTTGTAATATTTCACAAAGTTCTGAGGCGTAATTATTCCTTGTCAAAGACTTTTTGAGTTGGAAGGTCCCCTACAATATGAAACACATAGTACAGTTTGAACAACAAAGTTTTTCAAAGTACTCACTCTTTATGGGAAAAACCCCCTAAAGCAAAGCACCACTGATCTTCATTGAAATTCAAGACACATCACTCTGTCATTCTGTGGCAGCATCAACAATCTGCAGCAGAAGTATGGCATACCCAGAGCACTTGAAAGCCCCTCTGAGCCCAGCCACAAGGATCTGTAATAAAACATTGCTCAGCTCATTTAATGATTGGGAGGCATGATGTCCAGAACTCTAGGTTAATATCTGAAGAGGGGGGGAAGGTAAAATAACCCATGTGGAGGTGGTCCCGAGCTCTATCCTAAAAAGCAGTTGGAAGGAAAGGCATTTATTTTAACTCCATTTAAATTTCTGGCAGCCTCTTGAAAGGAAAAAAGGGTATTGATTTAATTTCTCTTTGTGGCTATTTATCTACGTAAATTTTCTTAAATAATACCTTTGCCTCTTAAATTAAGAGAACATTCAGGACTGCAAACCCATAGGATTTTCAGAGAACTATCTTGATTCAAGCATCCTTAAAACTGGAAGAAATTTATAACATATCAAGTTAATATAATATATTTTCAGTTTCTACTAAATAAATGTTAAGAAACTTTGGAATTTTTAAAAATTGGTCAAGACAATTTTTAGTTAATGCAAGTGTGTATCAATTACATTTTCTTAAATTCACTTTAAATAGTTCGTTTATTGCTTCTATTCTCTTTTGTTCCCTTTTTTCTTTTAACATATTTGTATTTTGTTTTAAAATCATTACCATCCAGTATATAAACTATGTAATTATTTTAAACAGTCCATATACATTAGTTTTTACTAAAGTTAATTGCAGTTTTATTATAAAGCAAGTGTCCTGAACAAGAATGAACAGAAGAGTTTTATACTTATTTTTGTAAAAGGATGTTTAACCCAGTTTCAGTGGCCATATAAAAGTTCAATACTTGATAAATTATAGAAATAAAGCATGCAGTTGAGCAAAATATGAGTACTTCATGATCATATATTAAAAGATTTATTTGAATTATATAAACACTGTTCTTGTGCTGATTTCTAAACTTTTTAATAATGTTTTAATAAATGTAGATTTTTTTAAAATACCCTAGGCTAAATTGAATTGATGCAAACAAATTTAAAAAAACCTCTTTGGTAGAGAGTAACAGATGGCCAATTTGCTAGTCAAAATAAAAATACACATATACATTTTATGGAACTCTGCAAACTGTAGCCACCAAAATCATATTGATCTTTGCTGCCAAAAGTTATTTAGTCATCAGGGATGAAAAACAAATTAACTTTGAAATAGCCACATACTGTAGTTATTTATGAAATGTCTCTATTTACAGTTAATTTCACGAGTATTTTGTTCATACTCTTTTGAACTAGATTAGCAAGATCCATGAACTAACTGATAAAATCATTACATTTTCATAAATGTGCAAAAATATGCTTTACTAGGTGTTGTGATTTTAAATAAATAAACTGATGATTTAGTTATGTGAAGCCTGTTAAATGAGGCTCAAAGTTATTTTAAAGTCTAGAAACAATACTAGCTTACCATATTTTCAAACAATTTAACTGGAAAAAATCCGCTCTTTCAATGTCTTCTTTCCCTTTGCATAGCATACTTGTTTTTATATTTAAAACTGGGATCTTAGGTATTATAACATTGCTTTGTGTCAGCAAGAGGATATTATGCAAGTTCTGCTCTCTCTACCCTAAATCTTGCAGTTTCACCATGAAGAAACATTGTTATTAGCTTATTTAGCTATTTGCTGAAAAGCATGAGCATATATATAATCAGATTGTGATGATGTGGGCAGATTTGCCCCGCCTTCCACGCTCTCATCCTGTCCACTTCTTTTACTGACTTTACAGATCCTGGGAGAATCTGCAAGGATTGGGAGGGTGGAGGGTATATAAAAAAGTTAAGCTGGCAGCCACAGTTGTAATCAAAACCTTGTGTTCTTTTTACAATTGATGCATGTGACAGAAGGTTGGGCTTTCTGTAGCCACAGTTCCCATCCTTTCTCTGACCTCATTTCTATGGACAACACTTTCTTGATCTCTGCTAGGAGTTCTGATGATTTCATTTTCTTGAACAAGAGCACAACTGTTCACATGATGTGCATCCAGAATGCATAGATTGTGGTACTCATATTGAGATGACTATGTTTGTATCTCCTTCTTGGTCCTCCTCACTCATTGTGTGGAGATGAAGGAGATCAAAGGTTGAGATAGCAATGACATTTTTATCTGTTTTACAAATGCTCATTTATTTATCCATGGAATAAATTATTCTGTTTTGGATTCTAAGTATAACAGGACTTGACTGTTTTAGGAAGCAATATTTTAATTTTGCAGTGTTAGATTTTGTGTCATTTTAATTAAAAACAATTATTGTAGTTACTGATTTTCTGCCCTGATATGGCATAGGTAAGGCCCTAAAGACTTGTGTCCAGGCCTGGGTTGTTAGTGTGTGAAGGATCTCATCTTCTGGCTCTGCTACTGATTGGTGATTCTGATACCTCCCTAGGCTACTGGAGTAATTTGTATTTATGGCTGGAATTGTTTTCAACTTATTTTAAAATTGTTTGTTATCCAGAATCACTGGTGGAGATGGGCAATGATAGACATTGAAATGAATAAATAAGCAAACAAATAAATAAGCTTAGTCATGAAAGAGAGTCCAGAAATATTTATTAATTATTGTCATCTTAAATGTTTTAGGAAATTAAATATGACAGCTAATAATTTAAATTCCAGAATTGAGTTGAGTTAATACCTTTAATACTAACAATATATTTCTTTTAGATGTGGTTTTTGGGGTTGACTTCCATTACCTCTCCACCCTATGAGTCCACTATGGGGACAGTTTCTAAGGATTGCATAGTGCAGTGATGGCGAAACTTTTAGAGACCAAGTGCCCAAAAACTGGCCCCGCCCCCGCTTCATCCCCTGCCCCTGCCCTGCCCCCACCAACTGCAGGGCCACTCACCGCCTTCAGGGCCCGCCACAGATCGCCCAGGCAGTTAGCAGCGCCATGGCGGCCATGCCCTCTGCCCACACCCCGCAACATCAACTGTGCGGGATGGGGCATGAGGGCCGAATCTTGTCTACGCTGCCTGGCTGCCATGTCCTTGGCTGTGCTGCTCCATGTGGGCCACATTCGGGGGCGACTCTCCTCCAGGGGGGCTGCTGGTGAGGGAGTCGTGGAGGGAGGTGAGGCTGGGGCAATGGCACATGTACCCACAGAGAGGGATCCGAGGTTCACCACCACTGGCATAGTGTATCCAAATCAAGGAAAATATATTTTATCCAATAAACAGAATAACTATATTTATTTCTTTAAAAGAGCAACAAACTGAAAAATGTATTTTAAAAGTCTTTGGTAATTGGTTTTTTACTGAATAGGCATATACAGAAAGCTTCGTTTGCAAATGTTATCTTGTTCTATAGAATTTAATAGTATTTATCATGTTTGTAGGCTATTTTTAAAAATTGAAATGTGTGTTAGCATTTTGGAAGTATTGGTGTATCCCAAAAAGCTAAAACTGATTTGAATGTTAGTTTCTCCATCTTTTCAAGACAAAAAAAAAAAAAAAATTACACTGTGCAGCTATTAGTAACTTGTGGAATGTGAGCCTATTTAAATCTCAAGACAGAATAAACAATAGATACTATCCATCAGTCTTACTAATCATTTTGGAATGTTTTTTTTAAAGACTTCATTTATTTTAGACTCTTTCGGTGAAGGGAGGTTCTAAAAATTCATGTATGTAATGAATGATAAAGAAGTGATCAAAAATGAGAATAATATTCTTAGGGATAGTGTTGCATGAAATGAAATATGAATTTTGCATATTTAGCTTTTGCTTTTGTGATGATTCTAATATCAGCCACAGATAAAAACTTGAAGAGAATCTGCGTATTTTCTGATATATCAACCATCTCCAAGTTCCCCATGTAATCATTTAACTATTCTTTGTGTGACTTGACAAATTGCTTCTGAAATCTGAGTGATGTGTGAAATCTCTGCTGCAATGGGAAAATGTGGCAAAACTTTTGTTCATGTGGAGACATACTTTTGCACAACAATGAAGTTGTTCTTGTCCCTCTTCCTCTGATACGTTATAGAACACATGAAATACACATTTTCTAGAAAGCATAACATAATTTTCCTCTAACATGAATTTATTTCATTCTTGGCATTTATAAAAATAGACATATATTTAAAGGAATGGAAAACTTTTTTTATACCCAACCCAATGTTACTAGCAAAGTCAAGGGAAAATAAGGAAAAACGTCAATCTTCAAACTTGTTCATATGAGTTGGTTCTGTTTTCCTGGTGCCATAAGATTATTGTGCAATATTATTTTCTCTACAGAACTGTAGAATAGACCATATTCTTGCACAAGATGCAAAGGAAGTTTCACTGCTTTCAAGTTCCAGAGATAGAACACCTTTGAAGATCTGTTTGTGATCCTCATTTATTCTAAAATATTCTACATATCTCTTATTATAATCCTATAATTATATGCTCACTAAGGTAAGATTTGTCCTGTATTTTCAAAAATAGCAGTATGCTTCCAGTAAGCAATAAATGTAACCAGTAGTGAGGCAATAAATGTGTATTTAGCTGCTGGTTATGACATTTGGTTTCTTAACTTCTTTGCTTTCCTCCATTTAATTCACTCGAGCAGATAATCTGATATATCTGTTACTCAGAGGGGGAAAAAAGGCAGCTGCTGGATTCTACAGGTCAAGCTGTGGAATGCAATTTTGTTTTCATGAAATACAGTAGTGGGCACACTGCTGCATGACTTTGGCCTAATTAAAGCAATGTGTAGTAGATATTATTTACTTTGCCATTTCGTGTTAGTCAGATCTGGGAGACCAAGTTAACATTTTAAAGGTATCTTCAACAGCCTACTGTCACATGTAATTTTCTGAAGTTCCACTGAGGAAGACTGATGCAGGACTTGCTCTTACTTTGATCAAATCTAACTATTATATATTTGAATATTCCTAATCTCCATCCTTTTATGTTTTAGACAATCTAAAAAAGTAGCACTCACATTTTCTTAGGATTACAAAAGGAGTCAGGATGTCAGACTCTATAGCTGTGGCATCAGTACTCAGCACATATTTATGGAACTACTGTAACAAGGCAATTGGTTGATCCTGTAAGCTACTGAGCCATCTTTACAGAACATTGCTACCTCTGATTACCGAGCATTGTGGTGCAATAGGACAATGCAGCATGGAATATTAGTAGGTTGCCAATATTTCAAAACTATATTTTCACATATCTTTTGGTTTATTGCGTATATGTCAAAAAAAGCATATTACATGTACTGAATATATCCCATATAATGACTTGATGATTTGCAGTTTTGTCAACAATTTAGTCATTATTGAGGCTGAAGAATGGAACCTGAATCATTTTGTATTTGACACATGTGCTCTATTAAGATAAAAACTTCTGGAGAGCTCAGAAGGAAAGGAAGGAATACTCCCAGCTCTACTTTCTCTCTCTAATGATAAAGTTGCTTCATCTTTCAAGCATTGATGATAAGAACTTAAGAAGCTCTTTTGGATCTATAAAATGATGCATTATAACTTTTCAAGGAATGCAATTAGCATGTTTCCAATTTTTTAGGAATTCTGAGAGCCTCTGCATTGTGGGGAGCAGAAAGTGAGCCCTCTGATGATCGATTAGAGCAGTGGTTCTCAACCTTTTTAATGCCGCGACCCCCAACCGATCGTCAGTCGAGGACTACTCAACCGGTCGTAAGTCGAGGACTACTCAACTGGTGCAGCACCATTTGCAGAATGGGACTTTTGGCGGGCTCAGCAGGGCAGAGACAGCCTGGACAATTCCTATTGGCTTTTGAAAGCCAATAGAATTAGACTCTATTCAAGAGAGTCTATTCTATTGGCTTTCAAAAGCCAATAGAATAAAAGGGAGTAGCACAGCTAAGGAAAAGGGGGGGAAATGGCGGACTGCATTGTTTGATGACCCCCGTGAAATGGTCGTTCGACCCCAAATGGGGTCCCGACCCACAGGCTGAGAACCACTGCATTAGAGGCAAGACAAAATGCAAATGAAAACAGAAAGAAAATATATGATCATAGAGAATCAGTTTGAAGCTATATTTTGATTTCAGAATATAGACATCCTTCCCCCCCCTTGAAATGACTGTAGTGGTCAGGATATAAGCAACCCTGCTTTTTGTAAAGGGAGGCAGCAGTGTCTTAAAATAGCACTTATGTGGGCTTTTGTCGCATTAACTGTGGGAACTCTGATGGAAATACATTTAGGCACTTGAAGACTATACGTTCTGATAAGCCCAGCTGATAACTGTGAACAGCTTGCCTGAGAGGTAAATTGCATGCAGAAACTAAACATGACAGCCTGAGATAAAGCACTTATTATGATTAATACCAGAAGATGTAGCTGGCTTTACTTATTGCAGCCTCAGAAACCCTCAATTTTCCTCTTTTACTGATTCATTTGTATTTCTAAAGCAGATTTTGTTTTATTTGTCAGAGACCAGCTTATTTGGCAATTTCTCCAGTAATTTTCAACCTTATTGTCTAACAGTTTAACAAGACTTAAATTTCTTGCACCTAATAGAATCCATTTTAGGTTGATTAAATATGCATTGTTGATGGAAAGGAATGGGGTACTATGCTTTAACTGCACACTCCATGAAAAGTATATAATCCTACATGTTTCTAATTAAAATTAAAAAAAGAAAAAACAACCTAGACTAATATGAAATTGCAAATAATATCCAAGAATGAAAGTCTGCACATGGAGAGAAGAAGAACTAGAGGAGGAGGAGGAGGAGGAGGATGAAGATAGCTGAGGGAAGGTGAGAGGTGGAAAGCCAGAGGGGAGGAGAGGGAAGAAGAAAGTTCAAAACAACAGAAATTGAGAAATTCCTTCTTATTAATGTCATTATTCTTGAAAATCTGAAATCATCTTCAACTACCAGTAATGAAGATTACAGTTTACCATATAGTTCTTTACCAGTGTTCTGCAGAGGACAGATTTTTTTCCTCTCCTTATAAGTGTTATAAAAAGAAAAAGAAGAAAAAGAAAAGAAATATATAAATAAGATTAACCTCAAGCGTGAAAGATCAGGTCTACACATGAAGGTCTAATTAAACTGATTTATTGCTAAATCAGCTTATGCACAGGAATCTTCTCAACTAACAGTTGGCACCTGCTTGGTGTTATTTAAGGGCCCACAGAATTCAAAAGGGATTGGATTTAATCCACTCCTGGCTTTATAGGGATTCTAATTTGATCCTTCTTTTAACTCTGTCCCCAGGTTCTGCCATTTCTTCTCCTATAACAGGAGTGTCAAACTGCTGGCCTGCGAGCCGGATGCGTCATGCTGAAACCGCACCCATCCTATTGCTGGCAATGGAAAAAAAATCACGATACGTTACGACACATCATGTGATGGTGCACGTTTGACACCCCTGTCCTAAAAGGTCTCCTTTCATATTTTTGATGTTACAATGTTTTATGTCATTTTATAAGTCCCCATATTAACTGGCATCAAGAACAGGCTTGCATTTTTTCTTCTATTCAGAATCTTTAGTCCAGTTTCTAAAATCATCATTATCTTCATTATGACTTACAGTAGCCAGGATAGCCATAAATCTGTTTCCCATGAGAAGCTGTTTATATTTCATAATTAGTTCCAAAATCTTATAGTGAAAGTCAGTATTCCAAATTTATCTGGATCTTTAATCTGTTTATAAGTTTCGTAGATCAAAATCTTATTTAGCTTTTTACTCTTTATTTCAATTTTTAGAATGTTTATTAAAGTTTAAAAATGCAAAGATAAAAAACCAATTCAAACTAATAAAAATGTAAAAAATTATATTTTTCAAACTTGTCATTCAGAAGGTCTCTAATAGTTTTAAGATGGTTTAAAGGCATCTCCAAAAGTGATTAGAAAGTCAGGTTTGTGACCTTAGTGTCTTTTAAAAGGCTCTGCTTGGTTGCAGTCAGGATTGTTGATACCATCATTTTCCAGCATTTAAATCTGCAGAAAATCACTATTTGTGGTCTGCTCATGAAGAGCAGCCATCTGGAGCACATATAAGCAATATCCCACCCTCTCCAATGAACTAGTCTACTCACCAATTCCTTGGTCTGTGCCATAGTTGTCAAGTCCGTGTTTACCGTATTCTCTCAGATTTCCCAGTTCATAATAATTAAGAAGTTATTAGAAAATGAAATTGTGATTAATTTTAACCATGATGCATAAGGAGTTTCATTTTAAACTTTTGTTGTTCTACTAAAGTTTTCACTTTGTTTGGATTTGGATGATGTGAAAAATTTCAACTTGCTACTATGTTGAATTTGGAGGATAGGTATGGAAGTCTATAGACTGGTTACCATTAAAAACATACATCTCTTTGCAGCAGTACTAAACCAAATTTAGTGAACATGTTTGAGTCAATGGACACACAAGGAATTTTGAAACCTTGATTGTGGCCTTTAAAAAAGTTGTCACAGGGGATGGACTTGTCTATTCATAAAATAAGTGATACATGATTTAGAGCCACAATGACACAGTGGTTAGAATGCAGTATTGCATGCTAATTCTGCTGACTGCCAGGAATTTGATCCTGACCGGATCAAGGTTGACTCATGCTTCCATCCTTCCGAGGTCAGTAAAATTAGGATCCAGATTGTTGGGGCAATATGCTGATTCTGTAAACCACTTAGAGAGGGCTGTAAAGCCCTATGAAGCAGTATATAAGTCTAAGTGCTATTGCTATATATACCATTTATTAGAAAGTAGATTAACATATTATTATATCTTAATGGCCCAGTGATATTCTTATAAACAGAAGTTAGTTCTCATCTAGACTGACATTCGTTTTGTGGCACACCACTGCTTTGATTCTATTTTTAAAACTGAAAATAATTTTAAAAAGCAAAATAAATTTAGATACAGAAGGGAGACTAGTGGATAGGAATATAGTAATCCCCACACCCTGATACATTATTTCTCTAAAGTAATTAAATATCACATTTGAAGCAGTCACTGTCTGGCAAAAACTGTTCCAAAGAGTGGAAGGAATGCTTATCAACTAAGCCTTTTTAACAAAAAGGAAAATGAAAATATTATTTAAATCATCTTTTTCTGATTATCTCTTGTATGGTTTCCTAGTAGTAGCTAAAGTCATGGAAACCTTTCCCTTAATTAAATTAGATGTGAAAGCAGTAGTATAGCTTCATTTCCTTATTTATATTTTTTTATTAATTAGGTTTGTACCATCTGTCTGTGTTTATCTCTTACTCAACCTTTTAATCTGTTGTTTTATGTTTATATGTTAAACACATATTGGTTTTCATAAGGGCTTTGGAGCTATTACCTTATGGCAGCAAAAACACTCCAGTTTTCATCCTGGCAAAACACATTAGAAAAGAAAAAATGAGAATGTCATATAAGTACTTAAGAGATAACAGGGAGACTCACCAAAGCCTGAAAGGGGATGGCTGAACTAATATTGCCAATATAGCTCATACAGGCCTTTTGAAGCTCTTAGGTAAACCGGGGATTCGGCATTAAAGCTTGGATGCATTAGTCTTCTGGGCACCTCAATCTCTGATCAGATCAAAATAATTTTGTAGCAGAATAGATACTACTTGGACTGCAACACAGAGTTAAGACTAAACACGATGGGAGCTTCCTTCAACCTGGTGCCCTCCAGATGTAATAGAGAATGCTCATTATTTAAAGTCTGACAGAAGTTGGGAAAACACACCTAAGAAATTGGATTGAATGTTCAAAGATCATTACTTTTACTGGTACTATACTAAGAAAAAGAAGGAAATTAATTCTTCAGCATAATTAGGGTTGGGGTTGGAAATCAATATTTATAAAGATGCCATTAATTGGCTTCCCAGGCTTTTTGGAAAGGGGAGCATGTGGCTCAGCAGTTAAAGATGCTGAGCTTGTCAGCTGGAAAGCTGATAGCCTGGGTTTGAGACCTGAACAATGCAATGGGGTGACCTCCTGTTATTCACCCCAGCTCCTGCCCACCTAACAGTTTGAGAGCATGAGATGTGAGTAGATTAATAGGTACCACTTCAGTGGGAAGGTATCAGTATTTGGGGTGCTTTTGGCATATAGCCATTCTGGTCACATGACCATGGAAAAACTCTTTGGACAATGCTGGTTCCCTTGTCGAAGAAATGGAGATCAGCACCACACCCTAGAGTTGTAAACAACTCGACAGGAGAAACCATTACCTTTACCTAGAATAGGTATTTTGAAATAGTCTTTTATGTTTCTATCTGTAATTCAGTAAGTACTTGTTAATTTTAAACATGGATCTAACCATCAACATCTAACCATGGATGTTGATAATTACATTATATATTATTTGAATGAATGCTTAAGTATGACAAGTTTTGGCGGAGGCTGCATGTTAATAATAATAATAATAATTATTATTATTATTTTATTGTCACTTTGAAAGTACACCAATCAGCATACATCAAATGAAATTTCATTGCATAAAGCTCTCAAAGGGTCACCACCTCCGATACACGCTCCTTGTTCGTGGCCAGCTCAAGTTACAGATCTTCCATTTTAGTCTCTAGGGAGCGAATGATGGCAAACAGGACAGATGGAAATGAAGCTCCATGTGGATTATCCCTCAAATTAGCTTGTATTCCTGCACGACAACTTCGCCTCCTTTCCTTTTTCTGATCTTGTCTCTTTCACCTTTTCCTTAAAGAGGCCTCACTCCTTGTCGCCCCTGGAGAACGCTGCCACCGCCACCAACTTCTCCAAAAGCCTCTTTCCCATCCTCTGGGCCTGCCGACAGCCTCATCCAGTTCCTTCGCTCCATAAGTCCCGGGACCTCTCCTCTTTTGCCTCCTTTGGAAACAGCCCTTATTTGCAATATAATCCATTGCTGGGCCAGCAGTCAGATCTTGCTGCCAGCAGAACAATTTCAAACAGCACCAACAACTTTTAACAGTTCTGAAACAGCTAGAAACTCGCCATGCCAGCAAAGATTGTCAGTCGTATGTTGTATGTTACCTTAGTTCCACCACATTGCTCAAACACATTAAAACCTTCCTGATCATGTGGCCTGTATCCCTTAATATCCCTCCCATAACTTTTCACCTTCGAGAGACAATGCAGCCACAGCTATTCAGGCGTCACCATCTTACATCACTTAGTTCACTTTCACACTGTTACCAAGAGGAGATCTTCATATAGTTCCCAAGAGTCAAGATCAATTTGAGGCTATCTTTAGCCTTTATCATTACTAAAGTATAACAAAATTAGGTTCCAGCTCAGGTTTTCTCAATAGAAATGATAAAAATGATTAAATAGATCTCTTTTGAATATTGCTTGAAAGACTACTATCTGTTAAAAAATACAGATCTATATAAGTGATGCAAATGAGTGATTCGTCTTAGTATAGTTCAAGTAATATAACTAATACAGATTACAGTTCCTGAAAAATACTGCAGTTTGACTGTAATGGAAACAAAAGATGTTTAGCAGTTAGATAATAGTTCTGAAGAAAAAAAAAGCTAAGATTATTGGATGCCAAGTTGGTGCTGATGGATATAAGGCATATAATGGGGGTGTGTGAGTGAGAGTGTGAAAGAGAGAGTGGTAAAGAAGCAATTGATTCCTTATCTTTGGTGGGTATAAGTGAAACAAAGCTTTTTGTTCTATCAGAAGAAAGTGCTGGGAGACATTTTTCACCCTTGCAAAATTCTAATGAATTCAATTGACATTGTTGCTTGAAGCAAAAGGTGAAATATGACTATTCCAGACTTTAGAAACAGATTACTGTAGGTACTTTTTTTTATGTATTTCTGGAAAAATAGAATTCAAGACCATACATTTTCTTATATTAAATCTGGAAGTATAATGCTTCATAACTGAATAGATACTTAAATGAATCGGTTGTTGTGGCCCACCTTGATTTCAACTGAACCCAGTTTTCTCAGAAGTGACCCAAGACATCTATATCACATACAGCTGAACAAGCCAAACATTTTGGAAACAACATGGGCCAAACAACATAATCCAGTGCTATCATTCAGATTGAAGTGTTAAAGGGTTCTAGATGAAGTGTTATTTCTCCAACTAAACAATATGAAAGCTTTTAGGGAAAAGGCCATTTTGCCAATCCTTTTATGGAAAGATTTGCTATAAAGTTATTATATTATATATGAAAATATTATTAGCCTTGATATTACCATATTATACAGACAAATGAGATTGCAACAGGTTTTGGGCTCTGGCCAACTGGAACTACTAAATTCCTTTCATACCATGAACACCAGTTTTGGGTCATACATGAGAACTAAGAAGAGTACAATTTCCATATGTGTTGGACTGCTAAGCACATTCTGTAATTATGTTTATAATTTCACTGAAGTTGTCCCCTAGGTGCAATAAGATCAGATGGTTCAGTGGAGCAGATCAGCAAGGCACAGAGGGAACCTCATTTCCTACATGGAACATCCAGGAATTAAATGGGTAATTTTCAGTAAAGCAAATGGGTACTCAGTTCTGAAATGCATCTTGTCTTCCACCATTTTCATTGCTCTCCTATGTATTCACAAGAGCAACACAACAAAAGTCTTGAACATTAGACAATTTAATCATTAGATGAATAATCTTTTAGATCTCCTCTGTTTCCTCATGGGCCAGTCTATGGCTTCTTGACGAGGGGCTGGACAACCAGCTTCCTAAGCACTGACAGGACTGCAGAATCCAATCTGAGTCAGTCATCAGGACCAGAGGTTTAGTCTTCCAAGTTTTTGGATTTGTGCTGGAGCCCATCCCCAGGGAACTTCTCTCTCCAGAGGTTCCTCAATTTCTCTCTCTGGAGAGAAAGAAGTTCCCTGAGGTTGAGCTCCAGCACAAATCCAAAAACGTTTTCCTCAGATTTTGTAATAAATTTTATAATAAATGTTTGAACTAAGTGGAAAAATAGAATCTTATTTAATTTCACTATTTGAATTTGTAGGCTTATCTTAAAATTATTTCATTAATCCAGCTTGATAGATTTTTTTTTAAAAATAGACCATAGGTGATTGTCATTAGCCTACTTTTATTATTTAAAAACTTCTAGCCTACCCAAATTATAGAAATCTATGTGATGAAGTCAGTTTCCTCACAAGTAACTAATTTAAAATCTGAAGCTATGGGATTTTTAAAATGAACTTACTTTTAATGAGGTCAAAATTGAACATCATTTCGAATCCGTGTTTGTTTTAATGTATGCAAAATCATCATAGTTGTGATGGTGTATAAACAAAGATCCAAACCCCATAATTAGGAAAACCATTATAAGGCCTTAGTCCTAATAACAAGAACATTATCCAGTTATTGATGTTTGCTTTTGTTTTGGCAGCAAACAAAACAAAGTTAACAAAATAAAAATCAGTCATTCTGTTTTTGTCTCTTCAAAGATTTCAGGAGGTGGGCAGCTGTTGGAAATATGTATTTGTTGCTGATTTCAATTTGAAATCATTCAATGCACAGCAAACCAATGTGAAATCATTCAATGCACAGTGTTTTAATTATTGCCTACCCATAATTTGTGGGAGTAAAAGGAGAAAGAAAAGAAAAATAGATAGAAATGAGTTCTAGCTGACAGACAAATCTAAATATAATAATAATAATAATAATAATAATAATAATAATAATAATAATAATAATAATAATAATAGTAGTAGTAGTAGTAAAGTTGGAAGGGACCTTGGAGGTCATCTAGTCCAACCCCCTGCTCGGGCAGGAAACCCTACACCATTTCGGACAAATGGCTGTCCAGTCTCTTCTTAAAAACTTCCAGTGTTGGAGCATTTACTGCTTCTGGAGGCAAGCTGTTCCACTGATTAATTGTTCTCACTGTCAGGAAGTTTCTCCTTAGTTCTAGGTTGCTTCTCTCCTGGATTAGTTTCCACCCGTTGCTTCTTGTCCTGCCTTCAGTGCTTTGGAAAATAGCTTAATTCCCTCTTCTTTATGGCAGCCCCTGAGATATTGGAATACTGCTATCATGTCCCCCCTTGTCCTTCTCTTCGTTAAACTAGACATACCCAATTCTAGCAACCGTTCCTTATATGTTTTAGCCTCCAGTCCCCTAATCATCTTTGTTGCTCTTCTCTGTACTCTTTCTAGAGTCTCAACATCTTTTTACATCGTGGTGACCAAAACTGGATGCAGTATTCCAAGTGTGGCCTTACCAAGGCATTGAAGAGTAGTATTAATACTTCGCGTGATCTTGATTCTATCCCTCTGTTAATGCAGCCTAGTACTGTGTTGGCCTTTTTGGCAGCTGCCGCACACTGCTGGCTCATATTTAACTGATTGTCTACTAGGACTCCGAGGTCCCTCTCACAGTTACTACTATTGAGCATGGTGCCACCTATGCTGTACTTGTGCATTTGGTTTTTCTTGCCTAAATGTAGAACCTTGCTTTTTTCACCCTTGAATTTCATTTTGTTAGTTAGTGCACAGTGTTCAAGTCTGTCCAGATCCTTCTGTATCTGAAGCCTGTCTTCTGGAGTGTTGGCTATTCCTGCCAGCTTGGTGTCATCTGCAAATTTGATGAGTTCCCCATCTATCCCTTCATCCAAATCGTTGATGAAGATGTTGAAGAGTACTGGGCCCAGAACAGAGCCCTGGGGCACCCCATTACACACTTCCCTCCAGATAGATGCAGTTCCATTGAGGACCACTCGCTGAGTACGGCCGATCAGCCAGCTACAGATCCATCTGGTGGTGATTCTGTCTACCCAACATTTTTCTATCTTATCAAGTAGTAGGTTGTGATCTACTTTATTAAATGCCTTACTGAAGTCCAAGTAAATTATGTCCACAGCATTCCTCTGATCCACTAATTTTGTCACTTGGTCAAAGAATGCAATAAGATTTGTCTGGCATGATCTATTTTTGACAAACCCATGTTGGCTTTTAGTAATGACTTTGTTTGCCTATAGGTGTTCGTTGATTCGTTGTTTGATTATCTTTTCCAGGATCTTCCCAGGTATTGAGGTCAGGCTGATAGGTCTGTAATTTCCTGGATCCATTTTTTTTCCTTTTTTGAGGATGGGAACTACATCAGCTCTTTTCCAGTCCTCTGGTAGTTCCCCTGTGTTCCAGGATCTTTGAAAAATATAGTTCAGTGGCTCCGATATCACATATGCCAGTTCCTTGAGAACTCTGGGGTGTAATCCATCTGGTCCTGGCGATTTGAACTCATCTAGGCTGGACAGGTGCTCACTAACCATTTTCTTGCCTATCTTAACTTGTGTTTCTGTTTTGTTTTTTATGGCACTATTTTTGATAGGTTGGTCTGTTTTTTCCCTTTGTGTAAAGACAGATGCAAAAAAATGAGTTAAATAGTTCTGCTTTCTCCCTGTTGCTTGTCACCTTCTTGCCACTTCCACCCACTAATGGACCAATCATTGCCTTCACTTTTTTCTTGTTTTTTACATGTTGAAAGAAGCTTTTTTTGTTATTTTTGACTTTGGTCGCAAGCCTTAGTTCATTTTGAGCCTTGGCTTTCTTCACTTCATCTTTGCAGGCTCGGGCTATTTGCTGATATTCTGTCTCGGGCTATTTGCTGATATTCTGATATTGTTGTTTATATTATGTTTATATAAAAGTTAATATTCATATTATTTATAAATTTATATATTCTTTAACAGGGAATTCCAGCAAGAAGATATGGCTTCCTTGCCTAGATAGTATTTCATTACAGGCTTCTGCTCTCAGATAACATGAAATATTGTGTAACCACTATTTCCTAAGTCCATACAGGTAAGCTGGATGAAAACAGACAACAGCTGAGGGTCAGGGCTGATTTAAATTACACTTGGCACAAATAGTTCTGCTAAGATTTCAGGATGATAATAAAACAAATACAGATATGTGCTATAAAAGCTGTAAATATTGGGCTACGTGTTACTCCTCAAATAATCTAGCAAAAGGTACCAATATATAATGTAAAGCATCTGTTATTGAAAATTAGAACTTTTTCTGAAAATAAACTAAGCTAACAGGTTGACTGTACCAGGCCATGATACTTTTTACTGCACACATAAACAAACATAACAAAATTGCCAGGCATTTAAGTTATTATAACTACTTTCTGGGTTTTTTTTTTTTTTGCAGAACTTCCAGTTGTGGTTTGTATTTTCAGCCATGCCGATTACTGAGAATTATGGAAGGTAAACTTCAAATAATGATTGATTGGTTTGAATTTAATTCCATAGCAATTTCTTGGCAGTTACCATGTGACAATGAAAACTTCAGAATTAAAACAAAAACACAGAACAACAACAAGAACAAGAATCACTAGAAAGGCCTTTAAAAAAATTCCATTTTGACTAACTTCCTAAAAGCTACCAGAAAATGTACCAATAATGTTATGTGAGAATGACCTTGGTAGGCAAGGGGAAGAAATGCTGGCTAGGGAATGATCAGTTAAAAGGCAGGTATGTGTGTGCGTGGGAACTCACAGCTGAATAAAGGGCAAAGAAAAAAGTATTATAAAGGATCCATCCTAACTCATTAGGTGATAAAAGGAGATGGTAGGAGTTTAGTTTTTTCAGACTTGCAAGATTCTGTTAATAAAGCCTTAACAATAAAAATAATTCATTCATCTTATTGGCCTTCCTGTCTGGTTTACTTGGGCGATTGATCGTACCATTCTGATCTTAATGGAGAAACCATTCCATGGCATTAGCACTAATTTTGGAAGTGTCTGTAGGATATATATCAAATGCCCTATAAATATACTTCTATCTGTAGGATCCCAAAGTTCTTAGAGTAATTCTCCTCTCTTGGTGTTTAACATCATTATTTGGGAATACTATGAATAGCCTTATGAAATTTCTAGATGCAATTTAGTTTATTTTACTGCTCATACACAAAGGTCTAGCTCTAAAATACAAATAATGCCATTATTCTTCAGTCCCTAAAATGTGTAAATTGAAAAGCGAACAAGCAATAACAAGAACTCTGATTTCAACAAACAGCTAGCTCCTTAAGCTATGGGATATTACATAACAAATATTATGATCTAACTTTTTTAACATTAACCTTGCTAAGAGTGTTGATTAATTTTCTGCTGTTACACTATTTTTCCTAATAGTAAAAGTGTTGATAATTAAAATGTTTAAATTATAATCATTTGATCAATTATTGTCACTTCATCAAAGCCTCCAAATCTCCCAATCTCAAGGCATAGTTTGTATACTTCATAGTTTGTAACTTGAAGGCTGAAGTATTTTCTTGTCCTCAGGAGACTTCCACTCCTGAATACCAGATGAATGCTCTAGAGTGGAGCAGAGAGATGGGTATATTACCTTGGCTTGCAAAAGCTTCATTTCAAAGGGCAAACATTATTTAAACACACTTTCTTTATAAGCAAAACATGAATTATGAATTGTCTCCATTCATAAAGAGGCCAGAACAGCTGCATTCTATTATCATCAGTCAAAAATATGGACTTTTGCCCACTGGATGTGTTCCATTACTTTTGCCATGATATAAACAATTTTCAGCAACATATATCAGAAAGTGTCTGTTTAAAACATAATGGTGAGACAATTTTTCTAGGCTTATTTCAGTTTGAAGATATAAACAACTATTGTTGGGATTTATAAATTCTGAATTAGATAATATAGTAAGATTATATATATATGTGTGTGTTTGTGTGTGTTTTCTGAGGTTTTCACGGGTGTTTGTATGTAGGTCTTTGGTTATTCGGGTTTTCTCCTGTGTAAAATTGGAAGTGTCTTGGCGATGTTTCGACGAAGTCCCATTCGTCATCTTCAGGCTGGTGTTTTCGGCTCCATGCTTCTAGAAAACCTACACACACACACACACACACACACACACACACACACACACACATATATATATATATATATATATATATATATATATATATATATATATATATAAAAATTAACATAAAAATTGAGGAACGTAGTCTCCTGGGTGTATACATATTCAAAAGATAAAAACGAGCACCAGGAGGTAAAACAATTAAATGTTTAATAAATAAATAACCTAGCTTTCGATGGCTATATTGCTGCCATCATCGTCAGGGTGTTAAAAGCCAGAGGGTGGGGGAGCTCGTTTATAAGCACAAACGCGCCTGCACACGGCTCATAGACCTCGTTATGGGGCCCGGTCGATTGATCCTTTCATCACTCATGTCAGAAGTATTTCTGAGTTCTAAGTTCTTGCAGCTGATTACTTCTCTGTTGCGTGCGGCTCCTAGGCTGGGAGGCGAGCATTCCATGTCACTACGCACTAGAGTAACATGGGTAACTGCAGACCGATCCTGCGAAGAAATCCCAGATCTGGCTATCTTCCTCCCCCGTGTCTGATGTGTCACTCTCAGGGGGCATGCTACCCCATGCGTGCTCCCATCTTCCCCTATAGCCCCCAACCCACTGCCCTTCCGTGCATGGGATGCACAGCAGTTCGTTGCGATCTCCGTTCCTGTTAGTTTGGCGTCCGATTCAACTCTCCCTTCGGAGGAAATTCCAACTGCGATCTTCGCGCGTGCGCCCTCACGTTTCCACCGTACTACTTGGGAACGCGTGATGGGACCCTTAATGGGGCGGTTGCAGTCTGTAGGTCGGACGCAATATCGAGGAGAGGGAGGGGGAAGGGAAGGAGTGTTCGGGGCATCCAGGGCACTAGGGGGTGGGTTGCTGTTGTCAACGAATTCTTCATTCATCAGTGGGTGCGCGCAGGAATTGCTAATAGCCAGGGGCACTCCGGATGGTAGGATCGTCCTTACCTCGTTGTCTATCTCTTCGTTGGAACAATTGAGATTGCAAACAGTGGGGTGCTTCCTCCGTCTGGAACAAATGCGTGCCTCCCAAGTTTTCATGACCTGGTGTGCAGGATGTAACTCCACACATCGATTAATAGAGTTACAGTCTGAGAACCAAGCCTCTTTGAGGAGTCTGCCGCTCTTGGAGGCATCACTAGCAATAACCTGCACCCCATTGAAATCAAACTTGTGTCCAAGCTCTACCACGTGAGTGAGGATTTGTGAATAGTGCTCCCCTCTTTTTATTGCCAACTGCAAGTTTACGGAGGAGGAGGAACATCAAGGCAGGCTGGCGTTCCTTGACGTTTTGGTCCATCGCCAGCCTGATGGGACCCTTGCTACTAGGGTCTACCGCAAGCCCACGCACACCGATAGGATTTTGCATTTTAACAGCAACCATCCGGTGGCCCACAAGGTCAGCTGTATTAGAACCCTGTTTAAAAGAGCTGACTCACACTGCAGCACGGCCAAAGCTAAGGCTGAAGAAAGGAAATACCTGTTCCACACCTGTAGACGTAATGGATACCCCAATAAATTTATCAGGCGCCACAGTGCTCTATCCAGACCTCCCCATAACCCACCTATTGGGGAGCTACTTCCACAGACTACACGTATTACTCTCCCCTATGTCAGTAATGTTTCTGAAGCCACGGCTAGGCTATTGTCACCCTATGGAATAAGGGTGGCACATAGACCAGACTGCACATTGCGTTCCTGTATCATGAGGTTGAAAGATCCACTCCCCGTTACTGAGAAATCTGGGGTGATCTATAGAATCCATTGTATAGATTGCCCAGGTAATTACGTGGGAGAAACCTCTAAAAGAGTAAGGACAAGAATACAGGAACACAAGCTGGCAATAAAAAGAGGGGAGCACTATTCACAAATCCTCACTCACATGGTAGAGCTTGGACACAAGTTTGATTTCAATGGGGTGCAGGTTATTGCTAGTGATGCCTCCAAGAGCGGCAGACTCCTCAAAGAGGCTTGGTTCTCAGACTGTAACTCTATTAATCGATGTGTGGAGTTACATCCTGCACACCAGGTCATGAAAACTTGGGAGGCACGCATTTGTTCCAGACGGAGGAAGCACCCCACTGTTTGCAATCTCAATTGTTCCAACGAAGAGATAGACAACGAGGTAAGGACGATCCTACCATCCGGAGTGCCCCCGGCTATTAGCAATTCCTGCGCGCACCCACTGATGAATGAAGAATTCGTTGACAACAGCAACCCACCCCCTAGTGCCCTGGATGCCCCGAACACTCCTTCCCTTCCCCCTCCCTCTCCTCGATATTGCGTCCGACCTACAGACTGCAACCGCCCCATTAAGGGTCCCATCACGCGTTCCCAAGTAGTACGGTGGAAACGTGAGGGCGCACGCGCGAAGATCGCAGTTGGAATTTCCTCCGAAGGGAGAGTTGAATCGGACGCCAAACTAACAGGAACGGAGATCGCAACGAACTGCTGTGCATCCCATGCACGGAAGGGCAGTGGGTTGGGGGCTATAGGGGAAGATGGGAGCACGCATGGGGTAGCATGCCCCCTGAGAGTGACACATCAGACACGGGGGAGGAAGATAGCCAGATCTGGGATTTCTTCGCAGGATCGGTCTGCAGTTACACATGTTACTCTAGTGCGTAGTGACATGGAATGCTCGCCTCCCAGCCTAGGAGCCGCACGCAACAGAGAAGTAATCAGCTGCAAGAACTTAGAACTCAGAAATACTTCTGACATGAGTGATGAAAGGATCAATCGACCGGGCCCCATAACGAGGTCTATGAGCCGTGTGCAGGCGCGTTTGTGCTTATAAACGAGCTCCCCCACCCTCTGGCTTTTAACACCCTGACGATGATGGCAGCAATATAGCCATCGAAAGCTAGGTTATTTATTTATTAAACATTTAATTGTTTTACCTCCTGGTGCTCGTTTTTATCTTTTGAATATATATATATATAGATATTGTTTTATGAATTTTTCGCGGTATTTGTATGTAGGTCTTTCGGGTTTTCTCCCGCGTAAAATTGGAATGTCTTGGCGACGTTTCGACGAAGTCCCATTCGTCGCCAAGGACACTTCCAATTTTATGTGGGAGAAACCCGAACAACCAAAGACCTACATACACACACCCGCGAAAACCTCAGAATATATTATATATATAATATATATATATATATATATATATATATATATATATATATATATATATATATATATATATATATACACATATACATTTTAGATTGCCAACAAAGAATAAAGGGAGAACTGGAATAGCTATTTCGAGCTTCTTAACTCTCTTCAGCCAGACATACCCTTCTGAGATTCGAACCTGGGCTGTGTGCATGTTAGCCAGCTGTATTAACCTCTAGGCCACAGGCTCTTTCTCACTTTGTCAGTTGTATCAGGGAGGGAAGAGACAGGGGGAGGAGATTTACCTTGAGTGTTTTTTGATGCACCCTGTCGGCCCAAATATGGGAGAAAGAAATCTTCTTTCTTTTTCTTTTTCTTTGGTTATTCGGGTTTTCTCCTGCGTTTTCTCCTAGAAGCAAGAAGCGAAAACACCAGCCTGAAGATGACAAATGGGACTTCGTCTAAATGTTGCCAAGACTCTTCCAATTTGACTTGGGAGAAAACCCGAATAACCAAAGACCTACATACAAACACCCACGAAAACCTCAGAAAACAAATATATTTATATATAAAGACCAGAACTATTTACATGTATTAGTTGTATATGTATTCTTTGAAGTCTTTGAGAGCCAAAGCCTTATCACATTGTACCTATTCTGTTCTTTTTTGTGCTTGTTTTGTCTTCTGTCGTTCCCAAATTCATATCTTTTCAATCAACCCTCAATCTATTTGATTCACCTCTAATATAGGTTTTATAGTAGTCATTATTGCTAGCCATTATATCCAATATATCTTCAGTGGTTCATCTCTTTGTCTTTCCTTTTATCCACCATATTCCTACATGTTGCCTTGCATCCTTGGCTGTAGGACAGAACTTCAGGAAGTAATATCTTTCTGCAACAGCAGAATGATAAGAATGACCAAGTCTGTCCAAATCAGAATCATCATCAGGGATGGAAAGGTGGCAGTTCACCAGGCGGCAGTGCTACTAACAAGCTATCTTCAGCTGGCATTTCTATGAACAGTCGCAGCCAAGAGATGCCTCCTCTACAATCATTAACCTGCAAAAAAAGAAACCTCTTCAAGTTGATAAGAAAATGAAAGAGTGTAGAGGTACCCATTGGTGAGAATATATTTGCTATGATTTCTTGCAATACTGAAGAATCCAAAGCTAGATACAGTACAGTAATCTGCATTATCAGACTAACCATCCATCAATGATGCAGAGGAGGTTAAATTGGTAGGTGATATTAACATTTGATTATGCTTATGAACCTGAAATATTTAAGCAACTGGAGATCCTTAAAGCTAATCTCTTCTTCTAAAGTGGTCAAAGCTGGATGTTCGGACAGATCATTAGGCAATATAACATTTTTCAATTAGAAAGCCTTCTATCATGATACTGTAGGTACATGGCTCCATTTTTAATAATAGTTTGTTGAATTTCCTGCATTAAAAGTTGGTAAGGTACATATATTTTGAAAATTACAGGTAAATTCTTCTGGCCAGGGAATCATGACAAACCTGGGGGGGGGGGAAGGTGTAATTAATTATTTACTTAATTATCAGTACTTTTATACCACTTAAGTCATTTGACCTTGAGAAAAAAAATTCAAATATTGAAACAAAGCAATATTTTATAGTTTATTTATTATTAATAAATATTGTTTATTAAATAATATAGTTAATATATTTGTAATTATTTGGGTTTTTCAACCAAATTATTATTCTTTTCAACTAAATTATTATTCTTATTGATGAACTCAAGGTTTGCTATTAGGCAAACTTTGGCTACATTTGACTTGTAGGTTTACTGTTTCTTTTTCAGTATGAACCAACAGTTCAGCCAATTACTCAATTCATTCAAAATATCAATTATGTATAACTTCGCTAATATTAAGAAATATCAAAGAAGCAAAAAGTCAAATAACAACATTCCAGGAAATCACATGGATTTTATGCAATTGCATAGGAAAATATGAAGAAGGGAAGATCCATACAAATTTGTACAGAGATCACTGCCAGAAAACAAATTCCTCTAAACAGAAGAGAAAGCTCTTTCTGTACCAGTGATATGATCACAGCAATTCCTGCACAAAAATCCACATAAGTGATGCTGTAAAAGCAAAAGTTGATAAGGCAGAGTGCTCACAACTTAGCAACAGCTTTGAAAGTATTGTCAATAAATGCTACAGTTTGAAAGAAGGCCAAGTGATCGGATGCGATAATGCTGCATAACTGAAGCAGCACTTCAGTATCTAATCTGGGGATTAGAGCAGATCTGGAGGTTCACACTATGAAACGTGTCAGTACTGAATTTATAGCTTTGGTCCATTGATATAAATATATTACAGATTAGAGGAGACAAAGTACATCACAACTGATCCAGAAATATGGTCCCTTGTAAAAGAAGCACATTTCAGGTGCAAGAGATGCCAAAAATATGCCTGTAGCATTTAATTTGCTTTTTACATTTTCTTTTTCCCATCATTCTGTCAACACACTCCTACAGATAACTAATGCATCCTAAAAAACAAAAGTAAACCTTAGCAGCCAGTATAGGTGAAGCAACAAAAAGCACAAAATTCATGTAGCAATGAAAACTTAGAAATAAGCCAATGAAATCAAGTAGTTATAAAAAGAGAAAAACAGACCAATATAATAAACAGAAGAGCAATAACAAATAAAAACCCAGATTGTTGTTAACTTGTCAATGTGAGTGTGAAGTCAGAAGTCCACAGCAAATTCATACTACTTCTATTGTGGTAGATTTTGTATGGAAGTAAAACAGAAATTTGAAGCAGGTAGGAAAAATTAAGAAGTATTTATTTATTGCTGAAGTTCTATGCATGGTTGATAGTTTTAACACATAAATGCTTATTTTTGCAAATTAGACTTTGATTAGTCCCTTAATGTTGGTTCAGAATTGGGGAGCTATAATCCCAACAAATCTGAACTAGCCTTGCCCCTGACATAATAGAATTATGTCCTCCAGGTCAGGGGTCCCCAACTCCCAGTCTGTGGACTGGTACCGGGTTGTGGCATGCCAGCAACTGGTCCGCACAAACAAGGAAAGCCCCATCCACAGGATGCAGGCAGCACACAAAACCACATCCTTTAGTCCATGGAAAAACCTCTTTCCACACAACCAGACCCTGGTTGTCCGCCATACTGTATGTGGTCTCAATAAATGGCAAGTAAGTCATATTTTATCTTGGGTGAACCATCAGTTGTAAAGATATTTATTTGGATCTTATTGTAACAAACTCTGACAGTATAACTCAGAGTTAGTTTAAAAAGTGATATGGAATTTGTAATTTAATTAATTGCTTTTGCTATGTGTATTAGCAAAAATTACTTCAACAGTCTGTCAAATTGTGATAACTATATCCTGACTATAAATAGCCACAGTTTTCTTTCTCCAGTTTGTTGGAGTCATTGGGTTATCTGACCTGTTAGGCTGAGTCACCAGCTGCAGTAGGCCAAGGTATGCGGAAGTCAGAAGAGAAAATAGATTGGCGTAAACAAGTTTGTGCCGTGCGGTGCAAGGGAATGTTGTTGTGGTGTTTGTTAGTGCCGTGTGCAACAGCTGTATAGTAGCGTGTGCAAAACAAAGCTAACACGTGTAATATGCTAATATGCTGTGTCATAACAAATGTGGTTGGTGTAAGGTGGTCACCAGGTGCTTATAAACCCGCCTTCTGATAACACAATAAAAGGGATGCTTCGTCTTTGTTCGAAGCTCCCATCCCGAGGAAACCACGTGTGCGTGTCTGTTCTTCAACACCCATGGGAGACCGCTGGGCGCGAGAAAACCCGCAAATGGTGGGCAGCACACAAAACCACATCCTTTAGTCCATGGAAAAACCTCTTTCCACACAACCAGACCCTGGTTGTCCGCCATACTGTATGTGGTCTCAATAAATGGCAAGTAAGTCATATTTTATCTTGGGTGAACCATCAGTTGTAAAGATATTTATTTGGATCTTATTGTAACAAACTCTGACAGTATAACTCAGAGTTAGTTTAAAAAGTGATATGGAATTTGTAATTTAATTAATTGCTTTTGCTATGTGTATTAGCAAAAATTACTTCAACAGTCTGTCAAATTGTGATAACTATATCCTGACTATAAATAGCCACAGTTTTCTTTCTCCAGTTGGAAATCTGTTCCTTTCTTTTCTTTTTTCCTTTGTAACATCTTAGAATCTTAAATTTTGACTTCAGACACTAGCTACATAAACCACAGGAAATGACTGAGAAGAGAACAAAATAGCAATATAGCAATAGCACTTAAACTTCTATACTACTCCACAGTGCTTTGCAATCTCTTTACACTCTCTGGGCATATTGCCCCTGACAGTCTGGGTTCTCATTTTACCAGCCATGGAAGGGTGGAAGGCTAAATCAACCTTGAACTGTCAGGATCAAACTCCTGACAGTGAGCGTAGTCAGTTTGCAAGACTGCATTCTAACCACTGCGCCACCACAGCTCTTCAAATAAAACCTTTCTCTGCATTTTTGCCTGTGAACTACATGATGAAATGATGTTATGTTGACTTATTCAACTAATATATCCTAGGGGACCACAGCCTCATCTTCATAGGCAGCTGACAAGCTCAGCATGTTTTAACTGCTGAACCATCATGCCCCTTCATACATATACTTCTGGAAATTACTGCCCCAGTGAAATAAAATTAACTCATATATTTCTGTGCCAAGATAAGTACCGAGCAGATATGTGCCTGGACCCGAGAAATAGTTTTTGCTTGAGAAAGCTCACCCTTACTCTTATAGTTGTTTATTAATTCATCCATACCAACACAATTTCTCTATGGCATATTTTTTCAAAAAAGCAGTATTATTTTTAATACTGTATTGGCAGGCCACAGGAGCTATCATCATGTATAAAAAAGGTGCTCCTCTCTGAAAGAAAAGGCTAGATTGTAAAATGCAGAAATGAAGCAAACTGTGATAAAAATCCGACTTTCTTTCCCTATGGGAAATTCAGAGTTTTTGTCCCATTCCAAACAGACTTGAAATTTGGTCTGGCTTTTAGAGCATTCTGGTGTTTGCCTCCAATGTTGCAGCTTGAATTTAAATGGGTCTAAAGCCTTTTAACTATGTTTCTACCCAAACATAGTTAAAAGGCTTGTTCAGTGACACCTTAATTTTTCACAACTATGGCCCAACTTATTTTGGGGGGGGGGGTCTTAAATAACACATTCCTCAGCTCCAATAGTGGATTCACACTCAGATGACCCTTTGACATTTTCCAGTCACTGCAAAGAAGACGGCTCCCTCTCTGGAATTAATCTAAACATTGGTCCCACCAAACTGACAGAAAAAAACCAGAGATAAGAGAAAACTGTCTATAGACACTTATAGATTCAGCCATCCTGCTTAACCGGAGAAGTGATGGATGCAGTTTGCCTTCCAGGAAAAAAAAATTGAAACTGAGAGATTTGGTCCCAGACTTAAATGGAAAAAAAACCTAGTAAGTGAGAAAACAGTGAGCTTGAAACAGAACAATAGATGGACTGCACCAGCAGTTTAAACTTTTCAATCTTTTTGGAAGGAGCAAACTAGGACAGCTACATTTCTACTGTTTGATATTTCCAATCTATATATGTTCCGTGAAACTACAATGCTACATCCTGATATACTTGCCTGTTGGTTCAAATAGTATTGTTTCTCTGTGAAGCAGGACTTGGATTTCTGTTGTTCTTTCATGACCCTTATGCCTCCATAACATCCAGTGAAGTACCAACAATTTCTTCTGCATTTTTAATAAGGTTGCACATTTCTGAAAATACCAAGCTTATGAGGGCTCTGTATTTCATTGAGTAATTCTGTCTTTAGGAAACTGAATTTGTACTACAGTAGTTTCTCATGCTCCAATTAAATCCCAGTAGACATCATAATGGTAGTCCTTCCATGGGTTTTTACAATTTCAGAAACATAAGAGTCAGCAAAAATGCAGAAAGATGGAGTGATATATAATGGAAAATGAACAAAAACAGAAAATTAGTAGCCCCTGATGATGGAAAAAAATTAGATGCCTTCAAAATGTAAAGCTCCTAAAAACCCCAAACTATTCTAAAATGTCCCCCCAAATGGTAGAAAAATAGAAGCTTCAACAAAAGAAGAAACTTACATGAAATTGGAATATGACATATTACTAATAAGAATATCAAGCTTAATTTTATAGCATTTTTTAAAGCAGCAGAGTGTCATTTTTGGCAATGATCCAGATTTACTATAAATGCTAAGGCTTCTAATCTTCACATTACAAATAAAGAAAAAAGCACCCAACATATGGAGTCATTGTAGTCTGAGTCCATCTGTTGGTATATATACATTGCTTACATCAAAGAGCCAAGACTAAAGTGTCTAACAGGAATCTTCCTAATTTAATATGTTAAAGATTGAAATTGGAAGATGTTACATGCAAAACCTATGTGGTCATGATTGTTAAGGATAGGTGTATGGACAAGTCACATCATGATATGGGTGTCACTATTGCAGCTTGTACTAGAAGTTTATGCGTTTACACTTCAGTGTTTAGCTACTACATTTTTATCAAGAAGATAGTTTGCGACCAAGTTTGAAGATCTATAATAATTTCTTAAAGAAACAGCAGATACTGTAGATTTTTAAAAAAAGAAAGAAAATTTGCACCTGCAGTAGAATGGTTCTTTACAACTCCTGTTTGTACAGCTGAAGAGACAAAAACACAGAGACAGATCTTCCTCTTGTCTGCCTAAAAAGGTTTTTTCTTCCACTAAGAGGAAAATTTCAAAGTATATTATTTGCTAAGATATGAATTATGGATGAAAGATTGTCAAGTCATAAAGATGAGCCATATTTAACATGTCTCCTAACCTGACGATGCTATTTAATTTTTTTCACCTGAATTCTTAAAAAGAGTTGTCACTTAAAGAATTATCAGTCAGTCTGGGAAAAATCTGAAGATATCTTGCTGTCTCTGAGTTCTTGCTGACTGATATCATCAATTGAATAGTTTTATATCTTATTTCTAGAAACTACAGACTTGTTAGCAGCAGTGGTAAAGCCAGTTTGAAAGCTTTCTCTATGCAATGCATCAATACCTTGTTTTAGAAATGTTTAAATGCAAAATATTTGCTTCATATTGTGTGCCATATTCAGATATGTTCTTGAAATGAAATGAGGACCAAATGGACATAGTTAAATGAATTAGATAAAAAAGTGAAATACACTTCCATTTCAGAACGGTTGTTTACACCAGCAGTATTTAATCTATTGGTGGGTGTGCACATGTATGTATTTTCATGAGTGTGCAGTTTGTGTAGAATACACTGAAGCAGCAATTTTAAGAGAAATAATTTGGTTTAATTTTATTCTGAAATAATCTTGCATAACAGATTCTTTAAAGTTTAACTTAATCAAGGACTAGACATCGGGATGGATTGTAAAAAATGGAGGAAGAAACATCAGTAAGCCATGCTATGCTGATGACATTACCTAAATCCTGCAAAGAACTGAAAACTCTAATAAAAAAATGAAGGAGCACAGTAAAAAATAGGACCAAAATTAAATATGAAGAATACCATATTAATTATCACAGATAATGACACCAGCCTTAGAACTAATAATGAAGATATTGAACTGGTGGATAGCTTCTGCTTTTTAAAATCAACCACTAATAGTAAACAAGAAGCAGTCAAGAAATATACCAAGAAATAGCTAGTTACCTTGGTAGAATAACTATATAGACCTTAGAAAAGATATTCAAATCCCATTATCTGTCTGTATTATATCTACAAATATCAGATCTGTGCAAACCAAGCTATTCCCTATTACAGCTATGGAAGCAAAGCTGTAATTTGAAGCAGTATAAGAAAATTATTGATGGTTTTGTACATTAGTATTGGAGAAGACTTTCAAGACTATCATGGACAGCCAAGGAAACAAAGTGGAACATTGGACAAATCAACTCAAAATTTTCACTTTAGGCACAAATTATGTGAAGACCTAGCTCTCTGAAGAAGGTGGAAGGAAAGAAAAAAGAGTATGAGCAGCAGCAATGGATGTAGGTTACAAGTGCACTGAATGCACCATTTAAACACCTGAAAACCAGATTAGGAACAGATTACAATGAAGAAAATCTATCTGCAGTATGTGGTCATTAAGAGTCAACAATAACTTGATGTACATACTCAATCAGACATGGGATGACTTTTAAACAATCAAAAACTTTTTGGAACAAAAAATATTTTGATTTTTATAGAATATTCATATTTTTAAGAAAGAAAGAAAATATTCAAAGGTTTAGAAAATAGGTTTTCCCACTATTTTAGACTTTCTTGAATGGTGACTTCATTTTTTGCCTTTCAAATAAAATAAGCTGTTGGTGGATAAATTGGCATTCAATAAAACTATGTACTGCTCTGTAGATCTTTTCTACAGATAATCAGGGACTGTTCAAGGAGTCTATGTGCTTTAAGACAATGACATCCTGAATTTTTCCCAGTACAAATAAACCAGAACAGAGATGAAAGAAATTCTGGTTGCTACTTTGACTCACTCCCTCTCTCAAAGAATATTGCTGTAGTTTAAAAGATATAGACACATTTTAAAAGTTAATTTAAAAAGAGCTGTTATCAATTTAAAGCAGAAGTGAATGGACAGAAATAGGGCAAAAAAATTGTATACTTGTACAATTTCACAGTGGGTCTTGTCCTGAAATATGTTTAAACATGTATGTATTGGGGCTCTTCATTCATTTCAATGGGACTTCATAGAAGGACTCCAGAAATTATCCTTTAAATTAATTTATTGTCACACATCTAGTGTGAAATACATTAAAGAAAGACAACATGAACCCTTCTTTCAGTGGCTAAGGTTTTTTTTTTAACATCTTGTTTGGTGAGAAACAGGCAGCTGATGCATATTGATGCTTAAAGGTAAAACTGCTCACCCATAAGTGGTGTTTTGCATGAGTGGAAAGAATTGGCAGCATATTCTTTCTGTAAAAATGATTTTGATTTAGTGACAATGGTCTCTCTGGTAGTGTTTACCGGTTTAAAGGATTATAGAGCCCTTTTCATTTTAAAACAACAGAGGATCTAGAAGGATTTTATTTTTAACGTGTGTTTATTTCCTAAATCATGCATTAATGTGATTTGAGGCTATAAAATACACAGTGCTAAGTGCTTGGCTGCTCAATTGGTATAATCTAGAAAGGGAGCTTTGACAGTGGAAACAGTGTGATTAATCTTTCCTTCTTTTTTTATCTTGTGCTGTTACGGTCTTCCTTTGGGTGCTCTTTAAGATCTTGGCTTTCACCTGTGAAATTTCTTTCTGAAACTCAGAATAAACATACTATTGCTTTTATTCTGGTGCTAAGTTCATGTAGCAATTCTATAATCATTTCTTAGACTCAAACAGGTGTACAAAGACCTACATGAACAATTACTATCTATCTGTAGATTCTTTAAAATACACTTTGTTCCATTGCTTATGGATTAAAAAAAAACACTGAAGTATTGACCAGACTGGAGACAATAGCAATCTTCTGTAAAGCATTTGAACTGAATGACAATTCTATCCAATTTTTAATAAGTTTAACCTTTAAAAAAAAAACTACTACTCTTATGCCAATGCCATGTTCTCAGGATAGAAATTTATTCCATTCTATTGCACTTCCTGAATTAACCAAAGAAGGTTGTTTCAGTACATGGTCATTCCAAGAAGCACAAGAAATGCATATGTTCTAAATACTCATTTTTAAAAGGAGAACTGAAGTTCAAAAAGTCTCACTGGACTTTTTAGTAGTCTGTACATTTTAAAAAGTAAATGCACTATTCATACATTGTTTATACCTTTATTTGAGAGAATAATTAACGCCTGCTGGACTTAAAAGATATAGATTTCTAATAAATGAGAGGACAGTGCCACTGGAATTGCACCTCCCATACCCATATGAATTCACTTTCTTCAATTTAATGTAAGGTTACTGTGAGAATAACATGACTGGGGCAAACTATGTATGTTGCTCTGATGGAAACACCAACAACACTCAAAGCTTAAATATCACTTTCTGAAAATAAGTATAAGTCTCAGACATGTTATGGTAATTGTCTCTTCCTGAAAAAAAGTGCAAACATTTCATTACCCTAACTAGGTAACAGCATCAATGCTAGTGATGATGTTACTTAGTTAGGGTAATGAAACTTTTGCAAGAAAACAAACAAGCTCAAAGAGCACCAACCTTCAGCTACAAATATTCTCCTTCATTGATCCTAAAAAAAAGTATTTGATTAGTGACAGTGGAATAATATACACATATGTTTCTCAAATTGTTTTCAATTATTTTAATGTGAAATTTCATTCACTTAAAAATGAATCTCTATATTCATTGTTTATAAATGAACTACATATTATTGAAACAGAAATAATTTTATTTTTGCAAGGGAATTTTTTCCCCAGTTTCAATTTACCTTTACTTGAAGCCAACCAGCTATGCAGCCAACCAAGTACCAGCCAGAGAACCCTCCCTTGTATTTGACAAATAAATGTCATTGACAACTATTCTGTGTTACTGGGAAAATGTCTTCAGGCACTACAAGGATTATGCTGTGAGTGTCCACAGTACAAGATAAGAAAACTAGACGTATGTTTAATTTTGAGGAAGAAAGTACAGGAGAAAATATTCTCTGCTGAAGATTTTGAATCTCTTTATTATCTGTGAAACACAGTGATCAAAATAGCCCCAATTTTAAATCCAAATGGCTTAGCCGTTTACATACATGCAGTTAGGGAAGAAAAAAATATTTCAAAGTATTATTTAGTAAAATGTATACACTATATTAAAAAGATTGTCCCAGCTTGTTCCACTGATCTTCATGTATTCAGAGAGTTTTGGTAGTTTTACGGTAGTCAAGGTCTTCAGAAGAGAGTATGAATCTATACATATTGCTAAATATGTCAAAAAGAAAGTAAAATTATTATAAACACAGATGAAAGTAAATGAAAATTTAAATTATTTACAGGATGTCTATATGATTGATAATTTTCTATCACATAAAATTACAATTTGATGTACACTTTAGAAGCACCCTGAGAAGCTATCTGAAAATTCTTCAGTTGTATTCCTCTACTTTATGGGAAGATGTATTTGTATTTTTAGAAAATGTATATAACACCCATTTAATATACATAATTCTGGGCTGCTAACAGTGACTCATAATAAAACTATATAATAAAACATATATAAACAAGATGAAAAGCCACAATTACAATAATCACAGTATAATAATCAAAGAACTGTATAACAAACTCACAACACAAACTACATCTACAGGTTCATTTAAGATCCTGACCAAGCACCTGGTGAAAAACTAGGTTTTCACAGCCTTCTAGGAGACAAAGAAGAGTGGCGCCCTTCAGCTCTCAGGCAATATGGCAATCATCTTCAATAAGTCTGACGCCAGTGAGTTCAGTGATGGGTTTGGTCAAAATATTAGAAATAATTTATTAAAGTATTACATAATTTAGTAAATTATTGAACAATGTAAAATAATGGAAAGTCCTTTTGTTAGAGCTTTTAAGTAAAGATAGCATACTGTCTATCAAAGATGCCATATAGGTGGATAGCTTGCATCGTAGGGGGCTGAGCTATGTGGTGTTTAAGATGTCTTCCTTTGCTATCATTCCATTTTATGACAATATCATTCCATTTTATGACAATATCTTTTAGATAGATGCACCAACTCCACTGAATTACTAAAAGAATATGCTTTTAAATTATGCTGAATAAATACTGAATAAATACGCCAGTATTGACAAATTTAAATCATTCAGGATAAATGGAAGAGAAGACTGGTTAATGGTTCATAGTTTAGATCATAAATCCTTTGAAATTTCACAGGAGGATTAAACAAAGATATTTTGCATGATTCAATAAACAGCTGCATTTTACCAGATATATTCTTATTGCTGAGTACATATGTTTTGAATGTTTTGATGTACTGAATGCTTTCCCAATGCTTTGCATTCAATCATATAAACAAGTGTTCTGATATAACACATATTTTCCTTGGCATAGTTAAAGAGGAGATGAAGAATAAACTCATGCAAATACAAACACACTGTTTCTTCAAAGGATATAAATGAGGTGATAAGAACATTAAACAAAGCAATTGAAGGATTAATAGGGTAAAAGAAGGTGGCAGTTCAAAGCAAAGCACATACTTTGCATATAAAAGATTTAGTATCTACAACTCTGGTGGTTCTGGGAAAATTCCTTTGTTCAGGTTTGCAAACACACTGGCATTAAGTGACAGTGATGTTAAACTAGGTAGAAACATCTACTATAGTTCTTTATGGTCCCGAACATAATTTCCTCAAGATGTCAATTCATTTCTCCATCTTGTTAGTACATTGCTATGGTTTATAGAAGGAAATAAACTTTTTACCTGAAAGCCATAACTTTTAAATAAAATCCTAAATATTTTTGCATGTCAAAGAATATCTGTTTGGGTTAAAAGTAACATTCTACTCTAACCCCTTTCTCAGAACAGAATTTCTTCACTTCTTTGTAAATCCCCTGGTATTTATAATGTCTCTAGTGGGACTTAGTATCTAAAAAAGGAACTTAAGGGGCAATCTTAGTTTCATCCTCTCTTTCTTCTCTTCTTCTTTTTAGATATTTTAGCTTTCCCAGTATGATACTTTCCAGATGTGTTTGGACTACAGTTTACTTTTGAGTCTTTTGCATGGAAATTTTAGAAATTGGGCAAAGCACCAGGCTGGGAAGGCTGACATATTTTATGATTTTCTAAAGGCACATCAGATGTATGGACCTACGTGCTATTTTCTCATTCTTGGGTCAGCAGTAACTGGAAAATGCATTGTTCATACTATCAAGTACTATTCATGCCTCTAGAACTAGGCTGTCAATAATGCCGTCCTTAGAGTTCTTATCTGAGACAAGACAAGAAAATTATTTGTGAATTTCTCTGGTTTTGTTTCTTCTCTTACCAGGTCTTAACATATTACTATGAAAAAGAAGTAGTAATTGTTCTTCTTAATGTATATGGGGCAGAGTTAGGTGAGTGTATGTAGATTCCTGGAACAGAGGCTATAGCAATATTTAAATTTGTCCAAGTGATAAGACACAGGTACAAAGATGTTCTGTGACTGCATCATGAAAGTTGGGCTACTTCTGAATACAGAACTAATGATATTTGGAAAGAATGTTAAACCCATGTTCCCAAATTAACCTCATGTTTTGATTATGGGCATGGAGGAGAAGTATGGAAAGGACCTAAAAATAAGTGAACACAATGCTTAACTAGAAGGGCAGGAAGATGGTAGCCCTTATAATGAATGACTGTAAGTGGCATCATCAAAAAGTAACCCATTACTACTCAAAATGGCACCATCTAAATAGTCAGAAGAAAACCATGATAAATCTTTTTCCGCAGAAAGAGAAGAAAAACTGCAATTTGTGACAGGCTGTGGCTCTTTCCTAATTTAAATTGATTAATTACTTTAGAATCTGAATAGCTAAATATGACTTTAAACTGCCTTAGCTGTGAGCTATGGGTGAGTAAATGAACATCATGACATATTACAGCAGCTACAAGGAGAAGTTTATTCTCTGATTGGGATGACATGATGATGAGAAGTCCTAAAATTAACTCACTCAATCATATACCACACCATCAACTGAGGTTATTGCTAGTATTATCAGGAATAACATGAATGTAAACAGTGTGCAATTGGTTATTTGTTTAGGAAAGTCATATGGCTGCATATCTTAGCCAATACAAATCTACCCATCCCAACCACAGTACTTGGGGAAAAGTCAGGTTTTCAAGGTCATGGGGACTGAATAACAAGGGGGAGGTTGATCCATAAAGTAGATACCATGTCAGAAAGAGCACACTTTTTAGGCTATTTGAAACTGCCTCGTGGGGGGGGGAGGAGTTAGAACATGTCTAACCTATTTGATGTGTTGGGACAAAGGAAACCACTGGGCATAGGTGATCCTGTATAAGTCAAATAATGCCCCGGTCAAATAAATGTGACAACCCTGATAACTTAGTGCAACTCAAGGAGAAGTGGTGTTACATGAGTGTTTTGTTGAGCATTCAGAATTCTGCATTCTGAAACTTCCAAATGCTATTCAAGAGAGCTCCATTGTGAACATACTATGTTGACAGTGTACAAAAAATTATTTGTACTGGCTTTAACATGCACCTGGAAATGACATAACCTAAAAGTTAAATGTGCAAGAGAACCACATGCAAAACTATCAATCTCATTTTATGGTCATGACTTTCCAGTGTGAATTGCAAAAACAGACTATATGTATGTTAAAGCTATTGTGTTGCAGCTGCTCTTCTGTTTTTTGTTTACAGTAAATTTGTATAAGCCCATCCTGATTCATGGTAGAAAAAAATGTTAAAACATTTCTATCATCCTGAGTTGCATCTGAAGTTGAAACCAACAGGACAGAGTATAACACCTAAGATCAGGAGAAGGAATCTGAAATTTGGAAAGGAAGTAACTAGGTGGAACATTTCTCACCCATACCTGGAAATTTCAATTAAAAATGGATTCCTGCATATTTACACTACCACAAGCACATGTGCACAAAAACTCCTCACAGAACAATTATATTCTCTCTCCCCCCATCTCTCTCTCTCTCTCTCTCCATCTATCTATATATCTATGTCTGTCTGTCTGTCTGTCTGTCTGTCTGTCTGTCTAAATACAGAATACTGAATAACAGATTTGGAGGAAACCTTGGAATTCTTTTAGTCCAACCCTCTGCTCAGGCAGGAAAGCCTACACCATTTCAGACAAATGGTCATCCAATCTCTTCTTTAAAACTTCATGTTGGAGCACCCACAACTTCTGGAGGCAAGGTGTTCCAGTGATTAATTGTTCTAATTGTCAGGAAATCACTCCCTCTCTCCCTTTCTCTCTCACCCTATGTCTATGTCTATCTCTCTCTATCCATCTATCCATCTATTAGCTATCATTCATCATCCATCATCCATAATCCATCATATATAGCAAACATAACCCTCGGTGCTTAATAAACAATTAACTATGAAATACCTATACTAGCATCATGTCAATACCATCATATGCAGTATCAAGGGAAAAGAGTAGACCTGCAATATTCTTAACTAAAAAGGAAAAGCAACAGATTCTCTCCATCCATCACAAGAGGTGAAGTTGTTTTAGAGTATTACAGGGGGAGAAAACGACTCTTAAAAGTGGGCATGTTCATCTTATGGACTTTAATTTATGAACGCCTATTCCATAATTAAATGTCTTTATGGTGTCCCAAGGTTCTTTTATTACGTATTTTTCATTCTTAAAGAAAGAAGAAGAAGAAATCTGGTTCTGGTGAGGAGTGACTTCTCAATGAGTGTCAGTTTCAGTCTTAGTGCTTATTCGGCTGGTTGGTTGACATTTGAACAAGCAAAGGGTTATAATATCCCATAGCAATATAATCATCAAATCAGTTATAAAATAAACACACAAATGTTAATTGATATCCTTGAAACTATTCACACCTTTAAACAACTCTGTGGAGTTATAATTCATCTACCATTTTTTTCTTAAGGAATATAAATCTTAGTGTTTTGTGGGAAAAATTCTGTGCAGCTGAAATGAGCAGAAAGCATACGAAGCAGAGCCAGCTGTATTTAGATGTTGGAGGGATATGGCTATATAAATCAATGTTCAGGATTCTTGTTTGTGCTGCAGAATTCTTTTTGTCACATGACCATGCTAAAATACATTTAACTTGACAGAGAACCAGCACAGTTTGTAAAGGAGATAAAAAATGAGGTAGACCAAGTTATCTCTTGAACTTTGGAACAGTTTCAAATTTGTGTAAGGTCACTGGCTGCATTCTTTCTGACTAAACTTAATAGTGTAACCCTTGCTAGTCATACCCGTGATTTCAAAATATGCAAAGAATGCAATGAATATAAAATTGTATTGTGAATATACAGAAAATTAGCCAATTTGATGAGCTATATATTTCAGCAGTGCTTTGTGGCCCTATATTTTCTACTCAGCCAGGCAAATTCAGCTTTATTACATGAGATGTTCTAACAAATGTTGAGTACCATCCCCACTTTTGTACAAACAGCCATGTTATTGTGCTCTATTTGTAACTGCAGAGATATTGGCAGTTAAGAACATCCTAAATCCTTATTATTCTGCAACCTCTATAAATTTTAGAAAAGAGAATATTACTTTCTAGAAAAGAAGCAGTAAACAAGGAAGAAATGAATATGAAGTGATATTTAAAAAAACAATTTACCTGTAAATACAGTTCAAAGACGATGGGGCTCAAAGAGGGTGGATCTGACAAAAACAATTAACTATGATTGTTTTAACAGCCAGTTTGATGTAGAAACTGGGAGATGTGACTTCTAGTCCGACCTTGGGTACAAAGCTAGCTGGGTGACCTTGAGCTAACCACTTTCTCCCATGCCTAGAAAGGAAATAATTGCCAAGAAAACTGCAGGGACTTGTCCAGGCATTCTCCAAAAATGGATTTAAAAAATCTCCAATTGTTTTATTCTCTGAATGTACCATGTGATGCAGAGTTATGTAGACATGGGAATAAGATGTTCAAGAAATTATAGATTCATCTCTAGTTTCCCTACTTATATACTGTCATACTCACATAGTACATCAAGAAAGCGGTATATAAGTCTCATAAATAAATAAATAAATAAAGAAGAAAAAGGAGTTACATTGCATGGTTCCATTATTCTCATTCTCTCTCTCTCTCTCTCTCTCTCTCTCTCTCTCTCTCTCTCGTTTTTCCTACAATACAATGGTTGGGGTTTTTGGTTTTTTTTGGGACCAAGTGTCGAACCATTGTGACAGGAATTGGCTGGCTGTCTTGTTGCGTGATGTTGTGGCTTGAGAAAGTGACTAGCCCAAAGTCATCTACCTGGCTTTCATGTCTAAGGCTAGTCATATCTGCACCATTTGTAAAATAATGGTTGAACAAATATTATTATCGTGCAGATGTCAGATTGTAAATAGATCCATGTATGTAGAACATTTCATTTGTACATGGCCACATATATGAAGTATACCTGGTGTTTGTGGTGAGTCCAGTTTGCATCCTTGCTCCCCATTTATCACCTGAATCCCCTTTATTTAGTACATAAAGAATTCAATTAGTTATGTAATGAATGTCATTCAACTTAGTTATAAGATATCTGTTTAGCTAGGATTATCCTGGTAGGAATTTCCAAGAAATCCCAAGTGGGGGAGGACAGTATGACAATATCATTGGATATTGTCATTATCATTGGACTAAATACAGTGACACAAGACAGGATTTTTTAGGTAAATAAAGCAGAGGTTCCAAAAATATGTCACTACCAATGAAGCTTGTATTTTTTACTTGGAAAGTAAAATGTTTGAAAATTGAACACATAATTATATGTTAATCTGCATATTTACATAGAAAAGAATGCTTGTTCCATAACTTTTATATTGTCACTTTCCATGCATCATAAACCATAGTTTACTTTAAATCAGAGGATTTGTTTGATTTTTCACTAGTTGAGATTAGAAAAGGGAAAGAAAAAAGAGTTAAGGTTAATATAAAAGTGATTCAGTTCAAACTTCTTGGGTGAACTAAGTAAACATCTGATGCAGAATATGAAGCCAAGGCAAAGACAATTGACAATCCACTGTGTCAGCTTAATGGGATTGTTATTGATCTATCAGTAAATAGATATGTATTAAAAAGAGAATATTTACTTAGCATAGTGATAATATATACAATTATATGACACATTACACAAGTAAGTATTTAGGAAAGACATTTATTTAATAAACACATGGAGGAGGATTTAGTGGGTTACATATTACTCTGTTAAATGCCACTGACATTGTTTAATCTTTCTGAAAATTTAGATAAAATGCAGGAGAAGAGTGCACAATAAGCTAAAAGGCCAAATATTAAAAAGGAACTCCAAAAGAATATATATAGTGTTTGTTTCCTCTGTAAGCCTGTTTGGAATCTTGCTTGCTTTTTATTTCCTTACCTTTGACTTAAGCCAGGGGCTCCCTCTGGTGTTTGTTTTTAGTTTTGAATCTTGAAGTTAAATCTAGAAAAATATAATTTTTCTATTTACTTCTTGTTCAGTTCTAGTGAAAAATTTTATTCCCATACATCATTTTTTCATATTATGCTTTTTGTCCTTCTCCAAATAAAATGATTAAAAGGCAACTATGTGGAATACAATGCTGAGAAACATTCACATGCACACATATATGAATATATGAAAATATCTACAGTATCAATGGCCAGACGTTAATTTGTTTTCCATATTTCTCACAAAAGATATTTCAGAGATTTTGTTTTATAGAATATGAAGGGAGAGAGAGAGAGAGAGAGAGAGAGAGAGAGAGAGAGAGAGAGAGAGAGAGAGAGAGAGAGAGAGAGGAAGATAATGGTCATTGAGCAAATGGACATGGATAAACGACTGCCCATGTCTGATCTAAGCAGAATCACAGTGACCATACACTATAGTTTTTAATGTTGTGCATGTGAAATTTAAAAGGACTTAGAACTACTTAATTCTGATCCAGATGATTTTGAAGCTGGGGCTTCAAAAATTATATTTCAGCAACATCAATAGAACACAAATTTACAAATTGTAAAATTGCAGAAGGAAGAAGAGCTCTGAAAATCAGAATCATACTAGTGGTGCAGAATATCTCTTTACACTAAGACTAATATAAATGCAAGATGGATGTTGAAAGAAGAATATCTTTTTTCTGCCAGTGTCATTGGTTGACAATGAAGGAAAAATGCCCCCCCCCCCAAGATCTAATCCAGGTTGACAAGATTTTGATTGTATAGGAGGTTCATCCATTGATTGAAATACTATAGCACAATTTATATAGGGTTTGCTTGAAAAAGATTTTGCAACTAATGAAGAAAGTATTGAGTAATTTGGTCTCTTTCTGTGTATGGAAACTGCTATAAAGACGGGGCTTAAATTGTTGCTGAGCTTGTTCAAAATATTATTCTTTGCTTATAAAGCCTTAAACATCATGAAATCCAATTTATAAAAAATTCCCTCCTTCTAGATTAGATTAGTACTCTGGATTTTACAAAGGATGGCTTGCTGGCCATGGCATGACCAGCTGATGCCTACTTAGCAATAGCATATGAGGATGTTCTCCACTATGACATTCACTATGGAAGTTCAGCAGAATGTGGAGTGCTTCTGCCTTCACATTTAACTGCCAAATTGTTGATTATTTTAATAATTGTTATAATTATAGAAATACAGTATTGTTATTAATGCTTTGGGGAACATTTTACTATAGTCTTGACGATTCTGATAAAAATATGAAGCTGTATATAAACAGTTCCAATTAAATAAGTAAGTAACAATGTACTATAGCCTACAGATAATTATTGAATTAGTGTCCTGTGGATTTAAGGTCCAAGACTCTCTCAATAGTAGTTTTATTCAAGCATGGCCTTCTGTTAGCCAATTTAGACAAATTGCTAAGATTTTTAGGAGGTGTGAAAGTTCCTCTCAAAAGAATTATAGCCAACCTTGGTCAAATTAGCATTAGCAAATTAGCATACTAAACTAGTCTTTTGAATCCCCCAAATGCCTTTAATGCCTAAAGATATAGTACACCAGCCTGGTGAATTTTTTATCAACAAATCTAGTGGTATTAGTTACACAGGAACTCATTTTGGAGGTTGACAGATTATTATTATAGTTGACTGAACTATACATTTTGGATGTTGACAGATGTTTATTATAGTTGACTGAGCTACTTAGATTTCAGAATCAGTAAATATGTTCCTAAGCAATTTAGGACAAGGTAAAAATAGTTTATCTCAGGTGTCTTAGTCTCCCAAGCTGGGGAAGGTCCAGCTTGCCATGCTATATCTTACAGATCATTCTTTGATGATAATCAAGTACAGTATGTCTTCTGGAGTGACCTCCTTTATACAGTATACCAGCACCAATCCTGCCCTTCTAAGTGCATTTTTCACTTTTTAAAAAATCTATCATAAACTCCTTTTATTTTTTCTTTTAATTGGTTGATTTTACCTTACAATAGTGTTTCTGTAGTGGTCATAAGCTGTTTCAAGATCTCCATAATGAAAAAGGAAAATATTTTAAATCAATAAATACTGCTAGATTTTGACAAAAATTCACTAGGCTGATGGACTAGCTATCTTTAGGCATTAAGTCATTATCTTTGAGGATTCCAAGAACTAGTTTAGCATGCTAATTTGCTAATGCTAATTTGAGCAAGGTTGGCTATAAAAACACACCAACCTTTAACATATTCAGTGAAAAAGCTTTAGTTGTTTCAGTGGTATTCATTTTCACAGGAAATAGAATGCCAGAATCCTAATTCTCTGCGTCCCTGCAAGTTTTGCTTTGTGCACAAGCTGAAGAACAAAATGAATGTTGCTTCTTGCTATGTTTTTAAATTAAGTGAGTCAGGATCACACAGCAGCAATGTGCTCTGGTTAATCCCACTGGATTTGTCCCAGCCTTTCAAGCTACACTTCCTGCCTGAACCCGTCTATACGTTCTGAAGACAGAAGGAAAAACAAAACAAGGATCCAGCAGACAACCATCTTTCTTCAGAATACCAAACAGTTTGCAATGCAGGTTAAACTTCAAAGGGTCTCGGGGAGGGGATGCTACTCAGCATTCTTTTTCTTTAATAATAGTGGGGCACACCAACTATCCTCAGGGATGACAAGGATCTGAAGAATTTGTATAATCAGACTTAAACATCTTGGTAAGTATTTCTCCATATCCCCTTGTTTTAAAAATTTGAAATCAAAATAAGAAAATAGGACGATTGCTTTTGGTTGCAAAGACTGCTGCATACATGACATGGTTCCAAATGATTTGTGTATATGTTTTCTTCCTGACTTCCACAATGTATTTTAACACAGAAGATGGATAGCAAACAGAGATGAATTCCATTTGGCCATCTGCTCTGAGTTTTCTTTAACAAATATCCTGGGAGGGATTTCTTTTCTCTGCTGCCTGTTAGTCTTTGCAGTCAAATAAGCTGAACAATTTCAGCTAGTTTTTTTCCCTCTACTTTTACAGTGGAGGAAAACATGTATGTTACATTCATCTGTTATATTTGTCAAGTAAAATGTGCCATTCTTCATAAAACTATTGCATCCTGTCTATATAAAGATGATGTTGATGATTTTATATCCTAGCAGTATATTCAAATTTTATACAGTCCATGTCAGTGTAATGATGTCAGTTTTTTCTATCAGTTTTTTTTTAAAGTAAAATCTGTATCGGTTTTCAAATGCAAATTTGTATAAATATATGCATAATTTTAGATAACTATTCTATATTTTTGTATACAATTGCTTTCTATGCATGCGTTTAAAGCACAACTTTCCTAAATTTTATATACATTTTTTTCAGCAGAAAGACAAGATCAACTGGTCTCTATAAATAAGATGCCTATTCATATTCAATGGTTATCATTTTAGCTGTTCAAATTTTTGAAAACAACTTTTTCAACGTTTGAGCAATTTTATCTTTTGTAGACAGACTCAATCCACTTGGCTATCCTTCTGATTGTCCACTGCAATAAGCAACATTGTTCCAAAAAGCATTACTTCACGGAGTTCAGAAAAGAAACCAAGAACAAAAGAAATTAATAGTTACTTTTTTAATCTAGCCTTGTCCTAACTGGAACACCCATATTATCATCCCACCACTGATACCTGGACATGAGCCATTCTCTCTATGTTCTCACTTGTTCTCTATCAAATAGAGGAGCATTACATTAATGCAACTGAGAGTGTGATAGATGGAGGATCTCCTGCCATGGGTTTGGATTAGAAGATTTCCAAGGTTCTTTCCAAACCATTTCATTTTCTATGTTCTATGTACTACCTTTCCTGATTTGCACAAAAACGCAGTAAAGATGGGGTCAGGCAAGTATTAAGCACCCTATATGAAAAAGAAAGCCAAAACTTTCCATGATGACCAGCTAGAGTGTCCTGTGCACTTACTGCTCAAATAAATATCTCTCATGAAGTTGTAAGCTTGCAACATTCCAAGTACTCCCAATCCAATGATGTTCCAGAAGAAAAATCAGTTCTAGCAGTGATGATGAATGGAAATGTACTGAGACAGGAGAGATGACTTGTTCACCAGTATGATGAATTAACACTTTTCTACCCCAATCATGATAAAATAAATGTTTCTCTGAAATCTTAGACTAAAATGAATTGCTATTTTCGTGCATCACTAGAATGTGCTAAGATAAGGCACATGGCAATTTGCCAGAAAAGCATAGTTGCTGAGGTCAGCCAATGAGCTTTAGAATCCTAAATTTAGCCTTTTATCAGTGATGGATCCACTCTCTAGTTTTTATCAAATTATTATTACAGGCATTATGAAGTTGCAAAGTGCTAATAAGTAGATAATTATTAAGGAAATTCTTATAAAATTATGGTAATACTATTCCTTTTAAAGAAAAAAAATACTATCATTATTGTAAAGTTATAACTCTTAATGCATGTGAACTATTTTTAAAAGTAGAAATTATTTATCCATAAAATATATGTTCTGCCTTTCCTCAAGGAGTTATAGATGGTACAGACAGCATTTGTTCTAGTTTTTATTCCTACCAACTCTGTGAGATAGGCTGACTGAACTTATTTAGTTGACAGATCCAAAGTTTCGATGATATCCTTGGTTTAGTAGAAGAACTTTAACCACAATATTACATACCAAAAATTGTTGATCTTGTCCTAATAAACTGAATATTTTCAAAATATAGTATATTTTTTGAAATAACATTATCAAAATAAAAAATGTAAACTCATGCAGTTGCAAACTTTATAAACATATTAAGAATATAAAAAAGCAGAAAAACAATAAAATCATTAGCCAGATATGAAACTGTAACAATTAAAAATTAAACCATAGGAACAAGTATAACAAAATAGTAACCCAAAGTTTTTAATTAAAAGCAGGTAAAAACAAAACTTCATTTAAAAGAAATGTAGAAATCCTTTCAGAGAGATCTCTACACTTAAGTTTATTACAGAGAATGCTAGGCTGTTTAATAAAGAAACATTCTTATTTTTAACCTAAACTATGGGAACTTAAAAAAAAATAACTATTGAAAAATGGTGTGCAAAGGTATGGTATGTCTAATTATGATTAAAAAAACATTTTTAAATGCACATATGGGTGAATTACAATTCTCCTAACATACAAAATCAATGTATATAGCATGCTACCTTACAACAACCATATATATTCTTATTAATATTGTATCTTATTAATAACTGTTTATAATCTATAAAACCACGTACATGACAATGCAAATATATTCAATGTGTGCATACATCCAGTTACAAGTGTGCACAGAGGCTGAGTGGCACACAATATATTTATCCTTTTCCTGTCTGACAATATGTTGCCATGTTATAAAAACCCTAATGCCCATTTTCAACGATTAGCTGTACATCAGCTTTGCTATCACAAATCCAGAAGTTTCACATCAAGCATTAAATGGGATGAATATTGATCTGCTAAAGAGGATTTATTTATTTCTAGCTCTGTCCAAAGATCAACTGCTAGCAGCTTTTGGTGGATCTGTTGAGCTCTCATGGCACAAAGCTACTGCATACATGACACTGGACTTGACATTTCAGTTCTGGAAGAAAACCAAACAGTAAATTCAGTGCAATAATCCTAGATAAATGAGACAATCACTGGGAAAGCTGAGGTAGTTAAGTGGTCTATCACAGAAGTCCAAAGTAAGATATTGAACAGTTGCTACATAGTAACCCCTCATGTCAATACAGCAAAGAATCATTGTCATGTATCAGATGTTGTTAATACATTTGCACAATCTAATCACGAAGGCTTGTATTTTCTGCTTATCCTTAACACAGGTGTAACTGCTTTTAAGACATAATAATAAACAGTTTCAAAGCAAGCCTATTTGTAAGTAGACCCTGACACATGCAACACTTTTAGAGTGTTGCTGTATTTGTTTGTTTGTAAAAATTAATCTTTTAACTAGAAAAGTTAACCCTGCTGCAAAAATTAATTGGCTACTAAGACCTGATTAATCTGTTGTGGCCATTGCAAGATGCTGTAAATCTATGTTTTTAAGCAATGACATAAACTGTAGCTTTCCCTCTCCTCCCCAACACATGGTTAAAACACATCATATACCACAACTGGATAAAGAGACCTGAATAAAAGAGAGTTATTACAGAATCAAAGAATGCCCCATTCCACTATTTTTTTAAATTTTAATATACATTCCTATTAATATTGCTAATTCTCTGCTTCATTGATCAAGGTGGAAAAGAAAAAAAAATGTTCCACACAAACAGGAGCAATTTCATTTGGGCTTCTTTTTAACTTGTACATGTGTATGACATACACAAAAACAGTGCACAACATATTGTTTCCAAGGGCAAAATTAAATTCTGAAAAATGATGCCTTGTTTTAGTTACTTGAATTGGCTGGGCTGCTGAACGCCCTTGCTACCAGCACTTACCGTATATTCCGGCGTATAAGACGACTGGGCGTATAAGACGACCCCCAACTTTTCCAGTTAAAATATAGAGTTTGGGCTATACTCGCCGTATAAGACTACCCCTCTTTCAACGCACACCAAATAAAAATTAAAAAACATCAGATTTGATTTCAATATGGTAATTTTAATTCAAATGCTTATGACATAAAGGTACTTAGCAGAAAAACTCCATATTGTCTTGCAGCAGCGCAGTTATTATGTTCCATGGCAAAGTTTACAACTTTAAGTTTGAAACTGGCTTCATATTTCTTTCTTCTTGCTGGTGGAGCCATGATGGGGTCTTGACTATTGGACATTTGTATACTGTACTGTATGTATTGGTGCTGTACTGTATGAACTGGTACAGATACTGGTGCTGTACTGTATGTACCCAGTATACAACAACCAGCCAATCACAGCAAGCGATGAACCTTAGCTGGTTGTTGTATACAAAGCCTGCTTGGATTGGGTGGATCAGCTCTCCCTGCCTGCCCAACCCTTCCTGTCATCTTATAGGCCAGGGGTAGGCAACCTTGGCTCTTTTATGACTCATGGACTTCAACTTCCAGAATTCCTGAGCCAGCTATGCTGGCTCAGGAATTCTGGGAGTTGAAGTCCATGAGTCATAAAAGAGCCAAGGTTGCCTACTCCTGTATAGGCCCTAGGGAAAAAATGGACAAGCTAATTCCATGAGGGAGGGGGAAAGGGAGCACAGTTTCTGAGTTCTCATTGGCCACCTGTAAGTCCAAATGAGTAGCTCAGGGTGTGTGCGTGCACGTGTAGGCATGCGTGTGACTCCCTGGGTCCCTTCCATTGCTCTCCCCCCAGTAGCAAGCTTTGGCTTGGAGCAAGCAGGCTGCACGCAGGGATCTCCTCCATTCAGTCTTCCACCCTCCAAGCTGAGTGAGCAGAAAGCCTGCCTGTTTGTCAAAGGCTCTGCCTTGTCAATCGCACACACACCTTGATGAAAATTGCCCTGCCTGCAAAAGGACTTCTCAGCAGTTTTTTAAAGCAACACTACCAAGAATGAAATTGGAGACAGCCAGAATGTTTAGGGAAGAAGGAAAGGAAGCAGTTAATAACTAAGTAAGAAAGGCATTCGCCCTTCGAAAACTTGCATTTCCATAAATGTGATAAGTTGCCCCCTTTTCAGGTAATGGGGGGGGGAGTAAATGCTTTCCTTTTAATTTGTTATTAAAACTCAGTGCACTACAGTACTTATAGATGGGAGCCAGATTGACCAGCCAGGATCTGTCATAAATAACATCACAAATGCACCATGCAAGTTTATTTAGGGGGGGGGGGAGAAACTGCTTGCATAAGCTCGGTGGAAGTCGACAGGCAAAAGGATTGTGTAGCTGTTTTCTGTTCCCACTCCATTCCTGCTTCATGAATCCGAGAGGAATTTAGCTGACACCCCTCCCCTTCCAGACCCATAAGCTCCGCCTCCCCCAAGCTACTCTCACCGGCAGTGAGAGGTAAACGCTGAAAAGCTTGCATGAAGAAGCACTGAGAAGTGCCTCGAATGGACGCAGATGCTTAGGTTTGTTTTCATTATATAAAAAAAAACACCTTACAATTCTTTTCCCCCCTTCCCCATTACATGGGCCATTCCTTTCTACTTCCTTTGAATGAATTAATCAGGGGATGGCCACTACCAATCCGCAGTTCTGGAGGGGTGGGCAAGGAATTGGGATGCAAAAGGGAGGGAAGAAGAGAGGAGACGGTTTGCAATGTAGCATTATAGAATGGGGATTAAACCTCCAGGAAATCTTACCGTCACAACAGCCAGATAATGCCTATCGTACTCTCAGAGATATCTTTAGTTGATCGGCTGGTTTTAATAATAACCCTAGGACTCTTTTTGAGTGAGAGAGAGAGGGGGGGAAGAGAAAACTTGCTGAGTAATATTTTTCCGGCGTATAAGACGACCCCCCACTTTTGCAAAGATTTTAAGTGTTTAGAAAGTCGTCTTATACTCCGGAATATACGGGTAGTTTAATTAGGTTTTATCCACAGACTGGAGTGTCTGGTTTGCCAAGGGCATATAATGCTTTTGTTAAGTTCCACAGTTTCAAGTGGGGGGGGGGGAGAGAGAAATCTGAGGTAAACATTTGGCAACAATAGATCTTCTTATATAGCCAGTTATCAGGACCACTCCTTTTCCCCCTTTCTGAACATACCTAGATGTAATTTCATGTCACTTAGTTAAATATTAAGGATGATAAAATGTAGTCTTGATAATATTCATTTCTCTTAAGATACTTTATTACATCAAGAACAACAAAACCAAAGCTTTTCTTCCCAACTCATTTGAAACTGGTTGAATGTGATTCCATAATCTCAGCAATTTGAAAGCTAGCCATCAATCCCAGTTAGAAAGCATTAAGAATCAGGTTAGTGTTTCATTTTCAACAGTGGTTGTTCAAATGATACTAGGGATTTCACAATTGGGGTATAAAGCCAAGTGTGATGTTGAACAGCTAAACTATTTTAAATTAAGTGTTCAACTAGGATGCCCTTTGTTCATAATTGTATTTCATGAGACTTACAGAAAGGTAACTTTCTGCAGGATCTCTGCTATAAAAATCAATATTTAAGATTGTCAGAATCCATCTTGTTCTTAGTGAAGCTTATTCCAGAGCATATAGAAAATAATAGCTTGGTAGTAGTAGTTCAGTGAATGTTGCGCTGCTGTTTTTCTTACTGCCATCCTTTTTCTCAAACTAACTGGTCCCATAAATGAATGTGGAATATGGATGATTATTATCTAGTTTTTTTTAAAAAAAAATAATCTAGTGTCTTATAGAAGCTGAGACAGAGACATAATTGCTATACCTTAATTCAAAATTTAGTTTAGCTAAAGCTTACTTAGCATCTCTTACTATTTGAAATCTCTCAGGCTGTATTTCAGAATTGTTTTAAAGTTTTTTTGAGAGATTTATTGTATATCATGCAGACCTTTATATCACAATTTATATCCATGTAGGGAAATAAATTGGTTTGCAGGTTCCAAAATTATGCAAATAGCAGACCTCATTCAGTTAATCTTGAGTGCTTTTAAATCTCTTAAGATTATAGTGAAGAAGAACCACCCCATTTAAGCTGAATGCTATTCACTGTAATTAGTGTTAAGTAAAATATTGTTAAGCAAAACTTAATTTTACTACATGTACTACATTTTAAACTGACATTTTTTTTTTGCAGAGCAAGAAAATTATTCATATATAGCAAGATAATCTTAGGGAAGAATCTCAAACCATGCAGAGACCCTTGGCAAAGCTGGTGACTCTTGGCATAGCTGGCAAGAATTCAGATGTTTAAAGCATCTGCTATAAACTATCCATCTGTTTTTGTACACCCCAATGGTCGTTCATATTTCTACCTGTGCAAAATATGTATTTCTTTTGTTTTATTTTCAAACAAGTGTGTACTTTTTAAAGAAAATTTATACATAATAACCCTAGGCAATTCACAATAGTATTCATAAACTTAGAATAAATAAATCCTACAAAACTCTAGGACAGCATCATGTACTTCATCACTGTGCTGTAACATCCCATCAACTCCAGATTTAGTTTTCTGGGCTCACTTCCATCCTAGCCTAATGCTTGGGGGAACAGCCAGATTTTCAGCCTTCTGGAAGGGCAAAGGGTTGAAATCCTTTGAATCTCAGGTGATTCTCAGGGGACAGTGTTCCAAAAATTGGGGCAGCCATGAACGAGGTGCTTCTCTAAGGACCCCACTAGATACAAATTTAAAGGAAGGGACCTGGAGCACACTCAGCCTATCTTATCTGTTAGGATGGGCAGATGCCCTCAGGCAATGCAGTCCCTCAAATAACCTGGTCCTATTCATGTAGGACTTTAAAGCTGATAAACCAGCATCTTCAATTGTGTCTAGATTATTTGTGCAAAGTGATCTTGCCCTAGTTTATACTCTTTGATCTTTAAATCAGTGGGGGAAATGATTGATTCCACCTCTTTAAAAGAGACCCCTGGAATGACCAACCTTGTTATTTTATTTTTGTTGGCTCTTAAGCCAGCCACATTTTTTTCTCTGCAGTACCTGTATTCACAGAGATATTAGCATACATTCCTCCAATTTATTATCCATATAGCACTATCAATTATTATGAATTGTACAATAATGTATCCTCTTCCTTTATGTCAAGCAACTTTCAACTTAAAATTTAATCATAAACAAAATGAAAAAAGAGAGAAAATACAGGATTTTCCTCTTTTTATTTCTCCAGTTTCCTTTTAGCTTTTCAATAGTTGACATGTAGATATTTAAATAGAATCCTTATGTATCAACTTCTTAGGCTACTGCCATAAGATTTGATTTCTTTAAAAGAAGCATGTCAAAAACTGCTGAAAAATACAACAAAGTATTTTCTCTATCATACTATCTCTCCCCTTGTCTCCCAAAAGAAATGTTTCTTCTGTCTAATCTAATTAAACTCCTGGTTTCCTACAAATTTTACAATAAACTTCTGGACCAATCAGTAGCCAAGTTCTAGAGAACAGTGGCAATTTCATATATAATACATAGCAATTAATAAATCTTAGACAAATAGACTTGGAGTAAACGATGGCCAAACAGTAGAAGAAATAATGGAAAAGTTTTATAGATATGCTGATTCTTGCCTGGATTTTGCTTGAAAAAATAATTGTGTGGTAGGCTGGTAAGCCTTCTCCCAGTTTCATGTGAGCCATCTGTTTCATACAGATTCAGTTCATTCTGCCCATACTTCACTACACCTTCACTAAACTTCCACAGCCTCATTTGCAATTTGCTGCTCAAGTCTTCCCACCAGATGCAAAACAGAAACCAATGAAAGAGCCAGGATACTTTCCCAGAGGGATCCCTTACAGCTAAATCTGATAACTTCAGAGACAAAAGACAGAGTTTTGTCAAAATGGGCAAACCAAAAAATTCATAATATTTACTTGCAGCAAATGCCAGCAGAACCTTTAAATCGATATGTTTATAATTGTACCATAGACAATTTTAACAGCCCAAGATTTGTTTTTGTTTTTTTTAAAGAGGAATTCATTTTATATATTTAAATTTCGCGATTTAAACTATACTACTCACAAAAATAAAGGGAACACAAACGTATAGGATCCTATATGTTTGTGTTCCCTTTATTTTTTTGAGCAGTATAGTTCGAATATAGCCTTCTCTTACTTCCCATCAAAATCTTTGTTCACAAGTTTTACCTCTCTGCTTATAAAAATAATAGAATTCTTAATATGGTAAGGCTCAAATTCTCTTTATAGTTCTAATGAAGACATCTGCCTGGAAATAATATTAGGATGTTTTTCTTTTTTGTATTTGTTTTAATATGGGACTGGGAGACTATTGACCTGAAGTTATTTCCAGCAGCACAACGGCCGGCTGAAATATAACATTAAAGGGTCTGAAAGGAAGTCATTTGAGAATTAACAGCAACCAATGCTGTGTGATTGCCAATATGTTTCTAGCTGAGCTGCATTTGCTTAAGTGAAAATTTAAAACAAATTGAACTGGAAGATTAGAACGAATTTTACAACTGATAATTAGTCTACAGGATCAGTGTATTTTAAGGATATAATAAAATACTCATAGAATTTCAACCTGTCCTTTCAGTTACAACTTTAAAATACTACTCTGTGTAATCATTCTGCAAATTTACTAGAAAATCTGTGCTAGAAGCTTGATGGATTGTGATCAGGGTTATTGTAATAATATGTGTGAAACATATAGGACATAATCACAATCTTAAACTCACAGAGACATATTTCCCAGGGCAGAGGATTACTGATCAATACTTATTTATTAATTTATTAGTAAACAGCTAATGGGCAACAAAGGGTTGTACAATTGATAGAAAAATAATAAATACAATAAAATTATGTAAATTATTTTAATAAAATAATGGAAGTTGTGGGAAACACTCATTAAAACAGTGATATTAAAATTCAGTGAAATAATGTCTATATAAAATACTAAGATGAAATTAACTGGATCTTCTATAAAAAGGATATCTAATGCCTTACTAAATGGGTAAGGTGGGATATTGAAAAGACCTTATCTTTTATACCAACCTATGTTGCTTTGAGAGGAGAATTGTATGATGATGTAAATATGAGGGAGAAGTCTATTGTATAGTTAATCCTATGAATTGAAAACCTATGTATTCCTACTTGGATGTAAGCCATTTGGAATTCATGTAGGCAAACTAGTGTGTACGTGACTAAGTTAGAAATTTCATTAAATTACTTTGGCATTCTCTAGAAGGAACATTGGCGTATAAACAAAATAATTATAAATATGGTAATTAACAGTTCCCAGGCTGTAATTCCAAACTTGCTTATCTGGAGTACACATGTACTATAATGATGTAAAAATCAGTGAATCACTTCCCTTCATTTACTTTTTTTTAACTATAAAGAATCCAAATATTGCACATTTGTTTTAATATAGACATCCGTGTCATCCAGCTTCATTCTTTCACTGAAATCAGATGAACTTAAACAGTGAAATTGCTTGGAATGATCAGAATCATTCCTATTTATTTTATTGTTATATCTGAAATGAGTTTGTAATTTAAATAACAATAGCTCCTTAGAACATATAGAACCATTAATATTTAATATAATTGCTATATTTAATGTGACATGCACTATGAACAGATAGGTGCAGATAGGGACATGTATAGGCATATACCATGTAGGATCATGTACTGAAGTCCTAAATGGCATATAAATTTGCACTAGCTATTGGAATTCAATTTACTTTCAAGCTGAGGAACTGGAATGTTACAAGGTAGTGAAAGGAACAAGGCTGTATGTACAACCCAATTAAACCCAAGTACTTAAATCTAAGACTGTTTGGCTCAGCTTAATCCAAGCATTTTGTGTTAATGGGAAAATGGATTGGAAGTAAATATGATTAGTTCAGAGGGGTTCTTGTTGATTAAAAACAATTGTGTAAGTAAAAAGTTTGAAGTGATTTTTGTTCAGGCAGTTTTGTTATGTCAACCATCTATTATAATTTAAAATTAGCCATTAATATTAAAATGTGCAAATATTCAAAATGAGAATGATACACATGCTATATGAAATTAGGCTGCATTTTAGATGTTCATTAAAATAAAAGGCTGCAGATTCCAGGCAGGTTCTAAGAGTTTTAAAATTTAGTTTTATTTTTATTTTATTTTTAGAAAAAAAAGGCTAAATATACACCAACAGCTAATCTATATTGAGGTGACTAGTCAAGTTGTTGTTGCGCTAGTTTTATTCATAAGGACACACAGTTCCCTGTAAATGCCAATTAATGTAAGTTTTCACGTCTTGACTCAACTGAACATAGTAGAGCTGGGTGAAAATCCTGTAGGTTTTTTATTATCATGTAAAAGGCAGACCTTTTTAATATCACTCAAGAGAGCAACATGCCCTGTTTCTGTACACATTTTCTGGAAATACCTAGGACTGGCCCAGAGAAAAAAGTTATTCACACCAGATGGCAGCACTCGCTTACTGAATGATGGCAGCCTTTTGTTTTCAGTATTTAACTTTCAGCCACTGCTTGGAAGAAATGGCATTTTCTCTCCCTAAGAAAAAGTCAGTTGAGAATGGGAGAGATCCTGATCTCAAATACATTTTGCTGCCCTGCACAAAAAAGGAACTAAGCTATAGTTTTATATTTGTTTTATTAATATTTGATTATTTGGAATCTGATTTTTTTTTGTCTTAGAAGATATGGTTGCCTGAGGTTTGTTTTATTGCTCTCCCCACCTGAGATAATACTGGTCATTTAGCAAAATATTCTATGTGTATATGGACATTGTTTTGTGGGTACCATTTTCCCTATAATGACTTTAATTAACACTTGTTTTGCAGAAACTGAAAACTATCAGCTAAACTACCACTGTTTGCGGCTATTACTAAAAACTAAGGAGGAAAAAAAGAAAAGAAAATGGCCAAGATAAAGATAAGCACCATCCTCAAAAACTGTTGCAGAATTATCCCCTCCTATTGGTTTCTGTTCTGCCAGATTCAGTGCAATCCCCCATTAATTTTTCTATCCATAAATGTAATCTGAGATTACAGGGCTCACATTTTCCCCTTAAGACCACAAGCCATTTGAAATAGATACACATTTTATTTAAGTATTTACACTTAAATACTTATGTCTGGTCTTCAAAATGTCTGGTCTTCAAAAACTCACTTTAAAAAAAAAACACTAGTCCAATTTTTTTGGTTGACTTCTTGAAAAGTAAATTCCATTGAATTCAATGTGCCTGATTGCAGATAAGAAGTAAGGAATTGTAGCATAAATATATTGGTCTAAGCAGGAAAAATAATTCTGATATTATATGCTCAGAGAACTGAAACACCTACATAGTAAAATGTTATCGTAACTCCATAATGCTAGAAAAGTAGTATTTATTTTCATGTCTGATGAATTTGCTATTCACACCAAAGTCTCACTTGAAGCTATAGATAAAAGAATGCAAATGACCTTTTTATCCAAGAGTCTATAACTCAGAGGATCTATAGCAAAGTTTAAACAAATGAAATCCACTGAGATCCAGCTTCCTGACTTGTAAACTAGATTCTGGCACTTTAGAATATTTTATTGGCAAATGGAGTTTGTTTCATTGTTTGTGCTGAGATTAATTTAGAAGTAAAATTGAGCATTAACATTTTATTGTGTTTTAAAAAAGCTGTGAACACAATGCCAATAAAAAGGTAATTTATGAATTATGAAATGATCCTTCTGAAGTGCACTAAATCTCATTTATTTGGCACTTAGTTGGAATGCATCCACCTGAATGCACTTGTGAACAAGTAATTCAAGTTCTATAGAAGACCAAAAAGGAAGTTTGTTTAAGCCTTCTATTTGACAGATTCGTACATGGAATCTTAGAATATTTTTCATAATTATTTTTCCATATACAAGGTCAATGGTAATTAATAATTTAAAACAGTCATAACACCTTAATATAAACATGCTATTAGCAATAAGATAATCAGTGTCTCTATCACAATTCATAAAACAAACTTTTCATATGGAAATTGATGTGTTTCACTCTGCCCTGATCTGTAGAGAGAGGAGAAAAGAAGAGAAATCTTCATAATGTTTATGCATGATTTGCATTATTCTCATGATAAATAATATGATGGCATGATCTATGTCTACCCTATATAAGAAAACCAAAATTATTCACATGATATATTGTCACATTGATCTAAGCAAAGACAATACAGAAAGATATGGAAGAAAAATCAAATTGATTTTATCAAAATGATAGAAATTAAATAGTTAACTTGTTTATCTGTTGTCCAGCTAGAAGAGAATAAGATGGTATTTCATGTCAATAAACTAGACTGGGAATAAGGAATGTGGTTGGAGGAAAGTGCTATGCTACCCAGAAATAATACATTTTTGTTGTATATTGCAGGAATTTAATAGATGGCTCTGTTTTCTTTAGAGCAAGAAGTACATTTTAATTTATTATGAAAGGTTCCAGCATATCTATGGAACCTCACTTATTAACATAAAACAGATGATCTGCCTATAATCCCATGTAGCTCAATTTCTTGTTTCTCACAGAGGCCAAAAAATATTTATGGGATGTTCGTATAGAGTTTTGGATGCTACAGCTATTTTCTGTAACTAGAGGCATACTATTGAGATAGAGTCATTCTGTGACTGGAAATCCTTGTTAACCATTTGAATCCCAAATTCTTCTCATTTTCCTTAGAATCACATTTGGGTAATTCATTCCATCAGTGATCCAAGTACTGTGTAAAGAAGTATTTCATTTTGTTCAATCTCCCACCATTCTGTTTCTTTGTTTGACCCAACTTTAGCATTCTGACAGAGGAAAAAAAATCTCTTTCCCACTTTGACTTCCTGACACCATACACATTTTTACCGGTGTCCATTCTTGAAATAGCCAATTCATGGCAGTTCAAACTACACATGTTTGCATGTTTTATCATTGTCATAGAAATGCCATATATTGTCTATCCCTTTATGTTATATAAAATATAGACACCATGAGAAGCAAAAGGTTTTTCTGGCTACCCTTATTGAATAGCATTAGACATATTGAATTCTTTGCCCCAAGCCTGTAATTTCTAACCTGCTTTAGTGAGGCTTACAAGATTTGAAGGTTGGTAAAAATCTTGCTGACTATGCTATTCTTTTTTTAAAGATTGGTTGAAAAACAAAAAGGCAGGAACCTTGGCACATAGAAATGATTACCTTCAATTACGCATCTTGCACAATCTGGCTGTTTGAAAGACTATGAAGTCTGATAATATTACTATTTGACATTCTGGCTATACATTAAAAAAGAATTGAAAACTGCAGTGATGGACGTGGAATGCAGAAAAGGCCTTTAATATGGTGTAATGGAAATGTTTAAAATATGTTTATATTTTCAACAATATTTTTGTTTAAATTTTAATTAATTTGTTTTTGTTAATTGGACCAAAATGTAGCATTATGTTCCTTTTTCTAGAGCTATTAAAATTGAAATTAAAATCTGTTCATCTGTCTCATGAAGATGTCTCATAAAGCTTCTCAAGGATGTCTTTAATCTTTTCTTATTTTTGATTTGACATTGGACCTGCTTCTTTGCCTTATTAGACAAACAGATGGTTTTAATAAATTAGATCAGATTTAAATGTTTAAATCATTTACATTACTGAAAGTGGAATTTCAATTGCCTAAAATTGAAAAATAACAACGTATTTGATTAAAACATTTCTTGATTTCACAATCTGCTTAGGTGTATCTAAAATTCACAAATTAGTGTCAGTGCTGAAATGTGATTTGGATTATTCTAAGTCTAAAGTATATAGGTTTGCTTAATAAATAAATAAACTACATGTTGTAAACAATTAAAGACAATCATTAGGTGAATATTAGTTATTTCCAATAACTAATAAAGAATAAAGAATTAATATATTTTATTTAAACATACTAATAGTTAAGGATCTTGGGGATTATTAATATAATCTTAAAATGAAACTAATTCAAGGAAAAGATTATATTTCAAACTTTCTGGCACCTGAACAACTTTTAAGAAATCTTGGCTTTCAGCCACATTATGAAGAGCAGGATGGGTGACAGGGCATTTATTCAAAGGATGTGTCTTGTCTACTACATATTGTTTTGATTTAATATCCTAAATTTATTAATATGTGCTTCAGTGTTTAATGCTGTTTAAAGATGAAGATATACTCAAGAATTACGAATTCCAAACCTGAATTTATCTAAGGAATAATGGATTTATCAAGTAGAGAAGACAGCAAAGAAATTTTATTCTTCTATGCTGGAAATACAATGAAACCCCACTTTTATAGTCATATCCATTTGCTTTCTATTTATGCACTAGTTATATTGTTGCAATGGTCTGATCAACATTATTCAATGCAATTAAATTTGGATTGAATAATGCAAATGCAAACGTATGCAATATGTTTTTTTTCTTCTTTTTCCTTTCTGAAATTAAAGTAAGGAACAAAATTGTTTACTGCTATAATGATGCCCACCTTCATTTTTCTAATTTAAAAAAGTACCATATCTTGCCAGCTTTTCTCACTGCTGGGTTATTTATTGTAACAACCCCAAGAATGAAAATGTTGAACTAATTTCTAAATGCCTCTTTTTAATATTACCTTGGTATGATGTAATCTGTAAGAGAGATATCTTTACATCTATGAAGTAACTGTTGCTGATCTTCTATGAAAATAAAAGGATAGGACATCCTTTTATTAATGTGGTTGAGGATTAGGAGAAAAATTATTCTCCTGCAATCATCCTAACGTCAATGGAACTAACCTTTCTACTGCAGCCTCATCTGCACTATTATAGTCCAACAGAGTCTGAAAAAAAGAAGAGAGAAAAAACCCTCCCTACTGCCTTCAAACATCAATTTCATTTAATCTGATGCTTAACACATGATGCACTAATGATACATTGGTGAAAGCCAAGAATGAATAAAAGCTTAGTCAGGGATAATAAGTAAAAACTTCTGAGAGAATAATGACTTTTTTCTGTATATATTTGCTACTATTCATAAAAAGGAAAGACAAAGCAAGATTTTTGGGTGAAACCCAGCATTGTATTTCTAAATGCTTTTAAGCTGAGTTCTGTGTCTGTCTGGTCCTTGAACATGTAAATCATTTTAGACAGCACAGCCTCAGTCATGAGCGCTTCCTTTAGAGTGCTCTTTTGAATCTCTGCCCTGCTGCCAGAATCTTCAAGCAATGTTGAAGCTTTCAGAGTTTCATTGAAACTAAGGATTATTGCAAATTATTCTATTCTCTGGTTAAATTAAAATAAATTAAGCAATTTTTATAGGATTCCAGCATTATAAATTAGCTGCAGTTGAAGTCCTCAATTGCACAGTGAGAGCTTGTGTAGTATAGAGGAGGGAGATTTTGGTTGTAGTCTATCTTCAATCATAGAAACTCAATGCCTTGTGGTAGAAATAATTTTATTGTGGCCTTTAAATCTGCTTTGTAATGATCCCCATTTGTACTCAGAGCTGACAACTCCTTGGTCATTCCACAATTATTCCATAGCAATTGGAATTATTTAGTCTTTCACATATGTAAAAAGCAGCAAGGCTTTAATTGTACAGTCATAATTTCCTTCTTGACTGTTTTGATTTCTTCCTGCTTCCAACGATGCCAAGCTCATTGTGTGATTTTGGGCCAGCTTTTGTCTTAGGGTTCTTGTTGGGGAAACATGGAAAGAAGTAATGTGTCATACTTTGTTTTCTAGTTGGGTAATGAAACATCTGCAAGAAAGCAACCAAACTCAAAAAACACCAAGGACAGTTCAACCCTTAGCAACAAATATTCTCTTCTATATTTGGTGCTATTCAAAGAAATAGGTGTAGAAACCTAACAGTTTTGTATGCTAAACTTCCACTAGATAGGAAAGTCAGTTTTAATGTTTTTCAGTATTCTTCAGTTAAATGCAAAGAGTTAACACAATGTACAAGAAATCACATTTAGTCATAGATTCTTCAATAGATCAATCATTTTCCACTAATTAATTAAGATTTGCAACCCAATTATAGCTTATCTAGGTGACGAGTTATAACTATTCCAAAATATACAACTAACAAAGTTATATACAAAGTATAATTGCATATAAAGTATATAGCTAACTATGAAGCAACCTAGAACTAAAGAGAAATTTCCTAACAGTGAAAACAATTAACCAGTGGAATGCATTGTCTTCAGAAGTTGTGGGTGTCCAATCACTGGATGCTTTGAAGAAGAGACTGGACATCCATTGTCTGAAATGATATAGGGTCTCCTGCTTGAGAAGGGGATTGCACTAGAAGACTTCCAAAGTCCCTTCCAACTTTGTTATTCTATGTTCTATGTTCTAATCCAAAGACATAGCTATAACGTCCCAGCCTGCTAGTGAAACAGGAATTCATAATCAAGTCTCTGATAATTGTGTTTCCAATATAAAATTTTATGAAAGGCAGAAGTTTTCAGCTCACTTCATCACAGCACAAAAACATCCCTTTTAATAACATTTATGAGGTAGAAAAGGTGGTACCAGTCTTCTATTTTTTGCCACTGTGGTGTAACATAGTGGCTCTTCTTTTTTAATCCTTAGAAAGGAATTTCTGATAACAGGCACATCTTCTAATAAACAACCTTGCTCAGTGAGATCATTAACAAGGCAGCTTTGAGATACAGGACAGGGCCTTATCAATTGCAGCACCAAAAGTCTAGTATATTCATTTCCCGTGAGCTTATGTCACTTGCTTTATTGGCATTTCTATTAATATTCATGGTTGCATTGTTCCATTTTGTCTTTGACACATTAGTTTTGGAGAAGCACTTCTGGAATATATTTGAAGATCAAGTGGCGTCTTGAGCTCAGAGAAAGCTGCTGTTGTATGCTATTGGGGGAACTGTTTGAAATAGAAGAGCAATCTGTAACCATAAATACATCCTGCACGGATATGATAGGTGAAAAAATGCTATGCATTGCCCTGATTTCCTTGAAACAATGGTGGGAAAAAATACACATCAAATAATCAAATATTGGACTGAAATATTTGTATTCTATGCTGAGATGAAGAGATGCTTTCTGCTGTTTTATATGTGACATTTAAATTTTTTTGCATTATGAGAAAATGATGGCCCTAAATCTCAGCATATTACTGTGCTTACAAGTTAGGTACTCAAAGCTGTAAACCAAGCCATTAACTATAATTGTTGATGCAACCTATTATTTGTTTTCATTGAGCCATAGTATGTTAGTTCAAATACTAGAGTTTCACATAGGCCAGCCAAGTCTGCAATCTTTAATTATGGTGTCTTTTATACAGTGAGAAGCCTGTATGTTCAAAATAGGTAACACAATTTACTCAAAGGCTGGATTTAATGAAACTGGAGATACGCTACAAAATTGCTCATTTGAGTTATTAATGTACCTAGGATTCCCATTTTAGAATAGGGCACAAAACAGCCACAACTGAGTTTAAAATCAATGCAAGAGAATTATGTATGGGTTTAATTTCCTCATTAAAGTGAAATGATATAATCTGGCCAAACTGAACAATTTTGCTTTGCTAAAATATCCTTCATTCAGTCAATGGGTCTGAAAAGTGAAATAAAATTGATTTTTGGAATGGATTTTGAATTTTTCATTATTTCAGTGCTTGTCTTTCTTGATGGCATTCTGTTTGCTTTGCTCTTCTTGCCTTGCCCCCTCTCCTTGTCCCACTCTGCTGTTTTGGATCTTTTGGTTCTCTGCTGTTTTGGATCTTTTGGCTCCACGTGACTTCCAGACTTTCTACCAAGGAGGTCACATTCTTGTATTTGTTCTAATTATAGCGTAGGCTTATGAATAAAATTATTCTATTGATTCTGGTGAGATGGACAAATGAGAGCAAAGTTATCAGAAGAAGAGGAGGGGCAGAAGAAAGCAGCAATAGTGATAAGAATGAGGTAAAGAAATAAAAGCAGCCAAGGTACAACAAATGGTATCAAAAATCTGTTACAGAAATACATAAAGGAACTTCATTTTCATAATTTGTAAAAACCAATTCTTATCTATCATCTGTCTATCTCTGTCTATCTGTCTTTCTATCATCTCCATCTATCACCTGTCATTTATCATCTATCATCTTCTATCTTGGGTAATCCTCTCATCTATGGGAGGTTTCCCTTATGGTGTCCCAAAGGTGCTTTTGTTTTTCTTTCAAGATGTTTTGCTTCTTATCCAAGAAGCTTCTTCAGTTCTGACTGGAACCCCCCACCCAAGAAAGTCCAGTTCCCTCTTAAAAAGACACCTTTGGGATAACCATGACCTGGATGACTGAGAATCTCCATAGACATTTCTATTAGGGTGTTGCTTTGATAACTTTCATGCTTAATAACATCATTTATAAATGATTTAATTGGTTGTATTTGGATTACATTGACTGGATAGGTATCCTTACTCTAGCTTATTTCTAATACCTGTCAGTTCTCTACAAAGTGCTTTAAGAAAAATAGAATTAAAAATACCAAAGGAAACCTTGTAAGTATTCAGTTAGTTAAACGGATCACCCAACTTATATTTTGCTTCTCTTGATTGCTTTATTCATGTTATTGCTGTCTGAACCATCACCCCCCACATTGCCTAGTTGATTCATAATAACTAGACATGGATTTAGCTGTTGGAGAAGGGGGAGCCCACACAGAGAGCAACCTGTGGGATCAAACATGAATAACTTAATTGGTAATAGGCTGAGCCATTTACCACAGAGCAGATGCCTGCACATGATGACAGCATTGCTAACCTATTCCATGCAGAGATAGGGCCATTACTGGTAATTACAGTTAATCATCCACAATAGTCTTTACCAAGATACAGATCAACATTGAGCACTAGCCTAACAGGACCTAATGAGGGTAATGGAGGATGAAGAAAGCTTGATTAAACCTGTGAAACACTGAATGACCTGAACAGATGATGCATTGTTATTTCACCTTCTCTTCCTCTGGCCCACCACCCCCTCACTAGTTTAACCAAGGTTGGTTATGTGGAAAATTAGTCACACGGCAAAGAATGCATTTTGTATCAAATGCAAAGGGATTTTAAGTCCCTGTAAGTGATGGTGTGAAACAAAACAAACAAAAAATGTTGTGGAATCACAGCAGTGGTGGGATTCAAATATGTGAACAACTGGTTCTTTGTCTGGATGCCACTTCTGGCAGTCCATTCTGGGCCTGGGCAACAAAAAATTAGCTACAGGTTCTGCTGAACTTGTGCAAACTGGCTGAATCCCACCACTGAATCACAGAGATATTTTCAGTTTTGATTACAAAGGGAGGCAGGCTTATAGGAAGCAGCTTTAATAATAGTAGCACAATTATTTACACCACAGGAATAATCAAGACTTGTGAAACACAAAAAAAAATCTTCATGGGTTCAGCAACTGTAGGGGGGAGCATGTATAGAAACAACAGTAGAAACATTCTGCTGACCTCAGTACAAATGTGGCACAGCTTGAGTAGTCACATTGTAGAAGTTATATCTAAACATCGAGGCTTCTGTACAGTATATAGCAGCTACATCAGGGTATACAGGTACAGGTTCTGTACCACTGTTTGTATATTCAAAAATTATCAAGTTAGCTTTTTCTAGCACAATGCTGTAAATGTCCTTTCTGAGTCCTTGAGCAACTACCACGCCAGTGCTTTGCATTGCAGCATGCAGAAAGCAAACAAATTCACATCAGCTTAGATAATATCTATGTTTTGTCAAAGCCTGTTGCTGGCCACCCATCATATGACCCTTGCAATTGTTTCTAGAATGCTTCATAATATCTTTGCAAAGAAGCCCCTTCTGTGGACCATTGGGATGCCTTTCATCAGTGCTGCCAGCTCCTGAGGATCAAGTTGCAAGTAAATTAATTCATGATTTGTAAATGGTGTGCCATTTACTCCCACTTTAGCTTTGTAGTTTACGCTCTTCTCTTTGAATAACAAGCTTCTCTTTTATGTTTACTGAATATGCATATTTTCTCCTTTAGTGCCTCTTTTTCATCTTGTTCTCAACTGGAATTATGAATTCCCTGGATAAGCAAGCAATTCCTTCTTCTGCTTAATGGAAATGTGATTAAATGAATGTCATATTCGATCAAATACAAACATGCTCTGCACTTGTAAAACTAAGATCATTTGTTAGCATGTTGCTTAAAAATATTTTTTGTGAAGAAGACTCAAGGGATATCCTTTTGCATCAAAAGGGCACATTAGGCGACAAAGAGGAGTAATTGCATAACAGGACAGGAGGTCAAAGCCATTGATGATATTATTGTGATTGGTTGCACAGTCAGTCAGATATTTACATTGGATTTGGCATTTTTATCCCGTCCTTCCTGAGTACCTGGGATAGGCAGATGTTGTTTGGTGGTATTAAAAGTAATATCACAGGATGTAAGCTGTTCCAGATAAAGTTGCCTTTTGGAATTGACTGGTAGTGATTTTGTCAATCACTGGTATTCAACTGGTGCTCCAGACGTTTGGTATTGTATCTATGGAACCTATTACTATTGTCTATCATTGCTTTCTTTTACCATGTAAAGGAAGTGTGATAGATGGCAAATGTCTCTGATGTTTGCTAACCACAGACTGACTTGACAGCAGAAGAGTCAATACAACAGTAGTGGAGATACTGAGTCTCTTTGAAAGATTCACCTGTTGATATTAACCTCTTCCAGTCTATCACCATTAACCAACAACTGTGTCATCCATTATTTCATTGGTTTTTGCACAAATTCTGATGTTTCTACTGACTCCTGTTATTCCTAGGCACTTGATTATTCAATGATGTGGCAAGGAGTCAAATGCCTTCTTGTAATCAATCTAAGTTACTGTACATTGAAGTTAGTCTTCCTTCTCCTCTACTTGTCTAAATCTTATCAATTAGGTCTGATCTTTTGTTTTTCTCCTGTATGGACAATTTCCTTTCTCTAAGGGGAAAATGCTTGGTTTTGATGCTGTTGGACCGCATCAGCTACCATACAAGTTAGCAATTTGAAAGTTGTTGGTAAGCAGGTAATTGGAAACTGTTGTTGGTAAGCAGGTAATTGGAAACTGTCATTTCCTAGTGCCTCCCTTTTTGTTGGATTTTTCATTATTGGATATGGTTTGCCAGATTTTAACCAATTTTCACTTTCACCTCCTTGCAGTATATTGTCAAGCTGCTTGGCAATGATTGAATGCAGACCGGTTAGATGTTTCAACCAAAAACCATGCAGTTCATCTTCACCTGGTCCTGATCAGTTCTTGATCTTCCTTGCCCCTTTCTCCACTATTTCTGATGTTAGTACTAGTTCTTCAGTTTCAGCTTTTACCCATTCATTCATTCATTTTTATCCATCTCCAAGCCATATTGTTGTATTTCTTGGGTTGTCCATAGCTGTATCCAGAATGCATTGTTTCTTGTTTGTCACATGGTGACTGATTTAATGCAGTTTCTACATTGATGATTGGTAGAAATGTTGCTGATTCAAATGAAGTTGGAGATTCTGCCTATAATGGATTATTCAAGTTTCGTATCTGCTGAACTTTTGGGCTACTGCGATTTGTTTCTTATTTCCAATGTTATGTTATTCTTTGTTTCTAGGTTATATTTCTTGATCTGGTATTCTTTGGTCTTTTTATTCTTAAGCTTATTTTCTTTCATCTATTTTAGCTTGTTTGCATCTGATTTTAGTTTGCTGATCCTATTTTTCTGCCTGACCTTCCATTTTGGTAGTTCACTTTTGGCTTTTTTTCTTTGTTGATTTTGCATCCCAGGTATTGTTATAACTACATGTACATTAGTTGGTTGGTTTTTTGCAGTGATTTGGTGCTTATATTTGATATTGCAGTATTGGCATCTTTTAATACTTGTTCTTAGATGTTTCTTTGGAACAAGTTTCAATGCAGACAACCTTATTCTGGTCTTGATGTGCTGTTCTACATGCCCAGTTATTTTTGTTTTATTTTTTTTCCAGTTAGAGGACTTTCTGAGAAGTAGAGGATGCCCAGTTTGGGTGTGAAAATTCAATAGGTATGCTGGATTCCTCTATTACTGATTCCCTGTCTCTGCAGACTGAACTATTTCCCTTAGGTAGACCTTTGCAGTTATTTCAATTCTGTTTCTCTAAATACTTTATTTCATATTATGAATCAGCATTGGTCTTCTAGCCTCTATTCTGTTGTTTCAGATTCTGGATGTTGTTCTTCCCAAAACTAGTTTATTCTTTTCAGATATTCTCTTCTTGTTGGATCTGATTTGTAATAATAGATTCTTATTTCTTTGTTTTATATTTGCAATGGGTAAACATCTTTTTCCCAGTATTTCTGTAGCTGCTTATCCTGGTTGCTCAGTCAACAGTCCTAAGTCCTGTGGCCATTTGTCACTTGATGCCCTTGTTGACCTAAGCAATTGACCAACCTGGTATAGGTTTCTATAAATTCTGTTTTACCAAATCGTTCTGCTCATCTGATGAAACTTGTCCAGTATAATTGAACCTCTGGCATAATTCCCATCTTCCTCAGAGCACACAAGTTTCACGAACACATCAATGTGGTGCCTCACTGGGAGATTATTATTTGTTTGCAACAATCTGAAATCACAGCTGCCATTTCCTTTGCTGTTGTTGGCCTTCATTTTATTATTAATGGCAAAGGAAAGAGAGACAAAAAAGTATTTATGTAACCCTATCTACTGAATGGCTACTTAGAAGTAAATCTCACTGGTAATCCTAAACACAATGTGATTTATTCTTTAATAGACTTCTTCAGATCTTTTTAAAAACAACTGTGATATATAACAACTGAAAAAGAAACTGAACTTTTCCTACGGATTTTAAAGTCCATGCTTCTAATTTTCCTGCAATTGTTGTCAATTATACATGGTCTAGAATATTTTTTATGAGCCAGCACTGTTTTAGTTTTGGGTCTTATTTCCACATTTATTTATTTTTATAATATTTATAGCCTGCCCCAGTCCTAATGGATTCTGGACAGGGTACAATAATATATTAAAACTGATATAAATAATAGTTATATAAAAAGTCTAGACATCAGAGGTATTATTCAGTTAATGTAGTGGCCAAATACTCTCTGGAATAATATTGCATGGTTTGTTTTCAAAATACTTATAAAATAGAGGCTATCTCTGTGCACAGGGGAAGGGGTTTCTATTAAATGGAGCACACCAATGAGGAGGTTTGTCACTGGCCCATATGCCATGAACGTGACTAGAACAGTGGGCAGATTAAATTTTGGAAAGAGTTTCCTGATATATTCCAGTACTGCACTGTAAAGTACTTTAAATTGTATCTGGATGCCTATTGGTAACCAATACAGTGAGGTCAGTATAAGTATTATGCTTACTGGTACTTGAGAGAGTAGATTCAACAGAAATATAACCCCCTCCCCCAAAGCTTGTGCCAAATGTAGCTTCAGGTCATCATTTAGAGCAGTGTTTCCCAAACTTGACCATTTTAAGGCATGTGGACTTCAACTCCCAGAATTCCACAGCCAGCAATGCTGGCTGTGGAATTCTGGGAGTTGAAGTCCACATGCCTTAAAATGGTCAAGTTTGGGAAACACTGATTTAGAGCAACCCCATGTTGAGCACATTACATTAGTCTGGCCAAGGCATAAGTTACCATTGCTAGGACATCTTGGTCTGGGTAATGTAACCAGTCAAATCTGAACAAAGTATCTCCAGGTTTTTAGCTGCAAGTCCAAAAACCCGAAGCCACAAATCAACTCCTTTGTGACAAGCATAACCCCATTTATAAGAGTTCCCCTATGTCTGTTGACAACATACAACACTGCCTTGATAGGAGTGTATTTTTTTAAAAATATTTTATTTTTCTACCTAGCAAAACAACAGTATGTATCCTACGTGAAATAATGAATGTCAAAATCACCCTCAAGTAAGATAGGACAAATTGATCTCATCTTATCCCTGGTTCTTATATTTGAGGATCCGAGGTGAATGCTTGCAAGACAATTTCTTGACAACATTTTGGAAAACAAAATCCAGATTCTCTCAAACTTTTTTAGCTTTCTGATCATCTCCTGAATGGGAAATTGCAAAGATTCATTAAATTGAAAACCTCCCTGGGAATAAACAGTCAGAATAACCCCTGAAACTTCAAAAATGTTTGTTAAGTTCAATTTAAAACAATCTAATTTTTTTAGTATGATTTTTTTCATCATCAACTCAATGAAGAAAACTTTTTTTGGCAAATAACAGAAGTGTGAAAACATTAAGAATCCCTGCTACAGACATGCATCACACTTACATATGGGATATTGTTTCTTAATGCAAGAGCCAGCGAAGAATACAAAGCTGCCATAGTTGTGATATACTGTACTATATTATACATTTTATGGTGCTAAAATATTCTTTTGTATTGTTTTTTCAGATTTCATTTTTAAAAAATCTCAAACTTCTGTATAGGAAAGAAAGATTACTTTGTAGGATGTTTTACCAATCTCTTTCAGCCTTTTTATTTCCTAAGTCTGAGGCACTGTACACAAGTTGAAAAATATTGATGGGTGCCAATAAGATTGCTGTGTTGACATTTGCAGCAGAAAAAGAAAGTAAGGAAGAGGAATTGGTGTTCTGATACTTTAGCCCCTACTCATAAAGTGCAATACATACAATGCTAAGGTATGGTTGTCCTAGTAACTCAAACTGCATATCACTCATTTGCAGAGATCTTCACAATCCATTTTAAATGTCTATGGAGATTGATCATGGTTGTCCAAATGGTGCTTTTTCAAAAGGCAACCTGACTTTGTTTTTTTCCTTGAAGAGGTTTTGCTTCTCATCCAAAAGCCTTCTTCAGGGAAGATCTTTTGGGACAATCTATTTTGGTTTTTACCTGATTTGAAAAAGTTGGCATTATCTGTGGACTTGATTATCTTATGAATAATATGATGTGAGTTGTGTATTAAATGTATTTTTTATTTATTAAATAAATAACAAGAGTCCTAGTTCACAATTTATTAAAAACATTTATAAAGAAGCAACAAAAATGGAAAAGAAGAAAAATGTCAGTACTGGATAGCAAAAAAGCAAAAGGGGAGTTTGAATTACCTTCACCAAAGGCCTGGTTGAAGACCCAGGTCTTTGAGGTCCTTGGATATAGTAGGGAAGGAGGTGTTTCAATCTTGGGGCAAATCTTATCCCAGAGGGCAGGCACTGCTGGGGTGAGTAGATGGCATTGTTTAATCAAAGGAACCTGGAACACACCAACCCTCTCAGTTCTAATTGGCTGGGCAGATATTATGAGAGCAGGCAGTTCCTCAATGCACGGATCTTATGCCGTGTAAGGCTTTGTAGATAGCATCCAGTATCTTTAATTGCATCTGAAAGAAAACTGGCAACCAATGCAACTTGCAAAACACTGGTGTTACACAAGCATACTGAGGCATGCCATTGCTACCTGCCGAATTAGTAGAAACCTATTCTATATCTTGCAGTCATACACCGGTTGTATTTCTTTGCAAATATGTCAAATATTACTCTGAGAAATACAGAGTAATACAAATACAGCAATATGTTCCTGTAACATATGCATTAGAGTCTTGGTGACACAGTGGTTAGAATGCAGTATTGTAGGCTAACTCTGCAGTTCGATCCTGACTGGCTCAAGATTGAATCAGCCTTCTCTTCTTCTGAGGTTAGTAAAATCAGGGCCCAAATTGTTGGGGGCAATATGCTGACTCTGTAAACCACTTAGAGAGGGCTATGAAGCGCTGTGAAGTGGTATATAAATTTAAGTGCTATTGCTATTGCTTTTTTTCTATATCATGCAACTTTTTTGATTGAATAAGACGTTAATGACCTTTTCTACAAAAGCTTTTCTCACAGATAAAGATTTTGCAATGTCCTCTGAAACAACTTACTTTTTGCATGTACAGTTTCCCCATTAATAAGCAGATATTTTTAAATTCAATTATCCTTAATATACTGCACACTCATTTTCTTGAGAAAAATTAATGGAAGTGAATCCCAGTCTTTGCTGTTTTCCATGCTGCAGTGGAACCCACTTGGTGGATTCATTAGGTGGCATCTTGTTCCAAAATATATTCCTGTGGAATTTATTATGCTCAGAAGCCAGCACATGTGGATTATCAGAATCTGGTGGTCCAGACTGGGTATCGGGATACAAGGCAGGCATTGGTCATCTCTGACTATCCACACTCAGCAGATTGTTGGGATTCTGTTAGTTACATTTTCTAAGCATGGATTATTTCAGTTTGTTTGACTTGGCGAATACACAGTCGTTTGTTATTTATAATGATATTGGTATTAACTGAAGCACAGCTCATTACTTTTATTCTTAATGACAGTGTTACTTTGTAGCTATTTTCTCTTTTGTCAGCAAAGAAAATCTTTGAGCTGTTAGAAAGGTGTCTTTAACATACTCTGTTGCTTTCTCACCACTGAGTAAAAAAGAAAACTGAGAAATTGTGTTTATGGTTAAACAGTTATGGTGTCTCCTGGAAAGGGAATGTCTTGGAGACACTTTCATTTTAACAAAGCTCTGAAAACAAAGAGATTACTGGAATTTTTTTTTACTTAATTATAGTGTGTTCCTACATGCCTAATATGCTATTAATTCCAAAATAACTCCCATAATCCTTAAAAAGGGAGAATCAGAGATCTACTCAGTTTTTACCTGTATTCCCATCAGTAATTATGCAGGCTGAAATCACTGAGCTGCCCATTTGCTAATATTATTTTATCTATTAAACATTATTATTGCCAACAGCAAATTGGCTCATAGTCATGAGATAAACTGCAAAAATCTTCTTAATCACAATATATAAAGTTTGCCCAGGAGGTAAAAGTGGCCATTTATTTATCTGTTCAATTGTGCTCAATAAAATCTTTTTTCATGCCTTATAAACTTTCCAGGTAACACTTATTTTTGTCATTTCTATCTCCCATTTTTTTAAGTCCACCATTGAAAGATGTACTATGTTCCTGACAAACCAGGATACATGGCTGGTGAACTATGATTGGCATGAAAGAGCACATTGTGCCAGAAAACTTCAATTTTAAATTTTGTGTATTTATGCATTTGTGTGTGCTTCATATCTAAAAGACAGATGTACTTAAAGCTTAATAACATAGATGTTAGGAGAAGAGTTAAAAAAAACCCCATAGGTTTGCATAACATATGCATATTAAGATTTATATATATAGCTACAAAACATGACATAATTACTATAACTTGAATGGTAGTATAATCACTCAAAGTATTGCTAAGCATTCACAGCTTATTGTTATCTCTGGGCCATCATGCTTCTTGTTGCTAGAGGGAATAGGTAAATAATGAATAGAATAGAATAGAATAGAATAGAACAGAACAGAACAGAACAGAACAGAACAGAACAGAATAGAATAGAATAGAATAGAATGCTTTATTGGCCAAGTGTGATCAGGCAAATAAGGAATTTGTCTCTGGTGCATAAGCTCACAGTGTCGTATAAATAACAAGTAATAGGTCATAGGTCCATAAATCATAGTTACAATCATTAATCTGAGGTCTTACTCTTGGAGGTTTAAGGAATGGCCCTAAAATATTCCTATCTCACCCAAAGACACTTATTACCAGCTTCCATGAGCAAAATCCAAGTGGAAATGGATCTGACTTTCTGTGGGTTGTTTTATGTGTATGTGTAAGAGATGAGAAATTATGTTAATGTCAAAGAAATGTTGTGCAGCCTAGGTCCTCAGGCAAAGGAATATTTTTATAGTATGAGGGAGTCTTTTTGTTGCTGGGAGTTACCGTTATTTTATTTTTCCTCTTGGGGGCTAAGGCAACAGTGAGTGGGATGATTAAGAAATCATACATGATGGGGAGAGGGCCAAAATATTATATTTCTGCTGTTATGGGGGATAAGTTAATATATTAAAAATATGCTAACTTTCTAAGTTGATATATTAGGGATATGGTTTATTTAATATATTGTATCTGGCATGCTATAAACAAAAATTAACTTATTTATTTATTTATTTATTTATTTATGCTTCTGCATCTCCTTCCCAATTTTCTATCTCTCAAGTTCTCAAAACAAAACAAAACAAACAAACAAAAAAAGAGAACAAGCCATACTTTCACCGAAATGCCTGTTTTCTACAAACAACATATTGGGCCACAGTACAAGACCTTGAAAAAGATGGTCTCCTTTCACTGATTTATAAAGGTTGAATCAAAAGCTCATTGACATTTAAGAGAACTTAAAATCTTTTCACCTTGGCTGACAATACCTTCATATCATGGCTCTCCATGAGATAATGAGAATTCAGAACTGTATGCTTCACATACAGGTTTTTTTTCTGGATAGTTTTAAAAAAACCACCTTACTCTCTGCAGAATGTCAGCACTAAATGTATTTTCAAGACATTATTTGTATTTTTCCATAGAAATAGTGCAACAATTTTGAAAATAAAAACTCGGTGATGTATTGGAAACACTTTATCCCGGAACAATAAACACTGAATCCTTCAGCTGTATGCAGGCAAATGAATTCTAAATTTCAGGAGGTGTCATGCTTTTTAATTGAATTAAAATGGAAATGGAAATAGCATGCTACTGGACTGCAAGGTTTCTTTAAAAAATTGGCAGTTGCAATAGGGACAGCCATCCCATCTTTCCTGGTGTAGCAGTTATGTATATATGACCACCACAGCAGCCATTTGTTATCAGAACACATCTGGAAAACCACTAAAAACACTGATCAACTTTGCCAAATGTGAACAATTGCAGATATGAACAGTAATAGGCTTATACCGTATATCAGTTTTACGGTTTCCGGATGGTCAGAAACCATATTATGAAAGTGTAGCAACTGTCAAAATTCACCAGACTACTTGAAAACGGCTCTAGGAGGAGCAACAAAAAGGGTTTGGGAAGTTACACATAGGCCTTAGACTACCTGCTTCCAAGTACATTCTCCTACAGGCAAGGATACACACAATGCAGTTCATATGATGTTTTCTTGGATATAATTCTTACAATATTCAGCAGAGCTTGCTCCTTAATAACTATTCACAGGAAATTCTTATTTCAAAACAGTTGTTGTATTTTATTGTTATTTCAGAGTGACTTATGAAAGAACTAAATATTCTGCAGGGAAATACTTGTCAGAAACTATATACATAGGATTATGATAGGACTATTACTCTAAAGTACCTATTTAGATCACCTTAATATCCATTATCACAAGAAGACTAATTAAAGGTTTTAATTAGTAATCGGCCAATCAGTGTTTATAATTACTTATATTCTTTGCCCTATACAAGAGCTGAGCATAGTTTACAACAAATTTAAACACAAATTAAATTATACAAACAAACTAATCTGAAGGAATGAACTATTCTAAGATATAGAATACTAGATAACCATGTCACTAGTTAACAATTTTCTTCTGACAGCATTCTTTTCTTTTCTTTCATTTCCATTTCTAACATCAACATCTAAATCAGGGGTTTCAAACTACCCGCCCACGGGCCGGATGCGTCATGCTGAAACCACGCCCATCCCATTGCTGGCAATGGAAAAAAAGTTGTGATACAGTGCGACATGTCACATGACACCCCTGATCTAGAACCTTTGAGGTTAATATAGAAGTAACATTATATAAATATTATTGGTGTAGCTGATTCTGAATGAAACATGAATTTTGCTGTCTTTTTTCAGTATTTAATCATTATATATCACTATATATGCATGTTTGTGTGCAATGGGCAGTTTAAATTGATTAAGGTTGTTTAATTCAAAGTTAACAATAAAGCAAGACTTGATTCTTGGTTAATCTGATTTAAGTAATATTTTATTTTGCTCAGATCTATTTTAGCTTGGTCGTTCTCCAGAGGAAACCTAACAATTTTGAAAAACAGTCATTAGGATATTTTTTCTAGCAAAAACATAAGTTTGAATTGTTCTTTTACAAATCATTGTGGAGAAAATTATTACAAGGATTAGTAAGATGATAATCCTTGTACTTGGAATTTGTCCAGATAGTAGTTCCCGTAGATCTGGTCTGCTGCTCTGATTTCTGCACATAGGCAGTGTACAAAATAATTCTTCATTCCAAGAAGGAATCCAAAGTATAAATAGCAAAGCCCGAATTGGCCTTGCAATAGTTTCAACTATCTTTCTAGACTTGAAGGGATAAGTAGAAACTGAAGGACAAACCTGTGTTTACTGCAGAGACTGATTGCCATGAAACAGTACATCTGATCCCTTTTTATTAGATCTATGGATGAGTCCCAATAAGTTATCTTAAGCTGCATCATAGTAGAAGCAGCATTCCAATTTGCTAGGATGCCAGACCAAATGCTTAGCTGGATTACCACTCTGCTGATTATGCTACTTCTCTGTAGATACATTCTTAACTCATTGGGGAAATGGGAGATTTTATCTTCTACCTATTAACTCTTCAAGTTAGGCTGCCCGTCATTGGTTCTGTAGCTTACATAAAGAAAGGCAGGCAAAACAACAAAACCAAGTCCTGCAGATACTTACTGAAACAGAGTTTCTATAAAATGCAATGTATACTGTATGCATAAGTAGATCCTCATATGATATCATGCTATGGACTACCAGTAAGAGATCACTCTGATGGCAAACATTACATTTTTGATTGGGATCTGTGACAAATTATTGTCTAACATTTGTACACAAAACCATATAAAAATGAATTTATAAGGTGAAAATCCTCTTTTCAATATTTTCACTGTTTTTATTGTTAAAGGGTTGATCAGGATGAAAAATGTTCTCTTGTGCACAAACACACTGTTTATTTGATAGCCAAAATTTTTAAGCTATAATCACACTTATTTTCATACTAATTGCGAGATATCCTAAGTTTAGAGCAGACATGTCAAACTTGCGATGTCACATGACGTCACGTGACATATTGGAACTTTCCCCACATTGCCGGCAATGACACGTCCAGCCCATGGGCTGGCAGTTTGACACCCCTGGTTTAGAGGATCAGCTGAGCTATCTGATCATTCCAAGCAGGAATAGGTGAGGTGTGATAGATGTGCCACTCCCAGTATCTCTCACCATCAGCTAGGCTGCTTGACCTGATGGGAGTTGTAGTTCAATCCCATTTGGAGCTACACTTCCCTTCCACCAGCTCCATCTTAGGTGGGAAAAGAATCTCTTTTAAGATGCTCTGGGAAGAATGTTATTGATGGCTGATAAAAATATACCTTTAACCAGAAGTCATCTCCTGTAATGTCATCTTGGCAAACAGTGGAAATTTTCAAGTAACAGCCAAAGTCTTTTCTTGCTAGACAGCCTCAGAGATTTTTGTGCTATGCATTATTCAGGTCTGTACCATCAGCACTGTGCCTGTTCTCTTGGGAACTACTTCTGAATGTCATATTTACAGACTAGCTCTAAAGTATATTGAAATAGGTACCAATGGCTGGGGAGCTAAATGCTGCAGTGGGTTAATGCATTAACCTTTCACACTGAAAGACCTGGGTTCAGATGAGGTTTAGGTCACACACAAAATTATTGTGGTATCTCACTAACATTCCCAGTGAATGTTTGCCTACCTTCTGATAAATTGCCAAATGATCTATCAATCCCAGTGTGTAGAACCGAAGGTGAGGTTTGTGTTGATATACCAGAGAACTTTTAATAACAACGCATGTGGAAATATTAGGTGTTTTCACACAGAGCACATTTCTTGTTCTCTGTCTGGTTGGACAAAATATGCTCTATTCTCTTGAAGCAGCCCTGATGATTCAGGTTTTTTATTAGCTGGATTGTGACAATGTACTCAAGATATGGTAATTTACCTATTAATTTGAGCAAGGGATAGCCAACTTTTTGATAGGTGCCCTAGAGCTGCCCTAGTTTTTTGCTTTAAAACCTATCTTTTGACACACACTTGGCCCATCACAAGAGCCATCACAAAACCCTCACTTGAACCCCACCCCTGAAGTCCTTTTAAACAGAAACACAATCACCCTGACTTCTCCTAAACTCTGCTGAAGATGTTGCCTAGCCTAATAATGAAGCTTTTGGAAACCAACCCACAAGCTCAGAGAACAATCCTTCACCCTCACATATCTTTTGTTTTAAATATATATTTAGTTCCTAAGATTTGTAGCTTGGTTTCTAGGGCCTATGCAAATGGTAGAGTCTATTCTCAGTCAAATATTTGGTCTGACTGTTCAGTGGCTGGGGATTTTTATGAAATGTGTTAAGCAGTTGCAATCTTTCCCCCATTTCTGTTTAGACTTAATTAGAACATCTTGACAAGTGAACTTTAGATTTCAATTTCTGCAGTTTTTGTGAGCTTTGTGGGCCAGAAAAAGTAGATTTAAGGACCACATATAGTTTGGATCTATAAGGGACCATTCCTACTTTAGGACAAGGGTTCTTCCAAAATAAGACTCAGTGTAAAGACATCATTATTCTATATTTTCCTTCTTCATAAGCATATATAGTGAGAAGGAAGGGACACTCAGATATGAAACAGGAAGTGCAGCAAGCAAATGCAAGGTCAGCCATAAAGAGTTTAGATGCTGTTCATTAACGCTCAAAATATGGGAAACAAACTGGGAAAGCTTGAAGCCCTAATGAGGACAGGTATGAACTTATTGGTATTACTTGGTGGATAGGAACATGATTGGAATATATTAAAAGAAGGATATGATTTGTTCAAAAGAAACGTCCTAGCAAAAGGAGAGGATAGCATTGCATTTAAATAATTACTACATCTGGACAAAATTATATGATACCAAGGATGAAAGCTTTCTTGAAAGTATTTGCGTGAATATTAGGGGAAAAATAAATTACATTGTTATAAGTGTATACCATATGCAAACTAACCAGGCATATATGAACTTTTTGTAAATCAGTTAGCTGAGGTGTCCAGGAAACACATCACTGGAATCATGGGAAACTTTGACCACCCTGATATCAGCTGGGAAATAAACCCTGTAGAAAGTAGGAAATAGAACAAGTTCCATACATGCATAGCTGACAACTTTATCATCCAAAAGATGGAGTAAAGAATTGGAGTGTCAAATATATTGGATGGAATACTTACTAATTTATTTTTATTTTATTTTTAAAATTTATAAGCCGCCCCACTCCCGCAGGACTCTGGGCGGCTAACAATAAAAGCACCATATAACATGACAAAACAGACAATACAATAACAGTCATCCAGGGGTCAGATTTTATAAACCCAGGCCTGCCGGAAAAGCCAGGTCTTAAGCAGCTTACAGAAAACCAACAGGGTGGGAGCGGTCCTAATCTCCGGGAGGAGCTGGTTCCAAGTCGTGGGTGCCATCACAGAGAAAGCCCTCCTCCGCGGCCCCACCAAATGGCACTGCTTGGCTGACGGGACCTGAAGGAGGCCCAGCCTGTGGGATCTAACCGGACGAAGGGAACTATGAGGTAGAAGGCGGTCTCGCAAATAGCCTGGCCCTGAGCCATATAGGGCTTTAAAGGTAATAACCAACACCTTGAATTGGACCCGGAGACCAATAGGCAACCAGTGCAGCTCACAGAGAATAGGTATAACGTGGGTATACCGAGGAACACCCACTATCACTCGCGCGGCTGCATTCTGGACCAACTGTAGTTTCCAAATACTTTTCAAGGGTAGCCCCATGTAGAGCGCATTGCAGTAGTCCAGACGTGAGGTGACAAGGGCATGAGTGACTGTAAGGAGAGGCTCCCGGTCCAGGTAGGGTCGCAACTGGTGCAACAGACGAACTTGTGCAAAGGTCCTCCCAGCCACAGCCATCAAATGATGTTCCAATTTCAGCTGTGGATCAAGGAGGACACCCAAGTTGCGAGCCCGCTCCGAGGGGGGTATATTTTCCCCTGCTAGAGTCAACACTGGACAGTTAACATGATCCTTGGGAGGCAACATCCAAAGCCACTCGGTCTTGTCAGGATTGAGCCTGAGTCTGTTAACCCCCATCCAGACCCTCACAGCTTCAAGGCAACGACCCATCACGGCAGCCGCCTCACTGAGAGAGCTCGGGGAGGAGATATATAACTGGGTATCATCAGCATACTGATGAAACCTCACCCCGTGCTGTCTGATGATCTCACCCAGCGGCTTCATATAAATGTTAAATAAGAGGGGGGAGAGGACCGACCCCTGCAGCACGCCACACTCAAGGGGCCTCAGGTTGACTTCTGCCCTCCCACCAATACCGATTGCGACTGGCCAGAGAGGTAGGAGGAGAACCACCGTAAAATGGTGCCTCCCACTCCCACCCCTTCAAGTCGTCGCAAAAAGATACCATGATTGATGGTATCAAAAGCCGCTGAGAGGTCAAGTAGCACCAAGACAGAGGAATAACCCCTGTCTCGGGCCCGCCAGAGATCATCCATCAGTGCGACCAAAGCAATTTCTGTGCTGAAGCCGGGCCTGAAGCCAGATTGAAAAGGGTCTAGTAATGAAGCCAGATTGAAAAAGGTCTAATAATGAAGAATTGGGTGAAAGAGTAGAAATTATAGGAATTTTGAGAGAGACCATGACATATTAAAGCTCCCCATGATGGAGACAGGAATAACTGAATAAAGTCAGATTGGTGTTTTAGATTTTGACTTCAACAAATGAAGATAAAAAATAGGAAGGATTCCATGGATGGAAAATCCTACAGGGAAAAACATTTAAGGATGCTTGGGAAACTCTTTCAATTTTTGATACTTATCCTTTTTGTCTTTCAGTTTGTGAAGGTGCTCTTTGTGCAATCACTTTGGTCTTGCCAGATGTCTCTTGTTTTTCTTTCTCAGGGTAATATTTTTGTTTTGGGCTTTTATTATCTCATTTTTAGAGGCTTGTAAGTAGAGCAGAATACCAACAAATAGCCCAAATCCACAAAGATGGGGTCAGAAAGATTAAGGATCAGAACAAACTAACACTTGCAACAAATGCCAAAAATAACTACTACAACAATAACAACAAATATTTTGATATATAAGGATCAAGAGAAAAAATAAGGAAATGCATGGGCCACCAGTGGAAGAAGCATCACATTCAGATGCTCTGGATCAGATTATTTGCATCTCAGGTTATTGAAGGAATCACTGAATGAAATCTTTGAGAGTTCTTGGAGCATGGGAAATAGTAAATGTCACATATCTGGCTTCAATGTCTATAGACACTTTAAAAGTTTGAATTTCCTTCTTTAGGTAGAATAATGTCCCCAATCAGCTGAAAAATAGGAATCTGCATCAATAAAAATGTCCTTTGGCTTTATGATAATTTAATACATAACTGTTACACAACTGATACAGAGAGTGTGCTTACCTACATCTACCATAAACTTATCAGTTATTGTCAATATCTGTCATGGTAGTAGTATTCTAGGCAAATACTGTACAGGCATTTTCTTTACTCATCAGTACTCAGTAATCATAATGCTAGTTAGTACACATGCATAGTAGTGCATAATGGTGTGTATTGGAGCACTATAGTGCAGGAAATGAAATGCAAAAATTTGACATTAGGTGGCTTCAGATATACACCAAGCATAGAAGACCATTCACAATTTTGAAAAGGGTCCAGATTTTTGAATTGAGGGTCCAGATTTGATCTCATGGAGCAGGAAATTCAGTGTTCCCTTGAAAATAGAAAGAACAGAAATCTCTGTGAGATTGGTTTTTCCTTACTCTTTTAAGGAGGAAGAACATCCATCAGTTCTAGTATTGTGCCAAAGTGAACAGTGCTGTACTTCCACTTACTCTTGAAACTTTATCTCAATTAGTGTGCTCTTCACCAGAGCTGATTACACATGTTGGGCTATCTCCTATTGGACCTAAATTTCTTGCCTGTTACTTATAATTTAATACTGATGTGATTACTTAATTGGTTTTATCTTCTTGTTACTTAGTCAGGGACTAAGGAAACTCCAAATAGCATAGCAAACCCCATATACAGTACAAATTACACTAAGATGTCAAAGGATCAGGCTTAACTAGCACAACTTGCACATCTTTTCACCAGCTCTCATGTAAGAGCAGACAAATCTTGGAACCTGGAAGCTGACCAGCAGGAGAAATCTGATAGATATCCACACTGAAAATCAATGAACTGCGCATATATATTTAATATAGTATCCATTCCCCAATAGAGAGCTGCTAAAGATATTCAAGACATTTTGCATAGGAAACAGGTACCAACCCTTGGTGTTAGTTATTTTTATTGCAGATCCTATGTTTAGTAATATAGTAATATTGTGAGTTGTTAGTTCAAACCTAGTTTATAATTATTGAATGTAAAAATGCAGAAAGCTTAAAGAGTGTAGCCTGTGGGAATTCTGTATACAGGGTAGATGGATCTTTTTAACTGAAATAGCCTAAGGTTAATTAAGCAACTGAAATTAGCACAGTAGTATTACCTTAAATCTCAAAGATAATTGTTCAGTTGTCAAGTCAAGTCTCTCTTTTTTGGGACCTATTGGATCATAGCATGTCAGGTCCATCCTGTCCTCCACTGTCTCCTGGAGCATGCCTGAATTCATGTTTATTACCTAGATAACTCAAAGGTAATGTACTATTCCAAAGACTAGAATCGGAATCTTATGCCTGGAAGCTCCTCCACTAAGTAAACAAAAATGATATCCGAGCATGTACAAAATGGCATGTGCTGCATTCTAAGAGCAGGAAAACAATCGTGAAGAGGTACGCAATACATACGTTATATTTATATTACTTTATATGAGGCTAATAGTCTAAAATTAATTTCCTGATAAAGAGTGATATTTTTCCAGTGATTGCTATAGAAACAGTCAACAGGAGTGTTGATTTACCACCAGCTTACCAGGTACTTAGGAGCCAAGGGCGCAGCAGCTTAAGGAAATAGCAATCAACAACTTAATAGCTAGACATCAATACCTCAATCAACAAATAAACGTCACAAACAACTGGGCACCACATAAATACTCTACATAAAATAGCCTAGCACACATATCCTGGAGACTGAGAATGTCACTGGGGACAGGCTCCAGCATGAGTCCAAAAACTTGGAAGAATAAAAACTCTGGTGCTGGAGACCAACTCAGATTGGATCCTGCAACATTATTCTGGGACACATATATTTGTCTTCATTCTATAAACACAGTAACCTAAAAAATACTAAACAAGCTAATAATATACTAATTAATCTTATAATATACTACCGTATATTCTGGCGTATAAGACGACTGGGCGTATAAGACGACCCCCAACTTAAAATATAGAGTTTGGGCTATACTCGCCGTATAAGACTACCCCTCTTCCAACACACACCAAATAAAAATTAAAAAACATCAGATTGGTAATTTTAATTCAAATGCTTATGACATACAGGTACTTAGCAGGAAAACTGTCATTTATAAACATATAAACATGTTTATATGTTTATAAATAAATATTTTATATTTATATAAATAAACATTTATATAAACATATCTGGCTCAGGAATTCTGGGAGTTGAAGTCCATGAGTCATAAAAGAGCCAAGTTTGCCTACCCCTGTATAGGCCCTAGGGAAAAAATGGACAAGCTAATTCCATGAGGGAGGAGGGAAAGGGAGCGCAGTTTCTGAGTTCTCATTGGCCACCTGTAAGCCCAAATGAGTAGCTCAGGGTGTGTGCGTGCGCGTGTAGGCATGGGTGTGACTCCCCGGGTCCCTTCCATTGCCCCCCCCCCAGTAGCAAGCTTTGGCTTGGAGAAAGCAGGCTGCACACAGGGATCTCCTCCACAGCCTCCTCGAGCCGAGTGAGCAGAAAGCCTGCCTGTTTGTCAAAGGCTCTGCCTTGTCAATCACACACACACCTTGATGAAAATTGCCCTGCCTGCAAAAGGACTTCTCAGCAGTTTTTTAAAGCAACACTACCAAGAATGAAATTGGCGACAGCCAGAATGTTTAGGGAAGAAGGAAAGGAAGCAGTTAATAAACCGAGTAAGAAAGGCATTCACCCTTCGAAAACTTGCATTTCCACAAATGTGATAAGTTGCCCCCTTTTCAGGTAATGGGGGGGGGAGTAAATGCTTTCCTTTTAATTTGTTATTAAAACCCAGTGCACTACAGTACTTATAGATGGGAGCCAGATTGACCAGCCAGGATCTGTCATAAATAACACCACAAATGCACCATGCAAGTTTATTTAGGCTGGGGGAGAACTGCTTGCATAAGCTTGGTGGAAGTCGACATGCGAAAGGATTGTATAGCTGTTTTCTGTCCCCACTCCATTCCTGCTTCGTAAATCTGAGAGGAATTTAGCTGACACCCCTCCCCTTCCAGACCCATAAGCTCCGCCTCCCCCAAGCTGCTCTCACTGGCAGTGACAAGTAAACACTGAAAAGCCTGCATGAAGAAGTGCTGAGAAGTGCCTCGAATGGACGCAGATGCTTAGGTTTGTTTTCATTATATATAAAAAACACCCTACAACTCTTTTCCCCCCTTCCCCATTACATGGGCCATCCCTTTCTACTTCCTTTGAATGAATTAATCACGAGACGGCCACTACCAATCCGCAGTTCTGGAGGGGTGGGCAAGGAATTGGGATGGCAAAAGGGAGGGAAGAAGAGAGGAGACGGTTTGCAATGTAGCATTATAGAATGGGGAATAAACCTCCAGGAAATCTTACCGTCACGACAGCCAGATAATGCCTATCGTACTCCCAGTATAGAGGCTGGAAAGAGATATCTTTAGTTGATCGGCTGGTTTTAATAATAATAACCCTAGGACTCTTTTTGAGTGAGAGAGAGGGGGGGGAGAGAAAACTTGCTGAGTAATATTTTTCCGGCGTATAAGACGACCCCCGACTTTTGCAAAGATTTTAAGTGTTTAGAAAGTCATCTTATACGCCGGAATATACGGTAGCTGAAATTCTCACTGAAATTTCCAAAAAGCAGGAATTGACAAGAAAATTTGGACAATGGATTAGAGAACAAATGAAAGTATATGATATCATCAAGAGAGTAAAAGAATTGAAATGAAAATGGGCTGGTCCCATAGCAAGAAGAACTGATGGCAGGTGGACCAAGGCAGTTATAGAATAGATTCCACTTGATAAAAAGTGTCTACAAAAGAGACCTAAATCAAGATGGAGTGCCAACATCAGCAAATAATGTGGCTCAATTAGCAAAAGAAGGCTTAGGACTATAACATGCGGAAGAGACCTTCATCCTGCAGTGGAAAGAAAATGGCTAGGATGATGATGATGATGATGATGATTTGGCTATGGTAGTCACACATATTATTTTAGAAAATGCAATATATTCATTGACGGTTTTCTATGTTTTGAGGGATTTCTTAAAATGTTAGTCTAGTAATGAATGATAAGAAAGGACAGCTATGCCCTTGAAGTTATGCATCAACAGTCTGAACCTTCCACCGATTGTTTCTGTCAACCCATCCTCTTTGAGCTTCACAGCAAGCAAGCCAGAAAACAGGAACGTGTGACAACCAACAACTTTATTGCGATGCTGGAAATAAAGTTAGCTCTGAAAGTGACTTGCTCCCAGCGTCTAATATATCATACACATGCCCTGCCTGAACACCACTCCACCCATATCTGGCCCCACCCTACTGCCCCAGCTTCTATCCAATCCCCATGCACCGGCCCCACCCACCTGTGTGTCCGTCCTGGCCCTATTCCCAAGAGCCCCCAACTACCACTCAAATGATGCCCGTTGCCCGCTGCGGCCCACTGTCTCCTTGCGGCCCCACTAATTCGCCCGAACCGCCGGCAGCACCCAGCTGTTTGTCGGCCCAGCAAGGCATTCTCTGGGGTCCTTCCCTGCTTCCTGACCCGGCGAGGCATCCTCTGAGGTCCTTCCTTAGGAACTGGCTTTGTCTGGAGTGGTTGGGGTCTGAGACCAATCTGCAGATGGCGGCAACCGTCCACCCACCACATAGTTGGAGCCCATTTGTACAACCAGGCTAATCCCAGTATTACTGCCTTGGTCATGGATGGCACTACAATGAACCGAATGAGCTCACAATGGGTACCCATATCCATCCTTACTGGTTCTGTCACTAATGCAGCCGGAGCCCTACCCAACAGGGAACCATCTACCTGCTCAAAATGAATAGGGGAGGGTAAACAAGCTACTCAAAGACTCACCTTCTCCACCACCTGCTTACTAATTAAACAATGGGTACACCCTGTATTAATTAGTGCTTGGAATTCGCAGGATTGCCCCGTTAGTGGACTAGTCAAGGTAATCGGAATGGCGAAAGGAGCTATGGGCTGACTTACCATAGGATCCTCTGCCGGATCTCCACCCTCATACTCCTCCAACTGATCCGATGACGATGTTTCTCCCTCAGACCACTGGTGGGCTTCCACCTCAGTTTGCCGGGCTACCCTTGATCATTCTACTGCCTTCTTTGGTGTTATTCCTGGCTGGCCCACAGTGGTGGGAGTGCCGGTGGTCACCGGGAATGGACATTCCGCTACATGAAGGCCCAGCCTATTACAGCGAAAACACCAGAACATGGCCCTGGGAGTGAAACCAGAGGTCTGGGATGGCTGCGGTGGATTTGCTGGCCACTCTACCACCCATTGGGGGATTTGTTGTGTTTCTGGCATCTGCTGAAACTCCTGTAGGCCTGCATCCAGCTCGGTCACCACCCTAAACCACACTGGAAGTTCACACGGAATGCCTTGCACCACACATGCCCGGTGTAGGTCCTTATCCAAACCAGCCCAGAAATGATGAACCAGAAGACATTCTGGCCATGATCTCAGCCTCCCAGTTACCCTGTGGAAGTCCCGGACGTATTCTCTCGTGGGCCTGCCCTGTTGTTTCAGCCTCAACACCTCTGCTTCTGCCCATTGCATCCATGAAGGGTCTTCAAACCTGCTCTTTAAGGCATCCAAGAATAGGCCAACATCGGCTAATTCACGAGCATGGTAGCTATAGAGATCTGTGGCCCAGGCTGCTGCCTCTCCCTGCAACCTAGCCGTCACTGCCACCACTATCGCCCAGTTAGATGGGTACATAGAGGCAAAGCGATCTATATGACTCAGCACATGGCTCATGAACAGGGCCAGCCTATCTGGGTCCCATCAAACTCTACTGCCAAAGGTGGTGGCGTCCACATCACAGCTGGAGGCCAGGGTGCTATTGCCTGCAGCAGCACCCGAGTTCTATCCCAGGTTCTGGCCTGGTGGGTGTCCTGGTCCAACCCCCCTGTTCCTGGCCTGGGTCCTGCCCTAGGGGCTCTAACCGAATGGTCTCCACGGTGGTACTGTGGATATGCAGTTGATGCTGGAACCCCAGAAGACCCCATCCGGGAGAACAGACCCGGAGTTAGATGAAGCCTTGGACTGGTAGGTGAAACCTAGAAGCCTCCACTGGCAACCCCAGCTCAGGGCTAGCTTTGGGAGGAGGAGGTGGTGCTGTGTATCCCACTTCCCCAAACTGCTCTCTTAAAACATCCAGGGTATATTGGCCAGGGGCCATGGAGTAACTCCACTCTTCTTCCTCATCCCCTGTAACCTGTCTCTCCCTCCAGCCAGTTAGGGAAAGGCCTACCCCAATTGTTTGCTGACCACCAGTCTCTGCCTGTTGCAACCCAAGACTCAACCACCATTCCCCAGACAGGCCCATAGAAGCAGGTGACTGAGGCTCCTCTCTACCTTCCACAGGCAACTGAACCTTTTCCTTCGGTCTTACTACCAGCTGGACCTCCATCTCTTCAAGCTCTGACATTACTGCAGGCTTAGCCGTTGGTTCCAGAGCCTCTTCTGCCGGGGAAGTGCCTTGGGTTCCCTCTGCCATCCTCTCTCCACCACCAGGATCCAGGAACCAAAGATTGTAGGATAGTAAAGTGTGAGAGCTAACTTACTGTCAACTCGTCCTCTTTGAGCTTCGTAGCAAGCAAGCCAGAAAATAGGAATGTGTGACTACCAACAACTTTATTGCGATGCTGGAAATAAAGTTAGCTCTGGAAGTCACTTGCTCCCAGCATCTAATATATCATACACGCGCCCCGCCTGAACGCTGCCCCACCCATACCTGGCCCTACCCTACCACCCCAGCTTCTATCCAATCCCCATGCATTGGCCCCACCCACCTGTGTGTCCATCCTGGCCCTATTCCCAAGAGCCCCCAACTACCGCTCAAACGATGTCCATTGCCTGCTGCGGCCCACCATCTCCTCGCAGCCCTGCTGACTTGCCCGAACCACATGGACCCCGCCAGCAGCACCCAGCTGTTTGTCAGCCTGGCAAGGCGTTCTCTGGGGTCCTTCCCCGCTTCCCGGCCCGGCGAGGTGTCCTCTGAGGTCCTTCCTTGCTGCCCGGCATGCCTTGATGATGTCATCACAGTTAGATGCACCTTGATGATGTCATCTTCAGCAAGCGTGTTGCGATGGCAGTTCCTGACGGGAGACCAACGGCAGCAACACCAGGGCAGCGGCCGCATCACAGGAGCAGGTAACTGGGCTAGTGGGTGAGCTGGGCTGGTGGGTGAGCATCGCCTCCGACCAGGCTGGAAGCGGCCAGGCCTCGTAGGGCGCGACAGTTTCATCAATATTTTTTGCTCTGGTGAGATGTAGTATATTTCCATCTAATTAAATTAATTACAGCATACATTTTCATATAAGTATTTAAATAAGCATATACAATGCTTGTATGCAAATCTTTTTATCATGGTTCTTTTTTCCTTTCCTTTCCTTTCCTTTCCTTTCCTTTCCTTTCCTTTCCTTTCCTTTCCTTTCCTTTCCTTTCCTTTCCTTTCCTTTCCTTTCCTTTCCTTTCCTTGATACAGTTCTGAACCCAAGGGATGAAGAACCTTCCATACAAAAGCAATCAGAAGATACATAAATAGTAAATGTAGTTGTATTTATGAATTAATCGATAACACTTCCATGGAATTTATCCAGTGGTGGGATTCAGCCAGTTTGCAACAGTTCGGCAGAACCAGTAGCTAATTTTTTTGTTGCCCAGGCCCAAATGGACTTCCGGAAGTGGCATCCCCACAGAGAACTTGTTGTTCAAATATTTGAATCCCTCCATTGCATTTATCTAAATATCAGAATTCTAGCCAAAATTCCTGGAAGCATTTATGCATTCGTATCTTTCACTGTTTCTTAAAAACTACCTTTCCTAAGTGTAATCCAAAGGACTTCATGAGTTTGGAATGTTTAGATATCACTTCTTTGACATATCTAGTAATGGATATTATGGAAAGCTGATTCTTCTATCCTCCTTTCTCTATTCATAATTACCTTTAAGCATCTGGCAGTTGAATGTGACAACTATCTGGCTTACATCTCTTTAGAGTATCTTTTTAGTAAGTCTAAGAATGGGATTAGTGAGGATTGAGTTTTCTAGCACTAGTTTTCCATTATATATACTCAGAATCTGTTATTTTAGTAACTTCTCTGCCAGGTATCAATAATTTTAGTATAAACCAGTTATAAGGTTGAAGGGTTGTTTTTTAAAAACAAAGCAAACTGAACTGGCTTGAATAGTCTCCTTGATCGATGAGCACAGGCTTGGAAATAGATCTTAAAAAGTAAAAAACAATATTTTTCTTCCGGTCTGGAAAGCAGATTTTATAGCTACTTGAGTTAGTGTTTGGGTCCAAGACGAGCAGGAAGAAGAGGAATAGATGAGACACAAATTTGGCTGGAACGCAAACTGTAAGAGATGGGAGCCAACACTTACTGGAAAAGCAGTGAGGTTTCAAGAGATGGAGGGAGATTTTAAATTTGTAGTATGGCTGGGTAATCAAGACTGTAGATAAATACTACAAGAAAGGTGGGCAACTTTTGAACTCCTGGCAGCATTTTTTAAATGAAATCTCCAGACCAAGATGCTGAAATATCCAGCCTTTTGATACATTGTTTTGGAGCAAAATGGTTTTTATTTTAGTGTCCTATATTACCGGCAACTGAAAAAAATCACATTGATAAGAATTGATTTCTTACCAAACATGCTTTTGTTTCTATATCAAGTGAGTTTTTCCCCTTTAATGTCATATTTCTTTTTTTAAAAAAAATGGCTTTTTTTTTTTGCTTTTACAGAATGAAACAAAAATAGAAATAAAATCAAATTAGGCTTCTTGGAAATGCCTGAGAGCCCATCCCATATTAAAGGGACTTTAAGGCAAGAACTATCTGGACTAACTCTGGTGTTTTCTTGTAATAAATATCTCCATAATCTGAATTTTATTCTGATTTACCTGAGAATAAGTATACCATAAATCAGATTTTTTTTCCCCTGGAAAATATGTATAGGACTGTGCTGTTCCTGTTTTATTTTCCACATCTAAATTTTCAGCATTGAAATGCATACTAGTGATTTGATAGAAGTTCCTTTTATGTTTTACTTTGTTGCTAACTAATTCAATAAAAATTCTGAATTGCTCATATATTAAACTCAGTACTTTTTCTGATATTAACGATCCTGACATAATAATATATACTGTAGAAATTGTTTAGTCTAGGGGGAATAAAATATTTCAACTCATGTGAACATGTATAACACCTACATATAATTGTGCACAAGTCTAGACAATGGTATATAAAATGCCACATCACTCAACTTTAAGATTGGAAAGAAAAGGACTGTGATTCCAAGTCAGATGGTTCAGAATAACAGAGTTGGAAGGCACCTTGAAGGTCTTCTAGTCCAACCCCCTGCTCTGGACAAATGGCTGTCCAATCTCTTTTTGAAAACCTCCATTTTATGGAACACCCACAACTTTTCAAATCAAGCTGTTCCACTGGTTTATTGTTCTAACTGTCAGGAAATTTCTCCTTAGTTCTAGGTTGTTTCTCTCTTTGATTAGTTTCCATTCATTGCTTTTTGTCCTGCCTTCAGGTGTTTTGGTTCACTGTGAATGGAATAGCAGCGATTCAATAGCATCTTTCTCCATTACATTTTAAATAACACAGTAATTTAAACCAAATGTATTGAAAATCCTTAAATGTCCATCTTCCACAGATCAGGTATTATGCAATTACAATTCCATCAATATAAATCTCACTATCATATATCAAATATAAAGTGGCATAGAAATTTGTACTCCATGTCCTAGCGGTTGCTGTACTGTTTTTTTGTAAACCATACAATGCTGGTTTGTATATAACAACACACATTACAGGATACTGTTCATTACAGGATACTGTGTTGGGGAGTAGCATATGACCCAGTTATATAGTTTGATTTGAAGAAGTTACCTAAAATGGGAAATATTGCACTTTGTCTCCAGTAACATAACTGCCATAGTCATGATTTATATAAGCATATGGTACTTCACAATGATCTCTCTATATAAAAATCATCATTGGACAGCTGGGTGATGTTAACTAAGAACTAATCATAAACATCTGCTTAGTTTATGAAAAAAATCTTGCCTCAATTCGCAGATTTGCCTCAAAGAAAATATACTATCAGGCTTTATGCACAAGTTGTTTTAACCATCTTTCTATACTATTTTAAAAGTTGTCATTTATATCTAACTCTGAAGAGGCTTTTCCCCCCTCCCAGTGACACTTACATACTAACTAATTGGAACTATTTGGAGTTTGTTACTGTTTTCTAACACTTATTAAAGAAACCTTAAAGTCTTAAAGTTAACGTAGGAGTTGTCACTACCATTGGTACTAGATTGTTTGGCTTCAGTTGCCATTTTCCTCTAAATGAAACTTGATAACTTAAATCCATTTCATTTTTTTTACAAGTTTCAGTTTAATCAGTTTTGTATGCTAAGAAAAATCATTTAAATTATGCTTTTAACATTAATGTGGAAACAGTGCAGATCAAAATATTTAATAGTTATCCATTTCTATGAATCTTTCATTCTTTGTACTGCTATGTTAACCCTAGGCTAATTAATTATTTTTGAAATTTTAATTTAATTTTAATTTATTTTTCAAGAAATCAAGTGGATAAGACTATCCTATATTAAGCATATGTATTTGTTGTTAAGGATCCTTGGTTTCATTCAAGTACTGGTTTACTAGCAGTAAAATACAATTCCATTCTTTTGATTTACTGATCAAAGTAAATAAATAATAATAATAATAGTAAAGTTGGAAGGGACCTTGGAGATCATCTAGTCCAACCCTCTGCTCAGGTAGGAAACCCTATACCATTTCGGACAAATGGCTGTCAGTCCCTTCTTAAAAACTTCCAGTGTTGGAGCATTTACCGCTTCTGGAGGCAGGTTGTTCCACTGATTAATTGTTCTCACTGTCAGGAAGTTTCTCCTTAGTTCTAGGTTGCTTCTCTCCTTGCTTAGTTTCCACCCGTTGCTTCTTGTCCTGCCTTCAGGCGCTTTGGAAAATAGCTTGATTCCCTCTTCTTTGTGGCAGCTCCACAAAATAAAATGATGCTTATTCCATTCTTTTTTATACACATTTGATAAGTCCATTTCCTCATAAATTACCTGTAGCGTACTGCATTTTCTCCTAGCTTCTGCTCCACGAGTAAAATTCTACAGTGTATATTTAGATGGTTAATATTCAACCTTAGGGAATAAATCACACTATTCAGACATTATTGTCAATTTTATAGCATTGAACAAGCTAGTAGTAAGGATAAGGCCCTACTTTAGGAACCTACAGTTTAAAAATCAAAAGAAGAAAAAAAAGAGAAATAAAGAAGAGAAGATGATTTAGACCAGGGGTCCTCAACCCCAGTCCATGGACCGGTACTGGGCCACAGCATGCCAGCAACCAGTCCACACAAATAAGCAAAGCCTCATCCGTGGGATGAAGGCAGCACACAAAACCATGTACTCTCCGGTCTGTGGAAAAACCTTTCTCCACGGAACCGGTCCCTGGTGCTCAAAAGGTTGGGGACCTCTGATTTAGAGCTTTAATGGTAATGCTCTGATTTATGGAATTCTGATAAGGCCTGGGCAACCTGAAGTTATTTTGTGGATCCTGTAAAGGTAGTCCTTGACTTATAACCATTCATTTACTGACTGTTTGATGTTACAACAGCACTGAACAAAGTGACTTATGAGTGGTTTTCATGCTTACGACTGTTGCACCACCCCCGTGATGATCATGTGATCAAAATTCAAGCACTTGGCAACTGGCATGTATTTATGACAGTTGCACTGTCCTGAGATCATGTGATCACCATTTGAAACCTTCCCAGCTGGCTTCCGACAAGCCAAATGAATGGGGGGGGGGGCAGATTTGCTTAATGACCACATAGTTCATTTAACAACTGCAGCAATTTGCTTCACGATTGTGGCCAAAAAATAAATAAATCAATACACATAAAATGGGGCAAAACTCACTTAAAACTTGCTTAGTAATGGAAATTTTGGATTCAGTTGTGGTCATGAGCATCTGAAGTTCCTTGCCATTTTTGTGAATTGTATCTAAACTTTGCAATAAGTTTGCATTGAACTTTTTTTAAAGATAAAACAGTCTTACTCAAAAAACAAACAGAACAAAAACAAATCTACAATGTCTCTAAATCTGTCCAATCCAATCCAATCAATTTTACACCAAAGCTTTACCCCTTATAATCTTTGTACCCCCACGAAAGGATAAGTGCTCCTTCAGGGTTGCTCACTTTATAGCAAGAGAAAAAAAATTAACAAGAAAATAATGTTTAGCCAAAATATGCTTTAAAATATTTTCTATGGCTTTATATCCAACATCTATAGGTGGGATACATAAACTCTTGCCTGAAATCCTGGAGAACATAGACTACACTGGGACAAAAACTGGATTAAACAGAAAACAACTTTTTCTATTTCTGTGAGATCACTGAGTTCTGATTAGAAAAGAAGCAATCTCATAAGAAAGCAGGATAAAAGTATATCAGTGGCCTAGATTAGCACCATTTCTCTCATGCAGGTGCAGAAGAATGCTCATTATTGTATTAGGTGATGTCATCTTGTGACCCTTATAATTAGGGAATGTCTTGTACTCTGGTAGAGATATGCTGATATTATGAATGTTTTCATCATAGGTTATACAGTCAGGGCTTTATTCTTATTATTGTCAAAATGTAATCCTTCTATGAATCAGGGTAAAATATAATTTGATCCTTGACCACATGGGCTAAATCAGAATATGTAACATATCGAAGGAACCTACTGACTTTTTCACAATTTAATGATTGACCAACATTGCTATCTTCTGAAAGGAATTGCAGTGACTTCATTAAAGAAAAACAACCTTTTAGCATACATAATATAATACCACTAATAAAATGTGAGCCTTTTTTCCTATCAATATGAATTTATTTCTTGTCTGAGTTTTAATTATAATAACAAGAACTAGAAACTTCTTTTTTAAAAAAACTGAGATGCTTGCTCTACCATTTATTTGAAATGAAGTTTTGCAATATAAGATTATATCCACATGGCTTTCTGTATCTCCATTTCTGTATATGAAACTTTTATTACAGCTGACTCCTTGATTTTGAAAGTGACTCAACTAACTGCTTATTATTTTCATTTGAAACTTGCTTAGCCCCATGCTCATGGGTAAAATAAGTCGAGACCTACCTACATTTTTCTAGCACAAATTTAATCATGAAGTGTCACACTGTCGTAAATAGCTCTTTGAAAAATTAGTGAGATCGTGTTCCTGTGTAGTTCTTAGAAACTGCAGTGTATGATGATGGTTTGTAAATATTTGTGACTTAGTGTCTAAAGTAAGAATGATTACAGTCTTTTGGAGGAGCGTTACCAACTATGGCATTTTCTTCATCCCAATTCACTTTTAGTCAAACAGAAGAAAAATTAATGATCCTATATTTTCCACTTTTCCCTCCCAATAGTAATTCAGACTGGGTGCAATTTACATTATGAATGTGTTTATTTGGAAGGTTAGAGACATGGTTCAAATTATATGGAGCGATAGAGACACACACAATTTTTTTTGGCTAAACATTAGAAACAACTTCCTAATAAAATAAACTCTTTTGCAGTGAAATAGATTTATGTTTTTAAGCATAAACTGATTGCCACTTAATAGTGAAGCTATAGCAGTACGTTACCTATAGACCATCTTCGATTCTAGTTCTATGATTCTAACTATTATATTGAACCAATGAATAAAAATAATTTGATCTTTTACATCAGGATTAAAGGAATCTCAGATTAACTTAAACTCTATAAAGACTGAACACCGAAACTTAAAGGCGCATCTCATGATCAAAGAACCTCCTTTACCTTCCTCACTGATGAGATGACTCTCTGTTAGCCTTCTGGAGATCTTTCAAGACATGTGTTTGTCAGCAGGTCTGGGGACCACTTGGAAACAAGGGAAGCGTGAGATGTATGAGTTTTTAAACACTCTCCTGTACTATATGTACGTTTCTTGTTTTTTATGGTTATTTTAAGATATGTTTTATTATTCTGTATTTATTGTACAGTACACCGACTAGAGTCACATTCATAACACAGCTGACTATACAGTGCACATTTGATAAATCATTAAAGAAATTGATTTTGGGAAACTTACTCTTTGTAATTAGAATTGGCATATTGCACTTATTTCTTTAAGTGTATTCCTTTTTTTCCTAGTCTTTTATACATTCAAATATTTCAAAAGGTGAGATAATAATTATTATGTCACTCCAAACTACAGTCTTTACTTTTCAACTATAAATGTAAGTAAACACATGTTTTCAATTTAAAACAATTCAAAAGAATAATACTAGAGCAGGGGTCCAAAAACCTCAGACCACAGTCCACAGATTCACAGCCTGTTGGGAAAAAGGCTGTGCAAGTGGTGGGTAAGGTATGAAGCTTCATTTGCACACGCACAGTATCTAGGTTATACGCACGAAACCATCCCCCCCACCATTGCCTCTGACATCACCACTGCTGCTGGTCCATGGAGCCAGAAAGGTTGGGGACCTCTGTTCTAGAGGAATAATTTAATTTATGTTACAAACTAGGGATCCAAAAACTATATCTCCGCTGAATTACAATAAAATGAGAAGTTTATGACTGGTTACTGAATTTTTTTTTTCTTTCAATTTACAATATGGCATGATTTGCAAATGGAGAAAGTAATTGTCTTCTGATTTACATTAAGTCCAGCATTAAAAGTCTTTGTCATCTTAGGTCTGCCTCTTACTACATAGATTTAACCTGGTATAAAACTTCTGCTAGATTAATAATATGTGAGGGTATGTGACAATAGTACTATTTTTGTCTTATCTAATTGTAGTTCTTTATTCATTATTTCTTAAATCTTCCACTTCTCAACATTAATAACAAATAACTCTTCTTCAAAGTTGGCCAAGCCTTTAGGGCCAAGAAAGGGCAGAAACATCTCCTTCCATTTCTGTATGCTCAGATCTCAATCCATAAATTCTGTCATGGAGAAATATTGCTTAGCTGTACAAATATTCAGTAGATATAGAATTGATTAATTTGTGATTTAGACACTTCATTTCAAAAACTAATAAAATTTATCACATAAATGCGAACTAGAAGCCCAGTCTAGTTCACATCTACAGTGTCAATCAAGGATAAGTATTCACATGAACTGCACCAATATTATACTAAAAAGGGCTTCATGTTGGCTTTCATATGCTTGCAAAACCCTACACCAGTGGTGGCGAACCTATGGCACCGGTGCCAGAGGCAGCACTCAGAGTCCTCTCGGTGGGCACGCGCACCGTCGCCCTGGTCCTAGGCCTTCAGCTGGGTTTTATAAAACCTTTTCACTTTAGGCCTCCACTGCTGTGTGCAAAAAAAAAAAAGGTTCAATCAATCAGTCAATTTCAACTTCTCGCAGGAAACAAAAAGATCTTGCAAAGTTGGAATTGATTGATTAAACTTTTTAGTCCCACCCAGTCTGCCATTACCACCACAGCCACGCCCACCCAATGGGCTACACCCCCCAATTGGCCACACCCACCTGGCACCCAACAATGCATAAATAGGTTTTGGGTTGCAATTTGGGCACTCAGTCTCTAAAAGGTTCGCCATCACTGCCCTACACTGTCATTGTTTGGCACTTAAGGAAGCCAACGTGCATACCGATATACATAAAAAACTTACTCAGTATAGGTATCTATATTGTACATACTGATTGTATTAAATAATATCATGTGATCAGTGTTGTATGGATGGATTTTCTTACTGCCACTCACATGATAATTTTTGCTACTTTCTATAATATTTGATCAGACTATGTATTCATTTTGCAAAGTAGAACCTGAAAATGCTGGAATTTTGGTAGCGTTATGTGTTGCGTCCTTCGCGAAATGGCAAGACACGAGAAGCAGTTGTAGTTCTCAGGAACTTCTTTATTTCAGTTCAGCATACTGGTTACAAGACGCCGACAACATCCAAAACTCCCGGCCTCTTTTATAGGCCATTCCCGGGTCAATCTGCAACTTTTGGCGCGCTAGCACTTGCGCATGCACACAAGTACTGGCGACAGCCTGTCTGGTCCCTGGCTTGCACCTGCCCGGGACCGCCTGCAATGCCCCGAGCCTGCTTGCACAGGCTCAGGACATAACACCCCTTCCCCCCGGGCTAAAACTATTGATCATGTCATAATAACATATAACCCATTGCGAGAGTAGCGCCATACTACCTCATACTATGCATTTCTTTTTTTCTCCCATCAGTCTCAGTGTTCTATTCCCTCTGTGTACAGGAATGTTCTCTGTTAACTCTGTTTTGCCAATAGAGTTACAAAATCCTCTAAATACTTAGGGGATCTTCTGGCTCTCTGTGACCTCCTAACCTCTGGGTACCTGCCGAGTACCCCTTGACTGAGGGGTGATGCGTACCTGTCCCCCCTATTACACCCTGGTGATTCCCAAGGGCTGTGCTCCAATCCCTGGCCTGCTTGCTTGCCCACCGGACTCGTCAGGCCAGGGCTTCTTTCTTTGTTTGACCTGGTTGTCCTGCCTAGCTGCAGGCTCTCTGGCCCCTCTAAGTGACTGTCACTGTTGGGCGATTCTGTAGAACCTCCTAGGTCTGTCCAAGACCTGTCCGGAGGTTGTCTGTCCCCTGGTTGTCTGTGGGGGTTTCAGTGCCGACCCAAAACTCAGTTGTCCCCTGAGTGAAGTCAGAGGTGTTGTAGTCGGGATTTGGTTCCTCGACCACCTCCCTGTATGTTTGCCCCCTTCTAGGGACAGGGGTAGTGTCGGGCCAACTAGAAGGAGTGTGTGCCAGCTCTCTTGCGGGGTATGGTTTGTTGGGATGCTCCCGGGTATCCTCCCTGACTGGAGTACTGAGTGATGCAGGTGAGTAGTGATTATGCCCCCGGGGTGACTCCCTGGCTGGAGTAGGCGTTGATGCCTGATGTCTAGTTGAGCTCCTTGAATTCCTGTTTGGAGCACTCGCAGAATCTTGGGATAAGCTGTCTGTAGCTTCCTCATTAATGATGGGCAGCAGCCCATACCCTTCCCTTTGCCCAAAGGGGTCCCCCTCCCCCCCTGGAGAAGACCTAGGAGTTTCAGCGGGAAGGTCCCGTCTAGGGTGAAGCTGGTCAATGTGTCGACGCAGGACACGACCGTTGTCCAGGGACACCTCGTAAGACAGAGGACCTGTAACCCTGGATATAGTAGTGGGGACCCATGAATGACCGGGCCTGTAATTACAAGTCCAAACCGGGGCACCCACAAGTAGTTGTCTAGGTGCCCTGGGGTGTGTGAAAGAAGAAGGCAGTCTGTCCGGATGCAACCGGTCAAGTTTGGTAGTCAGTTTGCGCCCCCAACGAAGTTCAGCTGGGCTTCTCCCTGTAGAAGTGGACGGTGTAGTGCGATAAGAAAGGAGGAAGTCAGCCAACCTGTGATGCCAGTCTCCGTAGGTAATTTTCTTCAAGGCGTCCTTGGTGATGCAAACCGTGCGTTCAGCCATACCGTTGGTGGACGGGTGGAAAGGTGCAGAGGTGGCATGATGAATCATGTTAGCCTGTAAGAAAGCTTGGAATTCGGAAGAAGTGAATTGAGGGCCGTTGTCCGACACGAGGACATCTGGAAGCCCATGTGCAGCAAAAATCCCCCTCAGTACTTGAATAGTCTTTGCAGTGGTGGTGGAAGAGACAGGTACAACCTCAAGCCATTTTGAATGGCTGTCAACTAGGACCAAGAAGAATTGATCCTGAAAGGGCCCAGCATAGTCAATGTGCACCCTAGACCATGGAGACTGTGTTTCCTCCCATCTATGTACAGGAGCTTGGGGCATTTCGGGGCACGAGCGTTGGCAAAGGTGGCATGCGTGCACCTTAGCTTCAATGTCCCTATCTAACCCAGGCCACCACAAATGGCTGCGCGCAAGCGCCTTCATGCGTACAATGCCAGGATGACCCTCGTGGAGGGAACCTAAGACCCTAGTCCTCATTGAGGTAGGAATGACAACTCTGCTTCCCCAAAGCAGACAACCCTGGAATGCGGACAACTCGTTCCTTTTAGACCAGAAACTCTGAAACTCAGTACCCGGACAGCTCTCTGGCCATCCAGATAAAACCCAAGAAAGGACACGTGAAAGTGTGTGATCTGTGCCTGATTCAGTGGCTACATCTCTGGCATTTAAAGGAGACTCGGGCAAGGCCTGAATGGAGAGAAGATTGATAGCTGGTGCAGGGTCAGCTTCTATTACCGGCAGGGGTAACCTACTGAGGCCATCAGCATGGCCCATTTCCTTCCCGGGTTTGTGAAATAGGGAGAAATCATAGGCAGAAAGAAAGATAGACCATCTTAACATTATGGGGGAGATGATTTGGGCAGTTTGCTTGCGAGTGGTAAACAGTCCCAACAAAGGCTTATGGTCAGTGAAGACCGTAAAATGCCTGCCATATAAAAAATCATGGAATTTTTTAATTCCAGCAACAACAGCTAAAGCCTCCCTGTCTATTTGAGCATAATTACGCTCGGCAGAAGACAAGGTTCTGGAGTAATATGCAACAGGAACCTGAGTTCCATCTGACCTGAGGTGGCTTAATACAGCTCCTACCCCATAAGGAGAAGCATCACAAGTGATGCACACAGGAAGGGATTCATTGAAATGTGCAAGTACACTGTTAGAAGTGAGTAAGGCCTTGACCTCATTGAAGCTTGCTTCATGTTTTTGTGACCACTGCTACACTGCCTGTTTGTCCAATAGCCTGTGAAGAGGCTTAGCTACACTAGCCTTATGTGGAAGAAAGAGATTGTAGAAATTCAGAAGGCCCAGAAAAGCCTGTAGTTCGGCCTTAGACTTTGGCCTAGGAGCATGCATAATAGTCTTCAGTTTGGATTCAGCAGGGTGAATCCCAGTAGCATCAATTTTGAATCCCAGAAAATCAGTAGAAGGCACTCCAATTTTACATTTGTCCTTCTTGAGCTTGAGGCCCATTTTCCTGAACCTTAACAGGACAGCCCTTAATCTCCCAGCTAAAATGTGTGTAGAGTCTCCCACAATTAAGACATCATCAAAATAGGGGCAAACCCCTGGTATACCCCGTGGTGTGTTTTCCATTACGCTTTGGAAAATTCCAGGAGCGACATTTACTGCAAATTGTAGCCTCTTCACCTTGAATGCTCCTCTATGGGTCACAATGGTCTGAGCTACAGCAGCATCATCATCAACAGGCAGCTGTTGATATGCCTGAGCTAGGTCAAGCTTTGCAAAAACACGCCCCCCCCCTTGAGGGAGGCCAGAATATGACTGACCACAGGAACAGGATAGGCATGTTGCTGCAATGCCCTATTCAGAGTGCATTTGAGAGGCGTGACAATGGGGGTTTCCCAGGGACTGGAGTCAACAGGTTCTAGAACTCCTTGCTGAATCAATTTGTCCAGCTCAGTGTCAATTTTACCTTTTAAAGCAAAAGGGAACCTTCTTGCTTTAATTCTAATAGGAGTGACAGTGGGGTCTAGCTTTAGTGACACAGGGGGTCCTTTGTATGTGCCCAGCTGGGGGCTGAAAACATCTGCAAATTCTTTGCAGACTTCTTGTAGGTCAAGTGTTTGCAGACTATTGAGCTCTGTGATGTGTATTCCCAAGGCCTCAAACCAATTGAGTCCTATGAGACTCGTTCGTTCACCCCCTACTACTATTAGATCTAGTGGACCTTCAAAATCCTTATACTGTACATTAAGGGTGGCCTCCCCCTTAACACACACTCTGGAGTTTTGAAAGTCTGTTAGCACAATGTCGGAAGGCCTCAACTTGGCCTGAGTTCCACTGCCAGAACAAATCTTCCTAAACATTTGCATGGAAATGATTGAAAGTGCAGACCCCGTATCCAGTTCCATAGCCAATGGAACCCCTTGTAGCTTCACCTTAAGTGACAGCTTTTTCTTAAAGGGCTTGTGTGTGCCTGTCCTATAGATGCTTCTTCGCGAAGCGTAAAATCCCACCCTATTTTGGCTGGGAATCCTGGTACCTTTCAGGCGCAATTCTTCCTGAGATTGTACCTTCTGACGGCCCAGGCACACAGCTGCAATGTGTCCTTGTTTTCCACATGCCCTGCAGATCGCGGAACGGAACTTGCAGTTGGTTCTCTTGTGGTGACCTCCACAACCGAGGCACTTGGGGAAAGCTGAAAAGCTTCCTTTCTGTTTCCCTTCCTTCGTGGGGTAGAGACGGTCCACTTAATCGTCAGGATCCTCCTCAGAGTTCCTTTGGACTCCTTCCTGGTGCATGGACACAGCATCTGGAGTGCTTCTGATCGGCCGCATGTTTTTGATGGCGCCACCCGCTGCTTCTTCTGCAGTGACCTCTCTCAAGGCATTTTGGAATGATAAGTCTTATTTGGCAAAAAGTCTCTGCTGTAACTCTCTATGCCTTAGTCCGCATACAAATGTGTCTCTCAGTCGTTCTTCGAGGTCCTTGAACTCGCAGTGTTTAGCGGTTTTTCTCAGCGCGGCAATGTATTCCTTGGCCGATTCTCTGGGTCGTTGATCCCTCTGTTCGAAGGTGTGGTGCCACGCGATGACGGACAACTTGGGCTGGAAGTGCTCCTTCAATAGCTTTTTTAGATCTGTGTAGCTGACAGATTCTAGAGGAACAGGTGCTGCAATGTTCTCAGCGATTTCGAATGTGTCTTGACCGCAAACGCACAGCAGGGTGGCAGCCTTTAAACTATCTTCCCTTACTTGATTTAACTTGAGATAGTTTTCCACCCTGTCTATGTAGGATTCCCACCTCTTCGGATGTGAGATGTCGAATTCCGAAAGGCTTCCAATTTTTGCCATTTTGTAGAAAGGAAGGGTCTATCAGCCAGCCTACCCCCGATGCTCGCTGGATTGGCAGGTAGCTGCCGAGTCAACGCCGTTCCTGCCGCTCAGGGCTCCTCGGGTAAGCTTACACCTTTCTTCTGTCGATGTAAGGCATCCCACCTTCGTCGCCAGTGTTGCGTCCTTCGCGAAATGGCAAGACACGAGAAGCAGTTGTAGTTCTCAGGAACTTCTTTATTTCAGTTCAGCATACTGGTTACAAGACGCCGACAACACCCAAAACTCCCGGCCTCTTTTATAGGCCATTCCCGGGTCAATCTGCAACTTTTGGTGCGCCAGCACTTGCACATGCGCACAAGTACTGGCGACAGCCTGTCTGGTCCCAGGCAGCTTGCACCTGCCCAGGACCGCCTGCAATGCCCCGAGCCTGCTTGCACAGGCTCAGGACATAACATTATGTACAATAGTTTATAAGGCAAAAAAAAAGATAACTTTGAAATTATTGCTGAAAATATCCCAGAAACCAAAGAAAGAAAGCTTTTTGATTAAAAAAAACTTCAAGCTAGAATATATTGTACTAGCAGTTTTTGTCTTTTTTTTGTTAAATATAATAGCAATAATAGGTAAAGGTGACCATTTTTGGCATTTCTTAATTTAATACTTTTATTAGATTAGTTTAAAACGCAATACAACTGTAGATGAATTGATATAAAACACAGTTGCCAAAGTTTAGGTTATTGGTTTAACAATCTCATTTTTATAAGCAAAAGCATTTTGTAATGGCAAAATCTTTTCTTTGTGACTACTGCCCTAATTATATTTCAGTATGATATCTGAAATATCAGCAAGCAATACAGTTATTTTAATTAGCACAGCCCTAGTAAAATCAATATTATTTAAAGGTGTACAAATTAAGCTTGAATCCAACTAGTATCTGATGACCTAATTAAGAAAGGAAAACATATAATTTGTGTTGAACTGTGCAAGCTTGTATGCTATCAGTTCACAGAGCCATTGGAAGGTTAAACTTGCAAGGTAGCTAGATAGGAAGGAGCATGTAAAATCCAACTTACTTTACAGCTATATCATTAAACCCTTCCTTTCTATATATAGCCATAGTTTCCAAATTAAAGCACCAAAAGACCTGCAGAGTGACATGCAGGTGCAACATAACATAACACAACACTTCAATCATGAAACAGGGTGAGTTCCCATCCTTGCCCCAGATCCTGCCAATCTAGCAGTTCGAAAGCATGCAAATGTGAGTAGATAAATAGGTACCACCTTGGTGGAAAGGTAACAGTGTTCCGTGATGTCATGCTGGCTACATGATTGTGGAAATGTCTTTGGACATGTCAATGGCCTTGAAACAGGGATGAGCACCACTCCCTATAGTTGGCAATGCCCAGCAGAGTAAAATCTGCAGGGACTTCTTTACCTTTTACCTTTATGCTGTCCAGAGTCACATAGTTAAATAAATAAATAAATAAAAATTGGGAAAGTTTTGTAATAATTGTAGATAATATTCAGGAATAATATTAAGATGACCAACGTTTTTACAGTGAAAAGGAGGACACAAATAAATTGAAGGAAAAAATATCGTAAATAAAAGAAACATTTTATTCATTGCAACAATAATACAGACAACTTGCATGTGCACAGTTTGCCAGCCGGGTGTTTTAGTGCGTTCAGCAGCAATTCCTATTGGCTTTCGAAAGCCAATAGTGGGAGTAGCACAGCTCATGTAAAAGTTGAAAAAAAAATCATCAAAAAAAGGTGCTGGAACGCCATTCTGAGCGTTCTGTGAGGGAAAAAAAAGCCCTGCAGATTAGTCTTCAAATATTGAAAAGGAGGACATGAAGGAGGACACATTTTGAAGGAGGACAGAACTTACAAAAGGAGGTCTGTCCTCCCTAAAGGAGGACGGTTGGTCACCTTAATAATATTCATAGAAATTCTTATTTAAGGAGATTATTTATTTATTTATTTATTTATTTATTATTTCTTTAAATCTTTGGATTTTTTTTTCGTTTGTTTTTTTATTATAATCCTGGGAAGTGTTTTGGGCCATAGCATTACAATACAGGCATCTAAATGCATTTTTTTAAAAAAAAGAATAGTTTATTTAATCTGTAAATTAAAATCATATTCTTGAATTCAGGCCTGGTTGGCCTCATACACTCAGACCACTTGAAATATAAAGCAATCAAGCAATTAAAGTCCTCCACCAAGATTAGCTGATAATACACCAGGCTTCTGGGTGCGATGTCAAGATGTAAAATGAATAAACAGAAATTAAGTGCAGCCTTTATGTCTGGCCACATCATGCCATAACAAATTATAATACAGATTAGTCTGTGACAACACTGATGCACTTTCTTTTGTGGTGTTTGTTGCAGCCATAGCTGTTTGTTATGAGAAAAGTGCTGGTTATTTTCTCCAGTGAACTAAACAATGAAGAATAAAATGCTTACGATAATTATGACGACAACAACAACAACAACAACAACTTGTAGGTTCATTTCTTTTAAGTATCAGTATGATGCAAAATTAGATATTCAGTACATAAATTGAGCCCCATAACATTAATATATAGATCCTTTTCACATCAAAAACATATTTGCATGGTAAGGGATGTTTTTGGTAGGAACTGATTTTAAGTCAGTAAGCTATTTTTTTTAAATTGACAAGAAAACAGAAAGCTATAGAAAGCAACGGATCTACTGATAAAAAATCCAATCCAATACACTTCTAACTGCTGGAAACTGTTTTTGTGAAATCTAGGCCTACGTGGTTGGGATGATTTTATCACACTAGCAACCTTCCTTGTCTTGCTGTTTGTTTTGTGCTTCAGGTTGGTTTGTCAAACCATATGCACACAACATGGTTTCCCATGTGCTACTCTATGATTGAGCTGTAAATTTCTACGGAAGGAAAGGAAGGAAGGAAGGAAGGAAGGAAGGAAGGAAGGAAGGAAGGAAGGAAGGAAAGAATGAATTTACAATTATTATTACATGATATTCATCACAAACTTATAGAAACTGTTAATACATTTCATACATATTGTAATGATGGATTTCAAAACACAGTTCTGAAGTAGTGATATCAGTGCGGGAGGTCTGAAAATAATGTTTTGCAAGAAGTGACAAATTGCTCTTGATACTCATAACATTCAGGTGAATGGGTCTGAACTACGGTGGATGTAGAAGGCAGCTGTAGACAGAGATGATTCATTCTTATTCCTTTCCCAAATAGACAAAGGGCTGAACTGTGTGAAAGGAGGAAATTAAGCTGAAGTCTGCACTTTTGCAGAAAGAAGTTTGAAAGCTTAATGTACCCTTCCAACAATACTATGATGTTATGGTTAGCTTGCAAATATTAGGGGGACCAATATCTGTGGACTCTTAATGCTTAATTTGTATATTGTTAATACACACTTAACAGATACATTTTCTGTGCTAATTGAATGGACGCTAACAACTTCTATAGAGTTTTCAATCAAGTTTAATTGGCATATTGTTGCCAGATATATACACCCAGGCAGACTCTTCCTTCCTTCCTTCCTTCCTTCCTTCCTTCCTTCCTTCCTTCCTTCCTTCCTTCCTTCCTTTCTTTCTTTCTTTCTTTCTTTCTTTCTTTCTTCTCCCCAGAAACAAAATATATTTCCAATTAATTTAAAGGTTCATTATCATTCAATTTATATTTGTAAACTTTTTTACAGTTTTCTGCAAAATAAGATTTTTAACTTGAAAGAATTCAAATATTAATTAAAATTAAATGCAAAGAGTTAAGAAATCCATAAGACATATGGAACCTAATAGTAATCTAAAACTTTACAGTGTGTACAGTTACATATAAGTTACTAGGAAAAATAAAAATACTATAAATTTATTTTTAAGATAATTATTTCAAAGTAATTTGGAAAATCTAACTATAATACAGCATAGATTAGAGAAATATTGGGTTATGCTAAAGTAAAGCAAGACTTTATACAAAGATTTTTAACAATTACAACAGACACTCAAGTCATCTTATACATACAACTGAAGCTTTGTATAAAACATGTTGGGGTTTTTTTGGCAGTTTCTATCTTTATAAGAGAAGGGACTAGGGACTAGGAGAATATTTCAAGTTTAAGTTCAGACAAATGCTTCCAAAGTTAAGACTATTTTGAATCTCAGATTGTTTTAAAACATTCTATGTAATTTTTTTGCATTTTTGCATGATTTTCATAGGCGCATATATTTGTACATGGAGTTTTTGTTTTTGTTATGGACTGCTGTACAATATTTTGAAAAATGTGTGCTATGTAAAATGTATTTCAGTATAGGTAGAGGTCCGGATGAAATAAAATTAGTAGTATTTGTATTAGTAGTAAAATTCTGCAATATTTGAAGATATACTTGTGATAGAAGTCTTGAACCATGTGATGTGGACCAGAACTGTGGGTCTTAAAGCTATCAGTTTAGTAAGTCAACTGTGGTTCATAAGCTATGGTGCTAATAAATCAATTATATCAGTCTGTTATTTAGAAAGCAGTGGGTGCCAAACAAGCAAACAAACAAACGAACAGATAGGACATAAATCGGGCAAAGATGCATATCGTATGTAGCAAAAAGCTATAAATGTACAATAAATGATTACAAATTTTAATATCTTTTAAAAAATGCTTGCAAATTTTTACGGTCTTGTATACTGCCCTTTAACATGGACAGTAAACAGGAACAATTCTAGTGGTTCATGTATCAATAATAAATATGTGCAGAATAATAATTATTTATTTGTATCCAGTGCTTTTTTTGTAAAACAAAAAGGTGCCAGAACTCACACACATCATACAACCTGCCTTGCCTACCCTACAAGGTTCCATCCAAAAAAGGTGCCGGAACTCCATTCTGGGCATTCTATAACAAAAAAGACCCTGTTTGTATCCTGCTTTATTATTTTTAGAAATAACTCAAGGTGGCAAACATATCCAACACACTTCCCTCTTCCAGCACACTTTTCCCCACAACAATAACTCTGTGAGATGAGTTGGGCTGAGAGAGAATGATTGGACGAAGGCTACCCAGCTGGTTTTCATGGTTAAGGGGTGACTTGAACTCACAGTCTACTGCTTTCTAGCCTAATGTCTTAACCACTAGACCAAACTGTCTATGTTACTGTTTTATTTAGAGTTTGGTGATAAACTATCTTTTTCAAAAAGTTTTGATTGTGGATTCCATAAAGAAATGTGCAGGGACTCTGTTGGTTTGTCTTTTAGGGACATAAGATGATTTCACCAAAATTTCCAACCCGCTAGCCTTTTTGTTATTATAATTCATCTGGTATAGTAATCCCGTAAAAGCATATGATTGCAATTGTTTTTGTCTAGTATTGGTTCCTGAGTAATCAATAAATGAGGTTCCATGAAACCTACCAAAATGTAATCTAGTTGTATGAGTGTGGTGTCCTGGGTACTCTCTGAGCTTGGTTGTTTTCTTCCAGATGTTTTATTATGAAATTAGTTAACATCACTAGTGTTTGAAGGGAATGGGGTTGGCTTTCATTTTATATACTAATGGCTTGCCCTGTAAGTGTTGGTAGGGTGTGGTTTACTTTTAAATTGTTTGTCTGAGTTGATAGTTCCTTGATTGGGTATTGTTTGCTTCTTGATTGTTGGTCTAGTATTACTCTTGGTGTTAATCTCTGATCATTTGGGTGTTGATTGCTGGTGAGAGAGTGCTTTAGTCTTTTTGTTTCCTTTTTGACTTTTTAATTTCTCTTTTGAATGAATGAGTTTGAATTTATTTAATCAATTTACAGGTAATCCTCTACTTAACAACACTTCATTTAGTGACTGTCCAAAGTTACAATGGTACTGAAAAAAGTGACATGTCCATTTTTTACATTTATTACCATTGTGGCACCCCCATGGTCATGTGATTTACATTTGGATCCTTGACAACTGATTCACATTTATGATGGTTGCAATGTTCCAAAGTCATGTGATTCCCTTTTGCAACCTTCTGACAAGCAAAGTCAATGGGGAAACCTGATTCACTTAACTGTGTTACTAATTTAACAATTGCAATGATTCACTTAAGAAATGTGGCAAGAAAAGTCATAAAATGGGGCAAAACTCACTTAACAAATTTTTCATTTAATAACATAAATTTGTGGTTATAAGTTGAGACTATCAGTATTAGTTACCTCAATTGTTGAAGCAAGTCGAGGAGGTGTTCAAGATAGCTAGCAATTAAATAACAGAAATGAACAAACTTACGCTAGAATTAAAAGACAAGGAGGCAACAGAATTTTATGAAATATGGAATAAATGTTATGATTGGCTAGAACAGAGAAAGAAAAACATATGATTACTAATGTAAATAAATTATAAATAATATATACAAGATGTATAACACAGTTCTATTAAGGGAAAAATGTATTTTTCATTTTTATTTCTGTTGTATAGTGAAAAATAAATAAATAAAAAAAACAGAAGGCCAACATCATCAACAATAATCAGGAATATAACCCTATTTATTGGAAAACATAAAGAACTATCAAAATAATAATAATAGTAAAGTTGGAAGGGACCTTGGAGGTCATCTAGTCCAACCTCCTGCTCAGGCAGGAAACCCTATACCATTTTGGACAAATGGCTGTCCAGTCTCTTCTTAAAAATCTCCAGTGTTGGAGCATTCACCGCTTCTGGAGGCAGGTTTTTCCACTGGTTAATTGTTCTAACTGTCAGGAAGTTTCTCCTTAGTTCTAGGTTGCTTCTCTCCTTGCTTAGTTTCCACCCGTTGCTTCTTGTCCTGCTTTCAGGCGCCTTGGAAAATAGCTTGACATCCTCTTTTTTGTGGCAGCCCCTGAGATATTGGAACACTGCTATCATGTCCCCCCTTATCCTTCTCTTCATTAAACTAGACATACCAAATTCCAGCAACCATTCCTTATATGCTTTAGCCTCCAGTCTCCTAATCATTTTTGTTGATCTTCTCTGTACTCTTTCTAGAGTCTCAACATCTTTTTTACATTGCGGTGACCAAAACTGGATGCAGTATTCCAAGTATGGCCTTACCAAGGCATTGAAGAGTAGTATTAATACTTCACGTGATCTTGATTCTATCTCTCTGTTAATGCAGCCTAGCACTGTGTTGGCCTTTTTGGCAGCTGCAGCACAGTGCTGGCTTATATTTAGGTGATTGTCCACTAGGACTCCGAGGTCCGTCTCACAGTTACTACTATTGAGCAAGGTATCCCCTATACTATACCTGTGCATTTGGTTTTTCTTGCCTAAATGTAGAACCTTGCTTTTTTCACCATTGAATTTCATTTTGTTAGATAGCGCCCAGTGTTCAAGTCTGTCCAGATCCTTCTGTATCTTAAGCCTGTCTCCTGGAGTGTTGGCTATTCCTGCCAGCTTGGTGTCGTCTGCATATTTGATGAGTTCTCCATCTATCCCCTCGTCCAAATCGTTGATATAGATATTGAAGAGCACTGGGCCCAGAACAGAGCCCTGGGTCACCCCACTACACACTTCCCTCTATGTAGATACGGTTCCATTGAGGACCATACGCTGAGTACAGCCAGTCAGCCAGCTACGGATCCATCTGGTGGTGGTGCTTTCTACCCCACACTTTTCTATCTTGTCAAGTAGTAGGTTGTGACCTACTTTATCAAATGCCTTACTGAAGTCCAAGTAAATTATGTCTACAGCATTCCTCTGATCCACTAATTTTGTCACTTGGTCAAATAATGCAATAAGATTTGTCTGACATGATCTATTTTTGACAAACCCATGTTGGCTTTTAGTAATGACTTTGTTTGCCTGTAGGTGTTCATTGATTCCTTGTTTGATTATCTTTTCCAGGATCTTCCCAGGTATTGAGATCAGGCTGATAGGTCTGTAATTTCCTGGGTCCATTTTTTCTCCTTTTTTGTAGATGGGAACTACATCAGCTCTTTTCCAGTCCTCTGGTAGTTCCCCTGTGCTCCAGGATCTTTGCAAAATATAGTTAAGTGGTTCTGAGATCATATCTTCCAGTTCCTTGAGAACCTTGGGGTGTAATCCATCTGGTCCTGGCTATTTGAACTCATCTAGGCTCACTTACCATTTTCTTGCCTATCTTAACGTTTCTATTCTGTTTTTTATGGCACTGTTTTCGATAGGTTGGTCTGTTCACAAAAGTTCACAAAATAAGCTACTCAAGGAATGCTGAAACAGCCAAATCTTTATGGCTTTCTTAAAATCAGCAGAATCAGAGCTGTAAAGATTTCAGTTAAGCTATGATGAGAAACATGTTCTTTTCTTTAATACTGCTTGTTGGAAACTTTACCTAGATACTTATATAAAAAATCAAAAATAATTTTATGGTTAACTATTACACAATAAAGCTTTCCATTTGATATGCATTGCATTTATAAAGGAAAAAAATGTTCTACTAGTTTGAATGAGAGCTGCACAGTTCTTCCTGGGTCTCTGTACAAACCATGAGAATCCTATCTAGAAACTTAGTCACAGAAGTGTAATGAAGTGTAAAGCAAGTCTTCAGCAGTAATATTATATGTGATTAGCTTTTGAAAGTGCGTGTGCAAGATCTGATAATAAGTTGAGGATCAATGCTCCTTATGTTATGTCTGGCTCCTTGTTAAAAAAAAAAAAAGCAGCAACTGTCAGACCTAGAGAAGAGATCATGGTTGCTGGGCAACCAGAGCAACACAAATATGCTCTTGCATCAATTCTGAGAAAGAAAAATATATATAGTACTTTGTTTCCACCCCCTGCAGATATGATCTTCATTGATTGTGATGGTAGCGGTGTCAGGGAGAAAATATTTGAACCTGAGCATTGTTAACACAAAGATATTAGTGGCACCTCTCCACAGAAATGGAAAGTGCACTATTGCAGCTATTCCTCTTTCCCATGTCTCTTCTGTTTGCTGTGGAAAAGAGAACAGATAATAACAGCTGCAGTGGCGGTCCCATGTTCTTCACCCTTCAGGGAAAATACAGGTGCAACTTTACATTTAGGAGGAATTGTGGTTCTTTTCTGTGTGTGTTGTGGGGAGAGTCTTTGAGCCCTGCCTGATGCATGATATTAATATTAGGTAGATCACCAAAGAAAAATTATAAAATTATATAATCACTATTTAATTTGATTAATTAATTTATTGACTGTCTTTTCTCTAGAAGCTCAGTGTCTTGAGAGTCTGCTCAACATTTTCTCTACAGCAATCCTGGGAGACAGCTTAGGTTCAGAGAATGTTACCCAATAAGCTCTGTGGTCAAGTAGAAATTGAATCTGAATTTCCATGCTTCAGTTCTAACCTAATGCCCAATAAGTGGAAGTCTAATTTGAATAAGCATAAACTTTCTCAGCAATGATGCTAGAGGTGCCGATTCCAACCTGACAAACTGAATTACAGTTAATATTGCTGTAGGAAATGAACACTAATGATGCCAGTGGTTGGGGTGGTGCTTTCATGAATGACTTTATGAAAATTAATCATACTTTCAAATTTCATGATTAATTTATATATAGTAAAAATTATATATTATATATTATCACTCACTATGCTCAATTGCATTGTGTATACAAATGACAATTTTCCCTAAAATTTCATGCATGTGTCTTGGATTGTAAAAAAAGATTGTGTGAGTTTTATGTGCAAATGGAATTAGCAGCATTAATAGATCAGGCACCTGCTGCTTTTATTTTATTTGTTTATAAAATTTATTGACTGCCCATCTTACCATAGGGTAACTCTTTACAGGCAATTGTCGTGAAAGCTGTTTAATAGTAAACCTTTTCTCTCATTGAAAGTACATGAATTACACAGCTACATTTTCATTCTAGAACCACAACATTATGGTATGTTTATTTCTTTTTCTCAATTAAAACATCATTGATTTTGAACAAACTGCCTGGTTGAATATTATTTAGTTTAGTCAAATTTCTCTTGCAAATATTTTCTATGGTTGCCTTGACTCTTCCAAATTTAAAGTTGTTTTCTGTTCCTAAGTGCACAGAAATACTCCCCTTGTTCTAGGAGCTTCTATTACCAAGTATACAGAAAATAGTTCATCCTATATTTTCAACTATTTGATAAGTATCTCTTCCTATCTCTCTCCAAGCTCTTCAGAAAAAACTGAGTTGCTACATTTACTTTAATAGTGTTCCAGACCACTATTAAAGTAAATGTAGCAACTCAGTTTTTAGTAGAATTGGACTCAGAACCAGAATTAATTAAAGAATGTATGATTAAATGGGCACAAAATTTTGGTGAACCAGTTCTACTAGATACCTGGGAAATTATCTGGGTGAGAAATGTTAAATTTACACAAGCCCAGAACTTAAGGGAGAATTTTTATAAAATGTTTTATAGATGGCACCTTGATCCACAAAAAATGTCTCGTATGTATCCTGACTTACAGCCCAGATGTTGGAGATGTGGTTGTTTGGATGCTACTTATTACCATATTTGGTGGTCGTGTAAAAATATAAAAGCCTTTTGGATTAAGATATGGTGGAATATTCAAAGAATTTTTAGAAGGAGGGTAAAATTTACCCCACAATTGTTTTTGTTAGGTATTGTTACCGATTGTGATACTAAGGAGGTTATATTGATGTTAAATTTAATTACAGCCGCAAGGTTGTTAGTAGGGCAATACTGGAAGAAGGAATCTTTGCCTACTTTGCAAGAGTGGTTTTTTAAAGTATCCTATCTGGCGGAAATGGCAAAGATTTCGGCTTTTTTAAAGGATCAATCGCAAGAGAAGTTTTTTGTGGTATGGGAAAAATGGATAGATTTTATACAACATAAGTTGGATATAAAAAATATTACTTAGTTTATCAATAATTTATATACAAATTTTAATATTTTATAGATTGTATTATTTCTTTTTCTCTTTATATGTTTTATTATTATTTTACTTTCTTATATTTCTTTTCTTCTTTCTTTCTCTTTATTCTTCCTTTTTTAAGTATTTTCTTTTTTTTCTTTAATATTTATGTCTTTTATATATATATATATTATTGTTAATTATTCTATTAGTAGTTTAAGTAACGTATTTAGACTTATCTATGGTTTATATTTTTTTTTAAGAATTCAAGAAAATTTAACTAAGCCTATATTCAGCTCTGGGAAAGTTGAGGGAGGGAGTGGGAGGCCTGGGGTGGGTTGGGGAGGGTTGTTTTTTCTTATTTTGTAAAATTTTAAAAATTTTCAATAGAAAAAAAAATAGTGTTCCAGACCAAATAACCTTATACTTTCAAGAAGCAAAAATACCGCTATTCTGGAGATCTAACTACAAGAACAGTAAAAAGGCATAATGGAAAGGATATGAGAACATCACTGAAGGCAGTTTTAAGAAATCTGACATTTACAAGCTTCAGCCTTATCTGAAAAGGGATAATATAATAAAGTTAGGTGTTTGGCACAATCAACAGACAGAGAATTTTTTTTTTCACTTATTGTTGAAGACCAAAAGAAAGAAGAGACATTGTTTGCACTTAACCAAACACAATATTTTAGACATTTATTTAAAAAATATAGAAATCTGTGGAATATGAAGTTGAGCATTACAGAAACAGATGTGATATTAATTCCATTTTGCCCAGCAGGCAGGAGTAAAACGGTTTTTGCACTGGAATGATTTTAAATCTTCTTTCTAGCAATGAATAAGGTTAAACATTGAATTTAGCAAGTGTGAATGCTGTCCTATAAGTTGACTAATAGGAAATTGGCTCATTAATTGGCATTGGATAAAGATCTCTTAAGCAAACCCGTCTCACACACAGAGAGGGATATACTGTACTTAGATCTCTCTGAATGTTGTTGTCAAGAATCCATTGCTTCAGCACTGTCATGGTCCTCTTGAGGCTAATCAAGGTCAGATATTGAACTGATAAGCTCTACAATTTTAAATCAAAATCCATTCCTGCCAAGGTCAGAGAAGTCAGGAAGCTACCAGAACCCCTCCCCACCCAAAAAACCTAATGTAAATCAAAATTTCAGACAGCAATATGGAGCCTGAAATTAAGTCCATATTCTAAATTCAACAGGGAGTTATATATTTACTATAAAACTTGCAAAAATACCAAAGAAATTCAGAATAGATATTTAAATATTCAGTAACATAAGCACATGTAGTAATAGGGATGGCTGATACATTTTTCATTTGATATATGGAAGTATTTGACTGCCCATAAATCTGGCTTGATTATCTGCCACTATATTGTTCTGGATCAACCAATTAAACTAGTCTTCTACAGAGCTATTTAGCATACAGCTTGTTTGCCATATTCAAAAGGCTAACTACATACACATTCTGATATTTCAAGCTAGTAAATTACATTGAATTTGTAAAAGTGTTTCAGGATTGACCGAGTCCTTATTTTCTGTTTCAGTACCAAGAATTTTGAAATGGGAGTAAACATATTCATACTTTATGTATGAAACTATTTCAAAAACATTTATAGTGGAAGTAACAATCTGTAATAATTCTTCCAATAATTATACTTTTGAGTACTTGAATTGAAGTAATAGCTGAGGTAGTATAATAAAATAAAACCAATCAAGTTTTAATTGATCTCAAATATTAAATGTGTACAGAGCTTCCTGCTGCACTAATATTGTGGACAACCTTTTTTCCTGCTCTCTTCCCCCCCCAATCACTTTTACAATATCCATTTTTAAATGCATAAAATCATTTGATAAAATGTTTATAGTCATCAACCGCTTCTAAACATGCTTTTTGGAAGAAGAGGCTTGAAAGACAATTTTAAGTCCCACCTTGAACGCTGCGCGTTAGTGGAATCCTTAAAAGCACAAACAACAGGGGGGAAAAAGTGATGGTGGGCCTTGAGGGAAAGAAAAAAAAAATCAAACAGTTCTCTCTTGCACCTAATTCAATCCATTTAGAAGCTCTCTGCCTAAGCCAAGGATTACAGGTGATACCATCTACTTCAGGTTGCAGTGTCTAAAAAAAGCATCCTTCTTATTAAAAAATGGAAAAAGACAAAGTTTAAAGCCAAATAATTCAGGCTTGCATAAATCTTTAATAGGACCTGCCCTCCCAGGATTGGCTGCGTGTACTTTTCTCTGCCCAAGGGAAACACAATATGTCTTAGAAGAGAATAATAGTAGCTCCATCTTGTGTGTTATATGATATCTTCAAGTAATCCAGAGGATTTTGTCTTTGTCTGCCGTAAACAAAAGGCCACCCATACATACAGTGTCCAGGCTTTTCCAGGCTCCTTACCTTAGCAGGTGACATCCCGAAGATGGACGTGGAAGAGTTAGGCAGCTAAGTTGCTAGAGGCAAGTTTCCTCTCAAGGCTTTAGGGAAATATGAAACAAATAAGGCAAATTCTCTTTTCCTAAGACAAAAATGTGACAAGCTGTTACTCTAATTTTCTAGCACATTGTTTCCACCAATCCTGGCAAACATAATTCTGTATAAGAATTTAAAGCTTCTCATAGTAAATTAGCAGTGTAGAATTAAACATGAAAAGTGGAGAATGTCAGAGAATTAAAAAAGGAGCACAATAATGTTTTTAAAATGGCATTATACCAAAAATTGTGCTTTCTGAAAGTTTTCTTTAAGTTTTATTAATGTTGTCATTATTATAAATAATGTTAGTCAAAGAAACAGATACAACAGGAAATGGGGGTGTTTCTTTCCATTTCCAGAAAAAATCAGGAATTGGAGCATGAATAGCCTGTTGAAAAGTATTTTGATAAAAATAAAAGAGAGATAAACAAACATTGTACTATCATGAGGCTTTAGCATAGATTGGCTGAACAGAGGGAAAAAAGCATGGATACAACTTTTTGTGTCACAGAGTGATGGTGCTAATAATGTATTTTAATTATTCTGATATATGTTGAGAGTCAGAGATCCAACTAATTATTGTCCTCACTTGTTGACAACAATGTGCCAGACACTGGAAGAGAGAACAAAATATCTTCTATCCTGGACCTAATCCCTATCAACAAGAAAAGGTGAATGAGAAATGAAGCTGACTAGTCCATTGAGGAAATTGTTCATGTTACTCGTGAATTCATGATATCCAAAGGAGTAAAGATCTAAAGAAGTGTGGATAGACCTCCTTTAAAGCATGAACCTATTCAGGAAACGAAAGAAGGGAAATATAAAGGGAAATATAAAATATAAAAATATAGATTGCTTAAGCCATAGAAACTGGAAGGCTCAGGGAGTTGAGGCTTGTTACAGATACCAAAAACAAAATAAAGACAAAATAAATAAAAAATATTGCAAATCTGGTGCAAGAGGATGAGTCTTGTTGAAATGAATGGCTATAGAAACCAATTAAATAAATAAGATGATAAGAAAAACAAAATTGATAGAAATCTTAGTATAATGTGCATGCCAGGGAATCCACTATTGAGCCAGGTGATCAGGTATTGGTCATTAGACCAGTACCCAATGACATCCAGTCAATATAAGAGGGTCTATACCATCTTAAAGAGAAGATGGGACAATTGAACTATTCTGTAAAATTCCCAGGAAACTGAATGAAACCTAAAGGATATAATGCAAATACTAATCTCTACCACTCCAGGAAATCCACAGTATTTAACATCATTGGAGATCTGGCAGAGGATATAGGAGTTTCAGATGACATATTTGGAAGATTATTGTGGCAACAGAATAGATAAATTCTCTGGCATCCCAGCAAAATGAGGATGCCTAGCAGCATGCTGACCCATTCACAGTACACCCGTGAAATACTCTTTTGCAATTGACTAATTCTGATTTTGTACATATCAGTGGTGTTCAAGTGGTGCTCCAGGTGTTTAGGCTAGGCAAGGCACCTATTACTATTGGTGCTCACCTTGCTTTCATTTGCCACAGTCATTCTATTTATATTTGCAGGTGTTTATATTTTTTACGTTTCTCCAGTTCCTTCTCTCCTATTCTACTGTCTCCTGGTACTGCAATGTCCATTATCAATACTTGTTTGTATTTCTTATCAACAATTGTCAATTCTGGGATGTTATGGGACAGGTGCTTGTCTTTTTGAATTCTAAAGTCCCATAGTATTTTAGTTTCTTTATTTTCTATTTGTCTATTTTATGGTCCCACTAATTCTTTCCTGCAGGCAAATGGTGTTTCTTGAAAATATTCCAGTGTAGCACTGCTGCTATTTTGTCAGGTTGCTATTTATAGTCAGTCTGTGCAATCTTCTCGGAGCAGCTAATTAGGTGGTCTACTATTTCTTCAGCTTCTTTGCACAGATGGCATTTTCTTTCTGTTGCTGTAATCTCTTTCTGGTTTTGAATGTATTTATTCTTAAGGCTTTATTTATACATCAGTCTCATGATGTATTCAGTGCCAATCACACTGGCATGGAACCTGGCTCTTCCGTGATATCACCAATGTGACAGAAAGGGAAGGCTGCTCACTTATCTTCACATGTTGACTTCTACACATGAAAATATCACCTGGTGATTCTCCTTTGGAGAATTCTAATCAGGCATCCTGAACTCCCTCATTGTTAAACATAAGTGAATAAAAAATACTAGTGACCTACTGCCATTTTAATCTTCATCTGGTTTGTGATAAGGTAAGCTATATATTACTTGATCTAGATCAGATAATATCTGATCTAGATCAGATGTAAGTCAATATGTAAAAGAAACGATAATGACAGTTCTCTCTATCTGTCTCTCTCTTTTTTCCTCTCCAATTTAACTAACAAACCATCTGAAATCTACAGATACAGAATAACAGAGGTGGAAGGGACCTTGGAGGGTCCAAGCCTTTGCTCAAACTGGAGATCCTATACCATTCTGGGCAAATGGTTGTTCAGTCTCTTCTTAAAAGCTTCCAGTGATGGAACATCCACAACTTCTGGAGGCAAGAAGAAAAATTATCTTTAATTCTAGATTGGATCTCTCTTTGATAAACTTTTATCTGTTCACCTGGATATTATCTAAATTACCTTGATACTATCTAGGTGACCTAGATAGGTACAGTTTCTTTCTGAATTTTCTTTACTCAATTCTGAATACTTTTCCTATGACCAAAGTGGCAATTCAGTTCATGTATATGTATAATTCCTCATTGAGCAAGACTTCACCTTTATCATAAAGGTTGTATAGGAAACTTTCTCACATATAGTACTATGCATAATTTGTATTTCAAACTCTTATGAAAACCAAGGATATCACATTCCTTTGCTTTTTATAGAAAAACACAGTTGTGAAATATATGACCTAAGTCAGTAGAAGTTGGATAACTCTTTCAGTACACATTGTGTATTAAATTTTACTCCAAGGCCTGATGTCAGAATTAAGGCAGAATTGCTTGAAAAACAAATAACAAAAGTGAAATGAGGCAACTTTCCATAGCCAACTTGCACTGTAAAATAAAGCCTGCAGAGTGTGAACAGAGTCTCAGAATTAAATAGTAGATCTCTCTTCCTCACACCCCATAGTAGTTAGATAAATAGTATTATTTTATGGGTTTTAAAAGTGCTGGGTATACAGAGTAATAATCACCTAGACAGTCTTGGATCTATCTGATGAATTCACCCCCAAAATGAGTAATTTTTGCCACATATGCTTACACCTTATACCACATGCTTCTGTACAGATACGTATCTCTGTAAGCAATTTGATGAATTCTTGATGAGTCTACTGCTTGTTTTAATTTCCCATGAGGTTAATAAAGGAAGTTTACAGAAATAAAATTTCCTATTTCTCTCCTCCCTTTGCAGGTTCCTGCAATCTTTGAAAAGCTTCTCAAGGGGGTTGCTGGCCAGTATGGGTGTTTGGGGAGCAGGAATAGGAGTTCTTGAGGGAAGATTTGAAAATATTACTTCTAGGAGCTTGCTTAAGATGGCAATTATATAAACAGTTAACTAGGAATAAATGCTTCAGAAGACCAAACAAAACAATAGTTACTCACAAATGGCATATATACAATAAAAGGAAAATAGGCAGAAATAAATTAAACCATAGCATAGAAACAGAGAAAAATCAAAGAGAATACCTTTACCTGCTGCTGGAAATACTATGCAAAAATGCGTCCAGTGTGTCTCACTAAGAAGATACACAAGAAACATTGAAAAGCTACAATCTTAATTGTGCGCGCACTTTCCACAGCTCAGCAATAAATATCTTTAGGAGTGCATGATACATTTATTTTGAAACTCAATCCCAAATTGGGACTATTTTTCCCTTTTTACCAGTGTGAAATACCATATTCTAGAATGGTATACAGTACTTACTGTGCAAAATGAGTTAATTCTAAAATGTCACCAAAGCCTGTGACACAAATGAGAATTAGATGGTGGATTGAGTTCTGGTAAGAAGATCTTTGTATTTGTCATCAGCCACTTTCAGCTGTTTTGCATTTTGTTTTGGGTTACTTCTTGACCTCTAGCAATTCATGCCTGACGAGATTCCTCCTGCTTCTGCCCCATCAGGGAAGCTGAGCAAAACATGATCCCGAGTCAGGAAAGAGTTAAAGAAGCTCATTATCTCTGAGAATATTCACCATTCTCTGCACTGAAGCAGACAATTCTATTATTCATTTAATAGAACTCTGCTGGAAACCAAACACAATTTTTATTCAGGGGAATGATTACTGTGTCTTGTTTAATTCTTGCCTAACAAATGTCAGCACTAATGTATTACAGATTATTCAGTCAATGTGATGGTTCCAGGTGAAAGAAAGGAACAGGGATCTCTTTTTTTAGTGTAAAAAGGGTCAGCTGCATGACTTTCCACCACATGAGCTGAGATGAGGCTTGACATGAATCAATCAATCAGGCTCAGTTTTACAGTTATAGCACCTAATGCCTAAACATGAGCATGTGGGTGGAAATTAGCACCCGATTATGAGCATACATGATCTTCTCCTGGAAGACAATAATATTGGCATTAAGCTCCTCAAGAGGGGAGATGCTGCTGGTTTTTAATATGTCTTAAATTATGTCAGGAAAAACACTGGAACATCACACAAAAGCCACAGTTGGTGTATATTGCTATCTCATAGAGCTGGAGATCTTTACAACAATATTGACACAAGAGCAGGCAAGCAAATGTCAGCCAATATAACATATGAAATACTTAACGTAACCAATTTTCAGCTGTCAATCAGCAGGGAATAATGACTGATGCAAGGAATCAATACACCACAATTGAATTCCAGCTCACAAACTTGTTTCGTTCGGCACTATAAAAGACTGTCAAATGTCACACCCCATGAGATGCAACAGGATTCCAAAGATTTATTTATTTCAAGCTCTGAAGTCTATTAGCAATAGTGCTCCTGGTGCGAGTAGAAAAGAAAAAATATGATGGCATTAAATTTTGAGCAATGACAATTTATTTCTTCTGAAGCTGATAAATAATGGTTTTCAGCTATATCTATCCTTAGGCACTTACTACATCTGCTAATAAGAAATCAAATGCAGTAATCTCAGATTGAACAAGAATTTTAAAACAACCTATTAACATTTCAACATTGACTAATAATATTGTAATGTTTAAAACATAAGCAGCTGTAGAAAATAATTATATATAGAGCCCAATAGTATTTCTGAAGTAATATATTTCCTTATGAAATGTATTCCCCCCAAAAAGAGGAAAGATAGAAATTAGTGTGTGTGTGTTTTAAAAAAAAAACACCAAAATCTGTAAGTATAATTTTTTGGGGGAATGTAGGACTAAATTTAAGATTCTCTTCACAAACATTTCCAGTGGAATCTTTTTGTTTCAAAACTCATACTATCTATCTGTCTCTTTGGCTTATTTCTTTTATTTAACCCAACATCGGAAATGCTACTTTGACCTTGTTAATCAATACATTCATCACAGTTAAACCATGAATAAAACCCCGCGTATAGACTGCTACTATTATTTTTCTTCTGCCTTGTCAATGTCCTTACTTCAAAAATACATGGGAAGAAATACCTATTTAGCCCTATCTTTTAATGTCTAAAAAAAAAGAACAAAATTCAAATCAAGTTAGTCTGTTATGGCTTTATTTTATTTATTAGATTTTTATCCCACCTTTATTAATTTATAGGTAACTTAAAATGGCAACCATACCTAGTACTATTTCCTTCTCCTATTTTCTCTACAATAGCAACCCTATAAAGTGAGTTGGGATGAAAGACAGTGACTGACCCAAAGTCACTGACGCAAAATCACTTTCCCTGTTTCCTGGTTTCTAGGCCAGTGCTATAAACACTGCATCAATCTGGCTCTCCCTCATTTACCTGCCGTATATTCCTTCTAATGCAAATATCATAGAACATAGAATAATAGAGTTGGAAGAAACCTTGGAGGTCTTCTAGTCCAACCCCCTTTTGAAAGCCTGCAGTGATGGAACACCCACAACGTCTGAAGGCAAGTTATTCCAATGCTCTCACTATTAGGGATTTTTCCTTATTTCTAGGTATATTGTGTATACTGTCCAGATGGTAGTGTGCGGAGCAAAGATGCAGAAGACGGTAGGAAGGGAGTGGGGAGAGAAGTGACGACCAAGCAGGGGTGCACTTGCGGAACCCATGACCCTGCGAGTGCATCCCTGCTTGGTCATCACCTCACAATAATGACCCAGATAGATCAGAACGGTGCACAGGATTATCTCAGTAACAATAATAGATGAGTGGGGGACATTAGAGAAAGAAGCGACACCCATAGAAACAATAGCTATGTGGATGTGGATTGGGGGGGAAAGAGACGGAGAAAATATAGACCATCTAGAAAGTTCAGGCGAGAAAAAGAAAAGGATGACGGGAATACCCAAGGGGACAGGGAGGGTACTCCACCCAACCCAGAACCCAATGAAGGGAAGATAAGTGATACCGTACACATGGAGAAGTGGCGCAAGAAGAAAAAGATCACTGGAGCACAATTTACTCAATTAGGTCTGGTAACGAGATCAAGGAGCTGGGCGCAGATCTTAGCTGACCTATAAAGGGACTTCCTCACTTCCTAGCATTTTAAGCCCTGATGATGCCGGCAGGAGCCGGCGAAAGCTTGACATTTTTTAATTAAACTTTTTACAGTTTTAACTTCCCTGGTGCTCACTTTTATTTCAAATATTATATACATATATATATATATATAGGTCCTTGGTTGATTTAACTGCTTTTTAATTATGGCTTCCATACTGATGACTCCTCTTTTCTTACTTTTACTGCTTGTGGGTGTGTCATTATTCCCCTCTACCTCCCACTGTCTTGAATTAGGGAGGTTCTTTCCTCCCCTTTTTTGGTCATTCGTATCTCTAAGTTGTTCCCTCTTCACACTTCCGTGTCTCCTACCTTCCTCCTTCTTCTGGTCTTTACTTGCTCCCCAGTTGTCATCCCTCATTCTATGGGGGCGCACTCTCAGCCTTTCTCCCCATCCCTTGCTTTCCATTTCCCTCTCTTTGGCTGCATAAACTCCGTTTCTGTCGTTGCCATTCCGTCTGACATCTACTTGCTCTTTCACCCCATTATCAATACAACCGTAGTTAGATCTGCAGAAGAATTCTTGGAGAAGATCAGGAAATAGGGTGGAGGAGGATGAGGTGATGGTCTCTTTTGATGTCACCTTGCTCTTTACCTCCTGGCGGTTACGGTCCTGAGAGATCAGCTGAAAAAACAGGAAAGGGCCCAGTGCCGAGATTCCCTGCAAGCTGAAGATTTGATATAGCTTATAGAGTTGTGCTTAACAACTTATTTTATCTTCCAAGGTGTCACATACGATCAAGTAAAGGGTACACCCATGGGCTCCCCAATATCCAGCATGGTAGCAGAGGCGGTACTCCAACAATTGGAATGTGAGATTATGACCCACCACTGGCCCAAGTTTTGGGCTTGGTATGTGGACGACACATTTGTCGTCATTAAATGATGCCATCCAGCTAACTTTATGGGAGCATTAAATTCAATATATTCGGATATTAAGTTTATGGTGGAGGAGAACCAGGGCTCGATAGCCTTCTTAGATGTGTTGGTTCAATGTTCTTCAGATGGATCTCTGAATACAAAGGTCTATCGAAAGCCCACCCACACGGATCAAATCCTCCACTATTACAATAATCACCCAGTCTCCCACAAAGTTAGCTGCCTCAGGACACTGTTTAAGTGGGTACACTTGCACTGCAGCATGGTTGAGTTTAAGGCAGAGGAAAAGAAACATCTGTTCCGCACCTGCCGACGGAACGGATATCCTCCAAGATTCATAAAACGGCCTGGCATGGTATCTGAACCCCGAAGTAGACAGCAGAAGGAGGAACCCGTGGTGCAAACCATACGTGTCTCCCTACCGTATATCAGCAATGTTTCCGAGGCTACAGCTAGACTGTTAGCCCCTTATAATATAAAGGTAGGTCACAAGCCCAATCAGACTCTACGATCAAAGGTTATGTGCCCTAAAGACCAACTTCTCACCACTGAGAGATTGGTGGTAGTCTATAGGATCGACTGCATGGATTGCCAAAGCAATTATGTAGGCGAAACGTCGAAAAGACTAAAAACTAGCCTGCATGAGCATAAGTTGGCAATTAGGAGAGGCAAACAACATTCACAGATCTGGGCTCATATAGCCAAATACGACTACCATTTTGACTTTGAGAACACGCAAATTTTGTCCAACGATGCTACAAAGGGAGGCCATTTGCTGAAGGAAGCCTGGTTCTCAGGAAAAGATTTGATTAACTGGCATGTGGACCTGTGCTCAGGCACTAAGGACATGGAGCACAGATCGTGGCTCCAGCCGTCAGAGGGAACCGGGTTGTAAATCGTACCGTAGAGAGAAGGATGCCGTTCCAGACGCCCTGCTCAACTGCGCCAACGGAGCTCCAATCGACATCCCGCATGCCCCGAGTATCCATCTGGCACTTGGTCAACAGCAGATCAGCTCCAGTGGGCAACTGCTGCAAGCTTCCCTACGATGCCATAAAGACAGGCTGCCCCTAGAATGGAAGGATAACATCCAGAATAATGAGGTGGGATCTGGGGGACCAGGGGGCAGACGGGACATAATGAGACCTGAAGATAGTGACAAAGATGAGCTGTCTACAAGTGACGCTGTCAGACACATAATGGTAACTCAGCTACGAGCAAACGAAGGGAGACACCCCCCTCCGGTACATTTGACACGGGGACATGTGGTGGAACAACAACTGCGGCTACGACAGAGGAACTCCGTAAAGAGTAAACACATGGGATTAGGGTCGAACGAGAACGGTGCTCAGCAACACCAGACCAAATGGCAAAGTACTATCAATGGAACGGCGGTGAAGAATGTTTTAGATGTATGCAGGGAACGAGATGCTGGATCAAACAACAGGCCAGTCAGGACGATGCACGGGAATGAGGACAAGAGGGAGAATAGCACGGGGTGGGGTGAGAGACTCACATTGCAGTCCTGAAGGATAAGTAGGGCAGATCAAAACGGATTGGGGCATGCGAGGGTATTGGTAGAGACTTGAATACACCGTCCCCCCACCCTATAGAATGAGGGATATGCGAAGTGATGGAGGAATTGCACGCAAAGGAGGAGGGGGGATTCCGACCCCACCCCACCCTGGGGTTAACAGTGGAACGGTGCGAGATGGAGTGCAGGAAAGGAACGCGCATTGATGAAAGGGGTGCATTTAGAGCGCAATTCGATCAGCTGGGGCCGGTGACGCGCTCCAGGATCCGGAAACAGGTGTTTAACGATCATATATAGGTTTTCTCTCAGCATTTGCCTTTTAACCCTGACGATGTCAAGAGTTATCGACGAAAGCTAGGTTGATTAAATTCTATTTTCTTACTCATTCTCTTGGTGATTGTTATTTTAGCAATATGGACATACCCAAGAGTCGAATTTTTACTCATATATATATAATATCTAACTGGAATGTAGAATGGATCATTGAATTTCATTTGACCTAGAAAAAATAGAAACTGTTCATTAAGACTATGATCCATGCTTATAAGCTTTAATTTCTTTAAGCCTGACTATGCAATGTTTATCAAAGCTAACATAATATATAAAAAAACCTCATTTATTTGGATTAGCTCCTATTTTTATATGTGATTCTAAAAGCAAGTTAGAAAGAAAGGAATGAAAGAAATGAAATAGGTCAGCTGCTCTCTGTTTTATGATTCTTCACCAGAAGAGATACTGGCAAACTGCATAAGTTGATATTGGACGACTACCAGCATGTTATCTAATTTCACTCACGAAATGACTGTACACTCCATGATTTTATGAGGAAATAGGATTACAGGTCACAAGAACTCCTTTATTTCCCACCTGTAGCTTCTGACAACATTTTATTAAGGATTTTCCCATCTTCACTCTATGACCTACAGGGACAACATTCTAACAGCAGTTGCCAGACTATTACCAAAATGACATTAGCACAGATTAGCAGTTTTGAAAAGTAGTACCAATTTATCTGAACTATGTTCATAAGAGTCCTCCAATTTTTACATGGAATGTAAGGTGAATATGAAGAATTATTATGTAATGAAGAAGAATTTTTGATGCAATTAGACATTTAATATACCTTGATGATTTCATAAAATATTCCATGCACTAAGTACTGTCAAAATACTGGCAGTTTTGTTTTAACAAGATACATCTTACCATTAATCTCCTTGACATATAAGATTGCTATACCTGTTAAAAAGAAAATAATAAAATTAATGTCATGTGAATACTACAAGAAAAAGAAACATAAATATTTAATTTACTAATGGTCCTCTTCATCACAATAAGTATAAACAGTTTTAACAACTTATACCTTCGGTTAAAGTTCAACAAAGAACATCTTCATTCTATATTTCATCTCATATTTATGAACAGAACCTTACAGCCTCATCATTTAGTCAACAAAAGTCCATTAAGGGTTACCAGAAATAACAGCATATCTTTTTTTAACCTTGATCAAATAAACCAGTGGGGTCTTTATATTCTTTACTTTTATTTTTAATAGTCTTGATCTTTAATCCTTTCAAATAATGCCCTACACTTTTTTCCATTTTTATTTATCCCTGAAAAATGTTTGTTCTGAAAAATGTTCAGAAGTTTAACAGATCTTTTTTTGCAGATCATTTTATAGATTGGATAAGAAAGTTACTCCAAGCACCCTTTTTGTTTCCCACTTGCACATTTCAATTATTCAGTTTCAATTATTAAAACATCAGCAGGTTTTATTTGCATATCCAGTGAAAGCTTTTTCCATATCAGCCAGTCATTTTCAAATCCACTTTCAGATTGCCAGTCCCATCTGGCAAAACTTGTTCCTCTTCACAACATCTCCTAAAAGCCACTTACTGATATGGCATGCACTTTTAACTTCTGGATCCATTGATCACAAATAAGTAACATTTAAATATTCTTCTTTTATTGTAATTTTTATTTTCCTCTGGTTCCCTCTGTTGTTCAATGTTCTAATTCCCATCTTGTCATGTTTTCTTTCAAAAATGGAAAAAACTAGAATTTTTCCACAAGAAGGACTTCTGTGATCAATTTGAAATCTTATTTCAAAGTAACCAAAGCCATAGTTATTTGTACCTTTCCAAAATCAATGGTCTAGTCCCCCTCTTCTGCTTATTCCAATACATACATATTTATTGACAGGTTGGTGGAAATCTCTTGACTTTTTGCTGTCCCGTTCAGGAGCTGAGGACAGAAACCTCAGAGTTTGCAGTTTACTCATGAGAAGCAGATGCTTGAAGTACAATTGGGTGATCTTACAATTTCATCTTTATCTGGAAAGACTTGACTAGCCAGAAAACACTGTCTGGCTGCCAATCTCACTACAGTGCCATCTCTGCTCCCTTTGAAGCATTTAATTCACTATGAGTTCTCAATGGAAGTCCAAATTTTATTCTCTGTTAACAAAGGTCTCCTTAACAAGTCAGTTGTCAATGCTGCAAATACTGTATATTCTTGCTTTGACAATATGCAAAACTGTCTGGCATTTATTGGGTTAATACTTAGCTTAGACTGGGCGGGGGGAAAAGCCCGGGAAAGAAAGAGGAAGTAAACTTTTGACCTTCTCACTAATTGGATAATGTGACCTGTGACTGCATGAGAAGGGAGGGGTTGAGCAAGGAAAGCTTGATGCCAGCGACAGGAAGTTCAGATTCTGGCATCAACCAGTCCATCATGGTGACCGGCAAAACTGTAGTTCTTGCAATAAAGATTTTAGGAAACATTCCTGAAAGTTCTTTGAAGTGCTTCATTAGTCGGAACATGTGACATCAGTATCCTTAGAACTGAAACAGGTTTAGCCTGATTTATTTTAATACTTAGAACAGAAATGACCTTATATACTCATAAACAGCTAAGCACTGGGTTGGATTTTTTTAATATTGCCAACATGCCCGTCAGGAGAGCATATTCCTCTTCCTCCTTCTCCTCATTTTGCATGCAGCCCTGCACATGTGGAAGTTTTATACCTTTACTTTTCTCCCAAACTCCTGAAATCAAAAAGACAAATTTCATGGCTTCTGCTAGTGATATGATGCTCCTTGGAGGTTGAAATACTTTTTACAAATAAAATATGGATCTTGACCAAAAAAAAGGTTGCCCTGTCCTAATAGTAGAGTCAGGTCAGCATGTAAGAACTATTTTTATTCACAGAGTGGCACCATTGTATCTCATATACAGCTGATGTTCTACTTGGAAAATAATACCAATAATATTGTAGGTCCCAGTGAAGACAACAACAGGTTGATTCATGAGTGGGCAAATAGTTTAAAGCAAGGTCATTTAGAAGTAATCACTGTCTTCTTTTATAATAATAGCAATTGTTTTTTAAAACTAATTAATTAATATTGTGCTGTTATAGAACAAAATGATTAAATTCTTTCTTATTTCCTGCTTTCTTTCCTTCTCTAATTTTAAAAAGTAATATGTAATTAATTAATTCATTCAATTTGTATATCTGCCTATCTCACATTTGTGATTCTGGTCAGTTCACATAGTTAGAAGCGATAAAATAACACAACCAATAAACAAAATACAGAGAAATAGCAAGAATACAATAACTCTTAGAACCAAATAAAAAAAACAAAATTGAAAATGATAAACATGAAAAGTAGGTAAGTGCAAGTCATTGGTCAATCAACATAACCTTCTAGCAGGCTCCAAACCATAACCAGATCCCCAGGTCTGTCAACACAACCATGTATTTAAGACCCTTTTGAAAGGCAAGCAGGGTTAGGCCCAATCTAACCTTGGGGGTAGGTGATGTTCCAAAAGCAGGAAGAAAGCTCCTCCACCTGAATCCCATCAGATAATACTTTTATATCAATGATATCCCTTGCATGTCCTTTCTGTTGAACCAGATGGGATGGATAGATGTAATCAAAGAAAGGTGGGTTGAAATAATAAAGGCTGCCCTAGAACTGTTTTCATGATATAGGATGGCAAATGATAGATTTTATTAAATAAAGACAAAGAAGAAGGGAGTTTATAAATATTACATCACCAGATCCATAAAGTGATATTTGTAGTACTCATTTCTTTACATTAGAATAATGCTTTTCATTCATGAGTTTCAGCTCATGTTTACTTCTCCTTTCTGCAGAACAAATACTCTCACAGGTTGGGTTGAGAGAAAATGACTGATTCCAAGTCGTTTCTGTACTTGAGGGTCAATTAGAACTTGCTCCTAAACCAGCACATTAAATACTATTTCATATTGGTTGTCAATACATCCATTTCAGTATGTTTCTTGGAGAGAAACATTATTAATGACTTTTAAGTGGGATTTTCTCTATGTGAAGAGCCTATCTCTCTCTGTGTGAGAGAGATTCTGAAATTTAGATGAATTTAATTCCACCTTGATTAATTACATCTTCCCCTCATGTGACCACAGTCATCACCTTTACCAGTAGGTTTTGTGATGTCTTTCATGCAAGATCTCAGATTACTATTTTTTTTTAAAAAAGCAGTTAATATAATAATTCTATGCACTTAAGATAGGTATACTGTGTTACATTATTTATTATTTTAAAGGGGGAATGATATCTTCTTAAAGTCTGAATTTACGATTATGTTTTTCATTGTTGTAGTTGTGACTGTTATTATAATAACTGGTCCTTGAAATTATTTCATCTTAATTGTAGTACAGGCAGTGGTAGGATTCGAATACCTTAACAACTGGTTCTCTTATTGGATGCAGGCCTGGGCCTCCGAGGCCTAGAATGGACTTCCGGAAGTGGCATCCATGCACTTCCGACGGGCCGTTCTAAGCCTGGGAGTTTCTTCCAGGCCTCCGAGGCCTAGAACTGACTTCCAGAAGTGGCATCCATGAACTTCCGGCGGGCTATTTTAGGAAGCAGTATGCATTCAGTCGGTTCTCCGAACTCAGCAGAATTTAGCTACTGGTTCTGCTGAACCGGTGCGAACTGGCTGAATCCTACCACTGGTATAGGTTTTGATATTATGTCAACAAACTTAACTTGGCTCCATTCAATTTAAACCAATCAAAATGTTATATTCAGTGGATTCCCCACCCACACCATAATCTCCATGTATTTTTGAGTGAAATAAAGGTATTTCTAAACACAAACAGAAATCATAGAAGCACCTTTAATAGAGTCACTATATTGGTCCACATAAAACAGTACAGTATTGCTAACATTGTCATTTTTGAGAAGTTCTTGATCCTAATTTAAGTGATATCAAGGATAGAAACTGAATTTTTCCAATGCAATCTTCTGAACCACAAAATATAGATAACAATTGCTATCTTTTATCCTTCTATGTTCCTCCATTGCATATCTGAAGTTATGTTAAATTTTTCATGTATATTAAAGATAAGTCAATGTATTTCTACCATATCAGAAAATTAAATAAAATGGAGATTAATTTAATATGTGATATTCAGCTTCAGTATTATATTTCATTTATGAAATAGATCACATAAAGAAAAATAGGCATATATACATGAATACATGCATCATATTACACCTTTCTGGGTGAGCAATGTTGTGCAGAACACAGAAGAAAGAAATAGTAAAGCTAGAGATAAAAATTATGAGATAGTTAACATAGTTAAATAATTCACAACTGATGAAGCTTCTTGGATGAGAAGGGAGATGTTTTCTTCTTCCTCAAGGAAAAAACAATCCAGTTGTCTTTTGAAAAAAACACCTTTGAGACAGCTATGACCTGGATGATTGAAAATGACTGAAAATCTCCACAGATATGTATTAGATAAAACCAGTTTAATCAAATGCTATTCAGTATGCATTTCTGCATCTTTCTAGCCTTAAAAACAATTCTTTCTTCTGGCTTATACATACACTGTTTGATAACTTGCCTTCTGTATTTCTTTTAGAAAAATCTCATCAGCTCCTAACTAGAACTTTCCTCTTCCTATTGATACATTCACTTTTCATTCATAGGTTTATTTTATAATTTGATCTTTAATGTCATTTTTGGTGGTCACTCAGTTTTGTATTCAGTTCATACTCATTCTTAAACTTATTCTTTTACCACATACATTAAATATCTCTCAATCCCACTGCATTAAACGTACTTTTAAGTTCATCTTGACATTATCACTCTCATATAAGAAAGTGTGCAGAAGCACTTTGCTATCCAGCCATTTTTCCTTCTTACAAAAAAATAAAACAAAACATTGATTCCTAGTGGCAAACAGTATGATATCCACTATTTTTCTACCAGCTTTTTTACATATTAAACTGTACTCATTCATTTACACACCATTAGCAAACATTTTCCCAAAGTACACATATTCATTTACTTTATTTTTTCTTCATGTATACATAACTCGTAACTGTTTTGTCCATGTTCCCTGTCAAAAACAATTACCTTGTTCTTTGACAGATTAATTTTCAGATCCTTTCTTCGCACTGAATCATAAATCTACCTAACATCTGCTGAAAAATATTTGCATTCTCAGACAACATCAAGGAATAATTTTTTAATTTTAAAAATAAATTTATATAGATGCCCAATTGATTTTTCACTGAGGATGGAGTACACAGTTAAAAACAGCATATTACAGCAACAACAATGATACAACATTAAAACATAGTAAAAAAAAATAAAACTATTATAAAGAGTCAAGACAAATGTAAAACCTGGCAGAAAATCTGGGTCTTTGGAACCTTCCATAATGCAGGCAGATTTTGGGAACTATCTTTATCTCAGGGTGAATGCTATATATTGTAGGGCAGGCACAGCAACAGAAAAAAAAAGTCTCTTGGATCCCCTGTCACAACTTAAGTAATGGGACTTGGAGCATGTCCACCTTATCAGATCTTATTGGATAGCTTAAGTAATTGTAGATAGGCGGTCCTGCAAATAACCAGGTTCAGTGCCATGAAGGGCTTCATAGGTAATAATCAGTATCTCAAATTGCACCTAGAAGCCACCTAGTACCTAGTATGACTTGTGCAGCAATGGTGTTATAAAGCTACACTGAAATGTACCCATAACTATTTGTGCCACTGCCGTCTGAATGAGTAGTTACCAAATAGTCTTTAACGCCAGTTCATAGAGAATGCATTGCATAATCCAGGTGAATAGTGAACAAGGGATGAATAATCACGAGTACAACCTCCTGATGCAAGAATTGGCACAACTGGGTTTGTGCAAACCCAAATCAAGGCTGTCGCATGCTTTTTATATCTCCGCATCTTCATATAAGTTTGTAACTATTCCTTATATCCATAAATACATTAAATAACCACAGGAGAATGATACATTTTTTACTTAGGGTTAGGGAAGCGAAATGTCTTCAAGAAAAAACAAGACAGTCCAGCTGCTTTTTGAAAAAGCAACTCTGGGACCTACTCACATTTTAAGTCTCAATACGCTAATATTGATACCATTTGCTTCAATCTCAGTCTTCAACTTCAATAATTTCCATACAGTTTCTACAATACTTCTTCTAGCATTCCCTCACTTAAGTTTCACACCAGAACAATCATCACTGTTATTTTTCATTCGCTCCACTCTGTGGTCCTTGCTTAGAACGCTTAAATTACTTCAGAACAGTTTTACATTTAAACCAAAGTCACTGCATTTTCTGAGCCTTTTATACAACCATTGTCTTTTATTACGTTTGTAGCATATTATATATTATGCTCACTTTGAAGTAGTATCTTATATCCATTTTTTATCTAGCATTTTCCACTTCATCATTCCATCAAATATCATTTTTTTCAATCTTTCTATTACCATAATTTCACATACTTCTAGAGTGCTTTGTAATACAGCTTTTTTCAGGCTGTTTCAACAGTTTCCCAATTATGCCCACCTTTCATTCATTATGAAGAGATTCTTTTAATTATTTTTCCACATATTTTCCTTGCAAGCAAGCAAGCAAGAAAAAACTATAGGTGTAAAAAAAGAAAGAATAGCAGAAAGAAAGATGTAGCGAAGTGGCTTCCAATTTCCTTTATAGCAGTTATAAGTAAAGTTATAAATTGATCTCTCTGTCTCTGAAGTTACACTATGAGTCTCCTCTTCTTATAAACCACTCCCAAACTTTTTTTACCATTGTAAACTTCACTAATTCTCACTTTTTCCTTAAACAATTATATCATGCATATATATTTAAATACATATACAGTATATACACCCCACACACATATATATTCCTTCCTTCCATGTATACATATGACTAGACTTTTCTTTTAACCATTTATGCAATTGCCTGTGGTTATATATGCAGGGCTTTTTTTCTCATAGAACGCCCAGAACAGAGTTCCGGCACCTTTTTTGGATGGAACCTTGTAGGGTAGGCAAGGCGGGTTGTATGATGTGTGTGAGTTCCAGCACCTTTTTTTTTTTTTAGAAAAAAAGCACTGCATATATGCATTCCAACTGCTTTAAAATAAAAAAATACTTTTAGTTCATGTGGTGATTTTAAATGTGAAACAAAATAAGTTCACATTTAAATGTGAACCAAATAGTTCATTTAGTTGATATTTATATAAATGAACTATTCACTGATAGTCCATCCTTAGTTCATACTAGAGTCCGCATATTGAAACTCGCTTGTACTGAAGTGAGCAGGGCAGCTGCCCATATTTCACTTTTCAAACAGCCCCTGTTATTTTTAAAATTGTTATGTGAGCAGTCATATCAAGTCAACATATTGAATTTTTTTTTTACAAAAAAAAAATAAATCTGGGCTGAAATAACAAAAGGTGTTCTGAAAACAGCTGAAAATATGCATGACTTTCTGTGTGCATATAGAAAATGTAGAGCAAAATAGCCAGATTTGACTAACAGAATCCTAAACTGAAACAAGATTACAAATGATTTTAACATCAAATAATAAGCTATTATTTGTTCTTAAACAATTAACCACACACTCTCTCTTTTTCTGTCTGTTCTCCATTTGCCAAAGACTTGAAGGAAGACCAAACTTTCCTCACCAGCAGCACTTGGAGGTTTGGCAGATTCTCCAGCCAGTACTCAGTTTTGTTGGATTCAGTTCTTCACATCTGTCAGTGCTCAGACAGTTTTTGATGTGTAGTCTAGTCTAGCTTGTCCCCTTTAATGCAATAACTTTATCAATCAATGATTATTTATATTCACCCCCTTTTTATGGTGAGTAACTGTGGTTTCAAAAACCAGAGGTTTCTTTTTCCTTATAACTATCCATCTGTCTTTAATAACAGCAATAATAGCAACTATGCCTGGCAACAGCTATTAAAAAGCAGCTTTGCCTCCTTTTAAAATAAAATATGATCATCAGACAGGTGCCATCATATTTGCTCATCTGAAATGCCACTTTGATTTCTATTTGATATAAAATCACAATTTTAGTACATAACATTTTGTATTTAAGTCTTATTAGGTTTGCATGGAATTCACTTATTATTACTGTTCTCGTATATTTTACAGGCTTAGTTGAAGCTAAATAAATTATGCTCCATGTTCTTAGTTATAAAAAAGAAACATATATGGCTTCCTATTTTCATAATTTATAAAGTAAAAAATGTACAAAAATCCTTGAAGCATTGTTTTACTAGTATTTCTGTGAAAAAAATGGAATGTAGACAATGTCTCAAGCATTTTTTTTAAGGAACAATTGGAAATAAGCATTCCATTAGAGAATATAATTGGTGCCTATTTTCACTTTTTCACTCAATGAAAAAATTGAGACAATAGGCCTGATCATAACTTGCTTTCCTAACCCATTTCACCAATATATTCCACCGATAGAAATGTCAGGAAATGCATTTTCCCCTGATTATGCTTTCATAGCAAGGCATTCAGCCATGCATTTTTCCAGTGACAGCTAAACTATTTTGTTCATTGGCACACAGGAACTCTTAACACAAAGCATAAATAAAATTGATATATATTGTCCAGTCACTTGTTGACATGGGTGACTATAGAAATCAAATAAATAAATACAATTTCCACTATTGCTTGAACCTATACCTAAATGTTATTTTATTTTATTGAGATTATTTAATAATCATCCAGTTTTCTTTTCTTTTTTTAATTTATATTTATATGGCCACCCATTTTGTAACAGTAGCCCTGGATGGTTAACATAAGATTAGGTCATTAATCTCTCTAAAGGATTGGCCAAGTGTTGATACAACACATAATAAAGAGCAAGTACTCTTTTCCTTAACTTTCTCCCCCTTTTTTCTCCTTAATTTCTAGCACAAAACATACCATGTGACTTTTATTTCATCTTCCTCTCTTATCTGGTTACATAGGATTCTATAGTGCATTATTATCATCATCAATTTATTCATTGTCTATCCACTGCAGGATGAAAACCTCTTCTGCATGTTTCCAACCTATAAGCCTGAGCTTTCTTTTGCCAACTGTGCCCGCAATACTTGCTGATGTTGATGATTCATCTTGTTTTAGGTCTCTTTCATGGACGCTTTTTATCAATACAATGCATATCCACTATTAAGGTGACTTTAATAAGATTTTTTAAAAGTAACCGTGCAAACTTCATGTTTGTTTGTACATAGAGAACATTAGGGTTTATTTCTGAAACTCTATTTTATATGGCCGTGTAAGGCAACATTCAATTTTGTGATGACAGGAAATAAGATAATTCACACTGATCTTTCAGTATACTTCTTTAGCCATCTTATAGCAAAAAACTTTTCATGGGGAACCATGACATCAAAAGAGAACAATTGTTACTGTTATTTGTATGAATGTTGCCACTTGGAAGGAATTTGCCTTCAGAGTTGGTTTGAAAATCATTAAAAATAAATCACAGCTGCAGATATATTAGGAATATATGGAAATACCTATGAAAAATAATACCTGACCACCATCTAGAAAATAATTTGTGCCAAGAAGGAAAGATTTAAAAGCCTTTATACAAATTTTTAAGCACAATGTTATTTGGTCTTTCAAAATAATAGTATCAACATATAAATCTAGATTCTTTTTGTCCTTGTGTGTGAGCTTATGCAGACACCCACAGACATTTAAGAGATGGTTTAAATCTTCAGTCATCTTTATGGCTTTATATTATTATATTATTCTTTGTCCTAGCTGCCATACATTCATTTGATGTTTTTTTGGAAAGTATATAACTGGATTATTTTGACTAGCAACCACAATGCAATAGTCAACGTATTGGTATGATTCCTGGTTTTGACATGAAAAGGGCAGCCATTGTTGGATAGAGGGAATAGAATTCAGAGATTAAAAAGACTTTCAGAGGATACAAAGTTTAATGAAATGCATGCTGATTTGAACTTTTTTTAAGATTTTCCTTATTTTTAAAAGCTGGAAATATTTTCGAACAGAGATATCCTGCAGGCTAACAATTAGAGAGGATGGTTAGACAGCTGTGATCAATTATATATTTTGATTAGTTTTTAAAATTAATCCATCACTTTTTGCCATGATTTTCTGGGACCTGTTGTAATTTTAATCATTTTGTTTTATGGATTTTTCACATCATATCGACTTATACAAAAGATCAGTAAACTAAATTATCCTCTTTAGAAGCTTAAAATATTCATTTCTAAGAATGAATACATCTTTACTAATTTGTGATCAGGTCACTGTCTTTACTTCCATTCTTTCACTGGACTGAGAACATCAGTTAGCTTCTCCAGCCATATATCACTACCATCATTATGAACTATCAGAAGAATTTCATTTAATGATTTAGACATTCTGTGTCATCTTGTGTTTCCAAATGCTATTTGGGACAATTTGCAAATATTCCCTTATTACCTTTTGCTAAACTAAACATGTTTTATAGAACCATAATAATCATGATGTTTATTTGCCATGTATATATACACCTTTTGTTCAAAAACTGAAAGGCACTTTATTATCTCTCTTTTAGCATTTTCCACAATAACATGTTAAATAATACATTATACTGAGTCATGATGGAAATCATGAAGATACCTTTCTTTTGTTTTGATATTGACTTTTTGGATTCCCTTCCATTTTTTTACAAATAAAATTTAATATTTAATGCAAACTGAAGCTGTTTAATTTATAACAACATAACATAACATAACATAACATAACATAACATAACATAACATAACAGAACATAACAGAACATAACATAGCATGATGACTTAGTGGTTAAAAACGCTGAGCTTGTCACCTGAAGAACTGACAGCCCGAGTTCAAGACCCGATCACTGTGCAACAAGGTAAGTTTCTGTTACTTGCCTCAGCTCCTGCCTATGTAACAGTTCAAAAGCATGCAAATGCATGTAGATTAATAAGTACCACTTTGGTGGGAAGATAACAGCATTCTGTGTGCCTTTGATGTATAGCCATGCTGGCCACATGACCATGATGGCTCCCTTGGACAAGAAACAGAGATGAGCATTGTGCCCTAGACTTGGATATGACTGACAGGGAAACCTTCACCTTTACATGTATACATATATATATATATATATATGTAGGTCTTTGGTTGTTCGGGTTTTCTCCCGCGTAAAATTGGAAGTGTCTTGGTGACGTTTCGACGAAGTCCCATTCGTCATCTTCAGGCTGGTGCTTTCAGCTTTGTGCTTCGAGGAGCAATGTGTGGTCTTAGCTGTTTCTTCCTTTTAACTGCCAGTGGGGGTATTGCTCCTCGAAGCACGAAGCTGAAAACACCAGCCTGAAGATGACGAATGGGACTTCGTCGAAACGTCGCCAAGACACTTCCAATTTTACGCGGGAGAAAACCCGAACAACCAAAGACCATATATATATATATATATATATATATATATATATATATATATATATATATATATATATATATACATACATACATACATACATACATACATAAAAACTACATACATACATTTTGGGATGTATAATTAAGGAGGTTGTTCTAATTTATTGTTACTGTACTATTATGTTACTATTTGTATAATATTATATTAAAGTTATTGTTGCTTATAGATCAGATATGTTCTATATGCTATAAAAATATTGGGAGGAAGGGTTCAGAAGAGATAACATTTTTTAGGTGTTCCAGTGGCATATTGCCCTGTGGGTTAATACCATTGCCATGTGAACTCATATAATCATGTTCTATTAGATTGCTGATTTGATTGTTGCCAAAGCACGTTACTTAACAAAGCAGATTACTTGCCAGTATATTGTTTTTGCATCAGAATTAGCTTTAGCTTTTTGGAACCTTATGATTTGGAGAGGAAAGAGAGGCACTCTTGAGATCAGCAAATGTCTTTTTCTTGTAGCAGATAATGCTTTTTGAGGTCTTGTGATTATAGACCATCTACAACTGGAAAAGAAAGAATTACATTTATATTCGGAATCTAGAGATTTATTCTTTCCAGAACTAGGTAGCATAAGTAGGAATATAACCATACATACTAAACTGGGCCAATTCAATCTAATGTGCTAATGTGCTCTAGTTAATACCAAATTATAAATTTATTTTGCTAGTTATGATGAGATGGATTGATGAATAATCTAGACTAACAATAATTAATATATACAACACTCCTTGTATATTGCTTAGTGTCGAATATGTGGTTCTCCATTTGGAAAATATGTACTATAGCTATTGAACAGCTGGATCTCTGCTTTCATCACTGAAGGCACACATGCTGGGTGTAATGACAGCCTGCTTGGTGATACCTGTATTGTGTAAAATTTGGAGAAGGACCAGCTGTTTGCCTACAGACTGAATAAATTTGGACATTGTTAACATGGTAACACATTTGGCTTTTCATCAAAATTAATTTGGTCTTGTTAATAATATGCAGAGTGCAAAGCTGACAGCTATACCAATGCTAATAAACTAATATATCTTTCTTAAGTAGAAAAGGAAAGATCGCATTAGAAGTGGAGTGTATTAGAAGAGGAGGCGAGTGAGGACATTATTTATTGCATAAAAAAGCACAAGAGGAAGCCATAGAGGATACTAAGTTTTTTAAAAAAAGATTAGCATTGATTCAATTGTGGACTGAATTATTACTTTTCATATATTTTATTTTAAACTTCACCAGACATGTATATGTTTTGCCATAAGTATCTTACCAGTTTAGATACTTATATAACATTGTAGGAATTAGGAATAAGTAGTTTCTGTGTGAAATTTCAAAACAAGTTTAATAAGGAGAAAGAGAGTAAAATAATACAGATCTTACTTGTTGGAGTAGAATACTAGAAGCAAATTTATCTTACTGTAGTCAAAATACATCCAATATATCTGAAAAACTGTTATAATTTGGATCATTGTAGTAACAATAGTAGTGCTTTATCTGGCTCATATATTTGCACCTCCCATTCAAAAAATTACACACAAATCTCAATGTGTATGCTAAAAATTTCCATCATGCGTGTATATCAAGAAAATATTTATATCTTAGAATGATGTCCTGAATATATTGCTTCTAGGAGCACGAAGCTGAAAACACCAGCCTGAAGATGACGAATGAGTCTTTGTCGAAACGTTGCCAAGACACTTCCAATTTTACTCAGGAGAAAACCCGAATAACCAAAGACCTACATATATATATATGAATTTGCAAACAGCTAAACAAACCATGAGAAGAAACTATAAATGTGTAAATGAGGGAAATTTGCATCTGACAAGAAGAAAAAGAAAATTATTATGATAACACTTTTTTCACTGTTAATTTTGGTTTATGTACATTTGGTGACTATTGTTTTTGAAATCTCCTTAATAGGACAGGGTGATGGTCACCTTAAGTAAATTATATATCTTCCACATTTTTCTTTTGCTACCTTTCAGAAATGGATTGGTTCACGCTGCAGTTGAGCGAAGGTGGGCTCTTTGCACACACACACACTCTTAATGATAATTGTACTAGTAACATGTACTAAAACATTGTTCTCTTCCTACTTGTGTTTCAGCTCAGGAAACCCAGAGACGGATGTAACAGCTGCTGCAACTGCTGGAAACTAAGCCCTTTTCATTTTATAAAAAAAAAAAAAATCCACTCCTATCAACCATCTATGTGCTCTCCTACAGTTACAACATTTTCAGAGAAGACTGAGTTCAAAGGCATACTGAAAAATCCAACATAAGGGGGAGGATATTTGAGTCCTTGTGTCCAGACTTCGTGGCTTTACAAAACTCAGGTCAACAGTAAGCTTCAAATAACAATTAAAAATAGTATTGAAAGCATTCTTTAAGTGCATTATTTTCTTACTCTTGGTCTTTTTTGCAGTGTTGCACACCTGCCATGGAAAATATTAGTTATGAGCTTTCCATTGAACTTTATCAAATTAAATTTCACATAATATAGTGCATATACTATGATACTAAAAGACAACTCAGATTATTATTTAAAGGTAAAATTTGCTTGTGAGATGGGATTTTTTTCCTCTTTTGCCTTTGCTTAATAAAGGTCTTCTCCCAAAGGCCCCTATATTGTCTGGACCCAGTTACAATTTTATTCTTCAGTTTAGCAGAAAGCATTCCTATCACCATACAAATGAACTACTTTTAATCTGATTTATCATTTGATGGTATATAAAAATAATTCAAGAAACATCTTGCATTTAAAATATTATCACCTGGGGAAAGATTTTCTCAAATAATGTTGGATCTGACTATGTGTGTTATGTCCACAATTTAATTAAACATCTCTCTGGATTGATTTAGAGACTGTTCACTTGCCCCATGATATTACATTGCACATGCAATTTATGTATGCACTTATATCTTCAAAATATTGAAATAAATATATAAATGAGAGCATGATTTCTTCTGTCCACTTCCATACTTTTCTCAGAAACCAATATGGGAGGGACATCAGTCTCTCAGTACTATCACATTATGATCTAGTGACCCTGAAAATAGGGTCAGAAGGAGGTCTACATGCTAACTGGAAAACTAATCAATATAATTCCACCATGGAGCTGGTGTGTGGGCTACATAATGTAAATGTTCCCCATCTCCATCCCTGTTAGTGTCGTTTCATTCAGCTGAATACAAATGTTAAAATTCACCTATATATTCACACACATACTCCACTTTTGTTGTGTACAATAGACTGAAACCCCAACATATAGCAAAATTTTATATTTACACTTATTACAGTTTATTTCTTATAATAGAATATTTTGATTTATTGTGGTTTTAGTGAAGATCATGAACTTAACATTTTAGTTGCAAAAGGCTCCAAAAGAAAAATGCAATGTTTGGGGTAAAAAAAAAATAATTTAACAGCATAAATCAGAAAAAGGCAATCAAATAAACCACGGGTTGCATTTGATTCAGGTCAGGTCCTTTTACTGTGGAAGAAAGCAGGACAGAGGGTAAAAGGTTATTGGTGACTAATTTTCTGAAAACTAACAGCTTGTGTAAGTAATAGAACATTTATTGCATTTCTTTGTCATCTCAGCAATGAGCTAGAAAATCCATAAGAATTCCCAGCTCTAACCTTTATTAAGGTATAGCCCTGGATTAGTTTAATGTCCAATTTAAAGTCACAACTTGGTCTTTGTTTACTTTTCCATACATGAAGTATTTTCTGATCACATTATTTCTCATAGTGTAAGATACCAAAACAAAGAGATTCCTCCCCCCCCCCAGCATCAGGAAACGGGTGCTTAGTTATTTAGAGATGTTATGAAAACAGCACGTTATGAACATATAGTTACAAATATGCATATTTCCTTTCTTTATATGGAACACAGCCGCATTTGAGAAACAAAAATAATTATTACATTTTGTCTACTCTGTGAAACTACTGCACTTTTATTTGGGCTCAGATAATATGGAGTATTGTCAGTGAAGACATGATTACCAGTAAAATAGCCTTTACATGCATTTATTTATCTTCACAAGCTTGGCATTGGGATAAGGAATTAGGCGTTCAACTACCACGATTCTTAAATTGGTTTCCAATATGAAAGATGTTGAGAGGGAAAAATACATGTAGTCCTTGACTTACGAAGGATTGCTTAGCAACCATTCAAAGTTACGATGGCTATCCTCCATGGTCATATGACCACATTTCAGGCACTTGGCAACCAGTTTGCAGTTAGGGTCATTTGCAGTACCCTGCAGCCAAGTGACTGCAATTTATAACTTTTTGCTGAAAACCAGTGTAGCAAGGAGTAGGATGAGCTGAAGAGACAGTACAAGGAGATTCATGGGGCAGGAGTCAGGAGAGGGCAGAGAGGAGTTGAGTCTGCTGAGGCCTAGGTTGGGGAAGATAAGCCGGGGAGAGGAGACAATAAGGGAGAATGTTAGAGGTCTTTTAGGAGGTAAGCTTGAGGGAGAGAAGGGGATAGGATAGGAGAGACTTTTGTGGGGCAAGCCTTAGGGAAAGAAGGGGATAGGATAGGAGAAGCTTCTGTGAGGCAAGCCTGAGGGAGAGAAGGGAATAGGATATGAGAGGCTTCTGTGGGGCAAGGGAGAGAGAGAGAGAGAGAGAGAGAGAGAGAGAGAGAGAGAGAGAGAGAGAGAGAGAGAGAGAGAAGAAGGAGGAGGAGGAGGAGGAGGAGGAGGAGGAGGAGGGGGAGGAGGAGGAGGAAGAGGAGGAGGAAGAAGAACTGACCAGCACCTGAACACTTTCCCTGCACGTGACCTGCCTGCTGAGAGACTGAGCACCACCCATCACATGACCTGTCTGCCGAGATAGACTGATCACCACCTCATCATGTGTTCCAGTCAAGCAGAGGTGCCTAAGTGAGGGATTACTGTGGACTGGCAGCCAGCCCAAGAGGGCCAAGAGAACACAGACTCCAGCGGCCCTTTCGGGAGTAGTGCTTCAACAGAATTTACTAATTTTCATCTGAAAGTCTTTTAAAAAAATGGGTTCACTTAGCAACTGTAGTGTTCATTTAACAACTACCAATTCATTTAATAATGGTGATTTGCTTAATGACCGCCGTGAAAAAAGATTGTAAAATCATGTGGTCAGTCATGTGGATGATCAGTCATGTGGATGATCCACTTTACGATTATGTCTCACAACCGTAAAAGGCAGTCTCTATTGTGATTGTCAGTTATGTACTAAATGACTGAAACAGCTCTTTTTTCACGAGACCTTGAGTTTGCTTTCATATATTTTTTTCAATTAATATAGATCCATGGGCCTATTGTGTGTGCACAACTCAATTTGAAGTCAAGCTTTGTGTCATACGTGTGCGCACCAGGCCACCACTTGTGTGAGTGCACCAGGCTGCTGCTTCTGTGATCTGGTTTCCCTCTCCTGTCCCCCAGATGGGCCGCAAAGTTTGGGGACCATTGATATAGATTACATCTCCTACTTTAGAATCCTATGGGAGAAAAAAATACTTGAATTTAAGTTAAACATTATATTATTTATTATTATGAAAATTGTGTTATAATGACGAGAAGAAACACCTTCTCATTATAAATTGATAATGAAGAGGGAAAAAAATAGTACTGAGATTGAAAAATATCTGCTTATATAATATCACAGATATTTGGCAAATTGTAAGGTATGAAGTTCAATCAAATCCCCAAACAGAATTGCAGTGGACAATAGAAGAGCAAGTGAAAAAAATGTCTAGTAACATTCAAAGTATGCTGAACATAAAATGTATGTAAATGGCAAACTCATAAGCTCCTGTTTGTGTTTGTTTTGTTGAATCATAAGTAATGAAAAAGAAGAATATATGAAATTAAAATAAAACTATTATAAATATGTATGCTGAGAAAGAAAATAATTAAATTATTTTTTTCCCTGAAAAACTAGATTATATTTTGGAATCTATGCCCCTTGTAATTTAGCACAGATGAGTGTTCTGATGATATGACGGATAAAGTCCTTGCATTATTTTCATATTTATTTTAATGTAGCCCATACATATTGCTAACCTTATAGTTAGCAATAGTTAGCATGTAATATTTAACAGAATAACAGAGTTGGAAGGGACCTTGGTGGTCTTCTAGTTCAGGGCTTTTCAACCTTTTCACAGATTGTACCACTTTTAGGGCATGACAATATTTGAGTACCCTCACTGACTTAGCAAGGTGTCAAAAGCTTAATGACCCCCCAAAAAAGGGAAAAAAGTGATAAAATACACCCACTTTCCACACTTTTAATGTGCCTCTTTCTCTGACATTAATCTTTGCGCTCGTGGCTGGAGAGTGCTTACTGATAGAATTAAGTCAGATTCCAGCTGAAGACAATTCCTTTCCTTAGTTTTTATACACGTTGATGAAGAAAATGCCTTCATGCACAAGCATGTGGAACCAAATGGCAATAATGCTATGATAGCTTCCCCCCCCCACTTCCAGGTACAGTTTTGCAGCTTGGCTCCAGAACTCGGTCAGTGGTTTTTATTAAAAAATTCCTTCAAATTGCAGTTTGATGTCAATATCAGAAGTGCTTCTTGCTCTGGAGAGGAAAGGTCAGAGTTCACAACATTGTCCATAATGAAGGACAATGCAACCCAACAAATTCTAGTATCACCTCTTCTTGACACAAATGGAAAATACAACGCAAACTCAGTGTGCAATTTTTCCAAATGATTTTTGAAGGCGATTTCATTGTCTTCAGTGTCAACAATAGAATTTAGTTCAGTAAAGTCTGACATATTGGGAAATGATGCAATATTTCCTTTTTTTTTACTTGTCCTATCCGCAGGGAAATTTTTCTGTGGAAGGCACAAACTTTGTCTCCCATAAAAAAACACATTATGACCGTGGCCCTGCAGTGACCAATTAAGTTCATTTAGCTTTTTAAATATGTCAGTCAAATAGGCAAGGCAAGATACCCAGAAGACATTTTCAAACTTTTCTGCTGGGACTGATGAAACATTTGTCAGGAACAGGTGCGTTTTATCTCGTAGCTCGATAACGATTCACCTCTTGACAACTAATGTACTTTGGTATGAAAGAGAAGAGTGCTGTGCTCAGCATCCAAATCCTTGCATAATTGCTGGAATAAATGTCCATTCAATGGCCAGCTTTTGATGAAATTTATTATTTTTGCAGCATTCTCCAAAATCTCATGTAACACTGGGTTCATCAGTTTAAAGTGCATGTCTATGCAAGATGCAATGATTTGAAACAATGGAACTGTTTCTTGCCTTAGCTCATGCTATCACCCCTGAAGCTCTTCCTGTAATAGCTGTTACATCATCAGAATAAATTCCTGCACACCAAGTCCATAATATTCCATGTTCACTGAAAAAAATGTTGATTATTATGAATATTTCTTCCCAGTCATTCTCCCTGGTAGTATATCGTCTGAATCAGGAACACACACAAAGACAATTAATTGCGCTTCACCAGCGATGTCAGTGCTTTCATCCAATTGAAATGCAAATTTTGCTGCTGCTGTGATTTTTTCCACCACTTGTTGAATAAAATTTGTGGTCATATTTTGTATTTCTCTTTAAATGGTGTTATCAGAACAAGGAATATTACAAAGAGCATCAGCCATTTTTTTTTCTCAAAGAGAATTGAAGCAATTGCAATGGCAGAAGGAACCACGACTTCTTCAACAATTGTGTGAGGCTTATTTCATTTAGCTACTATCAAGGACAATTCATAAGATGCTTCCAGACACTTTTTTGACTGTTTTATAAATCCATCTCTCTTCTTCACAAAAAATGCTACTGTCTTTTTGGTATGCTCTTTATGTTTTGTTGTAACATGTCTCTGGAGCAAAGAAGACTTCATGGAATGCTTGAACAATACTTCATTGCAGATAACACAAACAGAAAGTTGCTGATTGTTTTATTCTAGGAAATAAAATCCAAACTTCAAATAATCTTCACTGTATTTTCAATTCAGTGCCAATTTTAATTTCTTCAGTGGTAGTTCCTTTGCTGAATCACTTTCCCTTTGCACTGATGAATGTATGATGAATTTCTCCATATTTATTAATATGCACCACTACCTTGATGATCAGGTGGCTGGTCAGCCCTTCTTCCTCTCTCCCTCTCCCCCCTCTCTGTCTACCCTTGCCTTGAAAACAGGCCACTTGCTTGTTTTCCGCTTGCTCTTCCCTTGAAAACAGGCTGCTCGCTCTGCCCCTGAAAACAAGCCATTCACTCTTCTTCTGAAAACAGGTCGCTCACTCTTCCTCTGAAAACAGGCTGCTTGCTCTTCCTCCGAAAACAGGCCAGTCATTCTTCCCCCAAAAACAGGCCGCTCGCTTGCTCGCTCATTCTTCCCCCCAAAACAGATAGCTCGCTTGCCTACTCACTCTCACTCACCCTTCCTCTGAAAACAGGCCACTTGCTCACTTGGTCTTCCCCTAAAACAGGCTGCTCGCTCACTTGCTCTCACTCACCCTTCCCCCAAAATCAGGCCACTCCCTCACTCGTCCTTCCTCTGAAAATAGGACACTCTCTCACTCGCTCTCACTCACCCTTCTTCTGAAAACAGGTTGCTCGTTCATCCCTGAAAACAGGTTGCTTGCTCTTCCTCCAAAAACAGGCTGCTCGCTTGCTCTCCTTTCCTCCAAAAACAGGCCACTCACTCACTGTCTCTTCTCACTGCTTTGCTAAGAAAAACCTCTTCTCCCTCTTTCTCTCCCTCTCCCACCAAAACCTGCCTCTTTTACTATATAGCTTCTCTTCTCTGCGCTCTCCTCCTTTTCTTTTCCAGGTGCACCGGAAGCTCCAATTACCATGTCACTGCATGCACTGATCCTGGGGCCTCTGCCAAGCTCTGCAGATCCAGCTAATTTCTTCCAGGTCTGTGTGCGCCATTTTAGTTGGTTCCCTCCCCTGCTACACTTGGCTAGGGGTCGCATACCACCTGCCAGGAGTTAAAGTACCACTGGTGGTACAGGTACCACCAGTTGAAAAGCCCTGTTCTAGTCCAACCCCCTGCTCAAGCAGGAGACCCTATACCATTCCAGTCAAGTGGCTGTCCAGTGTCTTAAAAGCCTCCAGTGACAAAGAATGCTGCCATTTTTGGTCCATTAATGCACCAAGCATCTGCTCTGCTTCTGCTGTTGATAACTGATGGTCTTTCTTTTCAAAATATATACTTCCATATAGTGGTGGGATTCAGCCAGTTTGCACCACTTCGGCATAACTGGTAGCTAATTTTTTGTTGCCCAGGCCCAGAATGGACTTCCAGAAGCAGCATCCACACAGAGAACCAGTTGTTCACATATCTGAATCCCACCACTGCTTCCCTATTTCTGCTTCTTAAACCACAATCTCTATGACAAACAAATCCAGGATTAAGAAGTCTGGCCAGAGCCAAAAGGAAAATTTGCAACATAATTCATAATCCTACTTAACTAACCTTGTTTTTGTCTAGCAGAAATGCCAAGCATTATACACCTTCTATGTGCATGTTCTTTCCCTAAAAGAAATCTAAGAATGAAATCCATTTTTCAGAGTAGCAAATATCACATATTTAAGTAGAAGAATATTGATCTTGTACAACTTGCCCAAAAATCTGGCTGTTTTTGAATTTTAATTAGCATCTCAAGCAGTTTGAACATTGTTGGTTATGCCTAGGAGAAAAAACATTGTAAAAAGATTTGCTAATAGATTTTGCTATGTGTTAACCTGAAATTGAAATAAAAGTATGCTAATGTATAGGTAACAGTGATCTAACTGTGAAGAGGAAAGAAAGGAGATATGAATTAATTTTTCACTAGTTATTAATAGATGTAGGACAATTGTATCTTTATGAAAACTTCCCTAACATTGTTAAAAGAGCTATAAAACCAGGTATGTGTAGAGAAATATAGCTTCTTTTGGCATAAGAAAAGGAAAGAAGAAAAAGATGGCATATCACATCCTGAACACTGAACTTTTTGCAAATGAAAGGAAGTAGACTTGGATTAAAGTGCTGAATAGCACTTGAGTTCTCTCTGAACTCAGTGGCAATAACAATTGATTAGCATTTCTGAAAACAACATTATTTAAAACATCCTCTAATTTTGGATTGCTTTCTTTAAATGCTGCCATAAACCTTATTTTTTCAGATGGTAACCTCTCATAAATTTTGAAATGGATCCTAATTCTGTGTCTCAAATTTGGATGATTATTTTTCAAATCCCACTAAGTATAAGCTGCTATTCAATAGAGTTTCAGTTTGATCTCTCTTGCTTTTATTGCATAGATATTTATTAAATGCTTTCTTAGTGTAGTTACAAATAACTCCTGTGGGCTTTTAAAAAGTAGTATGGTGCTAAACTAAATCATGTGTGGAATTGTTATTCGATCTGAGGGCAATTGGGCATTTTACACAAGGGACCAAATAATCAGTCCAAGTAGTAGTTAAGATCATGAAAACAGCATAATCTTATTTTTTTTACAGTCCTAATTACATCTGAATTACTCTTTAAAGTCTTTCAGAAGATTTTTTTTCATACAGCAATTGTTATGTAATTTGAAAGATGAATACAATAATATAAAAACATTAAAATGCCCTTTAGTGAAAGTTGTTTCCTAGTGACTCCATTCGTGGTTGTGTTGTGGAACGGATTACTTCCTAATTTTTCTGATATATTTTGAAACTGTGCAGTTTAGCTAACAGCTCTGATTCTTTAAGTGTCAAGCATTGGTTCACCAAGTACAGGTAGTCCTTGACTTATGACCACAACTGACCTCAAAAATTATGTTGCTAAGTGAGACACTTGTTAAGTGAGTTTTGCCCCATGTTACATTTTTTCTTGCCACAGTTGTTCAGTGCATCATTGCAGCATTTAAGTTAGTAAGTTAAGTGAAGTGAATCTGGCTTGCCCATTGACTTTGTTTGTCAGAAGGTTGCAAAAAGTGATCACATGACCCTGGGACACTACAACCGTTATAAATATGAATCAGTTGCCAAGCATCTGAATTCTGATCATGTGACCATGGAAATGTTACAACAAGCATAAGTGTGAAAAATAGTCATTAATCATTTTTTTCAGTGATGTTACTTTGAAGACTCCCTAAACAAACTGTTGTAAGCCGAGGACTACCTGTACTAGCCATGCTCTTAGCTACTGAGATAGCAGACTGGCTCTAGGCACCCACACACATTAATATATTTTGAGACTTTCCACTAAACTTCAGTACATGATATTAAACATGTAATAGTATAATATGTATACACACACACACACAATTCATTAAAATGATGAATTACTTCATAAATGTCTAGGCAAATAAATAAGTCTTAACTGTTAGTGAAATTGTTGTTAATATCAGCAGAAGGACATTGAAAGAAAGAGCTGGGAAAAGCCATCATAAATTTTTTTTGGCACAATAAAAATAATCATAATTATTAAATATGGAATTTGTGGAATTTACCGGTATTATCTTAACATAACTTCTGAATTCCAGTCCTATACAGTATGCCAAAATACATGTATTTATTAAAGCTGTGAATTTATTTACCAAAATTGCACAGATTATAAATTACATAGTAAATGTAAATATATTTTGTGAAACTGCATAGATTCAGGAAACGTGCATATATTTTCTAATTGGTGGGAAGACGATGAAATTAATGGTACATAAATTGATAATAGTTATATGTAATGTTTCAGTACATGAAACAGTGATACTGATAAAGCCAAAAATGAATTTCCAGAAAAACAGCAATATTCAGAATTAATGGAATTCAAGAGTTGAGGCACGGGAGGGAGGCACCTGGGTGATAGGAAAAAATGAAAAAAAAAATGATTGGGCCATTCAGAGAGCCAAAAATTAAAGAGAATGAAGATTCTTTGGGTAGATTCTGCTGAAAAAAAAAAGATTTGTTTGTTCCAACATGCCTATTCACATGTACGCAAAGAAAAAAGCATGATTAATTTGATTATATGTAATGAAAAAACAAGAGAAGGCTCAAGAGATTCTGAATGTGAGCTGAACCGTTCTTTGATTAGATTAAGAATGGATCTCAGGGAAAACATAGCCATGAAGTAAAAAGAAAGATGTGAAAGAAAGTTAAAGAAATTAGAGTGCCAGTAGAACTATATAAAAAAGGTGATGGCTCTTGTATGTGATAGTAATAGAATATAGATTAACCTTACATCTGAATGAATAAGTGCATATCAAGAAAGAAAATGCAACTGTAGCTTGGAAATGAGTGAAAAGAATTATATTTCAAAGTGGTATGGAGGTACATAGAGATATATATGTGAGAAAAAGAGTATTTGGTGGAAGAATAAAATGAAAGGGGCTATGAATAAAAAGACCCTGCATATAAGACTGATTGCTTTGTAAATAAGATATACAAGGGTCCATGAGTATGAACTAGCTATCAAGCGCAATGAACAACGATCCCAGGTGTAGGCGCATACGACATTCAACTTTGCAGGGGCCAAAGTCATTGCCCATGATTCGATGAAAGGCGGCCACCTTTTTTTATATATAAAATGCATATAAAAAAGTTAATTGAGAAGAATATAGACAAAGAGAACAAGGAATGACATATGGTAGCATGATGGAGGAAAACGATTTTATTCAAGAAAAAAGAAAGATATAAACATTGTGGAACTACAGGAATATGGTAAGGCTGCAGGTCTACATATAATATGCAGATTATTTATAGAAATATAAAAATATAGATGCAATTTGTTTATGTAGATGTGATTTTTTTATGGAGTGGCAAAGCAAAATGCTTAATATTGGTGTTAAGACTACCTTTGTATTATGTTGTTAAAAGTGAAAAAAGCTGTCTACCATTGATTTTTTTTAAATTGCAATTTAACAAAATGCTATAATATGAAAGTCTGTAACACAGAGAGACAATATCTATACTATTCTACATATCTGTGATAATATATCCTTAAACCTTAAATAACAGTGGAGGCATTTTGGTTTACATGACAATTCTGAGAAATAGTTATCAAAGAGCTGAAAAAGCCAGTGGCCCATAGCGAATAAAGTTGGATTTGACTCATTACCCATTGGAGTTAAATCTCCTTTTCAAAATGAAATTCCATAGGTAACTTCAGCAAATTATAGCTTTTCAGCCCAATGTGCTACATAGGATTGATGAAAAATAAAATAAATATACATAGGATTGATGAAAAATAAATTTATATGTTCCTTTAAGGAAGGACAGGATAGCAATGTAATGCATATTGTTTTAATGTTTTAAAAATGTATATCCAATTCATGAACCAAAATGGTTGCATTATTTGAATAAACTGTAAACAACATTTCATTTTATTAAATAAAGAATAACTGTGTAATTGGGTCAAATCTATAGTAAATAGTGTAGACTGCAGTGAAATTCTGAATGTCCATAATTCTACTCAGTTTGCAATGCTCTTTTCCAATACATGGCATGGAACTATTTCTATCCATGCAGGATTCTTCTCTATCCTATTCAAAGACTCATCACTTTGCGAATGTAACATATGCTCTATTCTGTTTGACTGTGTTCTAGTGGGGGGATCATTTTCTCAATGGTATCAATAAAGAAAAGGATTCCTGAAGAGGGAGGGAAGCAACTCGAATAGTAATCAATGAAAAGGCTAGATCACTGAACCATTACCATCAGCTAGATCAGGGGTGTCAAACTGCCGGCTCATGGGCCGGACGCATCATCTGGAAGCTGTGCCCACCCCATTGCCAGCAATGGCAAAACTGTCCCAATACGTTGCACGATGTCACGTGACGTCGCGAGTATGACATGTCTGAGCTAGATGATAATACAGATAGGCTCAACTTTACGACCACAAATGAGCCCAACATTTCTGTTGCTAAGTGAGACATTTGTTAAGCAGGTTTTGCCCCATTTTATGACTTTTCTTTCCATACGTGTTAAGTGAATCACTGCATTTGTTAAATTAGTGACAGGATTGTTAAGTGAAGCTAACTTCCCCATTGACTTTGCTTGTCAGAAGATCGCAAAAGGGGACCAGGTGACCTGGGACCCTACAACTGTTATAAATGAGTCGATTACCAAGCATTTGAATTTTGGTCACATGACCATGAGAATGCTATAACAGTTGTAAATGTGAAAAATGGTCATAAGTCACATTTTTCAGTGATGTTCATAGGGTCACTAAATGAACTGTTGCAAGTCGAGGACTACTGTAATAATAATGATGATGATTTTACTTATAATTGCTTATAAACCATTTTGATAGAATATGTGTCTTGAAAGGTGGAAGACATGCAATTGTGAGGAATAAATAATATATCTAAGTGAGTGGGGAGATTGAACCTTTGGAAAACTGTAAATTCCATTAAGTGGGGATAATGCAATTTTATTTATTGAATCTGTTGTTATGAATAAGTTGTGTTCACTGCTGGTATCTATTATAGTTGTTAAATAATGTTTTAATTTTGAATGTTATCTGGATGGATTTGTCCAGTATCCACTGTTAGGAATGTGATTCTGCCTAAATCCCTCAGGATGGCATTGCAAAGTAGCAGCATTTTGACCTCCTGACCATGAGAACAAAGGCAATCATTTGATGGCTGCATATTTATGATCTGTTTTCACAGCATGGAACTTATTTTGAACTATTTCACTCATTCAGTTTTTCAGTGAAGTTTCCCTTCCCCTGGGCATAAGTCTACTGTCTCACTAACTTCAATAAGTAACTTTTTATTGTGTCTAATCATGTGCAAATGTGTTAAAATTGGTAGTTTTTAGCAAACAGTTATGGAACATATTACCGTAAGGCATTTGTTCATGGCGTGACAATTATTGGCCCTGGGCCATCTAAATGTTTTATTTAATAATGTGGGAATTTCAGTGTGTTTTCCTTTCATTATTTTTAACTTGAAAACAGAAACAGAAAGCTCCTTCTTTAAAGTTAAAACTTTACTGCTGAGAGTCTGTCAAAACCAATATAAGCATCTGGATTTTTAAAAGAGAGCTTTTGCAGGATGTTAATTTAATATACTGGCATATTTCATGCATACTTTTTATATTTTGTATGCTTGAAACTACCTCAACAGTGACCACCCAAGAATTCCAGCCTTCTTTTCAAGATTCCCACTGTGGAGAAAAAAACAAAACAAAACATGCTGCCCATGAAATGCTGTAACTCTAATCTAAGGTGATACTTCTTAACCTAAGGGACTCAATTACAATCTAACATTTCATCTGACCTCACAACACATCTATACAGGCCATAAAACAGAAGGGAGAAAGAGAACAGAAGCATGACAAACACTGTAAGCTTGGATTTCCAACAACATGGACTTCCATGACAATCCCATTTCCCAATAAGCCATTTCGGCTCTAATCTCAAATAGTGTACAAGTATGTGCAGCAAATGTTGAGATTCAGAGATTCTTTCACGTAAAAAGCTGTGCTAATTTCATTTTTTATATTTTGGACCATACAGACAAGGGTATTCTAGGATATTGCCCAAAGTTAAGTGCTTCACTACTTAGAAGGAACATGGCTTTATATGTGAAATGATCACATGGAACAATATTTTTTTTTAAAAAGTTACATTAAATTAAAAGGTCCAAAGTTAATGTTAGCTTTTCCTTACGTGTTTCTTTACTGGGACCTGGACTTCAAAGAACATAAAACAATGAGAATAAATATAGAACAGGAATGCAGAATAAAGTCCAAGTGGCACACAAAATATGTCAAATTATTAAATAAGAATGTATGCCTTATTATGCTTTTAATGTATTTTCTGTTAAAGCAATGAAGCCAGCAACATTCCCAACATTCTTTGTGAAAATTGATGCTCAATGGATAACTTCCAGCAAGAAACAAACCAGCCTGATTGCTCCTCCCACACCTACTATTCTAAATAAAAGGCAGGGATAGGAGAATTAAAATCAAGGGGATAGAATCCAAATTATGATAACTACAGTCTTTAGGAATAGATACTTGAATTTCAACACCACAGCTATGCTTGCTTACCTCATTCCTAAACTGTGCATGGAATCTAACATTTAGAAAAATACTATATGATAAAGTCCATCCAATATGCTAAGTCCTTAACCTGTGTTAGAAAGTTGCAATTACTATAATTACATAATATGCTATGCACAAATAAACCATCTTGTGGATTAAGGTTATATCATATTTACATAACCTATCAAGGCAATGGCAGAATTCCTACCACAATCTGAGCCACAAAATGAAGAAATCTTCTGTTTCTATGTGTTTTCTGATTTCAGAGCAGAGAAATTAAGTCCAGTTACTATTCATTTATTGTGGGATAAGTATGGTGTTAAGAATTATCCTATAACCTGAACAAAAGTTCCATAGGGTGATTTAATTTGATTATATCTAAAAGCAAAGTTTTGTGGCCATATTGTTTCACTTACATTGCCTTACAGCTTCAACCCACCACACTGTTAGAAGTGCCAATCCAAGATTGCAAAGCAACAGAGAGATCTTTGTTGAGGACAACCACATTTTTTTTTTTTTGTTGCTGAGGACACACATAAAACCACCTTGACATGAAGTATATTGCTGAGATACATCCAAACTGCTTTGCATAGACCTTTTTCTTTTCTGCAATCAAAGAGTTGCTATTTTTTAATTCCCAAAATGTAGTCTTCACAGACATTCCATGTAGACTTTTCGTGCTTCTTCTTTTGCTGAGTGTCTCTCATCTTCACCACAACCCATTAAATTAGCATGCACATTTCAAACAAGGAATTCCCCAAAATTGAAAAATGCTGCAGCAGGCCAAGTTCAGAGAAAAAGAATGAATGAGACATACTCAACAGTTCATCTTTCCAAAAGATTTCCAAAGGGTGGGGAAGGACCTTCCATTTACGTTTGTTTTAAATAAACAAAGATATAACTAAATATACATTGGCAGCAATATTTATAGAGTTGGGATATCCAATTTTTCTGAGGAAGTGACTTGCCAGAAGTGCAACAGCTGCATCTAATTTCCATAAAATGGAGCAGATTGTTTCAGCTGCCCTTTAATATGAAGGCAAGGCCCAATAAGTGTATCCAATGTTTGATGGTCTCATGTGATAGGGCAGACTTTTAAAAATATTATCACTCTCTCTCACCCGCTTTAAACTCCACTGATTGGTCCAGATGAGATAAATTTGAAAGAATATGTTTAATATCAATTGTTTATAGGGAATATAGTATAGGAATATTTTTACATGTACATTATAATATATAACTTTTTTTTCAAATAGGGTTCTCCATAAGCATAGAACATAAACTATAGGATGGTCTGCATTGTATCCTTCCAACATCATTAATATGGTCCAAACATTACACATTAGCTTACAAATTGAATTTATACATTGCTGATCTTTTAGGATTTTTTTATGTTAGTATAAAAGTGTGGATTATAACGAGGGTAATCTGACCATATATAGGCTGGGGAAACTAGTCCCACCCATCTCTGCTTTGTTTCTAAATTCACCTTCCATTGGGTTTAGGGGCATTTACAAGAGAAGATGCTCCATGCAACAGAGTGAGCTCCCATTAGTTGCTACAGCTCCTGCCCAGCTAGCAATTCTAACGCATGCAAAGTATAATAATAGGTACCACTTCGGTGGAAAGGTAACAGCATTCCATGCACCTTTGGCATATAGCCATGTTGACTACATGACCATGGAATTGTCTTCAGACAACACTGGCTCTCACTGCCAAGAAATAAAATGAGCACCATGGCCTAGAGTCAGATATGACTGACAGAGAAACCTTTACCTTTAATAAGAGAAGAGTGTCAGAAACATTAAGATGGCAGATAAACATTGAGATGGCAGATAGGCCATGGGATCAAAGCTCCAACCCTTTTTTACATGTTTACAATGCATGCTACACAAATTAAAAAGGACAGAGCTTTGAACTCATGGTCAAACCTTTCATCTTGACTATTTTGACACCCTTCAGGGGGATATCCCTGATTGGATAGGCAGTTAAAGGAAATATAAAATGTTCAATTGCAATTCTTTCTATTTGTATATTTTGGAAAAGTTTTGAAAAGTTCTTCTTTCTCTCTAATCCCTTATCTTGAAGCAATCAGATAGGAATCCCAAGAGCAGGTGTTTTTTTTTTTAAATCTATGGATACTTATGGCATTTTCTAGTTTGGTATAATTTTAATGAAGAAGCAAGCTCACCAAAGAAACAGGCATTGCTTGCAATTATGGCATAAAAAATTTACATGATTCCCTCTTTACTCCTCCCAATCCATCTTTCCTATGGTGGTTCTGATAGACCTTTACCCTATAATTAAGTCTAATAATATAAATAATGAAACAAGATGTATTTCACCACCATCCATTCCTGTAGTGTTCACAAAATGGAAAATAGTTATACTTTTAAAATACCATGGAAAATGATGTCATTATATGCATATCTTTGCATGTATATATATTTCTTATATATATGAAAAAGAGTCCTTTTCTGTTCTGTCTCAAGGCTTTTGGCTATCCAAGGAGGAAAAATGCTATCAGTTGATCCTTTGTGGAGGAATTGTCAGCTGAATCATATTTCAGTGCTGGCAATAAACTAGAATCAATCACTTTCAAGGTTTGGGACAGGTGGTATAATCTACATAGCTCCATCCATAGAAAAATATTAACCTTACTGTACCCCATCATTTATTATCTGAGAAAATTATAAATATAACTTATTTATACCAGGGCCAGTCTTCCTTTTTGCTTGTCTTAGTCCATGTAGCATCGTAGATATTTGTGGTACTTCACAAAATAAATAATAAGTAAATATTCATATTATGACAGTTTATTAAATGCAATTTGAAAACTTTGCTATTGTTGTGTTGCCATTTTTTACATACCAAACAGCCTTTATCCTTCATATTTGATAGAATATTTGATACTTAATATTATAGATTGCATAACAGATTTAATGTACAGATTAGAGGAATTACGAAGTGCATATTATCTGGGATTCTCTTTTACAAGCCAACAAAATATTATTTATTGTTCCGCGACTATTACCAGTTGGCTAGTGATGTCACATTTGCCCTTTTTCATTTATTTTTCTGTCACCCTGATTTCAACCATGAGAAACTTGATACTGCAGCAAAAGCAGGAAGATGTCAAAAAGTATGTGCTTTGATTTATCATACCCCAAACATTCAGAGCACACAGACACTCTGTAATGCCTGATAGAGTGCTTTGCATAAGCATATCAGCAGCTTGTGCTCCCTTTGTCAGTAGTGCTAGATAAACAGGAAAGTTCCTGTATTTTGGTGTCTACTGTAAGTCAGAAGACCTGTCAGCAGCTTCGTGATAATCATCTGGAGGAAACAAACTCTTGGCTCAAAGCAAGATGATGTAACACACAAGGAGCTTTGGCAAGGACATGGTGGATTAGTCTAAAACCTATCATATTTGTTAGCTAACTACATACGACAGCATTTGAGAGCACAATAAAATGCTTTCATTGATGCTTAGTAAATCCCCTGAGTTCACTACATTTGCGTGTATGTTGAGCTCATCTACTAAGCTGGAACGCAGCACAGGAAAAAAACTGTCATTTTTGTTGGAGGACTCTATATCTGTCTGTCTGTCTATGTTTCTGGATCTATGGGGTCCTGAATGTGTGAAGGGCCTTGTTTCCTGTTATGCTAACTTCTAGAGATTATAGTATTTATTTGTTGCGATATGTATTTTTAAAAAATTGTATTGAGTTTTAACTGATCTTATGTTTATTCATTCCCAAGAGACACTTGTTTAAGATGGGTAGCTGTTGTGTTTTCTGTTTGCTGGCAATTGACGAAGACACATGATGAAACACAAGCTCTTTATTACTCTTCTCCTACAACCAAGCAAGCAGTAAAAGGCATGCAGGCCTTTTATAGAGTCCTGAACCCGGACAGTGTCACCCAATAAGAAGCTGGCTGTTTTCGCGCCTTGCGCATGTGTGCAAGGCTGGCGACAGCCAGTCTGGTCCCAGGCAGCTTTTGGTCTGCCCGGGACCATTTGCAACATTTCTGAGCCTGCTGAATGCTTCAGCAGGCTCAGGACACAACAGTAGCCACACAAATTTAAATGAATGAATAAATAAATAAATGAATGACTGAAATGTACTTATGTACACTATGCTTTTCCTTTTGTGTCCTAGCCTCTTTTTGACATGGAAATATCAGCAACCTAGAACAAAGGAGAAACTTCCTGACAGTTAGAACAATTAACCAGTGGAACAACCTGCCTCAGAAGCGATGAATGCGCCAATACTGGAAGTTTTTAAGAAGAAACTGGACAGCCATTTGTCTGAAATGGTATAGGGTTTCCTGCCTAAGCAGGGGGTTGGACTAGATGACTTCCAAGGTCCCTTCCAACTTTATCATTATTGTTGTTGTTGTTATTATTATTAGTTCATGTTTTTAAAATGAATGGTGATCTTTCAAGGGGATCAGCACACCCAACAAAATTTGTTCAGGATAAGCTCTCTTGAAATAAAAAAAAGCTAGAAATATTTTTTCCTAGAAAGCTTTAAAATTTAAAATAAAACAACGATTTCCTAATTGTTTATAATATGTTATAGTATTAATCATTATCCTTGATGTGGTATGTCCTTGGTGTTCTCTGGGCTTTCTTTCAAACATTTCATTACCAAACTTGGTAACATCTTCAATGTTAGGAGACCCTTCAGAGGAGACTCCACAGTTCAACCCTGAGCTATAAATATTCTCTTCTATCAGTATCTTTCGTTTGTACTGTGTTTAGTTATAGGTTCATGATAAGTTTATTTGCTACTACTTCTAAATGATTAAAATAAAAGCCTACAAAATACCTGGCTAATGGGTCCATGGAAATGGGAAGGTCATTGACTAATGGGAAGATTTCTTTATCTACCTGCAAATCTGGTCCACTCTTTGCCTCAATGTCCAACAGCTCACTGACATCTCAAGAGGGACATTTTTTTCCCTCTGGATAGAATAGCATCCCTATTTCATAGGAAGGGTTTAAGAGGCTGTGAGAGAAAGCTATGTTGATAATGCTTCAGCCACAGCCTCCTTCATTGCCACTGATCTACTAGCTAGGATTTTTTTTAATGGTCAATTAATGCTCTCTCTCTCTCTCTCTCTCTCTCTCTCTCCACACACACAAAAAAACATAGCCATGTTGGTTAGATATAATGGAAATTGTAATCTAATACATCTTGTGGCACACCAGGTTGAGGAAGACTGTATTAAATATTACCAGAACAGAAAACTATAATTAAAAAAATCAAAAACAGCAACATTTCTTTTAATACTTTGAAAAACAAGTGGTTTTTTTTTTTTACCACCTGCATGTAAGCCAACACTGATGTAGGCTGATGTCCGTCCCCAGGGAAGAAGTTCTAAAGAAAAAATGCTATAACTGAAAAAAAATCTTTTCCTTGGATCCAACAGCTGGTCACTGAGGGCTGCTACATTCAAAGGAAGATCACACACCAGAACCTGACTGTACTTCGGATAACAGAATTTCTTCAATACTAAACAGGACACTAAAAGAGAATCAGATTTAGTTACATTTTCATCATTGGAAAGCTGAACTCTAAACCACATTCTGAAAAGTTAATTAGAGGCCTTATTTGTTCCACATGGCTGTTAGGTTGTTATTGAAAAAGATTTTCTTTTATTTGAACATTTGGTAAATATAATTGACTTTAAAAGCAGTCCTGCTGAGCTACATTTGCATAGTCTAATTAGTTTAACATGTTTGGTTTTAGCTAATACAAATTTCAAGTATATCCTCGGGAGGGGGGGACTAAGAAAATTTTAACGTTTGTCTCTTTATAGTCACCCAAAAAACATGGAGAGACAAAAACCAATTTTAGAATATTAAAATGAATATGTATTTGATTTTTCTTGCAGAAGATAGAGGTTCAATCAATGCAGAAAAAAATTAGGCATCATTAAGAGAAGAAAAAATTTATAACCTGAATATGAGTAGTACACTAAGATATACAATCCTCCCTGTGCTGGGCAGTTCTTAAATATTATAAATAATAAATAAACAAATAACCAAAGCCTAGCAAACATAATTGGATTCATTAGTTCAAGTATTTTAGGTAAAAAGCATGTGTGACTAGATTATATAGACCACAAATTCAGAAACAACTTTTGAAAGGGAAGTACATTTCTTCATATTAGGTAAACATTACGCTTTATCGCTTACGTATTGTCCATATAGTTCTGTACGTTTCACACACACACACACACACACACACACACACACATTTTTGACTCAGACTCAAATTATTACTCCATCAAAATGCATTATGCAACTTTTGAAAAGTTTTCCTCCTCTTCAAAATGTGGATTTGTTTTTCTACAATATATCACTCTTAGGATACCTTGGAACTTATTTTGCATTGGCTTTGATATAAAGCAAAGTGAAAAATAGAAAAAGTTGCTGGTTTTGTTTCATCCCTTTTCCATATTTCTCCACCACTCTGCAACCTTCACAATCTGAGAAAAATTACTGTCGCAGGAGCTCCCTCCAGATGTCTCCCTTTGGGATTTAACTGAAGTGTTGGAAGAGAGGGATGCCAAAGATTAGTGTGGATATGAATGGGTATACAGTGAAGGGCTGTGCAGCACTTTGGATTCAAAGTTCAACAGCTGCTCTGGAGCACATAGGGGCACGGACAGAGCACCTGTCCGCAAGACCTTCAAACAGCTGCACCAAAGGCAGAACAGGATGGACAGGTGCTACATTGATCCCCTGTGTATTTCAAAGACTTTTTTTTGTCTTCCAATCTGAAGTGTTGCATACGAGTCCAAGCACAGCAAAATATATTCTAGCCTTGCACCAGCTCATCACTAAATTAAGGGGAAGTATGTTATTTCAGTCATATGAATTTTGCTGCAATTTTCTCCCTTGGGGAAAAAAGAGCAGCTTCCCCAATAAATGTGATGACAAATCTGTCTGTCTGTCTGTCTGTCTGTCTGTCTGTCTGTCTATCTATCTATCTATCTATCTATCTATCTATCTATCTATCTATCTATCTATCTATCTATCTATCTATCTATCTATCTATCTATCCCAAAGTTGCCATCAAGAGGCAGACAGACTTTCTTGGGTTTTTTTGAAAATATCTTCAAAGAAAAAACAAGAAAGTCCAGTTGCATCTTGAAAAAAGCACCTTTGGAACAACCATGACCTGGATAACTGAGAATCTCCATAGATAAAATCATACATGTATTAATATATGCTACATTATTTGACTAAGAATCTCTGCAGCAGTATACTTATTTGAATGTATTGATATAAAAATAGTGCTTTCTATAGTCTGAATAATATTTCTTGTGACTTACCAGAAATTAATTCTGTATTTAAACTTTTTGAGTGAAAACAGCATAAACACAATTTTGATTATAAGGAGTATTGTGCCACAACTAAACTCTAGGTAGGACAGTGGGTTTGACATTTCTGTAGAAAAGAAATTGGCTGGTTGGATTATCCAGAAATAAGCACCAATAAAAACCCTTAATGTGGAGAATTCACTGTAGGCCTATAAATAATCACACAAAGATATGTGCAGTCTACCCAAGGCCTTCTGTTATTTACTTAGGGGGTCATCAAGCTGAAAAAAGGAAAGGGCCTTTGCTAAAAGATAAACAAGCAGACAAACAAATAGACTCAACAATTCATGGGGCTGTCAGATATAAAATGAAAAAAAAAAAAGTGAAAGCGCAGAACTTCCTGAGTATTAAACTATGGTGACTGGGTTCAAGATAATTTTGGTCTCACCAGGAAGGTTGATCTTTGTGTCAATGTTTTTACCATGCATGAATGTGATTCAGAAATGAAAGAGTATACTAAATGGTGAAAATCAGACACAGATTGTGGTATTATTTCAGTGCTGAAGTGATTTACTGTGTCACCCTCTGAAGCCCCTATGTAGTGGAGTTAATTTGAAATCACAGATAAGAATATATAAGAAACTGATAATTTGTTATTATCAATAACTCTAGGGCCTGTTTTCCAATGTTATAGTATTTGATGAAGTTTGCATTTACTAAGCTTTGAAAGATTGCAAAACATTGAAAACGTTTAAAAGTCCACCACACTCTTAGCATCACGAAGAGTTGTGAAGACTGAGAATTTCTTTCTTGGTACTTTCTGCAATAACCATATAGTGGCTTATTTTTATGCTGAATTTTGGAATAATGTAGCACACATAAGATTTCAAATTCCCTACATTACAGGGGCATTATAGCAACTTTGAAGTAATTTCCAGTGGTGCAGCAAGTTTTTAAATACCCATCCTCTATTAACTGAGTTGCAAATTACTTTATAACGATTTCTTGATATAGAACTGCTGTTTATTTCCTGGTTTAGTTAGTTAATTTGCTTGGTTATTTATCACAATTTTGAGGCAACACTGCTTCCAAAAAATGTCTCATATAAGTAATTACCTTACTTAGCAAGTACTTTGTGCCTTTATCAAGGGTGAGGGGAGAGAAAGCAAGGCTCACTGACTCAAATGAAGATATATCTACTGTATACCAACTCATATGACAATATGCAAAGAAAAGTGAGACAAAGGAAAGCAGCTCTTTTGGGTCAGAAAGAAATAGTGGATCATATGCAATATTTAAGATACATGAAACTGATTGTCTTTATTCACAATCAGTACTGTGACCTCCAAATGATCTGTGGTACCAGAATCTGTGGCAAGACTCCCTATTTATGGAAAAGTTTATTTATTAGGTTTAAGGCTAAGGAAGAAATAAAAATGCCTATTTTTCTGTATCTTCTCTTGGTATAAGATTAAACAATGATCAACCTCATGACTTCATAAAGTAATATATTTTCCATGGAAATTATAAAATAATTAAAAAGTCACTTTTTAAATGAAAAACAGAAGCTTGATTAATTTTATATAGTTTCTGAAATCTGAATTTTATTTTTGAGATAGCCACTCCCTCCTCATCTTATATTTATTTTGGATTGACATTTACTACATATAGGGATAGCTGTAAAAAAGTTTTATTTTATCTGCAGCTTCTATGTAAACCTGATAGTTTGTACTTGTAAAGCAGGATTGTTGTCACAACTTCTACCCACTCCATTGTCTGAGACCCAGAGCAAGTTCACCCAGGGACCAACAGCATCAGAGTAGAAGAAAATCTGAGCTTGCAGCTAGATGAAAGAGAAGTTGAGAGGGAAAAAGTCATGACAAACAAAAAGAGAAATCGGGATATTTTTCAATACCACATTTACCATTGTTTATCAAGTACATTGAGAACACATTTTCCTTGCTTTAACAGCTTCTTTTCATGATGTGATGCCTTTGCTGTATAATCAGTTGTAGTCTCACTGGAGCAACAAGTGAGATTGCAACTTGTAATGGAAGACACCAACCATTAATCAATGACCTAAAATTAATAACAGCCAGATTTGGCAAGTAGAAGTGAGATGGTTAGTAGAGTGAGATGTTATTTCCCAAGATAGGGTGCCTTTTTTCCTTCCTCCCCCCCCCCAGACTATCTTGTTGCACAAAACTCCTTGGATGCTATGCATCATGAGAATTGTTCTACCATCCATTCAACCTCAAGTCCTCACACTTGGTCCTTCTCTTACTGGATGGTGCCATGGATTAGATGAAAATACATGTCCAAGCAATAGTTGGGCAAATCATTTCATCCTCTTGATGCACATCATTATCTTGGCATAGCTATACCCAGAGCCTCTGCTCAACCTTTATACCAAGGTCATCCCAAACATCTCACTAGAAGGTGAACAAAGATGGGGAGATGCCTAATAGGACTGACCGTTCCTTCCACTCACTTGTCAAATGGCTTCAAAGCCATATAGCATCCTAATAAACCTATCAAACTTGTACTCTGGTTTTTCACTCCCCTCTGCTTGCAATGGCACTCAAATTAACTTACAGTCTAACAATGTGTTTTTAAAGTAAAAAACATAATGCAATTAATGATATGTATGGCCAACTGCTTACCTCAGGACATATACATACACACACACACACACAAACACACACACATATATACAGAGAAAGTGTATGTGTGTGTGTGTATATATATATATATATATATATATATATATATATATATATATATATATATATATACACACACACACGCACATACATACATACATGAAGAGGAAAAAGCAACTTTAAGCATATTTGATTTAAACTTTTAAAAAGCTGCTTTATTAAAACCACAGGAACTGGTGGAATTAGATTCGGAAGTTTCATTGCCGCAATTTTGAAAAATAAATCTCATTCCAGCTGTTTCTTACATTGGAAAGAAATCTTCAATTGGCAGGACTGAAATTTTCCAAACCTGCTCACAATAGTTCAGATACTACACTTTTTCCCTAGGGGGAAAAAGCATATTCTAATCATCATGTGAAGCATTCAAAACATCCCATAAAGCATCCTCAATGAAACTTATAACTAACATTTCTAATCAAAACAAGCCTTACTCAAGTTCTGCTTATATTATCTAACTGGCTTGTAGCTACAAATATTTTAGGACATTCTTGTTGATTGCCTACATTTAGGATTAACAACATGGAAGCTTCTTGATATTCTTGCACAGATATTTCCATCATTCCTCTTTGGAAGTTGGAGAACATCCTAAATATAATCACACACATATAATAAGAAACACAGACACAGCCTAAGTTATATATTGTTTGAATATAAAACTTAGAAAACAATATTTGTACTTAATGGAATGAATTATTTTTCATTTGTTATGTGTATCAGTTATGTGTTTGTTTGCTTTACTTAACCACACAGGTACATTTATATTAAAATTTGGACTTTATTTTCCTAGTTCTTTTATCTCACCAGAGGCCAAAACAAGTGCTTTGTTTCTGGAATAGATGTAAAGGGAACACTTCATATCAGAGTCAGGAAATTTATTATAGTTAATGACTATCCAGGAACATCTCAATGGCAAAAATCCAGAAGAATTAATTAGTTCCATCTTGTTGGAAGTCAAAGTCAAACAAGAATTTAGCCAGTAAATTATTCAATAACCTATGAATAAAAAGAAAATTTATGTAGCCAGCAATAATTAGCTAGTCAAACTAATTGCATTCTTGATTCAAAAATAAATCTATCACCTGAAAACATCATATTAAAAGATACAAATCTACACTTTCAAAGGACAAAAACAACAAAAGAATGCTAATAGTAACTAGTATAATGTATTACTATCTGAATTGGGCAAAAATCCCTTAGTCTCTTTCTCTAGCACAAACTTACACACACATCCTTACACAGAGAAATCTATAGCTTCTATTCCTCTAAACCATAGGTTTCAAACTTGCCATGTCATGTAATGTGTCACGACATATTGTGACTCCTTTTGCATTGCCAGCAATGGGGTGGGCACAGCTTCAGTATGATGAAACCGGCCTGTGGGCCAGAAGTTGACACCCCTGCTCTAAACTTAACTACAAATGACCAAGATATTGCAGTGAAGAACCAGCCCCATTCCAACCTGCTCGGGTGTGAATTCTTCCTAAGTGTAAGATGTATAAATATAGAACAAGTACATTTTGAAGCTATTGCCACAGCCTTCCTTCTTTGTGGGATGGCAAAGCTTTATGCATATGGTATGGTATTTGAAAGGATGCCCTCATGTGGCATTTTTTCCCTTTGATTTTAAATTTGAAAATTCACTCTAGAATATTAAGACATTACTGATCACAATTAAGATAGGGACAACCTTGAGTCAACTTGTAAATATAAAAATAAAATTATATGCTATGGAATTAACATTCTGTCTACAAAAAGTAAATAACATGGAACCATAGAAACTACAATTTCCACAAGCTAAACAAATAATCAGTGAGATTAGATCCAAAACAAAAATATGGAGAAAGATTGAGTCATATCCTGTGCACTAGGAAGTTATAAAATCTCCTTTATATTCAATGAAAGATACAATCTTGAATATTGTGCCCAGTTTGTGGCACCAGAACTAAGACTTTCAGGAAGAAAATTTCTCTTATTAGACTTCTCTTGACTGTTTCCAGAACTGGAAGTCATATGAGAAATAATTCAAGGACACTCTTTTCTGATCAGTTTATTGCAAGAAATAAGAATGACGTTAAAAAAGATTTCAGGTAATTGCCTATTGTTGTTGTTGTTGTTGGGCCTCTTTTTCCTTATTGTATAGTACAGTAAGCTTGACACCATGCTTCTATTCAGGGTGTGCAGGGAAAATATATATGTAATGTATCCTCATGATGCAAAACTATATGTTACCTACAGTTCTTGTGTTATGAATTGTGAAAAAAGTGCTAAATTGTGCTCTTTGTTCATCATTTTGACATTATGGCTTATCAAGAAATATGCTAGCTTGAGGTCTCCAATCTAGAATAAATGGAAGGGTTTCCACGTACCTTTTGTTAATTGGAATGGTCTATATTTATTTCAGAATGCCTGCTTCTGACTCTGAGGAACAGATTTCAGTCTAAAGAAGAGAAGGAAAGGAATGTGCCAGGGTTCTCCAGAAATCTGCAGGAATGTCCAGAATAAGAGTTTTGAGCAAGACAAAGAAGGACCATAGTCTAATTATATGTTGGCAGAAAAGTATGAACAGCAAAGGCATTTTGGAGAAGGAACCAATTATATGAAAGAAGGGGTCTTCTTGTTAATTCGCTTAAGCTGCACATTCATGTATTAAGTTTTTAATTTAGTTTTCTGCATTGGATCAAAGTCGTCAATCACACATCCCTTTTTTTAGCATAATGTATAAATGTTTAAATCCAGCCTGCACAACATGTTTTAAATTGATAATTTTTAATTTTTTTTTACTTAAGCTATTAATAAATTTTAAGAAAGTTACAGCAGAACAAAGACATGAAAAACACAGTAAAGGAAAAATACCTATTAAGAAAGCATAAGTAAAATATTATGGAAAAACTTTAGAGATCTATTCTCCCCTTCCGTTTGTTCCTCAGCTGCTTACCACAATCTAAATATTCATGTTGTACACCAAATGTTGAACATTGAAGTTTATTGCTAGTGTCTGTTGAAGTCATTTCATTTATTATTTTTGATTGACCTCATAACTCTTTTCCTAAAACATTGTCTTCCAAATGTCTAATTTGTCTTGTTGTATGATGTGTAGTATATAAAGAGCCAATCCTGTTTAAATTTGGTTAGACTCCTGTTGTGAATATACTCTATAATGTCAGTTTTACCATTGCTTCATACTCTCCAGTTTTGATCTCCCAATGTTGTATCATCAGCAAATTTCTTTATTCCAATCTTATGGCAAATTTGTTCTTACAGCTGTCAGCAGGTATATTAGTAAATTGCAATATTTTTCATTTGTTTATTCTGGAATTATACCTAAGATAAATATTTGTGGTTTCACTTCAAATTTTAGTTTTAAAATTTTATCAGTATTTTGATGTATTTCTTTTTACTATTTTTTGAGGGTTTTTTAACATGATTACCACATATGATAAAATGTCCTTCTTGGTTGTAGCATTTCCAACATTTATTTTATATGATTTGTTTAACATGGAAATTATTGAAAGAGTTATATACCATCTGTAAAACATTTTCTACCAATTTCCCCTTAAATTGTAGCTTGAAGTAACAATTGTAATAAATTATGGAAAGATATAAAGCAAGATCTTGAAAGATGGAAAAATTAAAACTTTCTTGGCTAGACTATATCACAACACTAAAACTGAACATACTACCAAAGATGAACTTTGCATTCCAAATGATATCAATTACGCTTTCACAAATCACCTTGTAGGATTAGCAAAGAATAATCAGTACAGGTAGTCCTTGACTTACAACCACAATTGAGCCAAATTTTCTGTTGCTAAGTGAGACATTTGTTAAGTAAGTTTTGCATTATTTTACAATCTTTCTTGCCACAGTTGTTAAGTGAATCACTTCAACCAGTGCAACCATCAGAAAAAGCGTCCATGGGGAGCTGCAATAGTCATAAGTATGAAAACTGGTCATATGTCACTTGTTTCAGTGCCGTTGTAACTTTGAACAGTCACTAAATTAACTGTTGTAAGTCAAGGACTAATTGTACATTTATATGGAGTGGGGAAAAAGTAATAATATTTTGCCATCTTCAAAAGAAAAGAGGTAAAGCAAGATATCAATATTTTTTTGGTATTATAATGTTTTTAGTTTTCAAAAAATCTCATAAAATCTCTACCATAGTAGTACATATTGCTTTCTTCTTTAATTAACAAATCAGTCACACATTTCCAAAAAAACCAATTCTTTAACATCTGGAATAATATCAATTTTCTTATTTCTCAATATAATACATTTAGCCACTCACCACATGCTTGATACAGCCACAATTCCTTGAACAACTTACATGCTGCGATGATACCTCTAATATCATGAAACAATAGTATCTGGCTATCCCAGGGTATTGGGAAGGACTCAATAGATAGATAAAGATGCCAAATCCAGCCTAAACCTCTATACAATCAACAATAATAATAATAACACCCACCCAGTATCACAATAACATTTACAGTATGTATTTATATATCAAACTTATTTAACATTTAAAGATTTTCCCATAAAGCTTCTTATATACCTTAAAAATACCATTCCCAAAAGATACGAGATTATCACATGACCTATCATATGGTCACCGAATCCTAAAATTTTCATATATCCAACAAAGGTAATCTGCTGCCCATACTTTCAAGTACATCTTTTGAGGACTCTAATGCAGCCTAAATACATTGTTAAAATGAACAACTTTAATGTCAAACGTCTTGATATAATTTTAACATTTTTAATACATGAAGTCATAGGTGGGGCATTATTAAAACTTTTAGTTTTTGCAATATTCTGGAAGTGTTCATTTTAACAATATTCTTGATACTTCAATAGAAATATTATGGGTTTTACTTCTGCTGTGGATTATTTATACATAAGAGCATCACAAGTGCCTTTGAGGTGGCAAAGTGCATGGCACATAATGATCTGTTAAATCATGCTTTAGTTGGAGATACTACCACTGTTGTCCCTGAGAAAACCAAATTTAATTTGAAGAAATCTTTAAAATATTAATTAATATCATTGATGTAAAGTCATGATACCAGCTTCCACCCAAACATTCCAATATGTTTTATCACCTATTTTCAAAGTGAAAATTTTCAGCATTAGTGTCATTGTTAACTATCTTTTATTCTACAACAGATAATAAGCACTGGAAAAATTTAATAATATATCCCACTGTGGTAAATCTGGACTCAAAAAGCAGACTAAAGAAACCACTAATAATAATAATAATAATAATAATAATAATAATAATAATAATAATAATAATAATAATAATACAATAAATATACTACAAGGAGGAGAAATTGAAAAGTGGCTAACAACTGGGAAAACCTACCTAATAATGAAAAATCCAGCAAAAGGGGCAACACCAGGTAACTACAGGCCAATTACCTGCTTACCAACGACTTTCAAATTACTAACTGGTGTAGTAGCTGATGCAGTGCAACAGCATCTAGTTGAAAACAATCTCTTTCCACCTGAGCAGAAAGGAAACCACCCCAACAGCAGAGGAACAAAAGATCAACTCCTAATAGACAAAATGATCTTGGAAAACTGCAAGAGAAGGAAGACCAACCTGAATGTGGCATGGATTGACTACAAAAAGGCATTTGACTCTCTGCCACATGATTGATAATAAAGTGCCTAGAAATAACAGGAGTCAGTAGAAACATCAGAAAATTTGTGCAAAGATCGATGGCACAATGGAAGACACAGTTGCAGATCAATGGTGAGAGGCTGGGAGAGGTTAATATCAAGAGAGGAATATTTCAAGGAGATTCATTATCACCATTACTATTTGTTATTGCACTGTTTCCTCTATCAACAATACTGAATAACTCAGGACATGGCTATCAACATCAAAAACATCTGCCAGACTATCCCACCTCCTTTACATGGATGATCTGAAGCTGTATGGAAAAACATCATCTGAAATAGAATCGCTGCTCAACACTGTCCGTATATATAGCCAAGATATTGTAATGGAGTTTGGCTTGGACAAATGTGCCACACTTACTATCAAACAAGGAAAAATAGTGAAAACTGAAGGAATCAAGATGCCCCACGAAAATAACATTAAGAGTCTGGATGAGGAAGAGTACTACAAATACTTGGGTATCCTTCAAGCTGACAACATCAAGCACACTGAAGTCAAGAAAAAGATTAGAGGTGAATACATCAAGAGAGTGAAGAAGATCTTAAAGTCCAAACTCAATGGAGGAAATACCATAAAGGCAATCAACACCTGGGCAATCCCAGTCATTAGGTACACAGCTGGAATAGTGGACTGGACTCAAGCAGAACTAAAAGCAATGGATAGGCAGACCAGAAAAATAATGACAATGAATCATGCCCTTCATCCACGCAGTGACATTGATAGACTTTATCTACCAAGGCAAATAGGTGGGCGTGGAATGCTACAAGTACATCAGATGGTTGAAGAAGAAAAAATGGCTTTGGAAGAATATCTGAAGAACAATGATGAAGATGCACTGAAATTAGTATATCAGGAAGGCTTACTAACTACTGGAGAGACCAAACTGGCCTACAAGAAAGACCAAATGAAGAACAGAATAGAGGCATGGGAAGACAAAGCACTACATGGCCAATACATGAAAAAAATAGCTGGGAAAGCAGATAATAATAAAACCTGTCAATGGCTAAGAGCAGGAAAATTGAAGAAAGAGACCGAGGGACTAATTCTGGCTGCACAAGACCAAGCCTTAAGGACAAATGCATACAAAGTCAAAATTGAGAAGACAGCAACAGACAGTAAGTGCCGCCTATGCAAAGAAGCTGAAGAAACAGTGGACCACTTGGTAAGCTGTTGCAAGAAGATTGCACAGACTGATTACAAGCAGCGGCATGACAAAGTAGCAACAATGGTGCATTGGAAGATCTGCAAAAAATATCATTTGCCTGTAAGCAAAAACTGGTGGGATCATAAAATAGAGAAAGTCATAGAAAATGATAAAATTAAACTGCTCTGGGACTTCAGAATTCAAACAGACAAGCACCTGCAACATAACACCCCAGACTTAACAATTGTCGATAAGAAAGACAAAAAAGTCTGGATAGTGGACGTGGCAGTGCCTGGAGTTAGCAGAATAGAAGAGAAAGAACTGAAGAAGATAACAAAATACAAAGACCTACAAATAGAAATAGAAAGACTGTGGCAAAAGCAAGCAAGGGTAGTACCAATAGTCATAGGCTCCTTGGGTGCAATCCTAAAACAACTGGAGCACCACTTGAACACCATTGGCATTGACAAATTCGCTATTAGTCAATTGCAAAAGGCAGCCTTATTAGGAACTGCTTCCATCCTGCGACGATATCTGTAATACCATCAAACATCCACATCTGCCTATCCCAGGTCCTGGGTAAGGACTCGATAGGAGACAAAATGCCAAATCCAGTCTGAACATCTGGCTGACTATGCAATGATCCATAATAATAATATAATAATAATAATAATAATAATGAGGCACTATCTTGACGTGGTTGTGGGGCTTGTGTACTCTGAGGAAGATGAGAGCTATGCCAGAGGTTCAACCATACTGGACAGGTCTCATCAGAGGAGTCAGACAAAGAGTGTCTCTCCCATAAAAAATATGGTGAGACGTAAATTTCAGAATGCCATACCGGCTCGGACGTCGCCCGGGTTAACAAGGTCCGCACTAGATATTGGAGTTCCTGGATATCTGGTGAAAAATGGGTTACAGGACTCAGGACTGTTGGCTGAGCAACCAGGGCCAGCAGCTGCAGAACTACTGGAAGAAAAGGTGTTTACCCGTCGCAGATACACAGTGATGGAAAACAAAGAAATAATGATCTGTTACTACAGATCAAGTCCAACAAGAAGAGGATATCTAAAACGAATGCACCAGTTCTGGAAAGAACAACATCCAGAATCAGAAATAACAGAACAGAGACTAGCAGATCAACGCCGATTTATAACACGAAATAAAGTATTCACAGAAACAGAATTGGACGAACTGCAAAGGTTTACCCAGGGCAAAGAAATCAAAGCCTTACCAGAAGTAATTCAGAATGTAGAGGCAAACCAGGGGGAGTTGGCAGTGAAGGAATCCAGCAGAGATATACAACTGTTCTCATTTGGAAACCAGGCACCTCTTCCTCAGGAAGAACAAAACCCTCTAACTAAAGAAATAAAAGAATTGAAACAAAGAATAACTGAGCATCTAGAACAGCACAAAAACAACAGAATAAGGCTGCCTGCATTGAAGCTTGTTCCAAAGAAACAGCTAGCACAAGCAGTGCCTGGAGATAGCAGAATAGAAGAGAAAGAACTGGAGAAGATAACAAATACAAAGACCTACAAATAGAAATAGAAAGACTGTGGCAAAAGCAAGCAAGGGTAGTACCAATAGTCATAGGCTCCTTGGGCGCAATCCCAAAACAACTGGAGCACCACTTGAACACCATTGGCATTGACAAATTTGCTATTAGTCAATTGCAAAAGGCGGCCTTATTAGGAACTGCTTCCATCCTGCGACGATACCTTTAATACCATCAAACATCCACATCTGCCTATCCCAGGTCCTGGGTAAGGACTCGATAGGTAGACAAAATGCCAAATCCAGTCTGAACATCTGGCTGACTGTGCGATGAATGATAATAATAATAATAATAGTCTTTGATTCTATGATCAGTTCTTCCTAAACACAAATAACAACTGACTGAATCTCTCTCTCTGTCCAATGCATAGATTATAGCAAAGGTGATCTGAATATAAGCTGTATATTTTCTAATAGTATGTAACATCTGTATGAGAGAGAGAGCTGACAATACACTTTAAAAGTTGCTTTTAGCAATAACTTGAATAGATCCCTAAAGACATATTTTACACATCATGTGATTTTCTGGTTTATAATTCAGCTGAATGAAAATAAATTAGAACTTTATTCTTGCATTAAAGCTGTTAACTTATTTGTGTCTTAACCCTTTCTGAAATCACTTGCCATGAAATTACAATCTTCCTATTCACTTGTGCAAAGCATTTGTCTCTCTATTATTCATAATTATTCCAGAGTACCCCTCTCATGCCCTTTATTTCCACTAAGTCAGCTATAATTACTAAATGGTACATGTGTTAGACATTGCCATAGCATTAAGAGCAATAGATGATCATCAGGCTGTGTTGTTAATCTTATCCATTAGGACAGAACTTATAATATTCTAACATCAAATCCATTTTACAGCTCATTTTACAGCTCTGGGATTAGTTGTAACATTGATAGCTCCTTTGAGATGAGATTAATATATCTTTAACAAAAAAATGTAAGACACTTGTTTCACTAATTTTTACAAGCAATTTTAATATTAGATTAAAGTTCAGGTACTGATTTGCCTATACAGAAATATATGGCATCAATAAAAAATAAATAAATAAAAAATCTCCCATTAATATAATTTAACTTACACTATTATACAGATAGCTAGCTAGCTAGATATTAGAAGAAAAAAAAATATTGACTGTTAGAAGTTTTAAAAAGTAATTATGCCAGTTTAAGTTTAATTAAATTAATTAAGTTTAAGTTTAATTCTTCCTAATTCTGATCTATTAAAGACAAAATCCTTACTGATTTTCCATTTTTCAGTTCTATTTAAAATGATTTTTTATTAGCTAACCAAAAATGGCAACAAATTCCAATTCTATTTTCACATTCATGTTTAATAATCTCTGATTTCATCTGTAGACTCAGAAATATTTCACGTATTTATATCCTGTTATCAATACTTGAAATTTGACAAAATTTAGAACTCTATAATTAAGAAATGATGCTTTTTATACTAGTATCATCAATGCGTGTTGGAAAACATGTGTCTATGACATTATCTCCTAGCAGTTATCCTTCTTTCTCTAGTGTTACATTAACTATTAACATTCCAAAACATAGCCACCAATGTATAATTCATTCATGGGCAAAAGCCATCCAAACGTATTTATCTGTCATGGCAAATTTGATACAAAATCATAAATTGCTCAAGCCATTGAAAAACCATAAACTGAACATGTTACAAGAGTAGGCAGTTCCTTTCATTGGTATTGCATCTTTCAAGATGACAGGAGATCTCAAGAGACCAGGACATTCTTAGTTGTATGAGTTTGTGACTAATAGGTAGTTTGATGTGACAAGAGCTAAGTGTCTAGGGAAATAGAAACATCTTTAAACTCAAAAACCTCTGTCTCTCATTCTTCTTTAGGGTTATTGTTTCAAAATCTGTAGGGCCTCTTTTACAGTTTGCATTTACAGACAATATGCAATCAGTAAGAACTCTGCCGTTTTTCTGTCAGTATTGATTTGCTGTCATTCAATTCTGTAGCTAATTTGCTCATTAGCAGTATTTTCAAAGGGGTATTATAATTTGGTTGTATTAAATTTTGTTTCATTATTTTAATAAAGTTACATCTGTATTAAATTTTGCATGAATTAAATAATGCAGTGTGTCACAAAATATTATTGAACTTCTACATTGTGTAAAAATATATTACAAAATTAAGTTTTATTTATAAGGGATTCTCATGCAAACTCCAAATCAACCTTTGAAATTCTGAAAATTCTCTCATTTTGTATCTGCATGTTTCTATAAGAAACTACAGGCATCTGAAAATAATAATAATAATAATAATAATAATAATAATAATAATAATAATAATAATAATAATAATAATAATAGTAAAGTTGGAAGGGACCTTGGAGGTCATCTAGTCCAACCCCCTGCTTGGGCAGGAAACCCTACACCATTTCGGACAAATGGCTGTCCAGTCTCTTCTTAAAAACTTCCAGTGTTGGAGCATTTACTGCTTCTGGAGGCAATCTGTTCCACTGATTAATTGTTCTCACTGTCAGGAAGTTTCTCCTTAGTTCTAGGTTGCTTCTCTCCTTGATTAGTTTCCACCCGTTGCTTCTTGTCCTGCCTTCAGGTGCTTTGGAAAATAGCTTAATTCCCTCTTCTTTATGGCAGCCCCTGAGATATTGGAATACTGCTATCATGTCCCCCCTTGTCCTTCTCTTCGTTAAACTAGACATACCCAATTCTCGCAACCGTTCCTTATCTGTTTTAGCCTCCAGTCCCCTACTCATCTTTGTTGCTCTTCTCTGTACTCTTTCTAGAGTCTCAACATCTTTTTTACATCGTGGTGACCAAAACTGGATGCAGTATTCCAAGTGTGGCCTTACCAAGGCATTGAAGAGTGGTATTACTACTTCACGTGATCTTGATTCTATCCCTCTGTTAATGCAGCCTAGCACTGTGTTGGCCTTTTGGCAGCTGCAGCACACTGCTGGCTCATATTTAGGTGATTGTCTACTAGGACTCCGAGGTCCCTCTCACAGTTACTACTATTGAGCATGGTGCCACCTATGCTGTACTTGTGCATTTGGTTTTTCTTGCCTAGATGTAGAACCTTGCTTTTTTCACCATTGAATTTCATTTTGTTAGTTAGTGCCCAGTGTTCAAGTCTGTCCAGATCCTTCTGTATCTGAAGCCTGTCTTCTGGAGTGTTGGCTATTCCTGCCAGCTTGGTGTCGTCTGCAAATTTGATGAGTTCCCCATCTATCCCTTCATCCATAATTTCTGACTGCAGTTAAACCATGATTCTACAAAATGTACCCAAAGAAAAATGGTCTAATACAGAATATTTGGCATATATATATTGTGCAAACTTTTTCATGATTCATGAGCCAATACCAGCAGTAATATACGGTAAATGATGCCACACATGAAAGAAAAGGGAAAAAGAAAGATTTTTCCTGGAACATTTATGCAACATTTCTGATTTTCTTATTCTCAAGAGATTATTGGAAATGCAGATGGAGTTCTCTTTTTAGATGATAAAGTCATTTTTTCCTTATCTATAGTATATAAGTTAATAGTAAAGTATTAAGTTATCCTTGCTATGTAATTAACCAGCAATATGGTACATGGTGCTGCAATAGCTTAATGCTGATTGATGTTGATCTATTCCAGACCTAGAAACTGAGGACTATATGTTGGAAGCACTTCCTATTCTGTCATTTAATATTCAACTCTGCAGTAAGAGGTGATGCAAGCTTTGGCAATTCTCTTTTTAGATGATAAGGTCACTTTCCCCCTTATCTACAGTATATAAGTTATTAATACAGTATTGAATTAAGTTATCCTTGCTATGTAATCAACCAACCATGAAGTTTCTGAATTGCCCCCATTCCTATTGTTCGGCACTAAGCTGGCTACTGCTTCTCTGAGACAAAGGGATCATTCTGATTTTCAACAGGCAAGGAGTCACCTATTAATGTAGATCCTTGTATAATTCAAGAATTGTTGAGAATATGGATAAAGGGAAAATGCTGTTTTAATGTGTAGAATGGGATCTAAAAGTTAATTTAACAGACTTAGAATTGATACTTTAGTCACCATATTGTAACTTGTTCTTATATACATTTCCCAAAAAGTAACCGGATAATTACTATTGTGGGAAGAAGGTGCTGACTTTTAAGAGATGGTGCCTGAAAGCTAATGAATCCAGTCCACTCTTCTATAAAATAATAATAATTGCACAGCTTTCCCACTGGATGTTCATCTATTTACTGAAGATGGAAAGCAAATCTACCCAATGAAATTTAAATTTTATGTCACACAAAAGGATTTTATAAACTAAATAAAATATTTGTGATAGAGCTGGTGCTTACCCAACTTTTATCCAATGCTTCACTTACGTTTCCTAAAAAATAAATTTGTCAACTATGTAGTTCTTCATATGCGAAATGTAGAAGAAGAAATGTTTTTTTTTCTTTTCTTTTTTGTCTCTCCACACACATACACCCTCCCATGATTAATCATATCACTACAGGCAGTCCTCGGCTTATGACCACAATAGAACAAAAAAAATTTTTTGCCACAGTTTTTAAGGGAATCAAGGAGGAGGAGGAGGAGGAGAAGTTGGAAGGGACCTTGGAGGTCATCTAGTCCAACCCCCTGCTCAGGCTACAAACCCTATACCATTTCAGACAAATGGCTGTCCAGTCTCTTCTTAAAAACTTTCAGTGTTGGAGCATTCACCACATCTGGAGGCAGGGTGTTCCACTGGTTAATTGTTCTGTCAGGAAAATTGAACAATTGAACCCAAAATTCCCATTGCTAAGCAAGACAGTTATTAAGTGGGTTTTGGTTCATTTTACAACCTTTCTTGCCACCGTTGTTAAGGGACTCACTGCATTTGTTAAGTTAGTAACATGTTTGCTAAGTGAATCTGGCTTCCCCATTGACTTTGCTTTTCAGAAGGTTGCAAAAGGAGATCACATGATCCAGAGACCCTGCAACCATCGTAAATATGAGCCAGTTGCCAAGCATCTGAATTTTGATCAAGTAACCATGTGCATGCTGCTCATAAGTGTGAAAAAAAGACCACAAGTCACTTTTTCCAGTGCTATTGAAACTTCAAACTGTCACTAAATGAACTATTGTAAGTCGAGGACTACCTTATCTGAAATATTTTGCAGTGAATAATTTCAATGAATACTTTCAGATCTCTTCTCTATTAAAATGAGAAGCGCTTTAAAGTGGCAATTCTATGTACACTTACCTAGAAGTGAAAGTAAATTCCAGTGGACACAATAAAGCTTACTTTTGAGTAAATATTTCATAAAATAGCAGAGGAAAAGTGGAAAAAAAACCTGGTGCATTACTGCTTTCTGATATTAAGTATAATAAATATGCCAAGGGATTACATGAAAAATGAAACTCTAACCCCATGACTTAAGATAACTCTAGGACTTATTTGTTTATGGGGTTTCTATTTGGAAAAGTTCGTACTACTCTCTGTAATTCTGCCTTGCTGAGATATTCAATACAGTAATGAGTAAGCTTATTTTTAAATACTTAATGAAATGAATCATTCAAGTTTATTGATGAGTTTGGAGCTTGTTGGCAGTGATGAGTGCAGAAGAAATTAAACAAGCAATTCTTCGTTAAATACATAAACACACTTTCAACATCAATCATTTTTCTTGATCAAGTTGAAGTGCACTTGTTCTTCTTTAGATGTTTTTATCATAGTTATACACTGAAAGTTTCAAGGTAAAAATTATATAATAAATCTTCAGCTGTTCCCACTACTCATTTCATTTAGTTTACAGTGGCCTGTTGGGTTTTGAATTGTGGCAAATCATATGGTTTATACAAAGAACTACCTATACATTCTTTGCTTTGTCTTTTTCCAAGTAATAAGAAAATTTTTATTTCTTTTTAGAGTGTAAGATCTATTCGATAGGAATGGCCAACCTCTTAGAAGGGACACAGGTACAGTGGGTGGGTAACAGGATTTTGGAGAAAGGATTCCTGGGTTTTTGTAGAAGTTAGTTTTTTTTTCTTTTAAGAAATTATTTCCAGCATTAAGGAGGCAAAAAATAAATAAATAACTAATGACACCACTTATCAGCTCAAAAGCACTCTGTGGTCAGGCCTGCTTGCGGTTCTCAGGTTGCTGATGTCAAAAACTAACCCCATGACTTTACACATACAACTACACAGTGACTTGCTTAGAAATCTAGGGCTATTTCAAACCAAATATAGATAAATTAGACAGTTTGCTTCATTTACAATTAGAATCTCACCTCAACCCTCAGGCCATGGCAGGTACTGATCCGCGGTCCACTGGGAACAGGGCTGCACAAGCAGCAGGACAGAATGCAAAGTTTTATTTGCACATGCCAGAATTAGGTTGCATCTACAATACCATTCTCTCCCTCCCCTGCAGCTGCCACCAGTGATCTGCGGAGCCATAAAGGTTGGGGACTGCTAATTTAGAAGACAAAATCTAGACTGTCAGTGAAAGGAACAGTTTGGCAGCATAATAATTGTATCTTCATTTATGAATGAACCAATGCAACATGATCATTCCCCATATCACATTGTTGTATAAGAGCTATGGAAACAGCCTGGAATTATTCCAATGTTACTCTTGTTAGCTTCTTTAGTGTGCTAGATCTTCTCTTGCAGTGTTTTTTTTTTTGTTTTGTTTTAAGTAATAAATTCTACATTTTTAAGAAGGTTTCCTAATATGCCCTCTTTATTCCTCTCAAAATAAAATCTGAAAAGTTTATTGGCTACTTCATTATAGTTGATTTTATTGCTTGGGCTGGTCTACTAACAGTGGCTCATTTATTCAAAATATTAGGAGCAAAAGGTGAAGCTTAACTGGTAAAAACATAAACTGAGATTAATTTTATGGTGGAATGTCACCACAATAAATGATTAGCAAATTCTCATGGTTAAATCAAATTATGCTAGGGCTGCCTTTAAATGGCATTTTAATCAAGTAGGGGAAACAGGAGGAGGGATAAAAGAGGGAAAATAAAGAAATTATTACCGATAAAGCCTTTTTAATAAGGAAAATCTTCATTAAATCTCAGTATATGCATATTTTCAGCATTTTATTTTTAGTATTTATAATCTCATAGTTCACACTTATAAAATATGGGCAGCAATATTCTGAATCACAGTTACCAAAATGGATAAAAATACTTTTTTTCCCCAATTTGGGAATGGAAAATGGCTGTCTAAAACACCTAGAGGCAAACAAAGTCATTACTAAAAGCCAACATGGGTTTGTCAAAAACAGATCATGCCAGACAAACCTTATTGCATTCTTTGACCAAGTGACAAAATTAGTGGACCAGAGGAATGCTGTGGATATAATTTACTTGGATTCAGTAAGGCATTTGATAAAGTAGATCAAGATAGAAAAATGTGGGTTAGACAATATAACTACCAGATGGATTCATAGGTGGCTGACCGGCCGTACTCAGCATGTGGTCCTCAATGGAACTGCATCTACATGGAGGGAAGTGTGTAGTGGGGTGCCCCAGGGCTCTGTTCTAGGCCCAGTGCTCTTCAACATCTTCATCAATGATTTGGATGAGGTGATAGATAGGGAACTCATCAAATTTGCAGATGACACCAAGCTGGCAGGAATAGCCAACACTCCAGAAGACTGGCTTAAGATACAGGAGGACTGGACAGACTTGAACACTGGGCGCTATCTAACAAAATGAAAGTCAATGGTGAAAAAAGTAAGGTTCTACATTTAGGCAAGAAAAACCAAATGCACAGGTATAGTATAGGGGGTACCTTGCTCAATAGTAGTAACTGTGAGAGGGATCTCAGAGTTCTAGTAGACAATCACTTAAATATGAGCCAGCAGTGTGCTGCAGCTGCCAAAAAAGGCAACACAGTGCTGGTCTGCATTAACAGAGGGATAGAATCAAGATCACGTGAAGTATTAATACCACATTACAATGCCTTGATAAGGCCACATTTGGAATACTGCATTCAGTTTTGATCACCACGATGTAAAAAAGATGCTGAGACTCTAGAAAGAGTACAGAGAAGAGTAACAAAGGTGATTAGGGGACTGGAGGCTAAAACATATAAGGAACGGTTGCTGGAATTGGGTATGTCTAGTTTAATGAAAAGAGGGACGAGGGGGGATATGATAGCAGTGTTCCAATGTCTCAGGGGCTGCCACAAAAAAGAGGGCGTCAAGCTATTTTCCAAGGCGCCTGAAAGCAGGACAAGAAGCAATGGGTGGAAACTAAGCAAGGAGAGAAGCAACTTAGAACTAAGGAGAAACTTCCTGACAGTTAGAACAATTAACCAATGGAACAACCTGCCTCCAGAAGCGGTGAATGCTCCAACACTGGAAGTTTTTAAGAAGAGACTGGACAGCCATGTGTCCAAAATGGTGTAGGGTTCCTGCCTGAGCAGGGGGTTGGACTCAATGACCTCCAAGGTCCCTTCCAACTTTATTATTATTATTATTATTATTATTATTGTTGTTGTTTTTATTATTATTATTATTATTATTTTATTATTATTATTATGGATCATCGCACAGTCAGCCAGATGTTCAGACTGGATTTGGCATTTTGTCTACCTATCGAGTCCTTACCCAGGACCTGGGATAGGCAGATGTGGATGTTTGATGGTATTACAGATATCGTCGCAGGATGGAAGCAGTTCCTAGTAAGGCCGCCTTTTGCAATTGACTAATAGCGAATTTGTCAATGCCAATGGTGTTCAAGTGGTGCTCCAGTTGTTTTAGGATTGCACCCAAGGAGCCTATGACTATTGGTACTACCCTTGCTTGCTTTTGCCACAGTCTTTCTATTTCTATTTGTAGGTCTTTGTATTTTGTTATCTTCTCCAGTTCTTTCTCGTCTATTCTGCTGTCTCCAGGCACTGCCACGTCCACTATCCAGACTTTTTTGTCTTTCTTATCGACAATTGTTAAGTCTGGGGTGTTATGTTGCAGGTGCTTGTCTGTTTGAATTCTGAAGTCCCAGAGCAGTTTAATTTTATCATTTTCTATGACTTTCTCTATTTTATGATCCCACCAGTTTTTGCTTACAGGCAAATGATATTTTTTGCAGATCTTCCAATGCACCATTGTTGCTACTTTGTCATGCCGCTGCTTGTAATCAGTCTGTGCAATCTTCTTGCAACAGCTTACCAAGTGGTCCACTGTTTCTTCAGCTTCTTTGCATAGGCGGCACTTACTGTCTGTTGCTGTCTTCTCAATTTTGACTTTATATGCATTTGTCCTTAAGGCTTGGTCTTGTGCAGCCAGAATTAGTCCCTCGGTCTCTTTCTTCAATTTTCCTGCTCTTAGCCATTGCCAGGTTTTATTATTATCTGCTTTCCCAGCTATTTTTTTATGTATTGGCCATGTAGTGCTTTGTCTTCCCATGCCTCTATTCTGTTCTTCATTTGGTCTTTGTTTGTAGGCCAGTTTGGTCTCTCCAGTAGTCAGTAAGCCTTCCTGATATACTAATTTCAGTGCATCTTCATCATTGTTCTTCAGATATTCTTCCAAAGCCATTTTTTCTTCTTCAACCATCTGATGTACTTGTAGCATTCCACGCCCACCTATTTGCCTTGGTAGATAAAGTCTATCAATGTCACTGCGTGGATGAAGGGCATGATTCATTGTCATTATTTTTCTGGTCTGCCTATCCATTGCTTTTAGTTCTGCTTGAGTCCAGTCCACTATTCCAGCTGTGTACCTAATGACTGGGATTGCCCAGGTGTTGATTGCCTTTATGGTATTTCCTCCATTGAGTTTGGATTTTAAGATCTTCTTCACTCTCTTGATGTATTCACCTCTAATCTTTTTCTTGACTTCAGTGTGCTTGATGTTGTCAGCTTGAAGGATACCCAAGTATTTGTAGTAATCTTCCTCATCCAGACTCTTAATGTTATTTTCGTGGGGCATCTTGATTCCTTCAGTTTTCACTATTTTTCCTTGTTTGATAGTAAGTGTGGCACATTTGTCCAAGCCAAACTCCATTACAATATCTTGGCTATATATACGGACAGTGTTGAGCAGCGATTCTATTTCAGATGATGTTTTTCCATACAGCTTCAGATCATCCATGTAAAGGAGATGGGATAGTCTGGCAGATGTTTTTGATGTTTGATAGCCATGTCCTGAGTTATTATTATTATTAGTTGTGATGAACCTCCAAAGGAAATTATCTCAATCATCAATGAGTTATGGAAATGATTATTATACTTTTGCACAGGGGACTTTATTACACTTGTAAAGTTCTCAGGAGGAAAAATAATGTCCTACCATTAATAAACCAATAATTTACTTTCTATGCAAAAGATATCTAAAACATCTTATTCTCTTCAGAGCGAGGCCAACAAGAATGAAGTATTTATTGAATCTACTGCCAAGCAAACAAGAACAAGAACAAATCAGTTGAAAAAAGATTATGTTCAACAATTAATCAATTTATAGTACTGAATGTTAAAGAGAGTATTACTCCCATGTACTGCAAAAAGTGGACCATTGTCCAAGGTATATATTACCCACAGAGAAACATACACACTTACAGATGGATGTTTTTACAATCCTAATTTTTATTGCACAAAGTGGTAGTAATTTTTTTTCCTTTTAAAAGATTCTCCAGGATTATATTTGTGAGTATATATGGGAGTAAAACTTTTTAAGTTTATTAAGCTATAGCTATAGTATTAGTTTAAGGTAAAGGTTTTTAAAATGCACAATTAACCAACATAAATAGAACTGCAGAATATATATATATATATATATATATATATATATATATATATATATATATATATATATATATATATATATATATATGGTTTAATCTCTCTTAGGGAGCTAACTAAATATATGCTAGAGAAGGAGAGAAGTCAGCTATTTGCCTTTTTGGCTGTTTATTTCTAAATCACAGGCATTTGCTTTCCACTAAGTGAGGTGACCACCAATTTGGCACCCACCTGACCACTAAATGACAACTGGCTGCAGATGCTCTGTAAGAGAAGGAAAACTATTTTAAATTTATTTTCATAGTGGAAACTAGGTTTGCCAAAACAGCTTCAGTTTATGGAAAAGGAAGAACAGCTGTATTTGGTTTATAATAAATCTTTGACAAATCAGTAAAAGCAAATAGACAGCACAACTGTAACCCATAAAAGTGGAAAATATTAAACAACAGCAGTGAAGTTGTTAAACTTTCCCACAGATGCTGCTGGTAAAAGCCTTCACAAAACATCTTCTTGAAATGTTCAGAAGGAGATGAATCTGGGAGCAAAGGGGCATTGGAAAAAGATGGAATTACTTCTTATTAGAGAAATATTCCATTAATGTAACAGATCCAGGTATGCGGACAAAGCTATCTCAAGCTGTTTCTTCCTCCTATTACTGAATGTTGGTGTGGAATAATTACTTGCTTGCCCCCCCCCCCCAAAAAAAAATACAGGGCATTGACACTGCAGACTTATTGAATTTGTATTGCGTGCCTCCAGGCCATATCGGGGGTTATTCAATTTTGCCTGAGGAGGACAACCTATTATGAGAGATGAGTCAAGAAGGCTTCTTGTCTGATTGCCCACCAAAACCATTATCGCAGCACTGAGAGGGCATCAACAGCGAGTGGACAGACAAGACAACGCTGATCTCGATTACCTAGGGACAAGATACAATTTACATTACTCGAAGCAATGGGACAGAGGGAAATCAGTCCAGGGAATTGAGCTACAGATCTGAAGTGCAAGTATTAGGAATACCAGAGAAACTCAGCTAATTGCTTATACTGGACTGGTGACCTCTAGCCTTACAAGATATCAAGTGATTGGCTTGATCTGTAATTAGATGAATTTGTTTTACATTGCCAAGGCTTGGAGTTTTTGCTGAAATGGAAGAAAGGGTTCATTTTGCAAAAAAAAAAAAAAAAAAGCTCCCTCCCAACAACTCATTATATATATTATATACTGAGAGCCAGGCAATAAGTCAGGTTTAACTGAATTTTCAATTTTGGGGAGTTAATCTATAATTCCATCATTGAAACTATCACTGAACAAAAAATTATTGAACTGCTTTTAAAATCATGTCTATAGATTTAGTTATAGATCACTAACTTATTTGATCAAACTAAATGTTACCAATAGCAGTAATGGTTCCTAGCTGATAGGTTTTGTATTGGTAATTTTTTCAAAATCATCTTCAGAATAATGTTAAGAGAAAAGCAGTTTAAAAATAATTGGTTTAATAACTAATTTCTACTTAGTTAATATGTCCTACTTAGGTTAATATGTTTTGGTACTTTTTTACATTTATGTAATATCTCCCTATAGCCTCTTATAAATGGAAAAGATTAATGCAAATTCTTGTTTCTCGTGGCATTTGGCTTGTGACATATAAATAGAATTATAACTTTGCTGCCTTAGGATCTTCCAAATGATTTTCAGGTCTGATTGTCTTTCTTCCAAATGTTAAATGCTAGTCTTGGAACATCCTGCTGATGATTTTATCCAGCAATTTCTAGCATTCCCCAAAGAATCTGCCTAAAGTGTTTCTAATTCTTACTATCGTTTCAATCCATAATGTTGAACAGCTTTTATAGTTCTTGGCTCCACAGTCCTTTGGTTTTTACTGATGGAAGTGCTACCATCATTCATGATACTATACAGATAGAAGAAAGTAGCCAGAAGACCAGGTTTGCTGATGCAAAATTCCCAGCAGAGAATTCTATGTGCCAGAATGTTTTGCCTGTATCAACTCTAAAACTGATAGCTGCTACCTCTTTTTCACATGTAGATGAAGTAGAAAGAGGAAAAAAAATGAAATCTTCAAAAAGGACAAAATTGGCCTTTATATTTCAGAGTTCACTTCTCAAATACCACAAAAGGTAAACAATGAACATTTTTAAAATTGTTATTCATTATTCACTACAATAATGATGAAGAAAAAAATGTAAAATCTTCTTTGAGTCAAACACAAATCTCATCCCAAGGTACCCCAAAATTCTGTCTTAGGTCCAGTACTCTTCAATATCTTCATAAATAATTTAGATGATGGAATAGAAGGGGAACTCATCAAATTTGCAGACAACACCAGGCTGGCAGGAAGAGTCAAACCCCCAGAAGATAGGCTCAAGATCTAGATGGATCCTGACAGACTTGAACACTGGACCCTATCTGACAAAATTAATTTCAGTAGGGGAAAAGTAAGATTTTACACTAGGGCAAGAAAAATCAGATATACAGCTACAGATTATATGAAACTTGGATCAATAACAGTAACCATGAGAGGGATCTTAGAGTCTTATTGGACAATCGCTTAAATATGACCCAGCAGTGTGCTGCAGCTACCAAAAAAACCCATTGCAATCCTAGGCAGCATCAACAGATGGACAGAATCAAGATCACATGAAGTGTTACTGTGTTTCTCCAAAAATAAGACCTACCCCCAAAACAAGTCCTAGTTTGGGGGCAAGGCGCACACCTAAAAATCAAGCTAGGGCAGGGGTGGGGGGAATAATACCATTGCAACCAGGCCTCCCATGCCCCGGCACCTGCCTCGCCATTCCACTTCTGCAGCTGCTTGCCACCACTCATGCATGCATGTCACCTCCAACCTCCATTTCTCCATCAGGGGCCTTCAGAAAAGGTTTCTGCAGCTGAGAACCGAGCTCTGGATTCATGTGAGTGGCGCCCCCTGGCCTCCAGGAGGTGCTGTATGTATCAATCCAGAGCTCAGTTCTCAGCTGCAGAGGCCTTTCCAGAAGGCCTCTTATGGCAAAATGGAAGCCAGAAGGCACTGTGCACATCAATCTGGCACTCCATTCTCAGCACAGAGGCATTTCCTGAAGACCCCTTGTTAGAGAATTTTAATTTCTCTGTTGGTGAAAAATAAATCAGAAGCTCTCACAGTTGACTGCATTTAGCTGATTCAAAATAACTTCTTTATATTTATATCAAAATATTTACAATACCATACATTCTTCTTTACAGCAACATAGCTCAATTGAAGACTTCTTACAGAAAGATACAGAGACAAGCCTGAGACTGGAAATCCAGCTCCTAACTCAATACTCTTTTTGCACAGACTCAGTAGCACTTTCTTCACATTGGCTGACTGAGTTACCACATGACTCTTCCTGCTCATCAATATTCCAACATTCCTTCCTTCATGACAAGAAGAGACATCAGACCTATTAACTTAATACATTTTCCATAGTGAACACCATCCAATGGTTTAGTCATCATGTCTGCCAAATTATCCTCAGAAGAACAATGATGTAAACTAATCAATTTTCCTTTTACAGCTTCCCTGACATTACAATACTTAATGTCTACATGTTTACTTCTGTTCTTCACCCTGTCACCAGTTGCCATTTTTATACAGGCAGCATTGTCTTCAAATACCTTTACAGATTCTGTTACATTTATATTTAAATCTTGCAAGAACTGTACATCATTATTTGGCAATACCTTTTTCTTATATACCCACTTACAACCCACAGCTTTGGTTCCCTGTGGCAAAGTCACTGATTTAAATGCTTCATGGTCTCCCATGGATTTCATCTCTTTATCCATGGCCTCCTTCCATCTTTCTTGTTCAGCTTTTGGTAATGCCAACACTTCTTTATAACTTCTTGGCTCATACCACACATTGCAAACCTTTACCTTGCTGGCAGAATACCTGTCAGGCGGAATTCCTTTGTTACATCGGTCTGACCTATGCGGTATTAACTGCTCCTGTGTCTCAATTCTTTCTGGTTTCATGTCTTGTTCAGCCTCTCCTCCCTGAACATTGACATCTTCAATAATCATTTTTATAATTAGATGAGTTATTGTCATTAAATAGATCACTGTTATTAAGTGAGACATACCCAGAATTTGCATTAATTCTATCCCAATTTTGTTATGCAAAATTAGCAGACCTTGAAATTATAATTCTTTTACTTCCATCGCTAAAGCAATATCCTTTTGACCCTGGCTCATAGCTGACAAACCTGAGCTTTCTTGCCTTTTGCTGTCCCTTTCTTCTGATTGCTTTTGGAATATGTACCCATGCAGTACTTCCAAAAATTCTCAAATGTGCCAGTGATGGCTTTCTCCCATATAGAATGGCATATGGAGTATTATTAATGGAGGAACTCCACAGCCTGTTAACTATGTAATTTGCAGTCAATATGGCTTCTCCCCAATATGACCTGCTCATACCAGAATCCTCTAATAATGAATCTTTCATTGTTTGCAAAACACCATTCCTTCTTTCAGCTACACCGTTCTCTGCTGCTGTGTAAGGATTTGTATGTCTGTGTCTTATCCCCAACTGCCCCAACCATTGTTGGAATTTAGTTGACATAAATTCAGTACCTCTGTCAGTTTGCAACTGACACATTTGTTGTCTGTACCGTCTCTCTACAAAACTTATCCACTGTTTGAATTGTTGTAGCACCTCTGTCTTCGCTCTAAGCAAGTAGCAAAAACTATACCTGCTATAATCATCAACAATTACCAGTGCATATTTTGCTCCTCCCAAACTGGCTTGCATAGGTCTCACCAGATCTGCATTGACCAGCTCTAGAACTCTTTTTGTTTGTCTTGTGCTATATTTACTAACTGGGAATGCCTTTGACTTCGATGCTTTGCATACTGCACAATCCAAATATGTTTTGCATCCCTTCAAATTTAGCCCTTCTGCAAAATCTTGCATTTGCTGCAAAACTTTAAAGCTTGCATGGCCAAGTCTTCTATGTAGAAGATGAACACATGAATCATGGTCTGCAACATTCTTAAATATATGGGAACATTGAACCTTTTGTCCCTGCAATACATATAGATTATTTTCCTTTATGCCTTCTGCACAAATATTCCCATTCCTTTTGATGAGACACTTCCCATTTATAAAAATGATCTCAAAACCTTGTTTGTCTAAATTAGACACACTTAACAAATTATGTTCCATTTCAGGTACACAAAGCACATTGGAATGTTTACATAGCCTCTTCCAATGACTTTTGCTTTCTGGCCATTTGCCAAAGCCACAGTTTCTTGTGCTACTGGAACAAACCTGCAAAATAATTCAGAGTCATTAACAATTGTTTGACTTGCCCCACTATCTATTAGCCATTTGTCTCTGTTGTTGCTATAGCAAACTTTTGCAACACCAAAATGTTCCTTTTGCAAATCAGTCCTTTTTGGTTGCACAAATGTCATTTGCTGCAAATTGTTCCTTTGCAAACAGTTCCTTTTCAGATGGTTGTTTGCTCCACAAATGTAACAATTCTTTTCTTGCTTAGCTCTCTGACTGCAAAATGTTTCTTCTTCGGAGACTTGCAGTCTGGACCCTCTCCTCAGGAATTTCACCTCCTCGTGGCTGCTTTTAAAATGGCGCTTTTTTTCTTCATTAAGCAAACATGCCTTTAAAGCCTCAAAATTTAAGTCTTGCTCTTTTTTACACTCAAATATAGCAAAAACTGTGTCCTAGGTTTTATCTAAACTGTTCAACACCAATAAAACCTTCTGGGACTCAGGGAATTTAATCCCACGTTGTTCTAAGTCCAAAAATAAACTTTGCATTTTATTTAAATGCTGTTCCACAGATTCACCTGGTTGCAAACAGGCCCTGTAAAGTTTTCTTGACAATTGCACTATATTGGATGCAGAAACATTCACGTGCACAGCTCTCAACTTCAACCAAATCTCCTTTGCAGTCTTTAAATTTGCAACATTTAGAAATTGTTCATCATCTAAATTCAAGATGAGATAAGCCATTGCTTGATCATGACTCTTCTGATCAGCAGCTGCAAATACTTGTGGTGGATTTTCTACAATATACCACAGCTCTTTAGCTTTCAGCAAACATTCCATTTTAGCAGCCCATATAATGTAATTCTTCTGGCCCAAACGAGGCACACAGTTTTCCTTAAATTCCATTGCAGCCATTCTGCTAATTCTGCCTTGTTCTTATACTTCCTAAACACAGGCAATTTCTTCCAGCTTTAAATTACAATGCAGTCCTTAGTAAGCTCTGGGCCCATAACCTGTTAGAGAATTTTAATTTCTCTGTTGGTGAAAAATAAATCAGAAGCTCTCACAGTTGACTGCATTTAGCTGATTCAAAATAATTTCTTTATATTTATATCAAAATATTTACAATACCATACATTCTTCTTTACAGCAACATAGCTCAATTGAAGACTTCTTACAGAAAGATACAGAGACAAGCCTGAGACTGGAAATCCAGCTCCTAACTCAATACTCTTTTTGCACAGAGTCAGTAGCACTTTCTTCACATTGGCTGACTGAGTTACCACATGACTCTTCCTGCTCAGGAATATTCCAACACCCCTGATGGTGAAATGTAGGCTGGGAGTGACGCATGCAAGCAGCAGCAAGCAGCCGCAGAAGAAGAGGGCCAGCTGGAAAGGACTGTTGCTGCCACTGCCCAAGATCTGTAAAGTACATCCCTCTAAAATAAGACCTGGTGCCTCTTTTGGAGGAAAAAAAAGTCTGGGTCTTATTTTGAGGGAAAAACAGTAGTACCACTTTATAATGCCTTGGTAAGACCACACCTGAAATGCTGCATCCAGTTTTGGTCACTGCAATATGAAAAATATGTTGAGATTCTGGAAAGAGTGCACAGAAGAATAACAAAGATTATGGGTCTGGAAGCTAAAACATATGAAGAACAGTTGCAGAAATTGGGTATGTTTAGTCTAGTGAAAAAAGGGTAACATGATAGCAGTGTTCCAATATTTGATTGGCTACCACAAAGAAGAGGAATCCAACCTATTTTCCCAAAGCAACAGAAGGCAAGCCAAGAAGCAATGAATGGAAATTAATCAAGGAGAGAGGAAAACTAGAACTAAGGAGAAATTTCCTAATAGTGAGAACAATTAACCTTGTTGCCTTCAGAAGTGGGTGTTCCATCACTGGAGGCTTTTAAGAAGAGATTGGACAGCCAATCAAATGCTTGAGCAGGGGGTTGGACTGGAAGACATCCAAGGTCCCTTCCAACTCTGTTATTCTGGTTTGTAGTTGCTTTCTTCTGGGACATTTTTATGTCCCAGTCTAGCCTAAACCCCAACTGTCTCTTGTGGCTCACCTAAGTACCAATCAGTTCCAAAGTCAGTTAAGTGCTCCATCACCTGGTTCAGCTGGGAGGGAAATAATCACCTTCTCAAAGGTATGTGTTAATGCTCAGTATAATAAAAAGGTCTAAGCAATGCTTTGAAAGATTATTTCACATTAATCTTTGATAAATACAGTGCACTTGGTAAAGGCACTGCTCTTATATAGACTTGACTGGCATTTCCAAGATAACTTTCTATCTTCATATGTAGAAGTCGAACTCAGCAAATAATGTGAAGTGCCTTAAAAGGAAATCATATCACTTTCATGGCTGCTTCATACATTCCTAATAAGTAAAAATTAAGCAATTTAATATAAATAGAAAATCACAAAATAGAAAGACCTACAAATAGAAGTAGAATGATTGTGACAATAGGCACTGAAACAAAAATTAGAGGCACTGAAACATAGCAATGAAGTATTCTGTAACTTTTAGTCCAGTAAAATAATCTAGAGCATGGCTTTTCAACCAATGGTATGCGTACCACCTGTGGTACTCTGACACATGGTAGGTGGTACATGTCTGCTAGCCAAGTGTATCAGGGGAGGGGAATGAGCCGAAGAGTCAAGCCTGAGGGAGAGGCAGCTGCAGCTGCATGACAGTCTGGGCTCGGCAGAAGCCCCAGAAGATGGCAGGGCTCCAGCTGATTGGCTCCAGCTGATTGGCATTCCAGGAAGCAGTGCAGAGCTGGAGGTGAACTGAAGAAAAAAGGGGAGAGGAGAGGAAAAGCTATAAAAGGAGGGGGCTTGGGCGGCGGAAGGGAAAAAAAGACAACAGGAAAGGTTTAATCCCTTTAAACAAATGTAATTAGTTTTACCCTTTTTGATTGAGTCTGTCTATGGCTTTTAGAAAGTTTTCTTTGAAGGTAAACAGGCTTAATTTAAAGCTAAAGCTTTTTGCAATTGCCGGAGCCTTTCAGTCCAGGATTGCAACATTGTGACACGTGACACGCCTGAGGCAGTTTAAAGAGGAAAAAAATGGAGTTTGTGTTTCTTACTTTGCACTTGATTCCTGTGTCTTTAAGGGTACAGGAAAGGATTGGTGTGTGTGTGTGCATTCTTACTTCACTGTGGAAGAGCTCAGAAGGGAGAGAGGAAGAAAGGCCAACCAGCTAGCTCAGGACTCTACAAACTTAGCAACTTTAAGACTGTGGACTTAAAGGGCTGAGAAATTCTGTGAGTTGAAGTCCACAAGTCTTAAAAGTGCCAAGTTTGAAGACCCTGAACTACCTGGTAGTGGTGCATATTAATAAACATCGATAAATTCATCATGCATTTGTCAGTGCAAAGGGAAAGTGATTCAGCAAAGAAACAGCCACCGAAAAAATTAAAACTGGTACTTTTTTTCTTTTTTTCTACAGTTTGTAATATTTTATTAGATTATAGAATAAAATACAAAAATACAAAAACACAGTGGGAAGTAAAAAGTGAGGGGGAAAGGGGGAAAAGAACAGACTTCCTCTATTGCAGTAGAAGGAAGCATTAACACTGAACCTCAACTTTTTACTTTTCCATAATATTATAAACTAGCCATTTCTATAACAACAAATGAATTTAATCAGTAAAACCCAAAATCCCCCCCCCTTTAGTCATCAAGTTTTTGACACCTTGCTAAGCACTCGTGGTACTCAAATATTGACATGTTCTAAAAGTGGTACAATCTGTGAAAAGGTTGAAAAGCCCTGGTCTAGAGAAGGAGTACAACTAGGAATACTAGCTGTATCTTTATTGTAGATTTGTTAGCAGAAACTTGTAAGATTGAAAGTATTTCTCCCCTTCTTCTCTTTGATTCTCTGGAAAACTAGGGAAGCTCTTGGCTAGAAGGTTGCTTCTGGAATGCTTCCCAAGATGTCTACATTTCTGTGGTTGAGATACCTTTAACACATTGTTTGTCCAGTTTGCAAATTCCCCTTCTGTCTCCTAGGTCATTTACACATACCATCACAGTAACAAAAATGTTTTATTTCCTTTAAATAAATAATGCAATGTAAATTGTAACAGCATGATCCAAACCATATGACTTACATAATTGCATTCAATGTTGGGATGCAATGACAGAAGACTGGTATTCTGACATGAATATATGCTTGTTTTATCACTTTTTCATCATTTAATTTGTACCAGATGCTTATAGCTCCCTGATATGACATAGGATGCTGCAAGACAAGCCTAATTTGTTTCAGATTTGAGATTTGAATTTTAAAGAGTGTATGAGTTTGTGATTTGAGATTTGTGGGCAAAATTGATTTGATTCAAACAGCTTCACGATTTGAGCTGCAAATATCATCCATCAAGTCTAGTTGTAAAGTATGAAAGTGCTTGAAGCTGATGCTTTGCGGGGAAGGGATGGCTGCATAAGAAACCAAATGGGACGATATAATAGCCTTTTAAGGAAGTGTTAACTGAATACATTCAACAATTTCACTACAATAATTGTTTTAAAATATTTCTCCTAATATCTTTTAAGGCAAAGGCATCAGGTATGCAGAAAGATAGTCCAGAAGGGTACAAATAACCCAGAAACCAGCCTATAGAGGAGGCACATGATGAACCAAAGCAGAAAGTATTCATTCCATTTTAGAAGAAGAAGAAATTTCACACAGGATTTAAAACTTCAGTTTTTACCTGATGGACATTTTACTAACAAAAAAGGCCCAGTGACTTGGCTTTGTGGGAAGATGTAGCTGGAATTTGTGAAATGCTTGGCCTGTCCTAGAAGGAAGTTCCTTGTCACTGCATTCAATGGTACTAATTCATCATGTCATTGAAGGTTGTCCATTTACTTGCCCCTCCACAGGACACAGGAGGTTGTAATAACTGGGTGACAAGCTTGATTTGTTGCAAGCTGGACAGAACACATTGGCAAGACAAAGCTTCCAAAGCTTTATATGGATGGGGTTAAGGTATGTTAGGTTTGTGACTTTGGGGCAATATTTCTTGTTAATTAGGTAATTCGCAGAGACAAGAAAAGCAGGCTGGCCCAATAAAGTATAATGTCAGAAAAGAAGCTATGCCACTGGAACAGAAAAGGATGTCAACTTAACTGATAAGAGCCATGGTGGTGCAGTAGTTAGAATGCAGTATTGCAGACTAACTCTGCTGACTGCCAGCAGTTCGATCCTGACTGGCTCAAGGTTGATTCAGCCTTCCATCCTTCCAAGATCAGTAAAATCAGTAAAATGAGGACACAAATTGCTGGGGCAATAGGATGATTCTATAAACTGCTTAGAGTGGGCCGTAAAGCATTGTGAAGAGGAACATAAATCTAGTGCTATTGCTATTGATAACTTGTTGTGGTGTGGAAAAGACCCAGCACAAAAATTAACATAAACCTGGAGTGCTTCAACTGATGTTTCAGTTAAATGTCCACACATCCGTAACATGCTTTTTATCCCACGATCTTAATAGGATTACTACTTTCTTCAGATTATACAGACCTTCTTAAGGTTATACAGACCTTCCAGCAGTGAATATGATGTGCTATTGTGATGTTCCTTCTCTATTGGCAACTTGGCAGTCCAACTGTATCCTATAGTTTTCTAGCAATTTCCAGAGAGATTGTTAGGTTGCTGTCTCCTATGTGCTTCTATGAAAGATAAAGCTTGCATTTTGATCTGTTAAAACATGGATGGGCAATCTGTGACCTGTGGTCCACATATGGCCACCAGCACTGAAAGATTTCACGCAGTTGGGAAAGATTTCTGTAGTTTTCTCTACATTATATTTCCATCCAAATCTTTGGGGGGGGGGGAAACAAAACAGAAAATATTTTTGGTTCACCTCTTTGAGTGATGTTGAATGATATCGTCACAACACTGGATGATTTCCTATGGTCCTTAGAGGATCAAAAGGCTGAGTTGTGGCCCATAATTCCTCAAAAATGGATTTTGTTTTTCATGGATCAATGCAGCAATCTTTGTTTCTTTATTTTATCATAATGAAAATTTGTGGCATGGCTTTTGGGAGGAATAGTTTCTGATAACTTTATTTCTGCAAGAAGAAAGCACCAGATAAATATCCATTAGATCATGTTATAAGTGAACAAAGTTAAAAATAGGATATGTGGCATAAACTGTTTAAATGGGCTGTTGCCAAGATATCTAAGAAAATGCAATAGTATACTCTTAATTACTTAAGAGTATTTAATTACTGGGCTGGGCTCAGTTCCAGAAACTTGGTAAAATGGAGGAATCACAGTTGTTGAACAGGCTTATTAAATACAGATATATTATTGTCAATTTTCTGAACTATAGAAAAGTGCAACTTCAGAAGCAATTTTAAGTGTACTTATATGACTTACGTCCCAATAAAATCTTGACAAACTACATAATTCATGTAGTCATGAATTACGCATTTTAGTTAAATAGATAGTATCATAGGGCCAATTTGGATTGAGACCTTTTGGGGAATATATTATATATATTATTATTTATTGTTATGTATTTATTTATTAAATTTTATTCTTTAACATATTGTTACTTGTAGCAGACCTAATATGTACATTCTTAGGAAGCTTCCTTCCAGGGTTTATAGCAGCTACAGAGGGGAAGTCCCAAGTTGTTTCTCTTCTTACTGTGACCAGGGTCCATATCTTAATTTGTTATTTACACAATAAAAAATTAATAGACATATTTATCATTTGCTTGGATCATGTCACATTCATTTATAAATCATACACATGGAATAAGACTAGATTATTTTGATTGTGCATTTCATCCGGTTGATTGTGGTTGGAGAGGTTCATATAGAAGACAGGTGAAAGTACAAAGGCGTGAACAACAACAACAGCCACTGAACTTATCCCAATGGAAGAATGGAGGTGATGGAGTTGAGGTGATGGAGATGGCAAAATAGATTGAATTAGAGGAAAATTTACCTTATGTTGTTTCTACTCAAAAATTACTTCTGGGTCTTTTGTTTGAACTTGAAAAAATTGAAACTTTTTATTTTGATACTTATAGGTTTTGATGCTTATAACAATTGTGTTATAGAAATGGCTTGAAATGTTGAGAAATGCAAAGCAAAGTGTTGAGTTGTGATTTTTGTTTTATATATTTCTGCATTGAAAAATGTTGGAAGTCATGACTTTGTTTTCTTTCTTTTTCTCTGCACTCTTTTTGTCTTTTTTTTAGTTCTCTAACTTTTTTCCTTTTGTATATTTATTTTGTAACAAATTTTAATAAAATTCTTGAAAAAAACAACAGCTATGGAGCACCAATGAACTGAAGAACAATAATAATCTCAAGAGTTTTTTATTACTCGGAACCACTAAATTATCTGTTCCATTATTATTTGTTCCATTATAGAAGTTACCACAAAAAAGAGGGGTCATCTTATTTTTCAAAGCACCAGAAGGGAGCACAAGAAACAATGGATCGAAACTCATCAAGGAGAGAAGCAATCTGGAATTAAGGAGAAACTTCCTAACAGTGAGAACAATTAACCATTGGAACAGCTTGCTGTCAGAAGTTGTGGGTGCTTCATCGCTGGATGTTTTTAAGAAGAAGAGGCTGGACTGTCACTTTGCCTGTATTGGTATGTCTCCTGCTTGAGCAGGGGGTTGGACTAGAAATCCTTGACGGTCCCTTCCAGCTCTATTCCGATTCTGAGATAATTTGTGCACTTTAAATGGAATGTCCCATTTAAAATGAGGATTTCCTCCTAAATTTTAGAATTGATTGGGGTTTTTTTTATTAATTTTTTTTACAGTTTTACAATAAAATAATCCCCCTCTCCCACCCACCCCCTTCCCAGAGCTGAATACATGGTTAATAAAAACTAAAAAAAACCTTACAACTTAAATAAACATCAAACAATTATAAAAACATTCAAAAAACAAAATTTTAAATACTTTAACTCCAGTATATAAAAACAAAACAAAACAATAGTTCTAATCGTTACCTTAAACATAAATTATTCAAAAGCTAAATAATACTTTTTAATCTCATATTTATGCTGTATAAAATTCACCCAACTTTTCCACACCCAAAAATATTTCTCTTGCGACTGATCTTTCAAATAAGCCGAAATTTTTGCCATTTCAGATAAATAAGAAACTTTAAGAAACCATTCCTCTAAAGTAGGCAAAAACTCCTTCTTCCAGTATTGCCCTATCAGCAGCCTTGCTGCTGTAATTAAATTCAACATTAAAATAATTTCTTTATCATCACAATCAACAATAATGCCTAACAAAAACAATTGTGGTGTAAATTGAATTGATTGGGTTATTAAAACTCTGTAGGCAGTGGTGGGATTCAGCCGGTTCGCACTATTTTGGCAGAACCAGTTGCTAATTTTTTGTTGCCCAGGCCCAGAATGGATTTCTGGAAGCGGCATCCACACAGAGAACCAGATGTTCACATATCTGAATCCCACCACTGTCTGTAGGTGAAAAAAAAACCCTTCATTAACCAATGCAGCATACTAACTGAAGAAGTGAAATGAGATCAGAGAGCTCTCAGTGAGTTTCAAATTTATTTATTTATTTTTATTTATTAATAAAATTTATATGCCGCCCAATCCCTAGGGACTCAGGGCGGCGTACAAAATTAAAACAATAAATATAACAATAAAACAGTAAAATAAGTGCATTCATACAGCATGTCCCAATCGTATCCCGCCCCCCCCCGGGGGACATCAACCCCAGGCCTGCCGGAACAGGAAAGTTTTAATGGCTTTCTTAAAGGCCGGCAAGGTGGGAGTAGTTCGAATCTCAGGGGGAAGTTGATTCCACCAGGTCGGAGCCACCACAGAAAAGGCCCTTCCCTGAGGGCCCGCCAGCTGACATTGTCTGGCCGACGGGACCTGAAGGAGGCCCAATCTGTGGGACCTCACCGGTCTCTGGGAACTATGTGGCAGTATGCGGTCCTGTAAGTAACCTGGTCCTAAGCCATGAAGGGCTTTAAAGGTGATAACCAACATCTTGAATTGCGTCCGGAGACCCACAGGAAGCCAGTGCAGCTCGCGGAGGATAGGTGACACGTGGGTGTACCTTGGTGCACCCACAATTGCTCTCGTGGCTGCATTCTGAACCAACTGCAGCCTCCGAACGCTCTTCAAGGGTAGCCCCATGTAGAGTGCATTACAGTAATCCAGTCTTGAGGTGACAAGGGCATGAGTGACCGTGAGTAGAGCCTCCCGGTCCAAATAAGGCCGCAACTGGTGCACCAGGCGAACCTGGGCAAAGGTCCCCCTGGCCGCAGCCGATAGATGTTGTTCCAAATTTAGCTGTGAGTCCAGGAGGACACCCAAGTTGCGTGCCTGCACTGAGGGAGGTAAATTTACCCCCCCCCCAGGACTAATGATGGACCATCAGGATGATCCTTGGGGGGCAAGACCCAGAGCCACTCGGTCTTGTCAGGGTTGAGTCTAAGCCTGCTCACCCCATCCAGACCCTCACATCTTCCAGGCACTGGCACATCACGTTGACTGCTTCACTGAAAGGACACGGGGTGGAGATATACAATTGGGTATCATCCGCATACTGATGATACCTCACCCCGTGTCGCCGAATGATCTCACCCAGTGGTTTCATGTAGATGTTAAAAAGGAGGGGGGTCAGGACTGAGCCCTGAGGCACCCCATAATCGAGGCACCTAGGGGTCTATCTCTGTCTACCCGCCAACATATTCTTGGTCAACTGATAGTCCTGCTCAACTGTAGGACTCTGAGCCAGTTACTATCTCTCAGTGTAACACACCATATAGATTTCTTGATGTGAGGATAAAACAAGGGACAAATTTTATTTGTGCATCCTTGAGCTTTTAGAGGAAAGGTGAGATATAAACATCATAATGAATACTTTTAGGGAGAATATATAAATGCAAAATTAACTAAAAACAACATTTTTGAAAGTATGCTGCAAGTAATACCCCTTTATTTTCTTTGCCTGGCAGAATTATAAAGTTGCAACTCTGCTCCACTCAGCTTACTACTGGGTGAATTATTGCATTGGATCTGCACGCTGCTTAATTCCCTTCAAAAAAGCACCAGCAAATATCAGGTCATCTGTCGTTTGTTCAAGCTTTAAGATAACCAGGTTGATGAATGGATGTCAAATGTTGTGGAATGGTGTGTCCTCCACCAGCTTAGCTAAGTAGGACTTGGGTTGTCTGTCTCTTGCTTTTTCTGAGCAATTGAATGGCATTTTTTGAATACTAATTTGCAGGCCTTTTGAATAGGAGACAATTGCATTGATTTTTTCCTCCTTTGGGCACTCTGTAGCTTTGATGAATACCTCAAATGGGCCACTACTACTACACCAGAATAGTGAGAAGTCATAAATCAACTGCAGTTTTCTCAGTGTGTCTAAAAACTATTAGATGCTGCTTGCAAATTCTGTAGACTATGCAAAGGTAGGCAGGAAACTACAATATGCCAGTAGTTAGAACCTTCTGTGCAGACCTACTAAAACATTTATGAGTTGAAGCATGGAATGGATTCAGATAAATTCTTGAGTTTGTCTACAATAAATCACCGTTCTTTAAAATGTATTCTAGTATTGAATATTGAATAAAATAAAGAACATTAATTTTGTCTGTCTCCAGCTGAATCTTTCATTTGTCTCCTGACACACTTCTCATTAAACACTGGCTTCATAAATGGAATGACTAATAAAAAAAATGCTGGCATTTTTTTCCATTCATCATATCTTACTTTGCATACTAGTGCAATAGCATTATGACAGCTTTGGTAGTCCAGCTGGCTGACTGTGAAATTATTTCTCATTGGTAAATTTGGATTCTTACAGTGACATTTTGGTCTGATGCTGAGAATCAGCAATGTGAATATGTCTTTTATTTTTAACTGTTAAATAAATACAAAAAAGAAAAGGGAAAAGAACAAAAAGATAATTGTGATGAAAATACACTGTCAAAGAAAAGAAGAACACATAGAAAATGCTTTTTTTTAAAAAAAAGGAAAATATCAGAAAGGGAAAATATTATACCATTTAACAGTAAATAGTTACAATTCTATATATACTTATCTAATGCAAGTATTAGGATTGTACTTAAAGATATAAAGGCTTGTACATAAAATCTATATTTTTAAATGATCACTCTGATGAGGTCAGCATCTTAAGATCTGTTGCATGTAGTTATTCAAGGATTATTATTTTATCATCAAAAGTTTTCAACATCTAGAAGGTATTCAGCTGAACTTTGGAGATATTTGTCACCAATACATTTATACTAATCAGTTTTGTTATTATCTCAGTGCAGAGCATAGAGAAAATGCTCAAACTGATCAGACTGAACAGGTAAAGACTGATAAAAAACATTTGATGTTTGGGATGCAGTACATGTTCTAGAAAGGCAATTTAATTGTGCTATACGGGATTGCTATTAGTTCATTGGAATACATTCTGGCTGGCAATTCTTCTGGGTAAGAGAGTACCCAAAAGTACAGATGGTAGTTGTGGGTAGTGAGACTCTTAAACTTTTAGTACTTATGTAAGAAATAGCAGAATGCAAGCAATACCTTTCAGCTTTGCTGAGTGCAGAATACTCTCACTATCCTACTCAGCAATCTGCAGGATCAATTTGAGAAGATACTATCCTTTTAGTTCTACATTCATTCCATTTAGAAAACTCCCTTTCTCTTGCTGCTGGTAGCCAATGGAACCTAATCGAACTCTTGTCTGGAAAAATTGACTTATTACATTGATTCTGGAGGCTGTTGCTTAAGATACCAAATTGATCCCACTTGTAGCTTAGGAGCGTCAGTCTTTTTTATATTAATGGTTATTCTGAATACAGAGAAGTAGTCTTCAGTTATTTTGAATCTTTAGATACAAATTACTGCCAAAATAATGAACATACATTTGATATTTAATCCTAAAAAACTGCAGTCCTAAAATACTGAATTGGAAGATCAGCGAACACAGTAGAATAAAAAAAAAACATTGGGGATTGCATTGCAAATTATTTTTAAAGATAAATATGTAAACAACATTTGATATGGATTTATTGTTTACTTAGGAAAATGTGTTCAGTTTACAGATGAATTGCTATTATTTGATTCTGTCACTCTAGTTTTGTTCTTGATAATCATGGCAAAACTTATCCTTATATAAATAATTACCACTTGAATAATGTAAACTGGTTATAGGGAATAATTATTTCTTTCTCTCAGAAATTATAAACTACAAGCTATAATCTGGCAACTGGTATTTGGAAGCCTTCAAAGTACAAAACCTAGAAACTATGATCTTAAGAAAGTCTAAGGCTGTCCACAATGTTTCAGAATTATAGCATCCATTTTTATTTAGCATATGTTGATCATTAACTCACAAGATAAGTATGTACCTAATATCATAAATTTTGTGACAATGTGAAGGGAGAAAAAGACTGGTTAAAATTTCAAGAGCTCTTGTGCATTCTTGTTCATGCCAATAACATGGATCTCTTCATCTTCTGTAAAGCTCCATTTGCAGTTGTAAGCAATAAAATACTTCTCACTAGATCTTGGCCATTTTTAGAAGTAAAGATTTATAAAGTTTATACCTAGCAATATTATCAATATGCTGGTTCCCCAAAGATGCTACTGAGAAATGAAAATATTTGAATCGGTCAATCCTAATTAGAAATTAACATTTTACAGTCATTGGAATATCCTGATCACCTGTGTTAAATTCAAGCAGATCCATTTCTCATAAAAAATATTGGAAACCCCGATGAATTTAGTATTTTATTTTACTAGCACTTTATTTTATATATCCGTTGTAGTATTTTTTTTAAAAAGAAATTGACTAACAGGTAGTTTTCAAAATTATAAAATAGAATGCAATTGTATTTGTTAGGAACACCCAGCTGCACATTATGATCTAATATGTACACCATATTAAGTCAAAAACACTGTAAATGATTTTGTCTTAGCATGAGATGTGATCCCAGCCATTACAGTTTCTAAAACCAGGGCTTTTTTTCTCATAGAACGCCCAGAACGGAGTTCTGGCACCTTTTTTGGATGGAGCCTTGTAGGGTAGGCAAGGTGGGTTGTATGACATGTGTGAGTTCTGGCACCTTTTTTTTTTTTTAAGAAAAAAAGCAAAGTCTAAAACTATGCCTTAGGATGCTGTGTGAACCTAGATAATCATGGTTTATTTTATATACTATGGTGTTAGTGTGGAGTGTGATGAGCCAATTGAGCAGAAACTAACCAAAATCTTGTTATGCATTTACTATGCAATTTATATTACTTCCTTAAAATTTTCTGGTTTGCTCTCATTAATCCTCCTTTTCTTCTCTCCAGCATCTTAGCTATCAATACTTCTGCCTTACAATGTCCATTCCATAACTGTTATCAGTTTTTTAGTGAATGTCATCAAAAGAACCCAAAAGAAGGATCAATGCCTTTTTGCCCTCTTTCATTTTTTGCTGCTTTACTTTGCATATATATCTTAAGAATAGTAGTCTTTGTGTCAGGTTCCCCAGTCTAGACCTGGCAGTAAATCTTAGTTTTCCTGACACTTCACTGCTGAGCTCAACTGTGCTGGTTGCTAAATTGGAATCCTTCTGTTCCCAAGAACCTGTTGATGCATAATAGTTGATTTTTCATTGTTAGGGAAAAGATATAAGTGACTTTCAAATCTTAAAAGTTAAGACTCAAGGTTTCTTCCACTACCTTTTCCAAATTAATGGCATGATGCTTGTTAGTTTTCAAGCCAAGAAAACTTCCATATTTTAAAGCCCTCTTTGAGAGCTGTCAGTGACTGTCCTAATATTTATATTTTGAATTAGTTCCCTACTTTCTTTATGTTTGTTGGTTCACCTACGTCCCATTACAAATCATGAAAAAATTTAAATGACATATTTTTAATAGAAATAACATCTAAGATGGTGGCCATCCATTGTCATAGGATACTGTCTCCAGTTTTCACCCCAAAAATGTTCTGCTTAAATTTCAGTTTTGTGTCTTTATTAATTCCAAATTAATATATAGTTTTGAAATTTTACACTCTTAGTGAAATAAATACATGGGAATTTCATGCAACAATTTATTGCTTAGAAAGTATTCCAGAGCAAAATGTGACTATCACAATGAGTCCTTGAACTAAATCAAGTGGACACATATGGTGACAATCCATGTTACTTGATTACCTTTCCTTGACCACAAACATTTTCCATTTACAGAGCTTCTTCAAAAGATTTTCTTCAACAGTGAATAATATTCCTTTTGGATTTTCCTCTTGACATCTGTCATTAATAGGCCTGCCATGATTGTGGCAAGAATCTTGTTTCAAGAATAGGGTCATCATCTCACTATTTAGTCAGAATGACTAACTGAGAAAGACTAGGAAGTTCAGGTTTCTTTCTGTTTCTTTCTCATTCTGCAAAAGCTGGCAGTAGTGGTCCAAGGAACACAGAAAATTTTCAGATATAAAGCATCAAATCTTATTGGGTTGCTATAAATCATCCTAACTGAACTTGTGGTAAAATGTGAAAATGCTGAAATATCTTCCATTTAAACCTTGCTTTCTCCAAGAACTGGCACCCCCTTTTAACATTCCTGCTGGTCTTCTTTTTCCTTTTAAGAAGAAATTGTTATTTACAATGGAAGACTAAGATTTCTACTGAAAAGTATGCTCTGTTGAGTAGGGTTTGCTCTTAAATAAAAGGATAGAGCACAGGTAGGCAACCTTGGCTCTTTTATGACTCGTGGACTTCAACTCCCAGAATTCTGGGAGTCAAAGTCCATAAGTCATAAAAGAGCCAAGGTTGCCTACCCCTGGGATAGAGGATTGCAGGCTAGGTAAACAATCCTGTTGGAGAAGGCCAAATTGAGGTAAAGGGAGGTAAAAGGGAGAGAAGGGATATTGACTTCTGTTTACTCCTAATCTTCCACTAAATATGAACTTCTTTTTAACCAGCAGGGATATGGGCCTTGAAAAAGCTTGGCACACATACTCTAGCTTGTCATTCTGAAAGTCAAGAATGGAAGAATGTACTTCTCGGTACACTAATGAAAAAAAGCATTTGGTAAACCACCAAAATTCCATGCCAGGTTGTAGTCATGTTCTTCTATCAAGAGCTAAAAATGCTTTCCACTATAAAAAAATAATAATTTGACTTTAGGCCTTGACCTTTTACTTGAAAGACAAATGCTTTGTGTATGCCTCATGTCCTATTAATAAATATTACATGCAGGCAAATGATTGCTTGGCATTATATCTGCTGCTGACTCTTTCATCTTTCCTTATTCTCTTTTATGAACATTCTTGCCTTGCTCTGCCCTTCCTCCTGTGCTGCCTGGACCTGAACTGACTAAAAATCAAAACAATACTGGCTTTCCTGCTGTGTGTTTATACTGGACTGGAGAGACTCCACATATCCACTCACCATGTTGTAACCTTTAGAGATGTAGGGTGATATGGACAGATGGGTGGAGGTAGGGAATGGTAAAACAACAAACAGACCAAGTCCACCAACAAAACGGTGCTCTTGTTTTATTATTTGATGGTTTGATGGAAACAGCATACCCATACACTGATAAAACTTGCCTGTGAAATTTTTTTAGTAATACTTGGTATTTGTTTGAATAGTAGGGTTACAGGATTTATGGCAGATAACATATTCCATGATTACTGAAGAATTGAACTGGTATATTTAGAAAGAAAGATCCAATAGTCTATTGAATTTGAAGCTGTTCCGGGCCTTCAGAAGTTTTTTATTCTTCTTCTGCCACTGAATTCTCTAAGGTTGAAATATTTTACTGGAGGAAATTACAGACAGAAGGATTAAAAAGAAGTTAGAAGTTAATCAAATATTTTTAAACACTTTGTTGCTTCTTTGTAGCTTTTCTTAACACTAGCCATATGCAAATAATATAAAAAACACCCATGGTTTTATTTGTTTCATGTTAAATTGGCCAAAGAATATTCCTTTCTTTCTTTATCTCAAACATCTGCTACAAATAAATCATCTGTTAATTATCCTGACAAACATGCAAATAAACTGCATTTATGACTTTTATTTTAAATCCTAATTTGCAGAAATTGCTAAACACAGAGATAGAATTGTCTACGGTTCATAGTTCTTGAACAGACTTTTTGCTAAAGCTTCTTTCAGGAATTTATACCAATGAAATGAGGATCAATGTCAGCATTTTTGATATTGCTAAGTGTTTACACCTAAAGGTGAACTCTACTGCATAATATATTTTTCGAGCAGTTTCATATCCTTCATTTTATTTTCTTGCTTTAATACCTGCACTTGCCTTTAAACAATGTACAAAAATAAGCAGTGTACATTAGCATACAAAACAAAACACACATAATGTTATTAAAATATTTCTTGCAAGAACATACGACAGCAGACAAAACTAAGGAAAATGTGCTCCTAGAACATTTGCTTAACTAGTGTATTCAGACAAGTTAGCATTGTTTTATATTTATTGAAAAAAAAAAATCCCTAGATTCTAAGAAAATGTGCCTAAAGCTATTATCGTATCTATTGACTCTGTAGGATTTACCGGACGTGGCTTCTTTCCCCAAGTGGCAGGAAAATGACCTCTGTGAGGCAAAGTTCAACCTGCGCAAAAGCTCTGAGACTGACATTAGAGACCTGTCAATTGCTCGGTATGATAAAAGTGTAAAATTATATCTGATGCCCAGTTCAGTCACATCAAACAGTACCAAAATGTTTACTGAATGAATGACATAGTTGCTAATTACACTCTTCCCTTATGTATGCACATTAGGATGGACAGGAAATATCAAGAGATTCCAGTTAGGGAAAGCTTCTAATAAGCATGCAACAATTACATCAGACATGTTTTGCCATCTTAATTTCTTAGGGTACTTTTTTATACTGCAGAAACAACCTTGATAGGTTATCATGAATATTACCTGTTGGCTTTTTGTGCAATACCTAATAAGATTATGTATTAAAATAAGAGAAGCCTCATCTTTCACAGAAATGAATAAACAAAGGAGAACAATTGCAGGTTTTTCTCTTGCTGCACATATAGCATAAATAGAATCTTTCAGTAATTAAGTGACTTTGTAATCATCAAATTATTCAGGCTGTGAAATTTGTCTAATATCTAGAGAGAGGATGAAAATGAGAGAATGGATGGGTGGAGGACGAGGAGGAGATAAGGAAGAGGAGAAAGAAATCATTTTACTGAATTCAACTGTACAGTTGCAAATCTATTGGTTGTGAATCCTAGTTTTACTAAAAGAATTTCTAAAATTAATTCTGAAATGGTGCATAGACAGTTTGCTAAGAATTCAATTGCTTTGTTTTGTTAGTTTATTTTTTTAGCGTCAACATGACAGCTTCCTTGATAAAATATTGTAAAATAGAAACCCTGATGTGATTGGACCAAGAAGCTCTTTTTTATGTAATCTTTCACTGATTTACATAGAAACCTACACAGTAGCAGGTACTACACACAAAATGATCAGCTTTACTTAGACCTTTTTTAAAGCTATTTACCGATAAATAACTATCCATTAAATAACACACAAATAACTTTCTTTTTGTCATGTTTTATCTGAGTACATGTATGCCAGTTATAATGAGATAGAAGGAATGGTGAAGAGAAAATCAAAATCAAGCCTATTATTAGGCAAATGGGATGGTTTCATCAGGCATTGGAGGTGTCATAAGGGAAAAAAGGGATGGTAGGGGCAGCTCTGAGATACAAACCTTTTTAATAAGGAGAATTTTATGCATATGGTACGAACCAGGCTGTGCAATTAAAAAAACTAGGCAATTCCTTCAGCTACAGAGGGAAAATGCAAATTTGTAGTTTAAGTACAGTAACTCATACAATCATCCTCAGCTAAACTTACTTAAAATATGCATAAATAAGAAAACTGTTCTTCAAATCTTTTTGGAAAGTACTGAATAAAGGCATAAGACCTCATTTATTGCTTTTCACTCTCCTCAAAGTTAAAAATTAATCTGTGTAAAAATCAGGAAAAGAGCACTTACCATTTCTGATGGCAAAACAATCCAGAGAGGGGCGTATATTAAATGATATTACTCTAATAATGTTAAATAGACAAGAAAAACAAAATGCACAGGTATAGAATAAGTGGTACATGGCTTAATAGCAGTGAGAGGGATCTAGGAATCCTAGTGGACAATCGCTTAAGTATGAGCCAGCAGAGTGCTGCAGCTGTCAAAAGAACCAACACAGTCCTAGGCTGCATCAACAGAAGGATAGTATCAAGATCATGTGAAGTGTTGGTGCCATATTATACTATACTGGTAAGACCACAATTGGTTCAATTTTGGTCACTGCAATAAAAAAGATGTCAAAATTCTAGAAATGGTGCAGAGAAGAGCAACCATGAAATGGCTTGCTTCCAGAAGTTGTGGATGCTCCATCACTGGAGGTTTTAACAAGAGATTGAGTGGGGCGTTGGGTCTCTTCTAATTCTGAAACTATTTTTTTTAACTTTTCTTTCATATTTCTCTGGATTGGTTGCAGAAACTGTAACCTGCTAGCCAACTGCAGCTTATCAAACTCTGAGCCCGTCCCATATCTGGTTCCTATGTATTTCCTTAGTTGAACTTCTTTCAATAGCTCATTATCTACTCCCCATGTGCCTTCTAAATGGTGTGATACAAGCAAAAACATGTTGGCTTGCACATAACCTTGTTTCTCCTTTTCATAAAAACCTTATATTCTGCCACTTCCCATCATTTCTGTTTAATCATTCAACCACTTTTACTTCTTTGTGACTGAATGGACATCAGTTTGCAATAGTTATAAACTCATGCTTCGAAACTCATGCTTTTGCCTTCAGTTATAACATTTAGTAATCTTTTGTCTTTCTTTTCATTGTCTTCTAATTTTTAAGGGCTTTGGTGTAATGGTTAAGAACTGTGAGTTCTAGTCCCATCTTAGGTCAGTAATTCTTTCTCAGCCCTAGGAAGAAGACAATAAAAAAACCATTTCTGAAATGGTTTGCCAAGAAAACTGGAAGGACTAGTCCAGGGAGTTGCCAGGAATCAACACTGATCTGAAGGGACCGAAAAAATATATATCATTTTTCTTCTTGTTTTTCATGTTGGAAGAATGCAAAATGTGAAAAAACTAGGGAGAAGAGTTAATATAACCAGGTACAAGAAAAAATAATTTTCTGGATAGTCCTTTCTATGGAAACTATGTACTAATTCCAGTTAAAGATTACCTTTTGTAGAATAAAATGCATAGTAAGTCAAGTTGTCACAGCTTCATTTTTTAAACTTTTCCAACTGCTGAATTGTTATTCAGTTGCAGTTTTAATCATAACTGGACTATTCAGCCTCTGCAGAATATTTACTGGTTCTCTGTACGCATACAAGCAATCATATAATATGACAATGACACACCCTACCAATGCAATTCCCAATTAATCAATCAATGTGAGCATTGAAAAACATCCTTTCAATGCTAAGTACTTAAGCTCACAAGAGCTGCCAAGTTTACACCATGATGGATCCCACTATAAGTCTTGCAGCAGACTGTTGGGCCACTCTGTAACAAGAGTGACCATTTTGCTCTTGCTGTCACTTCACATATTCAGTCTCTAAAGCTCTGTTTGTTGTTTCATTTGATTCTATGTCTCCCTTAGGAACTTCTTCATTTTAATATAAATAGAGCGCTTTATCATGCAGTGGCAAAGACTCATGGAAGACACAACTCTCAATATTACTGGAGATGATGCATACAGATGAATTTGGCAGCAGGTCACAAACAAAGGAGCATAATGAACAGAAGTCTTTACTAGGGATAGAGAGACAGATAGGGATGTGATAGATGGTTATAAGGCACTAAATATAGTGATATTTTATATGAATAGACTTTTTAGGGTTCATATTTATCATTTAGGAAAACTTTATGAAAAACAAAAAGTAGGGGATATAAAGTGTCCCAGTCAGACCTATAACTCTTGTTTAATGGCATTTAGAAAGATCAGAGTTATGGCATATTTAGCAAAGCTTTCCTGACAAGAACCTTCAAGGCAGAAAAATTGTTTTGCCCTTAATAAGGCCTTCTTTATGACCAATATGAAAGTAAATTTTGAAATAGGGGCAGTTCGAGTTAGTAAATTCCCATATGTGAATTTGTTGAAATTCATATCTCATGGTTTGGTATTCAAATGTGTCCATCTCAAAATACTCAGCTATGCTATGAATCAAGTGATATTTACTCAAGGATTTTTTTTCCTGCAGTACAGATTATTTAAAAAGTATTAGATCTAGTTGTATTAAGGTTCCAAAGTTAGCTATTTTATAGACACACAGACAAAATATTTTTTTTGAATATTAGTGGTCACTTGCTGTTAACATGCATCTACTCTCTGCAATAAGCTCCCCCAAGATTGACAAGGCTCCCATCCCTATGGTATCATTGTCCCAGGCTTTCTTGCTAGGGTGGATGGAATCCCACTTGTTAGAAAGGATTTATATTTTTCATTTGTTTGTGTATGGGTTGGTTTTATTTTCTAGACCAGGGATAAGCAACCTTGGCTCTTTTATGACTCATGGACTTCAACTCCCAGCTATGCTGGCTCAGGAATTCTGGGAGTTGAAGTCCATGAGTCATAAAAGAGCCAAGGTTGCCTATCCCTGGTCTAGACTGCCTTTCTGTTATTTCTCTTACTGTACTGTTTATTATGTTTTAGGTGAACTCACTTCTATGTTGAAAGCTGCCAAGAGTCCGTCTGGACTTGGATGGTTCCAAAATGAAATGAAATAAAAAGGTAAATAAAATTACAATGTTATATTACTATGTTAATTTACATTCCTTAAGTTGGTGCCATCCAGAACTACTGGATAAGGAGCTCCCATTGTTTCAGGTGACAATTCTGGCTGACCAGAAAATATAGACATTGCATTCTACTGTATCTGCAAACCATCAGTTTGGGAAAGAGTGTAGAAAGTGCATGTATCAAAGTTTTCCAAAATAACTTTCAATTTTTGGACAGCAATATTTTGTATAGTTCTTTTCTATCAAATGCTGCTTCTATGGTGTGTTTTCCAAGCTATAGTGTGATGTAATATTTCATTCCTTCTGATATGTCCTGATTTGACTATAATTGGGTAACATGAAGCCATTGGTGAAGTGGAGGAAGTAAAACTCTAACCATTTCAATTTAAATAAATCTTTAATATTCATTCCACATCTAAGTCCTTTCAAATGAGCTGTTCATATTTCCTTCAGAAAGCAGAAGATTAGAACAGTCACAACCTATTCAAGATGCTGAGTCTGGGTGGTAAATTTCAGCTGTGCAAGACAGGGAAGTTAATTTATAATCAAATTTAGCTTTAGTTACAAGGAATATAAATTATCCTTAAGGAAATAACATAAAGCATTATATAAAATATCACATAATATTATATATGTAACTGTGTGTAGATGCAATGTATTATACATGCAAACCTACACAAAGCGAGATACACACAGACACAAATGTATATTTTTTTCAAGTGGTCAATGTATCATGATACTTTATTCTTCTTTAATAAGAGCTTGTGAGAACTCAGGGGTGAGACTACTGAAATTTGTGAACCTAGTGCAGGTGACCAATGTAGTGCATTTCAAGTTTCAGAACTTTTCCCATTAGCAATGCTTTCAACTCAGTTGCAAGATGGTTAAGTATGGCTGGGCATTAGAAGCATATGTTACCAGTTCATAAACAATTGCACTTTCAGTCTCAGTCTTTGGGGATAAAAATAAAAACATCAGTGCTGATCTTTCAAGTCTTATATAGACTAGGATCAAGGTTTTTCCCCCCCAAGCCAGCACTTCACTATGTGCCTCTGAGAAGCCATATACAAGGTACAAAGTGGATACAGACAACAGGAATAGGGGCAGAATTTTTTTTAGCACACATACCTATAAAATGGAAGTTTGATTAACAGTTATAACAAGCATATAATATTCCATTTTCTAAGAGTTCATAAAAGCAAAAAGCTCATTCTTAAGTGTCATTTTGTATTTTTTGATGTTTTAATTAAAAAATTATTAGTTAATTATTTACAATATGTATGGAGCACTTTCTGTGGGGTGGTCAGGTTGTAGAAACACAAAATACTTTGAAGAATGTGGGATTAATTGCACAAATATGCCCATAGACATCTGCCCATAGACATCTCCCACAAAGGCCTTGAGATAACAAACGGACTGCTCCAGACACAGGATACATTCATCAGCCTTTTGGACAGAGTCTGATAAGAACACCTGCGTAGCCTTACATCTGGAGAGTGTCTGTTATGCGATACATTGTAACCACCCCTATATACGTCTTTTGATTACGCTGTGTGATGTAAAAACGTTAGTAACAATAAAATAGGGTGTTGGAGTCAGCTCTGGGCTCCCATCCCGAGATACCTGCATGCGTGTCTCATTCTCCATGGGAGAACAACACATCTGGTGACCCCGACGTGATCCACTGAGGGATACGTCCCTTTACTTATCGCCTGGAATAGGCTTAGTGCACCCAACGAAGTTGCTGGCAACTGACTCCTCTTCGTAAGTATGGGGGGTGGAATGTCTCACGCTCAAAAGCAGCATGTGGAAGAGCTGAGGCTACTTGGCAGGAAAAAATATCTTACTGATCAGGAATAGAAATTAACCCGTCACCTTTCTAAATCTGAGGCTGTTAAATTGCTTGCTTACGTATGGGCTAACTGCTCATCTTATCCGGAGTCTGGATCTTTAAAAGTAGATACATGGAGGAAAATCGGCGCCTTTCTCCATCAGTCTCCGAGAGCCCCCCCAGAGATTTTGTGCCTTTGGAAAATTGCCTATACCCTGATTCAAACCCATGCTGACTCGCCTCATCAGCCTTTATTAGACCCTCCACCATACAAAAGTCCGTCTGTTATGTTGGCCACTCCCTTGCCCCCTGGAGCTGGTTTCAACCCTCCTTCTGCCCCTGCAAATTTTATGGATCCTGATAAACAACAAACAGCCTCTCCTGTTCCTGCCACGTTCATCCATGGTGCTTTTCAAAAGGCTTTAAACAATGATGATTTAAGCGTTTCTGAACTATCTGAGACAGAGTTGTTCCCTGTTACTTACCAACAGACTGCAGCAGGCATAGTGGTCGATTGGGACGCACTTCCCCTGGCTATGATCAGAGAATTGAAAAAGGCTACAGTCCCTATACTAGAGGACTGATACATTCAATTGCTAGTGCATATCGAATGTTGCCTCAAGATTGGAAAGATCTGTTCCGCATGCTTCTTAACGGAACGCAATATGTAGTTTTTGAATCTGAATATAAAAGAGAGGCACAAAACAGAGCTAATCACCCAGGTTCAAATGGACAGCAGAACAACTCTTCGGAGAAGGCAATTTTGCTACCCTTAATGCTCAGGCTCAAACTTTCACTCCCTTTGCATTTCCAATCATTAATAGTTGTGTTCTTTCTGCTATGGCTCGTGTTGATGAGTCTGGCACCCCGATTCAATCTTTTTCTGCCATTCGCCAAACTGCAACTGAATCCTATGCAGACTTTGTGAATTGCCTGCAAGTTGCCATTGAGCGTCAAATTTCAAACAGAGATGCAGCAAATGAAATCTTCATAAAATTGGCTTATGAATATGCAAATGCAGACTGCCAGTCCATTCTTAAACCACTTGTTTCCAGTCCCACGGCCATCCTAGCAGACTTTCTTAAAGCCTGCCGCATTGTGGGAACCAATGCTTTTCAAATGGACACTCTTGCAGCTGCAATCCAAAAGGGGAATCAACCCCAAGGCACTTGCTTCAATTGTAAAAAACCTGGTCATTTTAAAAAACAATGCAGAGCCCCAGGAGGCGGCGCGGCTCGACCCGCTGCCATCCCCGGAGCCAAGCCCAAAACTGTGTACCCAAAATGTAAAAAGGGTTTTCATTGGGCCAATCAGTGCCGTTCCTCTCAGTCCAATCAGGGAAACTAACAGAGGGGTCTGCAGCTAACCCCTCTCCAAAGGCTGCATCCTTTTCAGACCTTATTTCTTCTGCTTCGCAATGTTTTTCTGGCATAGATTTAAAATTGGCTTCTGCTCTTTCTGTTACTTTTCTTAACCTACTCACGGTTGCTGAAACTCTTTATTCTGGACCCTTGCCTCCGGAAACGGAGGGAATAATTCTTCCCACACCTCTTGCTCGGGAAGAAGGAGTGTTTGTGCTTCCAGGTATGATAGATCCCACGTATAGAGACACCCTAAAAGTCCAATTTTATACCAATCTCCCTGTCACAATGAACCAGGGGGATATGGTGGCACGCTTGGTCTTATTACCACGTCCAGCACCACCCATTCCAGAGGCTGCATATGCACCTCACTCTGGGAATTCTTCCTCTGATTTATTGGCACTAACAAAGCAAATTACTCCCCAAAAACTGGTGATGCCTTTTTTAATCAATGGCATTCTCTTTTCTGGTCTTGTAGACTCTGGTGTGGATGTCTCAGTCATAAGAACAGCTGAATGGCCCTCTAACTGGCCCCTTGAATCCTCACCAGCAGTCAGGGGAGTGGGAGGACTTCAACAAGCAAGCTCCAGTAAAAATTGGCTTACTGCACAATGAATCACAAAAGGCATTTCTGCTAAATTTAAACCTGTCGTCCTCCCTCTTCACACAAATTTATGGGGCAGAGACTTACTCTCTCAATTTAATGCAAAGTTAACTCTGGAAGACTAATAATGCCTCCTTGACCCATGAAGCTTACGCTCCTTTCTGACACCCCCGTGTGGGTGGACCAATGGCCACTCACTTTAGAAAAACAAGAAGCATTGCAGAAACTGGTATATCAGCAAATACAATCTGGCCATTTGGAACCAACTACCAGTCCTTATAACACCCCAGTATTTGTAGTCAAGAAAAAATCAGGCAACTGGAGAATTATTCATGATTTACGCCTCATTAACATAATAATTAAACCCATGGGTCCGCTACAGTGCGGAATGCCCAACCCAAATATGATCCCCAAAGACTATGATTTGGCAATTATTGATTTAAAAGACAGTTTTTTTTACCATTCCTTTACACACTGATGACAGACAACTTTTTTCCTTTTCTTTGCCTCAAACTAACATGTTCCGACCTACTCCTCGCTATCAATGGACTGTTCTTTCCCAAGGCATGCTTAACAGCCCCACCATATGTCAAGCTTTTGTGGACGCTGCCTTGTTGCCTTTTCGCAAATTCTATCCTAACTTTTTGCTTTATCACTATATGTATGACATTCTCCTAGCTGCCCCGGGTCCTCCTGGCACAGTACAAACTGTCCTTCCCCAACTCATTCAGCTTTTAGCTTCTTATGGCTTTATTGTCGCCCCGGAAAAAGTTCAGACCCAATCTCCCTTTTTATATCTGGGACATAAAGTCCTAGCCTCTCATTCTGTTCCGGTGCTCCCTGCCATCCACCTTCCTTCTCCTCTCACTTTAGTTCTTTACAACAAATCTTGGGCACCATAAATTTTGTGCGTCCATTTCTTGCACTCATCACTGCCCAATTGGCACCCTTGTTTTTGGCTTTGCGAGGCCACACTTCCCCCTCTTCTGTTGTTGTTCTTAACCCCACTCAAAAACATGTTTTTGCCTTAATTAATAGTGCCCTCTCCACCCGCTGGGTGGACCGGGCCATTCCCAATGAGCCTTTGTCTTTGGCCATATTTAATACTCCCTCTATTCCTACAGCTGCCCTTCTCCAACATCAAAAGGGGAGCGTCTCCATTGTTGAATGGATTCACCTCCCCAATACCCCTCGCAAATCTATGAATCCACTGCCATATATGTTTGCTCTTTTAATTACAAAGGGCCGTTTTCGAGCAAAATGTTTAATTGGATTTGATATTGTTTTTTTATATGTCCCCATGTCTCTTACTATATGGGAACCTTTATTTGCCTCTTCAGATGTATTGCAATTTTCTCTTGCTGACTGGGCAGGATCTGTTTCCTGTCATATTCCCTTTGACCCTCGCTTCCAACTCCTTAATAATGTTTCAATTTCTTTGCATTCTCCCATTTCCTCTTCTCCCATTCCTAACGCTGTCACCCTGTATGTTGATGGCAGCAAGACTTATGGTTCATGTGTATGGAAGGAGGGTGAACAATGGCACACAAAAATTACTCCTCCTCAAACTTCTGCTCAGCGTGCTGAACTTGCCGCTACAATTCTGGCCTTACAAACTTTTTCTTCTGAACCTTTTAATCTTATTTTAGATAGTCTTTATGTATATAAAGTTCTCACTTCTTTATCTGATTCATATGTGTCACCCTCATTGGATGACTCTCTCCTCAGTCTATTTCTCACACTCCAATCCCTTCTTCATTCCCGCTCTACTTGTTTTTTTCCTGCTCATATTAGAAGTCACCAACCTTTCCCTGGTATTATCTCCGAAGGCAATGCCAAGGCGGAGGCTGCCGCTTTGGCCGCCTCCACTCACCAGGACGTTTCTGTCCTTGTTTTATCTCCCATAACCCCATGGGACAGCCATTCATATTTTCATCAAAATAAGAAGGCTTTAATGAAACAATTTTCTTTAATGGCTACTGAGGCTGCGGCTATCATACAACAATGTCCCACCTGCAGCCTCCAAGCACACTCTGTTCCTCAAGGGGTCAACCCAAGAGGGACGCAGAGCTGTCAACTTTGGCAAATGGATGTTACGCAATATTTGCCATTTGCCCCCTGGAAATATTTGCATGTTTCCATTGACACCTATTCAGGTTTTATTATGGCCACCCCTCAAAGGGGTGAGTCTGCTAAACATGTTATTAATCATTGTATTCGTACCTTTTCTACCCTGGGCAATCCAAAAGAAATTAAAACTGACAACGCTCCTGCTTATACCAGCACCTCCTTTGCGCAGTTTTGCTCTCGCTGGTCTATTGTTCATAAATTTGGCATTCCATATAACTCCACTGGTCAAGTGATCGTGGAACGAGCCAATCAAACTGTAAAAAGGGCTCTAGAAATGCATGCAAAAAAGAAAGGGGAAAATACCCCCGGCTTGCCTGGGATACAAAACACTCTTAATCTTGTACTTTTTACCTTAAACTTTTTGAATGTTTCTGGCACCCCTGGCTCAACTGCCGCAAGCAGGCATTTTTCTGCTTCTCCCACAGATTCTTCACGCCCCCAGGTATACTATCGACGTTTGCCTGATCCCACCTGGAAAGGGCCTGCCTCCCTCATTACCTGGGGTCGAGGCTACGCTGCAATAGACGACCATGGCGAGATCATTTGGACTCCAGCTCGTTGTGTTCATCCTTATATGGCTCAACGTACACCACCTCAGCCAGGCATATGAGGATCAGGGACTGTGGGCTTTTAATGCTTTTGTACGGGATGCCAGGCGCACTGCTCTTACACTTAACGTCACGAACTGTTGGATCTGCATGCAAATTCCTGGTGACAGTCGTGGTGGCCTTATTTTCCATGCCATCCCGTTCAATGAAACAGGATGGAAGCAGCTGTGGGACATAACTACAGAGACATTGAATATGACATATGCTGTGGGCGCTCGTATAATGGAACCTGCCAGATTTTGTTTTTATAGCACAGGACTATTCCGTACTGCCATTTATTTGGGAACTTATAGTAATTGTCAACAAGTTATTATATGGAATTCAGCAAAGAAATGCAAATCCATCAAAAGCAACCTTATTAAGATAAACGACACTTATCGAAGCAATCAATGGACAAACATCAGTACCTACATGGCTTGCCTTGACATGGAATCCATAATAACATTTGCTAATGAGTCTCACCAGGGTTATTATGAGTTACCCGATATGTGGCTATTATGTGGCCGTAGAGCCTATCGCCAGGTGCCTAAGGATTGGAAAGGCACCTGTACACTGGGCCTTTTGACCCCTGCTGTATATGCCTTGCCTCATCTCCCTGATGGACGCCTGTGGAACAAACGTGATACTGGTTCCTCGGATCCACCCCTAACATTGGGTGGTAGTTTAGAGACTCAAATCAGCAGAGGAATATTGCCCAATCTAGGAGTTGCCATGAACTATAGGGACCTTCATTTGCTTAACAATTGGACTGTTCATATGTTTAATGAAACAATCAACAGCATTAAAATGATTAATCAAGAAATGGGGGAAATAAGGGAAGTAGTTCTGCAAAATCGGTATGCTTTAGATATTATTTTAGCAGCAAAAGGCGGTGTATGTGCCTTAATTCATTTTCATTGTTGTATGTATATACATGATTTTCAACCTAATATTTGTGCTACAGCCAGGAAAATGGAAATTATGCTCCAAAATAATCCCTTACGCAGTGATGGATCAGGCACCGTGGATATTTGGGGTGCCCTTTGGTCCTGGCTACCGGATGGATCCTGGCTACGATCTTTGATTTCTATTATAGTAACCATTTTGATATTATTTGTATTGCTATGTTGTTGCATTCAATGTATTCCCTCCCTCCTGCAAATGTGCAAAAATGTTACGCCCTCCACTAGGAAGGACGCCTTAATTAGTGAATCAAGATCCCTTCTGAAACTGGAAGTGAGTAACATTAAAAAAACACAAAAGCAGGAAATGTGGGATTAATTGCACAAATATGCCCATAGACATCTGCCCATAGAAATCTCCCACAAAGGCCTTGAGATAACAAACGGACTGCTCCAGACACAGGATACATTCATCAGCCTTTTGGACAGAGTCTGATAAGAACACCTGCGTAGCCTTACATCTGGAGAGTGTCTGTTATGCGATACATTGTAACCACCCCTATATACGTCTTTTGATTACACTGTGTGATGTAAAAATGTTAGTAACAATAAAATAGGGTGTTGGAGTCAGCTCTGGGCTCCCATCCCGAGATACCTGCGTGCGTGTCTCATTCTCCATGGGAGACCACCACAGAAGAACAACCTATAAATCAATCTATAAATGAATTAATAAATATAATATAAATATATAAATCAATAATAAATAAACTAAATGTTTACAACTTAAGTAACCAATAGTCTATAGATGCCCAGAATCATTCTGGAGATAAAATAAAAACCAACTAAATAAATAAATCTTTAACATTCATATTTTACAGTTTATGAGCTGGGCCTGCAGAAACATTGTTTTTTATAAGGCTCAGGAGTAGGCAAATGACATTGAGTTTGTTATAGAAAAATGTTACACTAAAAATGTAAGTAGTAGTATAATAAAGAAATCATTGTATCAATTAAACATGCTGTTTTAGTAATCAATTTTCACAAATATAAAATCTGATATTTTAAACAATCAGTTGGGTAAATTACATGCAATAGCATTAAATAATGATTAAAAGTTGTTTCTAAGTTATTTATATTTTTTAAAAAATGCACAGCTGGTCAAAACAAATATAAAATAATTTGTGCCGATTTAAAAGCATAAGATAAAATTATGCTGTGCATCTTATCCTGAATATTGTTTGTATATAAAATTATTTCAAATATTTAGAAAACGTCAAGATCCAGTTACAGACTCAAAAGTAGAAAATAAGAGACCGTGAAATTCAGTTGTTAGAATGCAGAGCATTTGCAATTGTAAATACCAAAGACATCTTATATTGCATGAACATGATCGGCAAGTGACTATTTTTCTAGTTTTATCTTGCTTTAATCTCTGTGTTATTTAATGATTTAAGTACTACCTCATATCTAAGTTCTGGGTGACACATACTGAACTGCAAAATTACCAAATACCTCCCCCCCCAAAAAAGTACAACTAAAATATAGTTATTAATTACTAATAAGTAGCGTTAGAATCAAAATACGCTAGTTAGAAAATATTTATTTAAAATATGTAAGCCAATAGCCCATGCTTTCTACAAAGGTTGCAATAAATATAACCATCACCCCCCAAAATAATACAATTTAAGTTAAAACATATCCCAAAAAATAAAATAAAAATTTCAAAATACGCTGTACAACCTAGCAATAGCAAGGTTCTGATGAAAATCTAAGAAAATATGAATTAATACATTACAATATCTTTACAATACAGTTTAAAAATAAAAAAAATAAAGATTTTTGCTTTGTATGTAAATAATACAAATATGCATTCAGATCTCTTTGGTGAAAACATTTGACAGGTTGTCAAACTTTCTTCTTTGAATAAGTCTCACCTTTTTTTTTTTAATTAGGAGGACTGGAGGAATGTCTCATCAGAATATCTTAAGGACTCAGTAAGTCCATATGAGAGAAAATAATCAAAGCTAAGTCCAAAAATGCTTGGGAGGAAGGGTGAAGGTTCATTCTCCAAGCTTGTGGGTTGGTTTCTGAACATTTCATTAGGGAATGTCAGTGTCAGTGTTCTTCTTTTTATAAGGGCTTTGTGTGGCCAATAGATCTTGTGATGGTAAGGCCATGTCAGATGAGGATCACATCAGGTAAGGGTTTTGTGATTGGTCTTGTAATGAGTCAGATGTGGGTATATCAAGGGAGGATCTTGTGATGGGTCTTGTGATGGGGAAGTTACATCAAGTGAGGGTCATTGGGAGATGAAGTGCTGGTGGGGAGGCTTGCATGGGTTGGTTGAGGGTTGGTGCTCTCTCTGGCTGGCTCTGTGGTTGATTTGGATTCTGAGGGGTCATAGGCTAGTTGTAGATCGATGTGTCTGTTAATGGAATTGCTTGTGGAGTGCCAGGCTTCAATGAACTCATCAGCATAGCAGGTGATAGTATGGCCAATGATTTTTGTGTTGCTCCAATCAAACTGGTGCTATTTGGTGTTGGTGTGGGTAGAGATTAAGGATTTGGATTGTGGTCCTTGACTGCCAGCCAGTGTTTGTGGATCTTGATTTTTAATTCACATGATGTTTGTCCCACGTAGAATTGATTACAATTTTTACAGTTGATTTTGTAAACTACAGTACATTGTTTCTTTCATCCTTCACAAGGCCCTCACTAGATACACCCTCACAAAACCCATCACAAGACCAATCACAAGACCCTGACCTGATGGGACCCTCACCTTACGTGACCTCACTATCACAAAATCTACTGACCTTATAAACAGAACAACACTGCCACTGACATCTCCTAAACTCCATTGAAGATGTTACCTAGTTTGGTAAACAAATGTTCAGAAACCAACCCACAAGCTCGGAGAACAATCCTCAGCCTACACCCAAGCTACAGATATTTCCCACATGCTTGGGAGTTTTTAGAAGCTCAAAATCAACTATCAATGGTCAGGTAGAGATAAATTACCTGATAAATTAACAATAAAAAGCTAAGAAGGAAACAAAAAAGACCAATACATATTCTTTCAATCAATTAACACCAAAATAAGCTGACAAACAATCAAGCAGAAAATAATACCCTAATCAAGGAACTGTCAAAGAGAAAACCAAACTCTTTCCAACATAGGCAAGTCAAGCTATTGTATATTGTATAAACAGGGAACTAACATGAAAATCACTCAGACTGATGATATTATCTAGTTGGATAATGAAATGTCTGCAAGCAAACAATTAAACTCGGAGAGCACCAAGAATCCATGGGAAAAATAATCTCAAGCACTGTGTACCGTAGTCGGCATCATTACATCTGATACCATAGTGAATTCTAGTTTAACTTTGCATTGTATAAACTGCTTCCTTTTATTGGTTCTGAAACTCCAAGAATTTAATTGATGACTGTCAATTCTATATTACTCAAAGATTTTTCTCTCTCTGCATTTTTGCAGTTTCCATCTTATAATGATTTTTTAACTCTGTAGTCTGTCTTCACTTCGCTTATAACCCTGTAGTCTATCTTCACTTAACCACTCTTAACATCAATAAAAAGACCCAAGTATCCAATCTTTCTTTATAGGAATCTTTCTTTATAGTCATTTTATTGCTGTTCTTTGCATCTTTTCCCAGTTCTATAATATCCATTCTCACCTGAGGTTATCAAAATTATACTCAGCCTTCCAAAACTAATTTCATCCTAGTCCATTCTAATTAGTTCAAGAAGAAAATTTGCTTTTTATATGCTAGGTTAACATTTTCATCAAGCTATGTACCAGGACAACAGATTCCCTTTTCCATTTACTTATTGCCCCCTCATATCCTATGAATGTATGTATGAAGTCTAGATCTCTTCATCAATATATATATTATTTTGTGTTTGATTACCCAGAATTACTTTTGAGGCCTATTGATGCAAATTAGAGAGATTATTCACATTCCACTTTTGATTTTATTACTGTAAGCCACGGGTCGGCAACCCGTGGCTCTGGAGCCGCATGTGGCTCTTTCAGCCTTCTGCTGTGGTTCCCAATTGTCTTCCGTCATTTGCAGTCCCCCCGCCAAAAAAGTGGGAGTTCAATCAATCAATTCCAACTTCTCATTGAAAAAAAAGATCTCGCAAAGTTGGAATAGATTGATTGAACTTCTTTTGTTTGTGGGACTGCCCACAAACTTCTTTTGTTCTTGGGACTGCACATGGCGGGTGGCGGAGGAAAGATGGAGAACTGCTGGAAAGAAGGTGCGTGGGTCAGATGGGGTGTGCAGGGGATGTTTTCTGCCAAGCATCATATGGAGCTGGCTGGGGAAATGGGCTGGGTGGGGGGAGCTGCCAATGCCACTGCCATGATCCCTCCTCCCCAGCCACCCAGCTACCATCACCGATATTCTCACCTGGCCTCATGCTCTTCTCATCTTCCGCACTCCCCTGCGTAGAGTTGGATGAGGCTTCTCAAAGAGAAGGGGGCTACCGCACCTGAGTAACTGATTGAAGGAGCGGTCCAGGTGGGAAGGGGGTGGCCAGAATTGAGCCCAGAGTACCTTTACCTTGCATCAGCCTTCTCAAATGGGAAGGTGCCTCCGCTGCCACTTCTGGCCACCTTCTCGCGCTCCAGGTTGTGAATGAGGCAGACGCCTCATGCTGGCACACTGGTCCTCACCAGCTGTGGGGAGAGCAGCAGCCTCAGATGCTCCCTAGCCTGGCTTCCAGCCTTGCCAGCACAAAGAGTCTTGCCAAACTGGACCGCTCCTTCAATCAGTTACTCAGGCATGGTAGCCCCCTCCTCTTTGAGAAGCCTCATCCAACTCTACACAGGGATTCTGGCAAAAGGGGGGGCACAATGAGGAGCACAAGGGAGAAGCAAACAGGCTATGGCAGGAATGGCAGGGGCTATTCATTTGGCAGTATCATTTGGCAGAGAGAGAGCATGTGAACTGCAGCAGAGGCTGGTGGGAGAGGGAGGGAGAGAGGGAGGGAGAGAGAGGGAGAGAGAGAGAGAGAGCATGTGAACTACAGCAGAGGCTGGTGGGAGAGGGAGGGAGAGGGAGAGCATGTGAATTGCAGCAGAGGCTGGTGAGAGGGGGAGGCAGAGAGGGAGGGGAAGAGAGAGAGAGGGAGGGAAGGAGAGAGGGGGAGAGAGAGGGAGGGGGAGGGAGGGAAAGAGAGAGAGCAGTTCATTGATTTCATAAATCCAACACACTAAAGTTTTTTCATACATAGCATAAAAGTAAAAATGATATATGCAGTGTTATCTTCATTTTAGAGGTCAAAAGGGTTTTTATTTATTTATTTATTTATTTATGAGACTTATATACCGCTTTAAGTGCAAGCACTCTCTAAGCGGTGTACACCAGTAAGCAATGTATATGTATATTTACATTGCCCCCAACAATCTGGGTCCTCATTTTACCTACCTCGGAAGGATGGAAGGCTGAGTCAACCTTGAGCCGGTGAGATTTGAACCGCTGACCAGCTGAAAGTCAGCTAAAGTGGCCTGCAGTATTGCACTCTAACTGCTGCGTTTTGTGGCTCCCAGTGTTTTGTTTTCTGTGGGAAACGGGTCCAAGTGGCTCTTTGAGTGTTTAAGGTTGCCGACCCCCACTCTAAGCAGTTTATTGGCATTGGCAACTGTAGCTATTTTATTCCATGTATTTTATAGACAAATTAAAAAGACATAATACTAATTGCTGGGACTACCACTTTGAACATCTCTCCAATTTAAAAATTATCCATGTTCTTTTTCCTGTTGTTTAGCCAATTTTGTTGTCTTACTGAGTTGTTGATTTTAAAAAAGGTAAAATCCACTGAGAAATAAATAGAAATACAAAATCTTGTTTACTTCTACTGATTGAGTGTGGGTCACTGTGTTTCTGCTTGTGCTCATGCAACTGTTTACCCTGCTCTTTTCCCACCATTTAGGATCTTGGAGGACACCGATAGATATAGCTGGTATTAAATCATCCTAGAAGGGTGGAATGGGTAAAATTGTGTTCTTTCATTTGGAAATAAACTAACCGGAGTCATATTCATGGATTTGTGCACATAGCACACTCTGTCCTTTGGGTTTTGTATTTCTTTAATTTTTGTGATTCATTTTCAATTTTAAAATATAAAATACACACTTTTGAATAATAATATTAAGAAATACATAACTTAGAGAGAGTATATGTTTTAAACTATAGATTTTAGAGCAAATGTATGTCAAGAATTTTGTGCAGACTTTTTTAAAGAGATAAATATGAAAACAAGACACAAGAGACTTATGAATTAATCTATGTGAAACTGACACAAACCAGAAATAGAAACAAACTATTCATTCCTAACAGATAATGAAAGGGAACAAATCTAAAAGAGAAAAATGGTCTGTAAACTGAGTATATACAAAGTGCCAAAACAGAGATCAGTTCTTTATCTGTGATCAGCTATAAAGAGTGAGTAGAATTTTAAGTCCAAAACTTCAAATGATATAAAGATTTTAAAAAACAAAACATATTGCTATAATCCAATAAAAATGATTGTGTATAAACAAAATTCTTTTAGAAATGCCATCAGAATCTAGCTAATATTATATAGCCCTGTAAAAGAATAGAAACATGCTGATTAATTTCAAACTGAACTTAAAAGTTCAGGGCGTGTTTCAATAACATCACCTATATAGAAATACCAGATTATACTAGATTCAGTCCCTGTTGTGAATGCTTATCTTTATTTTCTGGTTCTTGTTTCAGTTGAAAAGATTCTGCTGGACTAGTCCATACAGCACAATCAGACATGTTTAAATATGATTTATTGAAGAAAGTCTAATTGGCTCAGTTCACAATAGACTATAAATCATAAGCCTTGGTATAAAACCCATGGTGCCTGGATTTCACATAACATGCTACAGCATCAACAAGAGAATCATATTCTGGTTTCATGATTCATATGTATTTCTGAAAAACATGTAAATGAGTTCTTTGAATAATGCATAACAATTAGGATTCTGATATTAAGGATATACAAATCAGAACAAACATTAGATGGCAGCAAAGAGTCAGAGTTGTTGGCTTTACTTTGAATCTATCTAATGCAGGGGTGTCAAACTGCCGATCCGCGGGCCGGATGCGTCATGCTCCGGCAATGGGGAAAAAGTCATGATATGTCACAACACATCATGTGATGTTGAGAGTTTGACATCCCTGATCAAATGATTGTTGGCCTTTTTCAACTCCAGAATGCTAGCTCAAGCAATCAAATATATGGATCTAACTTCTTTGAAAGGCAATTTATACTTTTTTTTCCTGAGAACATTTGATGCTTGGTGCACTAATAAAGCATAAGCTTATGGGCACAGCACAAATAAATCACATAAAACTTTACATCATGAATCTATCAAGCTGAAAAATAGTTATGACTTGCATTCAATCAGACACAGTAGTCCTTATTTTTTTGGAGCCATCAAAGAAAAGTTAAAGTATGTGGTAGTGCAGCAAGAAATAGTTACTTTCCTAGGCAATCATTCAGTTACTTAATCTTTGTCTTCCTTTGTGTTCTAAGGTTTTCCTTCACCTGTGTTAAAACATCATCACTGCACAGCTGTTGATTGTAGCACAGTGGCGCCCTGAGCTATTTCTGTGGTCAGCTCCAGATGACATCTGACATTATATGACACAATTTTCATTTACTGGAGCCACATCTATCCTGAAAGTTTACATAAATATCTCCCTTTGTTACTTTAGCCTTCAAATGTGAATATTAATATATAGTGAACCACATGTGACATCTGAGGTAATAATGCTATTGATAACATTAGAGGATTTTTCAGGATTAAAATTAGTTTAATCCTGCATAACAGAAAGATGCTTGCATGATGGACTTCTATAGGTACAGTAACTATGCTTATAATGGAATAAAATGGAAGACTCTTGTGCTATAGGAAAGAATAAAAATACTATTCAGAGCAAATTTAATTAATCACATAATATAACACAGTAATCCTGTTACCATATATCAACTGCAAACTCTAGATGGCAGGAAAAGCTACAGAAATCCTTTTTGCCATTTAGTGGCCAACTTTATTTTTTTCGGCCCAGATGGGGTAAATTAAGATGAATTCTGCAAGATGAAGAGTCAATTTTGCAGCTCATAATAGATCTCTGAAACCAGTAAAATATCTGAACAATAACATAAAATAAAGCTTCACTTGAGTCAAATACAGCCACTGGTGGCTATTGGCACTAGTTTTAGAAATAGTACGGCTGGGTTGTCATTATCCTATTCTTGATAGATATTACCCCACTCCAACTCCACAATTTCCCTGTGATCTCTCACTGAAGTTCTAAACCAGATCCCACTCTCATCAGCTTTTTAAGGTAAGTCAGAGTTGTCACTATTCAAACAAGCTATAATTCTGGGGACAGTTCTAGGCTATGGAAGAAATTCAGAAGATTTGGAAATGTCTGAGATATTAAATTATACTTTATTCAATCTATAGAAATCATGTGTACATTTGCGTCTGTTTATGTTTAGTAAAATATGTTATTGACATTGATCAAGAACAACATTCAGGAACTGATCTCATTTTAAATGTCTGACATTTGTGCCTGCAGGTGGAATGTTAAAGGATCCAGAAAATAATGGTATAACTTATTCCTGATGATGATACCTAGTTGGGTGATAAGATGTCTGTAAGTAAACAATCAAGTCAGAAAGTACCAAGAATTCCAGAGTTCATCCCTGAGCTATAACTACTCTCTACTAATGGCATGATTTGAAGGGAAATAAATCCCAATTTGGTCAATTCACCTTAGACAACTTGCTGATAAACCTGTTCATGTGATTTGAAAGCTCATATCAAAACTTCAAATGTTCTAGACTTTTTGGAAAATGGTAAATAAAACTCCAAGCATAAAAAAAATAGCCTGATTCATAGCCCAGGCAGAATAGACATTTCTCAGTTGTAATGTTCTTATAAAACCCTTCCTCTTGGACTCAAGTATGACAACGAACTAGTGTAAGCACTGAAACACTTAAAAAGGGCTAATTAGCTATTTGATATACTTGACTGACACAAGATGTATGCAAGCCTAGAAGGAAAGACTGCAAATATAGATATTCCTGATTTTGTTATTGTCCAACATTTTAATTAATTTCTTATTCTATCTGTATAGTTAGGATTTAAAGAGTTCCTAACAAGATATAATAATAACAGGTCCGTAGTGTTATTTCAACTAATCAGTAGCACTGCAGGGTGCTGAAAATTACATAGCAGTTCTTAGATATGCTCAAATCACCTAAGAAAAATTACTTTTGCTGTTCCTGGCCTTAATTTCCCCATTATTGGCAGAGCTGAACAGAGCTATGAAAAAAGACATATGACTTGATGGGACTCAGCTAATGTATTTCTCAGAAGAATGACCTTTGTGGTATTTGCTGTATGTTTGAGTATGTTTGAGTTGGTACAGACGAGATATCAAGTTTTATGAATGAAATGTGCATATATTCCTGTGACCAAAATAGGAAAATAGAAAATAGAACTACAGTTATCTAGAATATGAAAGAACATGAAATTTCATTTATAATAGTCCTATATTATGTATCTGTACCTGAATTGGACTGCTTTAGGTTATCAATTTCTATCATAAGAAAATTCTTGTAATATATAGAGATCACCTTTAGATCATGCTTTATTAATATTAAAATAACAATGCTCCTTTTTAACCAGAATGGGAACTGAAACAAAGCAGAAGTAGTAGGTGAAAATCAAATGTGTGGTGCTTCTTCTAGCTTAATGTTTAATGCAGGTTGAAATTTTCCTATAACCAAGGTCTTTAACTCAAGGAATAAATATTGCTGGAAATCAATTTCAGTAGCAGGTGCCATGTAAATAGCTTGCAGGGATTTTCTCTCAAAGCACTATTGCTTGACATAGAGAAAAAACATTTTTTGCATGTTTGTCAGATAATTGCACTGATTCTACAGTGCATAATTATTAGTTGTACTAGCATTGACTTTTGCCATGTGAGTAATATTATTTATTATCACAGTAATAAATAATACCATTGATCATCACAATCATCATATGTTAGTGATTTTGAAGATCAATATTATTTTGTTCCAATGATAGCAACTAAAACCAATGAGTAGGAAAGAGAACAGAAGTCCAGGAATTAGGTCACTTTAGCAACAAACGTCCATCAACAATATCAATCGATTCTGTGTATAATCCATAATTCCATCCTGAGACTGCAGTATCTGCAATATCTGCTTAATTTTGAACTTCTTTATTTTTTCTGTACCCCCCTTTTTTGTAATAATTTGCCTGATTAAGATTTTTAAAGAACAAAAATCTTGCATACCCTTTTTATCCTTTTATCGATACAATAAAAGCAAAAACCTTTTGTTGCACTGAGTTTGTTTCAGTCCAGTAGATTAATGTTTGTAGAGATTTCAGTTATTTGGCATCTTACTGACCAAGTACTAGAAAGTGAATTAAGAAAAAGATTGATCACTCTTGTGCTTCAGTATAAGGGGCTCACATGAACTTAAGCATTTCAATCATTTTATATCTTTTAAACAGAAAAGACAAAGAAAGAAAGAAAGAAAGAAAGAAAGAAAGAAAGAAAGAAAGAAAGAAAGAAAGAAAGAAAGATTTAAAGCCATAGACAAATTATTTGATAACAAATTGGTATCTGATGGACTGCTGACAGTCTCATTGTTAGGAGACTGCTGTTATACTATCAGGCTTGTGACTTTAAAATTTCACTAGGGAAAAATATTACAGCTTGGCATGCAGCAGCAGGACCTAGCCTTAGGCACAATCTGCCAATAACCAAGTCCCTGGGAAAACTGATTTGTGGCTTCTGATCACCTACTCCTAAGAGCCTTTGCTATTGACTAATTTTGGTTCATCTGGATGTAGATCTGTCTTGGCTAACAAGAAAGCACTCAAGGTCTTCATTTAGTTATTGAACGAATTCTCTTGGGATGTGTGTGCAGCTGTCTTTACCTTTTTTCCAATCGACACATCAAAAGCTCTGGAATATATTTTCATTTTCAAAAATGCGAATGGCAAGCAAGATAAACTTGCCAAACTCATCTCACAAAGTAGTGAATCATTATAGCTCCATGCCAGATGTAGCAAATAAATCATTTCTGGCCCATGCAGATTACACACGCAGTGAAAAATATATTCTTTAGGTAGGGAAATCATTCTGCTACAATTACATATCATTCTGCACCGAAGAAAAAAGCCACTAATATGAGATGCTTGCTGCATAATGTTTAAAAGTACACTATAACATTAATTTCAGAAAAATATATCTGTTTATGTATTCCCATGTATGCAATCAGAATAATCAGTAACCTCAGCAACATAGCTGCCTAATTCATATGTTGAGGAAAATGGGCTCCTGCCCTTCATATCTAGTGTGTGTGTGTGTGTGTGTGTGTGTGTGTGTGTGTGTGTAATGGGGGAAAAGAAGAAGAAAAATAACATACCCAGTTTCATCATTTGAATGGAATTGTTCCAGTTACTACTGTTTGACCATAAGACCCAGTTTTGTATTTTATGAAATTTTGTGACTAGTGTAGTTGATGAAATAATTCAACACTGATCTGAAATGATTATAGAGCAACTGCTGTTCATATAAAAACCTCCAAACTAATTTTCCTTTTGTTGCACTGGGGTAACAATATATTAATTTAATACTTCTCCCCAGTTAAACACAAGTGGAGAGAATACTGTAAGCAATGCAAAAGGAGTTTGCTATTCCCATATTTATAAAGTTATATTTCTTGGTTTCTGGTTTAGGAAAAACAAACTTTATATAATGAAGGTGGTAGAGAGGATTTGGAAGCATTAGAAGCAGATGTGAACCCTTTCTCAGAATAGGTCCAGAACAAACAATCTCCCATTTGAAGTCTTGTGCCATTTTTAGAAATTTAACTAAATATATCATGTTACACAAATATGCATCCACTGGACATTTGCATCAAAATTGTCTTGTTCCTCTGAGCTAGACTAAAATATATGTTAGCATATTGTGATGTATGTACTCATCTAAATCCAGAATTGTTCAACATTTGTTGGATGGAAGAGATTTCTGATGTTTAACATTATTCACATTTATTTCAGTATTAACTTTAATAGCATTGCATCTTTTATAATTGTATCCATAGACACTGTCAATATCTCATTAAAGGAATGGTATATCTTGCATCATGATAGCAACTTGGGTTAAAAAAATATGCATTTGAGTGAAGACAGCAGCGATTCCCAGTCCAAGCCTGTCACATTTTCTAGCAAAAACTCTTATTTTCTTGAAAGCATGCTGCTACCATAGATTTCCCCCCACCCAAAAAAAGTGCCATTCCTTTCTGGAACTGCTGACACATCTAGTACGTATCCACACCCAATCCAACACATCTTTGGCTGTATAGGAGTTCAGCCCTGTATAATATTACTTGATAATCTAGTTTACAAAAAAAAAGAAAAGAAAACTATATATATTTAAGTTCAATCAAAATAATCAGATTTAAAAAGATTAGGTTTTTTTTTAAAAAAAAAAAAATCTAAAAAGGAATCTGATTCTTTTAAAAGCCTTGGTGACAAGGGGGTGGTTTCCATAAAATCAATGTGAAAAATCATTTTTCCACATCACGACTTTTTGTTTTTATTTATTTATTTGGATTCTTATGCAGTGCATAGTAGAAAAATAGATTTTGGTTATACAAGAAATAATTAGGCCTGTTTTCTCTTAGCCAAGAAAATGCAATCAGAATTTCCAACCATTCTTTTCAATATAATCTCATGGTCCTAACCATTACGAGAAATAAAAAGTGAAGATTGCTGTTACTTTGGTATGTACCATTGTGATGAAATTCAAAAGAGTGAATTCGTGTATTCTTTCTGAAAAATGATCAGTTGAAGTAACTCAGAATAAGTAAACAAAAAAGTAAAAAATCCTCATTTATTAATATTGCCTTGAAATTTTGTGTCAGGGCTCTAATCTCATATTTCTGGGCTCGATGTTATAAAAAGCTGTTGTTTTTAACTTTATCCTTGAGTGACATATTGCTACTACTGGCAAGAGGGCCTGCTCAGTCCCATTTACAACGAGGAAGCCCAGATTCTCTGTAGCAATTCGAATAAACTTATAATTTACTATAAAAGAGAGTGATGTCATGGCATAAGAGAGCCAATTAAAAGCGGAATATTCAGACCAGTAGACTGTCTCATGAAACAGTGAGGCATACCTGTTAATTTGTAAATGTTATAATTACATTTACTTTCCATCATGGATTTACACTTCTTCACAAAGGCCAGTTCTCTTTTATCCCTGTTATTTCGGGGATGATACCATTGCACAATGGTCAGATTTCCCATTATCTTTTGGTATGAAGCTGAGAAGGCACAAGAGTAAAAGTGAAGACACCCCCTTGTTTGATTCAGAAGCAACGGTCTTACACTTTGCTTACATTACAGCCAGTTTTCAAGGTCTCTGGAAAACAAAACATCACAAATAGAGCAATTATTAATTCAATAAATCCAGCTACTCTTGAGTGCCCCGGGGCAAAGGCAAAAGTTAAAAGCAACTGCTCATTGACGACATCTGTGACATGACCAGGGTAAGGTAGCTGCTTTAGCACATCATTCACCACTTTTAAGGCTGACTGCACTCAATTTCTTAGACAATCTACACACCATTTTCAGTTCTGTACCTCAATAATTTATCACAACAATACCTCAAGCATACAGATTGGGGAATGGAGTAGGCAGGCGGAGAAATGAAAGCAATTTACAGTACCAAGATGAAAGAAGTTGGACACAGAGAGAAGACCTACTATGTAAATCATATCCACAACTTCAAGGAATGTTGACATAATATTCTGGAATTAATTTTTCCAACATTCCTACACAGGTCACATAAAGGTAAATCTAGTGTCTCTGATTCCCCCCTCCTTTCTTTCCAGACCTTATATCTGGATTTTTTTTTTTTATCAATATGTTTAAGAGGAAATTGATTCTGCTATCCTCTCTTTCTTGCATGGACAATAGAAACCTTATGTACAAATCTTTCTATTAAGAATAACAGCAAATTGAACGTCAACATTATTGAGCAGATGTTATCTTGTAAAATATTTGAGTAGATTTCAATGTTTACCTATGCAGAATTATACAAAAATGCAGTCATCAGAAACATATATATATATATACCATATATAACAATGGACTTATTTTTTTAAAAAACCATCCCCTGAAATTCAAATGATAATTGGTATTTCAACAGATTAGAAATTTCAGAGGGGAACCACAGTGGTCAAGAAAATAGAAATTTCATTTGGCAACTGTTCTTGTATTTTTTTCCCCGAATTACCTTTATTTGATGCAGATATATATGCAAATTTGCAGTGTAGCTGGATCCATATGGCTTCCAAAAGTAGCTAAGCATAAGTTGCCAAAATCAAACAAGGCAAGTACATATTTTCATAAGCTAATTAATTGTAGGAATGGAGAAGTGAATAAGTATTTCTGGAAGACATTTACCAGATATTGCCCTATGGAGTGATTTAAATTGTTTTAGAAAATAAAAATAAAAATACCAAATGGGCTGTATTTCCCAGGTGTTTCACAACTATTTTTAATAGATACTACAAGAACTGGTGAAAATAAATAGGTTAAGGATGTAGATAATGGATTAACTACAATATTGAACTTGGGGCAAAATTTGTAACCTCAGGACTGGTGAAAAAAAATTCTGGTACAATTTGGATATAGGGCAAGTTTTGTTAAAGTAGAATTGTAGTCATCCCATTGTTTAGTGTGGCAAAAACACAAATAGTCATAATATTTTTCTTTTATATCAAAATAGGATGCCATTTGCAAATCAGTTAGCCCTAAATGGGATAATGTCTGTCCTATTTATGGAATTCTATGTAGGGATTTTTCAGGCTATATTCATTTCAATAATTACTGTTTTTTAAAAATCACCCATCATCTTGTTAATTTGAACAGAATGTGGTAAATTTACATTGACGGAGATTTCTGTAATGGGAATTATATAAGGATTATATGATCCATGCAACAAGGGAAGAAATGTTCGTAACGAATTATCTCTTCTCAATAAGGTAAAGATGATTTTCTTACAATTACTGGGCAAGTACAGGGGATAAGTTCATTAGTCTTACTCTTTTTCATTATCTATTCCTGCTGAATGTGGAAACAATGGATTTCCCTAGAGTATCTGAAGATGTCCCTGAATAATTAGCAAGAGGTCCAGATGAAATAAAGCTAATTTGAATTGCTCCCATTTTGCCTGAGGCAGTAAAATCTGGATTTGGATGATTCACATCTGGATTCAGATTACATCTGAATGTGGTGCACAATCCTAATTAACTATCCTTCACCCTCCCACACAAATATCATTCTTATGTAATAATGGAAATAAAAGGTTTAAAAAAATGAGACTTCCTGATGAGACATACATTAAAATGTGACAAATAAAAACATATCTAAAATATAATATATTCCCTATAATTAAGAACATACACTGTCTAGGCAATTTCATATAGCCCACTGTAGCAGTAAATCATCTGTCTAGGATAAAGGCAGGAATATCTCAGTTCTGCTTTTGCTGCTCTGCAGTTTTTCATACGTACTGTACCTTCACCCTATTGGACAAGAGGACAATCCTAACCTAACCACATATCTCTGCAGAAGTTTTTATTACAATACTTCTGATTCCAATAGCTTAATGCTTACTATACTGTATTGAAGTGTCTGTATCCTGTTCTTTAATAAAATTAGAAAAGCTGTAAAAAGTTAACCAAGTAATTTTTTTTAACCAAATATCTCAAGAAAAAAGGAAAATCACCCTTTACAGTCTAGTTGCTGGGGAAGATTTGGCAGCTTGTTAGGCAAAAATAAATTCTGCAGGAACTGAAATATATTCTGGTTGAAAAATTTCAGAGATTTAACTCATGAACTCAGGACAAGCTTCTGTGTTACAATATAAGCATCATCATCATCATCATCATCATCATCATCATCATCATCAAAAGCTGGGAAAGCTGAAAATAAAAAGACCTGGCAATGGCTAAGAGCAGGAAAATTGAAGAAAGAGACCGAGGGACTAATTCTGGCTGCACAAGACCAAGCCTTAAGGACAAATGCATATAAAGTCAAAATTGAGAAGACACCAACAGACAGTAAGTGCCCTCTATGCAAAGAAGCTGAAGAAACAGTGGACCACCTGGTAAGCTGCTGCAAGAAGATTGCACAGACTGACTACAAGCAGCGGCATGACAAAGTAGCAACAATGGTGCAATGGAAGATCTGCAAGAAATATCATTTTCCTGTAAGCAAGAACTGGTGGGATCATAAAATAGAGAAAGTCATAGAAAATGATAAAATTAAACTGCTCTGGGACTTCAGAATTCAAACAGACAAGCACCTGCAACATAACACCCCGGACTTAACAATTGTCGATAAGAAAGACAAAAAAGTCTGGATAGTGGACGTGGCAGTGCCTGGAGACAGCAGATAGACAAGAAAGAACTGGAGAAAATAACAAAATACAAAGACCTACAAATAGAAACAGAAAGACTGTGGAAAAAGCAAGCAAGGGTAGTACCAATAGTAATAGGCTCCTTGGGTGCAATCTCAAAACAACTGGAGCACCACTTGAACACCATAGGCATTGACAAATTTGCCATTAGTCAATTGCTAAAGGCGGCCTTACTAGGAACTGCTTCCATCTTGCGGCGATATCTGTAATACCATCAAACATCCACATCTGCCTATCCCAGGTCCTTGGTAAGGACTCGATAGGTAGACAAAATGCCAAATCCAGTCTGAACATCTGGCTGACTGTGATGATCCATAATAATAATAATGATGATGATAATAAAGTTGGAAGGTACCTTGGAGGTCATCTAGTCCAACCCCCTGCTCAGGCAGGAAACCCTATACCGTTTCAGACAAATGGCTGTCCAGTCTCTTGTTAAAAACTTTCAGTGTTGGTGCATTCACAGCTTCTGGAGGCAGGTTGTTCCACTGGTTAATTGTTCTAACTGTCAGGAAGTTTCTCCTTAGTTCTAGGTTGCTTCTCTCTTTGGTTAGTTTCCACTCATTCCTTCTTGTCCTGCCTGCAGGCGCTTTGGAAAATAGCTTGACTCCCTCTTCTTTGTGGAGCCCCTGAGATATTGGAACACTGCTATCATGTCCCCCATCGTCCTTCTCTTCATTAAACTAGACATATCCAATTCCAGCAACCGTTCCTTATATGTTTTAGTCTCTAGTCCCCTAATCATCTTTGTTGCTCTTCTCTATACTCTTTCTAGAGTCTCAGCATCTTTTTTACATCATGGTGACCAAAACTGGATGCAGTATTCCAAGTGTGGCCTTACCAAGGTCATTGGTAGTCTGTTTACCAAGGGTATTTCAAAGAGAAGATAAGCAGGATCCAATTAATATTTGTTAATGTTATATGGGAAAATACCAATGACTTGAACAGAATTCTTTCTGTAAAATCTTCTGAAACTATTGCTCCTAAATATAGCAAGATTTTATTCAGAAGGATGGCATTAATAATCACTGAAAGGTTTTGAAACTATTAATGTATTATCATTCATTGGAACCAAAGTTTTCCTGATAGATAAGCTATCATAGCAGAAAGATGAAGTAGCATCCATTAAAATTAAATTATGCAATATGATTTAAAATCTGGATGACTTGTTATATCATCTGATCAAGAATGATACATAAGATATTGAAACATAACTGCATTTTTAATTGAATCTGTATCTCACCAAAAACTGCAAGACTCCCAGCAGTTTACAAGATTAGAAAAGACATAAAAATCAAAACATCTACAGTACAATAAAGCCCCAGACCACCATTCTATTCCATTCCCAAGACAACAGTTTAGAAACTGAATAATAATCCAAAATAATTAATACAATGGCTCCAATCATTCTCCAAAGACTTTTGTGAAAAGCCTAGTTTTCACTATTTTTTATCACTATAAATTATAAATGATTAGAATTTACTGCTGCTTTCCTTAAGCATCTGCAGAGGAATTAACTATTTCTCAAATAGCTCTGCCAAATTTTATAAACCAAAATGAATAAATGCACAGCAACTAGATGATGAATTGTGATTTTTTAATACTTTGTCCATATTTTTAAATTAAACAAATTTTAAACATTCATACATTGTCATTGAATAGAAAAGCTAATAATGGCATCCAGTATCAATATGAATGTTTGTTTCTTTCATCAAAATCATCCACAAACAGGCCATGGAGAGACTTCAAAAGTTCATACGGTTGCATAAAGCCATTCATTAATTGAAACAGCTTATCTTGATTTCATTAACCAGATGTGATCTTAATAAGAAATAACATTTTACTGCACACATTGTCACTGAATTGTAAATGAATTATTTGACTAAATTGACTAAACTTTACATGTGTTTTAGCCTTGACTAAAGTTTGCCAGAGTAATGTAATGTTTCTTAAAAATTAACCCATAATGAATTAGATCTATATTGTATGCCAGGAATTAAAAATGATGGATGGGCAGTATTAAATTTCTCAAATAAATAATGCTATGAATTAAGACTGCTTGGAAATATTTTTCACTGTCCCAATATCCCTTGCCATTAATTTTAATCATATAACTGCTGATAGGAAGGAACTATAACTTACTGAAAAACAACATACTTTGCAATCTGAATATCTCAGTTTCACTTTTTGGTATTTCTATTTAAAAATAAATTATGGAAGCAAATGCTAGAAGGCATTAGAATCACTATCAATAAGAGAAGATGTAGATTTGATGCACAAACATTTTATCCTGTGTAGTATTCAAAAGGTAATTTTTGGCATTAAATCAATGTCACAATTCAATTTGTGATCTTGGAATATTTTCCACTGTTTTCCAAGGTTAATCTACAGCATAATCAAACTATGAGCTCATTGCTCAACAGAGACATTTCTTGTGATGGTTCTACTAAAATAATTCTGGTAAATATTTTGTAGCTTCTCTCACCTACCTTATAATTCTGAATAGTATAACAATTAATGCTCCCATCCATTGAAATACCTGCAGTAATTTTATAAAGGATTTATAGATTACAAAGTTTTATGGATATTTACAGTGAAAAACTAACACCTGCCTCTCCTATGACTGATGGTACAAAAGAAATATTACAAGGGAGAAATTTAGCTCCCTTGATTTTCTCTTTGTAACTTTTGTTGTCATTTGAAATCTATGTTCTTAATCTGACACTAGTTTTGGTACTTGTAATAGAAGGCATTTCAAAAATGGAAGCCCATTCAAAAAGCTAATCAGAAATTACTCTACTCACTTTGATGTCAATCAAAGAAATTTGTTGATTTAATAGTTTAAAAGAGCCGAGGTGGCGCAGCAGTTAAGGTGCAGTACTGCAGGCCACTTTAGCTGACTGTGTTCAGCAGGTCAGCGGTTCAAACCTCACCGGCTCAAGGCTGACTCAGCCTTCCATCCTTCCGGGGTGGGTAAAATGAGGACCCAGATTGTTGGGGGCAATGTAAATATATATATACATTGCTTACTGGTGTACACTGCTTAGAGAGTGCTCGCACTTAAAGCGGTATATAAGTCTCATAAATAAATAAATATGGCAAATTCATATTATGAACTGCTTTTGAAAGACAGGATTGACATTTCTATCACATTTATTGTTTATGACATATTAAGACATAATAATTATCTTGCTGGCTTAATTATTCCAGGAATGAGCCTCATTCTGCTATAAAATGACAGGGGATGAAGGCTAAAGAAACATAATCTAATTCTGGTTGGATGTTGAACGAACTTGAGTTTTATCATGGAAATAAGGTGATAAAAAATGAAGTGAGCATTTACTTTAGTTTACCATTTACTGGTAAACTCAACTGAATTACATAGAATTTACTTGCATGTAAAAGAGTTTTAAAATGTATTGAAAAACTGTTGGATTAGGTAAGATTTTCAGTGCTTGAACTTTTAATATATCTTATTTGACATATTGAAGTTCCTGTGTTCTCATCTCTTTCAATTAACAATGACAACAAGCAAAAAAGATTAAGGAAATCCAAGAGGCATATATGGAAGAGTTAAGGCTTTATATAACTAAAGTGACCACAAAGTGTAATGTGATTACTCAGATTTATTTTTGACTCATCACTTCTGAAGCATGACAATTGCATCAATCTTTCCCCTCTCCAATTAAAGTCTTGACTCTTCTTCATATTCATACAGAGAGAGAAAGAGAGAGAGAGAGAGAGAGAGAGAGAGAGAGACAGAGAGAGAGAGAGAGAGAGAGACAGAGAGAGAATATTGAAAAGAGGTAAATGTGTGTTATAGATTAGCACAGTAAATAATAAAAATGAAAAAGTTAGGACGTAGAGAATGACATAGAAAATTATTTGAGAAAACCAGTATATCTATATCTGGTTCTCCAGACCTTGCCAAGCAGGTTGCTGTCAAAAAAATTGGCAATGTAAATTCTTGTATGTACTGAAAGCTATTTCACTGAGGTCCATTTCATACTCTCCAATATTCCCCCTTCTGCATTATTTTTTCAAACTTAACTCGCTTAACAAAGCTACCTCTATTTGAAAATATTTTCAGTAGGAGAGAGTGAGGCATATGGTTTTTTTTTTCAAAATCATAAGGCTAAAGGATCTGTGATAGATAGATAGATAAATAAATAGATAGATAGATAGATAGATAGATAGATAGATAGATAGATAGATAGATAGATAGATAGATAGCCCTCTTGTGAACATACTGACAAAGAATATCTACTTATGAAAATGGTCTTATCAAATTATCAGCAATATGAAAATATTTTCTTGGGGTTGCACATCCCTAATGTCCTTTCCATTGGTTTAACTAATTGGACTGAGACAACTGCAAACTATGGTGGACTTGATGGCCTTTCTTCTCTCCGATGGACCTCTGCCATAAATCACAATGATACAGCTATGTAATTTTGTGCCTTAACTCCTGGCCAAGTCCCTGCCGTTTTCTTGGCAACATTTTCAAAAGTGGTCTGCTATTGACGTCTTCCTATAGCTGAGAGACATTCAGCTGGCTTTGTACATAAGGCTGGGCTAGAATTCATAGTCCCAGTTTCTAGCCTGGTGCCTCATTAAAGTATATGTTTACATTTTATTGATTTGATGACACTCATTTCTAAACTGAATTGTGAAGCATCTAAATTGAATATTCAAAAGCACAAAAGGACTGAATCAGTAATCATTTCCACCTCTCTAATCAACATTACTAATTTTTACCTTACTTTAAGTGTAAGGGTAGCAATTTTTTTCAGAGCTAATTTAACACTCTTTCAAAAAAAAAAGTAACCTATTTTTTATGGTAGTAAAATGAAACGGAGAACAAAGTACTCTGGCCAGGCCTATCCTGCCTCAAACAAAAACTTGATAGATTGAACTATGACTAATTTGTACAGTTTTCCATGGTTGTCTTAGGTATTTATTTATTTCCTAGCCATCCAGGGGTGTTACATAATCATTCTGTCTAGCTAGCAATAGGATTTTTTGCAGCAAGTTCATATTTTATTTCATACTGTTACTAGATACCTCACATATTTAATGTAGCTTGTTTGATAAATGTCTTGGGGAGACAGAAGTCATCAGAAGGATTAAGTTCCCTTTATTGACCCACCCTCGGTGACCCACAAAGTGGTATGCTACCAGAAGCAGTATCATTATAAGCATTAAATAGCTGATAGATGATCTTTTTTGCAGCTAAAATTAAAACATTTATTCTTTTGTGTCAACTTTTGTAATAGAAAAGAATGCTGCAGATAAAGTTGATGCCAGTTAATTATATGGTCAATTATATTTAGCATTTATATTGCACTTTGGGAAGCTTTCAGAGCAATTCTTATATATGCTTCCAGTAAATCCTTACAATAATATATTTGATATGTTGTTATCTCTATTCGACAGATGTGGGGAGGAAAAATTTGAGGTTTAGACACAATAGTAAGGTGTGTAGCTAAAAGTTCACAACTCATTTTCTTAGCCTCTATAGACACAAATAGTTTATTTGTTTGACAGATATATACAGTATTCTGCCTTTCCTCCAAAAACTGAAGGCATTGTATCCTTTTCCCATGATAATTCTATGAGGTAAGTTGGCTTGAGAAAGAAGGACTGACACAAAATTATCCAATGAAATTTGTTGGCTAAGGGGAGATGAAAACCTGGGTTTTCCCATTTTTAATTCAGCATTTTGACCACTACATTATGGCATTGTTCAGATTTATCTAAAATTTCATTCCTGGTTCTCCTAAACTGGCTGCCAGTTAAGATTTATTTTGTTTGTTTTTTTAACTTTTGTTAGTCACCTGGGATGAGATGGGTAGACATATAAATTGAATAAAATAAAAATATAGAGATTGGAATATAAAAGATTTAATTTGATCCTTGGTAACAGAATGCTGAAAAGATTACCAAAGCACAAATGCAAGCTCTCCTTCTCCTTCTCGTTTTCCTGCAAGTACGGGGTTCGCTTTTTGTATCAATGAACTTCATTTCAATGTCTTGCCACAACATTGTATGTGGCTGTTGATGCATTGGTTGTGATAGGAATTAACTCATTGGACTTGTCACCCAACACTGACATTGGTCAGTCTGTGTTTTGCTCAGCACCACGCTGAGGGCAGGTTTCAGAGACACCAACTAGGAGGAAGAGACCTCACCACTACAAATGTATGAATTATTCTTCAAAAATAATTTGGGCAATTCTTTTCACTTGATGCTTTTCTAAAAAAAACTGTATTATTCATACCATGAGACATAATCCAAATTTGTTTGTCATCTTAAAAAAATCACTGCAAGCATGATATATTACAATCCAGATGGTACTGAAAATAATGTTAAATACTGGAAAATAAAATAATATACCCTTTGCCCATTTTAACTGTGAAGGGGCAATGATAAAGTTGTTGACAAAAATTGAACTAACTGATTCTGAATTAGTATTCTTAGTTATTGGCAATATTGTTCTAATAGTAAAACACATAAACAACAGAAATGTTTAATGTACAATATCACTTCTTCAAACATGAAAATCACTAAGAACTTGTATGAGAGAAGTGGAGGGAAGTGTGTAGTGGGGTGCCCCAGGGCTCTGTTCTGGGCCCAGTGCTCTTCAACATCTCCATCAATGATTTGGACGAGGGGATAGATGGAGAACTCATCAAATTTGCAGACGACAGCAAGCTGGCAGGAATAGCCTACACTCCAGAAAACAGGCTTAAGATACAGGAAGATCTTGACAGATTTGAACATTGGGTGCTATCTAACAAAATGAAATTCAGTGGTGAAAAAAGTAAGGTTCTATCTTTAGGCAAGAAAAACCAAATGTACAGGTATAGTATAGGTGGTAATTTGTTCAATAGTAATAACTGTGAGAGGGATCTCAGAGTCCTAGTGGACAATCACTTAAATATGACTCAGCAGTGTGCTGCAGCTGCCAGAAAGGCCAACATAGTGCTAGGCTGCATTAACAGAAGGATAGAATCAAGATCACGTGAAGTATTAATACCATTTTACAATGCCTTGGTAAGGCCACACTTGGTATACTGCATCCAGTTTTGGTCACCACAATGTAAAAAAAATGTTGAGACTCTAGAAAGAGTACAGAGAAGAGTGACAAAGATGATTAGGGGACTAGAGGCTAAAACATATAAGGAACGGTTGCTGGAATTGGATATGTGTAGTTTAATGAAGAGAAGGACGATGGGGGACATGATAGCAGTGTTCCAATATCTCAGGGGCTGCCACAAAGAAGAGGGAGACAAGCTATTCTCCAAAGAGAAGCTATTCTGCTGAAGGCAGGACAAGAAGCAACGGATGGAAAATAATCAAGGAGAAAAGCAACCTAGAACTATGGAGAAACTTCCTGACAGTTAGAACAATTAACCAGTGGAACAACCTGCCTCCAGGAATGATGAATGCTCCAACACTGGAAGTTTTTAAGAATGGATAGATGACCTCCAAGGTCTCTTCCAACTATTATTATTAGTACTGTAAGTCCCTTAGATGAAGATTTGCAGATGATCTGGAAGGTATAGCTGATACAGAATGCAGCAGCAAGATACAGGTGAGACAACCCTGCTACTTAAGTCAATACCAATTTTAAGCTTGCATTGGTTGTTGATAGGCTTCTGAGCCTACTTCAAAGGGCTGGTTTATTTATAAAGCAAAAGGAAGCAATATCATGATACATTTGGTGCTGCCTTCCTAGAATTCATTTTTCTTGCTAGATCAAACATCTAGAAAGTTTGTCTTAGGAATCATCCCCCACAGTCTTCCATGTAAGCTCTGTAGGGTATAAGAGAAATGACAGTTCTTCTCTGTGGTGGCCCCCACACTTGCAATACATTCCTCCTAAAGTAAGCTTCCCTCCTTGCATTCTACAAATTGCTTAGGATCATGCTGTTACACTGTGCCTCTGATGTTTATTGATTTTGGGTGACTATTATAGTTCAATTTATTTATGTATGTTGTTTTGGCTTTTTTCTTTTCATTGTTTCTCTTTATTGTAAATTATCCAGAGTAATGATGCAGTGGGGTATTCAATAAACCTCATTAAATGCATGCAAACAACACATTGTTTTACTGATGCTTATGACTCAGAATTGGCACAAGTTGTCATTTTTCTACAAAGCACATTTGAATTGTCATCAAACATGCCTTTTTATATAGAAGTGCTTGTCCATTTTCCCATAACACTGACATTAAGGCATGTTAATTCAAAACACAGATACTACTACTGTGTAGTGTAATATTACCAAATGCAACATATGGGGCCAGTAAAAGTTGGCTGCTTCTGAGCTGTGAGAGTCTGCAGCCGTGCAGAAGTGCTTACAGCTGCAGGGACATGGTACTAAGCATGTTTTAAGATGAGTCCCAGTTGAGCAGCATCTTATCCAACCCGAAACAATCCCACAATCCAGCTCTTTTTAACTGATCATCCTTGTATCATAACAGATTAAGGCTGCAGCTACTTTGGATTATGGTTAATCTAACCTTTATCCATTCACATCTTCACCTGAAACTTACAAGGACCAAGAGTCAATTGCCAGGGCATAATTCACAATGACACTGATCTTTTCTTCCTCACTCTAATTATCTGGATTAAGAATAACACTTTTGAGTAATTATTTTCACATTGGATAAACAGTAAGCTTTCCTGGATTTATCTGAGCTTTTTCTTAACATGAAATAGATCCAACTGGGCTTATAAGAGTATAACTGACAGCAGTGATAGCTTAATCAAGAAAAGCCTAAACAACTAAAACAATAGGAAATGTTTGTTTCACATTGTTTGGATAGGGAAAAAAACAAAGGCAAAAAATAGAGCTGCTAAATCTGATCAACCCAAATGACAAAGAGAGAGAAAGAGAGAGACCAGAGAGACCAATTCATTTAACAGAGAAAGATCATGTAGAGTTAATAAAGATGTGAAATCGCTCCATGTGTAACAGAAGAAATAACGTTCAAAAACAAATGAAAGATGAGAGTTGTTTACAGTGATACTCTACAGAGTTGGTGTTTTCATTTGTACACACAGTACCTCTTCAAATATAATAGGTAGGACAGTCCTCATTATAATCAACATATTAAATGCATAATTAAAGTGAATCAAACCATGGATTTATGATTTATTATCACCTGTCCTGGTGAAATAACAAAATTGTTCCTCAGAGGCTTTCATAGTTGGTCCAAAATTGCCATCACAACCAGTGAAAAAAATCTTCCAACCTTGTCTTTGAAACTAGCCAAGATCATATACAATTACACACTAAAATCACATCACAGAACCCAATTACACTTTGGCTTTGCAGATCCATAGATAACCTCTTAAAGAGCAAACTCCCTTACTGTGTCGACCTTTGACCCCAAACTCTTTTTCCAATCTTCAGCTGCGCTCAGTGTTTCTCTTCCAAAACAAATGACCAAGACATGGCACAGGAATGGAGGGGGAAAAAGGGGGCTGGAAGAGCAGAAAATATGCCAGCAACCATAATGTTCAGGTTTAAAAGAAACATTGTTGATACCTTATGTTTGATTTTTAATGAATTCCATACTCTAATTTACCCCAACAATGTTTTTGAAAGAATGTTTCATAAGTACTTTTCCATTCAAGAATGGTTTTAATATTTTATAACCAATAATTTTATTTGGCTTTTTGGAAAAAAAAGAAAAAAAACCCTGAAGATTTGATCCAACTAAATATTTTAGCAGAATATAATATTATAACTAGACATTTTAAATTCATGTAGTCCATTCTCCCATTAATATGGAAATACTATGTAACAATACAATCTTTATTTGAAAGAAGGATGATTCTGTATTTAAGAAACCCACCCCAAATTAAAATATTTTTAAAAATTATAAACACAGCTATAAATCCCACCAGTTAGGCAGTTATTTCAATAAATTCATATAACCCTTGCGATCATATTGAAAAGAAAAACTTTATCTCATCCATAAGAATTAGACAATGTTTTGAAATGGAGGTAAAATTTGACCTATTCTGGAAAGAAATCCAATTTTATAATAATAAAGCTCTTCAACGTGTGCCATACAGATTAAAAACATTCTTATTGTAACAATAAACAACAGATGAGTATTATGTGTAGAGGATGACACAAAAGAATGTTGGGGGATCCTAGCTCAAGAAAGACTTCTCTAATTCAGAAATGCCCTTTAGAAATATAGATAGGAAGAACTACAGAAATATATTTTTCTAGCATCCTGATGTTAGATTCTTTAGATTTTGTGCTCTCATGTTATGACTTTCAGTTAAGTTTTGGAAAGACAAGCATATCAGATGAATTTAAAGGGAGCAAGATAATAGCCTTGGTTTATGTTATACTCAGATTGATACTACTTTTGTGACTGAATACTGGATATCATATCACATGAATACAGGTAGTTTTCACTCAGCAACCAAAATTGAGTTTGGCAACTCCAACAATAAATACTATGGTCATTAAGTGGAAAATCACATAACCATGACAGGCTTAACATCACACTTCCTCTTTTGTCATTAAGCAAAATATCATGTGGCTATGATTTACAATTTTAGTTCTGTCTTCTTTATTAATGTTGCTTGTCACAAGGTAGTTGTAAATGTTATGGTATTGTAATCATGGAACTGCAGGATGTTGTAAGACCCATAAAAGTGCACCCATTGCAAAATACCCAAATGGTGATCATGTGACATGGCAGTGATCATAAATGCATGCCAGTTGTAAAGTGGCCAAATGGACTGCAGGATACTGTGATGGTTGTAAACTGAGGATTGCTTATACTATGTGAGGGAGCTGGTAAATGAGGACTACCCGTTTTCTGGAAAGAAAGGAGCTACTTCGTAGATACACAAAATGGTAATAAAAACTCATATTTCTATAATACACCACACACCTCAGTGTATTAATGATTCACCTGTGGAGGTAGTTAGCAGCATCAAGTTTCTGGGAGTGCAGCAAACAAGTAGACTAGCTTGCTCACTCAACAGTGAGACCCTGGTGAAGCAGGAAGAGCAATACTTGCATTTTCTGCATTGTACAAGAAAAGTACATCTTCCTTCCCTTGTCCTTACCACTTTCTACAGAGGCACGATCGAGAGCATTCTGTCATATTGCATTGCTGTCTGGTTTGGAAGCATTACTGCTTCAGACAGGAAGCCAGTGCAGAGAGTGGTGAGGATGGCAGAAAAGATTATTGGTAATTCACTTCCTTCTATCCAGGACATAGCATATAAGTGATGCTTGAGCAGGGTCTGCAGTATTGTCTGGGATACTACATATCATTTTCCCGACCTGTTTTCCTTGTTACTTTCTGGGAGGAGGCTTCATGGTATCTGAAACAGAACACCCAGATTCAGTCACAGTTTTGTTCCATGCATCTTATCTCATTTCAGTAATTGTAACATATTTTCATTTATATATTATATAATATAAGTACCTTGTTATATAAATGAAGTATCATAATGCAAAGCTTACATTAAAAGTTATATTTTTGAGAGAAAAACTCACAAATATTTCTTTTTTTCTTTTTGGGATAGCCATTTTCCATCATCATTTGGCACCAAGTATTTCATTGTACATGAAAGAGACTAATAGGCTATTTCAAACTTGTAATGAAGCCCTTCTACACTAGGTGGTAGAGAAAATGATAAAATAGTAAGGATCTGGATTTTTAAGTCCCAGGAGAAAACTATCCATTCAAGAAAAGAAAAAATAGACATTTAAAAGGAAAAAAGTGTGGGAAAAAATGAAAAAAATACTATGCTACTTTATTCAAGCTATTTAGGGAAGTTTTAGGACTTATTAGACAAGCCATGGCCTATTGGGTTATCCTTTAAGAGATGCTTTCTTTTCTAAACAGATATACAGAATGACCATAGCAGAAAAAAAAAAGCAGTAGAAAAACTTTTAACTTCCTGCTGGAGGAAGAGCTGCAAAAATTTTGATCCTTCCCCATGATAACTTTTAGATGGATCTTTCTTTAAACTGAGTTTTGAATATTGAAGCAGCTCAAATTAAATTGGTTTAACTTTTACTCTCATACCACAAACTCATAATGAATAATGTCTTTTTTGGATCTTGGATCTACGGGGATTCAAACTAAGGACAATTCACACAAGTTTACTGTAACAGCTTCTAAAAAGACTTCCTTACAGTACAAAAATATACCCTAGTTGGGTTCATGAAAGCACACCAAGGAAAATAAAGTGAAACCTCCTTTGAGTTGAGCTTCAGTCCTGATGATTTTGTGGACGTGCAACTTTTTTTTTTTGAAACAACAGAGAATTGTTTCAGTAAAGAAGAATATTTGTAGCTCAGGTTTGTAGTTAGAATTATTACTGCTTTTTTTCAAGATCCACTTAATTTTCTATTCTAAAGACCATCAGATAGGTATGTCCAACTGCTGACAACTGTTTACTAGTGTGTCATTAACAGTGTGTCAAAAACACATCATGCCAGACAAATTTTATCGAATTCTTTGACCAAGTGACAAAATTAGTGGACCAGAGGAATGCTGTGGATATAATTTACTTGGATTTCAGTAAAGCATTTGATAAAGTAGATCACAACCTACCACTTGATAAGATAGAAAAATGTGGGTTAGACAGCATCACCACCAGATGGATTCGTAGCTGGCTAACTGGCCGTACTCAGTGTGTGGTCCTCAATGGAACTGCATCAACATGGACGGAAGTGAGTAGTGGTGTCCCCAGGGCTCTGTCCTGGGCCCAGTGCTCTTCAACATCTTCATCAATGATTTGGATGAAGGGAAAGATGGGGAACTCATCAAATTTGCAGATGACACCAAGCTGGCAGGAATAGCCAACACTTCAGAAGACAGGCTTAAGATACAGGAGATCTGGACAGACTTGAACTCTGGGTACTATCTAACAAAATGAAATTCAATGGTGAAAAAAGCAAGGTACTACATTTAGGCAAGAAAAACCAAACGTACAGGTATAGTATAGGACAGGGGTGTCAAATTGCCGGCCCATGGGCTGGACGCATCATTGGGAAATCACTCCCACCCCATTGCCAGTGAAAAGACTCCGATACGTTGTGTGACGTAATGTGACGTCGTGAGTTTGACATGTCTGTTTGACATGTATAGGAGGTACCTTGCTCAATAGTAATAACTGTGAGAGGGATCTTGGAATCCTAGTGGACAATCACTTAAATATGAACCGCAGTGTGCTGCAGTTGCCAAAAAAGCCAACACAGTGCTAGGCTGCATTAACAGAGGGATAAAATCAAGATCATGTGAAGTGTTAAAACCATTTTACAATGCCTTGGTAAGGCCACACTTGGAATACATCCAGTTTTGGTCACCACGATGTATAAAATGTGTTGAGACTCTTGAAAGAGTACAGAGAAGATCAACAAAGATGATTAGGGGACTGGAGGCTAAAACATACAAGGAATGGTTGCTGGAATTGGGTATGTCTATTTTAAGGAAGAGAAGGATGATGGGGGACATGATAGTAGTGTTCCAATATCTCAGGGGTTGCCACAAAGAAGAGGAAGACAAGCTATTTTCCAAAGCGCCTGAAGGCAGGACAAGAAGTAATGGGTGGAAACTAACCAAAGAGAGAAGTAACCTAGAACTAAGGAGAAACTTCCTGACAGTTAGAACAATTAATCACTGGAACAACCTACCTCCAGAAGCTGTGAATGCTCCAACACTGGAAGCCTTTAAGAAGAGATTGGACAGCCATTTGTCTGAAATGGTATAGGGTTTCCTGCCTGTCCTTTCCAACATTATTATTATTATTATTGTTATTATTATTATTACTATTATTACTATTACTATTATTATTATTATTATCTTTTATTCATTAAACATGAACCTCAGTCAACTGAACATTCAAATTGGCTGGCACTGATGGTTGACATGGATTACTATCAGCATCCTAGGTGTCAACCAGGTATCTCCTTAAAATATAAGATGTTCCGAGTAGCGCAGTTTTTTGTAACATTGCTGGAGTTATTGCAAGAAGCTTGCAGTTTCTTGATGTATTTTGCAAAGTTTTTGAACATAGTTATCATCATCATCATCATCATCATAATTATTATTATTACAATAATAATTCTCAGTATGATATTATAACAGAAAATCTTTCCTTTGCAACAGGAAAACTATCCTACGCTCATATTTATTGGGATCTGCTGTATTTTTTATTTAGGACCCCAAAGTCTTGCTTCATGTTCAACAACCTCAACAACTTTTAGATATCTAAACCTCAACTCCCAGAATTCCCAGCAGCCAAAGCTGAGAAATGCTGTTCCTGTCCATTTTTTCTTTGAATCAGTAACAGAAATCTTGTGAAGTTGGCTTGGTGAAAATAATGACTGTCTGAAATCACCAGTGGGATTTCCATATAGGTGGAAATTAAGTGGAATTTCTACAAGTATGAGCCAGCAGTGTGCTGCAGCTGCCAAAAGAACTAACACAGTTTTACGCTTTATTAACAGAGAGACAGTATCAAGAACACAATAAGTGATAATACCACTTGTACTGCACTAGAGAGAGCACACTTGGAATATTGGGTCCAGTTCTGGTCATCAAAAGAAAAAAAAATGCTGGGACCCTAGAAAATTTACAAAGAAGAGCAACAAAGATGATACGAGATCTGGAAGTTAAATTCTATGCAGAATGGAAAAAGGAATTACGTATGTTTAGTTTAATGAAGAGAAGTCCGAGGGACTTATAGCAATCTTCTAATACTTGAAGGATTGCCACAGGGAAGAAGGGGATTGACTTATTCTCTAAAGCACCAGAGAGCAGGATAAGAAATAATGAATGGAAGCTTGTTAAAGGGAGAGTCAACCTAGAACTAAGAAAAAACTTCCTGACAGTGAGAATTATTAATCAGTGGAACAGCTCTTCCTGCAGTTCTGGGTGCTCCATCTCTGGAGGTTTTCAAGAATATACTGTACAATCATTTGACCAGGATGGTATAAGGTCTCCTGCCTTGAGCAGAGGGTTGGACTAGAACAGAGGTTTCCAAACTTTCTGAGTTAGCAGACCAGAGGGAAAGAGAGGGGGAAGCATTTTACATGCAGATGCACACACACAAACGGGGCCACGAGCATGCATGATGTAAATGTGGCAGTGCTAGTGCCTATGTGAAACTCACTAGCACTGCCCCATTTTCGCCGCACAGTGCCCCATTTTTGCCATGTAGCGGCAGTGCTAGCATGAGTGGAGGTAAGTGTGTGCACGTGTGTGCGTGCACTAGTCAGCCTATCCCACGGCCCACTACCGGGTCATAGCCTGCTGGCTACTGGGCTATGGGACAGGCTGGCCAGTGCATGCACATGTGAACACCCCAATGCGCGCTAGTGCCACCACTACGCAAACAGGTTGGGGACCCCTGAACTAGAAGACTTCTGAGGTCTCTTCCAGCCCAATGATTCTATGTTCTACAACTGAGTCTTTCCATTCTCATTACCTACCTAGTATATTCTGCAGTATTATCCTAATATACATCCTTTTTTCTTCAGGTTTTTCATAAAGTTAATTAGAAGATGGCTATATTTAAGAAAGAAAGAAAAGTCTTAATAATAGAATTTGTTTTTTATGACTGACAAAATAAAACAAATTTAAATTGCTACTTTCATTAAAGACATAACAGGAAACTAGTATATTTCAGCTGTGAGGAGTCATTTAAACAAAATAATTTGCTCTTGAATTTGTATTGCAGGAAAAGAATAATGTAATAACTTGCCCTACATGCTTGCTTTTAAAACATTTTTTTAATAACATCGCTCACTCTTGGTACTTATACTTTATCCTACTATTGGTATATTATATCAACAGTAACTAGTCTCTGCATCAGGAAATTATAAAACCATGGTCTTGTTTCAGTTATTAGGAATTTTAATTTGAAAAATAATCTTCCATCTGGATTTTTAAGAATTCCCTGTTACCGTGAAAATAAATTTTGATATCAAGACATTCATGACCACCTGTCATTTTTATAAAAGTGAAAACCATATGTTTCCTCTTTGAAGTTCAGTTTTATGTAGATGAATACCCTCACAAAACGATGTTTTTCTATCAACACTAACCTTGCTTAAACTACTGATGCCACAGAAACCTGAAAGATGCAAAGTTAACCTAATAAAATAATAGAAATAACAGAAATTTGTGAAGCTTGTTTAACAAATAATTCTAATCCATGCAGTTCACAAAATCATGTCAGGAAATTTCAAAGCAGTACACACAAACACACACACCTTTCTCTGTGTGTGTCTCTCTCACACACACACAAACACGCACACGCACACATATACAAATAAACATATATATGCATACAATCTTTATGTGAAAAAAAATTACAAATACACACAAGTGTGCACACACATACATGCACACACACACACACACACAGAGAGAGAGAGAGAGAGAGGGCAATTTCTGGTTCAGATTATCAACTCCATTTTTTTACTAGTCTAAAATGACTCATGTTACCAAAGAGCCATTGTTTATTACTTTTCACATGGATGTCACAGTGTTCAAATTAATAATTATGATTAATGAGTTCTCATTCATGCATTTCATATAGCAGACAACTTAAGTTTCATGTGTAATATAAATAAATGTTACTGAGTGTTGGAAAGCCACATTCTATTTTATGTCAAATGAAGTCATCATTGTTAAAAGGTATAGGTTAAATCATACTAGTGCTCTTGCCAGAAACTAAAAGTTTCTCTTACTTTTAAGGAACTCAGGAATATAGGTCAGTAAGTTTCATAGACATAACTTTTGTTCTTGAAAGGATTTTACTTATTTTTAATGTTTTATTTTGCTTTTAAGGGAGGAAAACCTAGACAAAATGTAAGTCACATGGCATGTACAGTAGAAAAACTGTCCAAACCTCTACTTTCTTGGGGATTTAAGTTCATTTTAATGGAACAGTAGATTTCAACAGTCAGCTTCTGTCTCTTAAGATTACGGGGGAAACAATATTGATACTTTCACATCCTATCTCTCCATCACTCTGTGGATGTGAAGTCTATTGTTGTTGCTGCTGCTACTAATAACAGCAATAATATCAATATCAAATAAAATAAAACAATGCAAATAGTTTAAAAACAGAGATTGAAATCCAGAATCCATAGAAGTTCATCATTAATGTTGATGACTTTAATCAAACAGATGCATGTTTAAGATGTAATACAAAGTTATTGAGGAGGTTGAGATAACATTACATCCACCTCTTCAAGATTTGCAAATAACATTTACCACATAACCATTTTATCATTCTTAGATTATAAAACCCAAAATGAGTTTTTTTTAATTTCAGCATCAATTTATGTATTTATGGAACATCAATGTACCTCCACTATGACTATTATTGTTTCTAACCCAGGATTTAGTCTTGTGGAATTTACCACTTATTTTTATCTTTCTCATTAGGCTAAGTTTGTACAAGTTTCTGTGTTTAGTTTCTGTTGTTGGATTTGCCTGTTAACTATTTCTTAGATAAATGATAGGTCAAATTGCTTGGGTAAATAAAGTTGCAGAAACCTATGTATTATAGACCCGTTTCCCAAGGGGAGAAAACTGCAATATATGTGTATATATTTTTCAATGCACTTATTTTTTGTTATCCTGTTTTGTTAGTTTTGTTCTGCTCTTGATTGTTTTTTCAAGTTTGTATTTTAACTCTTAAATAAAAAATAATAAAAGATTTCAAAAAAGAAGGCTTTTTCCTGATGCCATTTGGTTTTTGTCTTTTGTTTATTCTTTGTTTTTGTTTTTATGTATTTTTATGTTTGTATGAAAGGATTGATAAGGTTATTTTTTAATGATTCATGATTGGATTTTAATATCATTGTGGATGTTTTATTTTTATTTATATGACCTGTAGGTCACTGAGAATTATCTGATTGTGGTGGTGTAGAAAAATAAATAGATAAATCTTCCAAATGATAATCATGTTCAAACGTAGAGGTTCAGATACAGAGTCGATCATGTTATTGTTAGTCTTATTGTTAAATTGTCCATTGTATTATCTGTGACATCTCACTTACAAATCTGATCATCAAAAATTTTAGTTTTCTTTCTGACCAACAAGCTATGGACTTCTTCCCATAGAATCTAATATGGGTAATTACTAGAAAAGATTGCCAATATCTTACCAACAGCTATGTTTTATAGAAATATGTTGATATTCCCTACTAATTGTTTTGGTCTGGGAAATGCATAAACACATGCCTTGGTTACCTCCTGTATTATCATTATTATAGTGCATTGTACATTCCTCCTTGAAATACACTTGGAACCTATGGTTGTTTCAGAATACAGTAGCTTGGATAGTTATGAGAATTTAATGATTTGCCTATATATCTGTATTCCAGAACTACTATGACTACTAATTTACTTCTGGGTATAACTCAACATGCTGCTTGTCACTTTTAAAACTCAACATGCTGCTGGACAACTTCAGAACCATCTTCTTCCAACATGCAATGAGATCAGGTAAAAATATTTTTTAAAAAAATCCTCTTCCCTTTCAAATCTTTAACTCAGGGAATGTCATCTATAAAGTTAGTGATGGACTTTTTAAACTGTTGTCCTTTCTTTGAAACAGCATTTCCTGTAGATCCAGATGGCTCCTATTTTTAATGGCCATGTAAGAACCTAGTTTTTCCAACATTGAACAGATGTGTCATGAAGTGTTGCTTTGTGAAATGTGGTGTTTTGTTTGTGAATTGGGATAGTTTATTGATCATGACATGGAATTATGGTTTGTTATTCATTTGATATTTACTGTATCTATAACATTTAGATTAATCTGACAGAATAGAGGCAATATCAGTAACTATTAGTATGGCATATAAAGTAAGGTCAGTGGGAGGTAAGTAAATCTTAACTTTATGTGTGTTTTCCTTTTAGATAAATAGGCCAGTATTTCTTCACAGAGAAAATCTATCTATCTATCTATCTATCTATCTATCTATCTATCTATCTATCTATCTATCTATCCATCCATCCATCCATCCATCAATCCATTGTTGCTAAACAGATTCACCAATGTTTCTCAACCTTAGCCAATTGAATTCAACTGCCATAACTCACCAGCCAGTTATGGACTAACTTTGAACCAGTGATGGGATTCAGCCAGTTCGCATCAGTTCGGCAGAATCAGTAGCTATTTTTTTTTCCGGAACAGACTTCTAGAAGCGGCATCCATACAGAGAGCTGGTTGTTCACATATTTGAATCCCACCACTGCTTTGAACTCCACATTTTATATGATCACATCAGATCATATACTGCAGTATATTTTATTTAGAGAAAATGTAAGCCATATTTGCTTCAACTGGCAATTCTCTTTATAGTAATAGGTTGAAATATTAGATAATTACGGTAGTGTTATGTTACTTTCAGAATCACTATCATTTCAGCCCAAATTTTGTGGTGAAATATTCTGAATCTTACCTTGGCCAGATTTCGTTTAACTTGGTGCTTTCCTTTAGGCTTTCCTTTCTTTATCAAATTAATATAGTTAAATATGCAGTTCTGAAAGTTACTGAAAGTTAGAAATGCAGAGTACGGGTGGGGGTGGACTTGAAATAAATAAATTATATAGTATTAGTGGCAGTTCCTGCATTTTTGTAATTCTTGACCTCCAGTTCTATGCTGTTCAATGAATGTAATAAGCTATCCATAAATCATGGAAGTTGAAATAGCATTTGTCTTTATCCAGGAGGAAATGAGGCAACTGATATATTGCAACATGACATGTGTAATACGGTATATTGAAACAGAAGAATTTTTAAATTCTTTTGACATCCATGGGTATCCTGGAATCTGGTAACTAGTTCTTGCCTCACAGTCTCCTGATGGAATTAATGAAATACAGTCCTGTAAAATAAATATCTCTTTAAAATGCACAACCATGAGAGCTGTGCAGAGCTTGGATGTGCTGCTTTGCTTTGGTGAGGGCTTGTCTTGCAATACAGCCACTCTTTTCTAAGCAGCAATTTCTCTTTGCAACCTCAGTGGGCACAATTAGAATGGCAGGTCTAGGAAAACAAAGTGACACAAACTTCATTGCCTCATTGTTTGATGAAGAGAATTGCCTCATCTCAACAGCAGAAAGCTCTTCATGGGGACTAATCTGTTATGTTACACTGGTTTAAGTTCTTATACACTGAATAATCATCACATAAACAGATCTTTAACACTAATAATTTTTATTAGCAGTTTTTGTTAAAAGAATAATAAAGAAATATATAATGAAAAGAGAGAAAAAGAAAAAAAGAAAAAGCATAGAAAATAATGCACTTAAAGAAATGAAAAAATAGATTGCTATACTTCTTTACAAAGGGGCATGATATCTCAGCTATTAAAGATGCTGAACTTGTCAGCTGGAGAGCTGACCGACTGGGTTCAAGACCCATGCTCCGCGCAACAGAGTAAGCTCCCGTTCCTTGCCCCAGCTCCTGCCTACCTAGCAGTTTGAAAGTATGCAAATGCAAGTAGATTAATAGGTACCACTTCCATAGAAAGGTAACAGCATTCCATGCACCTTTGGTATATAGCCGTGCTAGCCACATAACTACGGGAATTGTCTTCAGACAAGTCTGGCTTCCTTGGCTTAGATTCAGACACAACTGACAGGGAAACCTTTACCTTTACTTCTTTATAGCAGTTAAAAACTCATTTTCTCTTCTCCTTCCTTAGCATTCCAATAATCCTTCAGCCTCTTTAATTATTTTCAATTAAGAAATAAAAAAAAATCACTATTTCACTTTTTTCATTTTCAGAAAAATGTCTAAAAAAGATATTCAGTCTTTTATAAAAGAACTTATTGTTCTATCACTGACAAGTCAGTTTTGCCATTTCTGCTATTTCTGCCATCTTCACAATCCATTCCTTCATTGTGGGTTTTCAGCATTTTTCATCTTTGTGCATATAATAATCTCCATGCAGATATCACATATAAAATCAATCTTCCCTAAGTCTTTTCTAATGATTATCCATAAATCCCAGGAAGAAAAGTTCTTGTTTTATCTCAGTATTAAACTTCAAAATTCTTTGTATCATCACATGTATTGGTTTTCTTTTTTTCTTGCTTAGTTTTTTGCTTTGTCTTAAAATGTCCCTTCGTATTTTTATATTTCAACACTGACAGAGGTACCATTATATCTTAGATAAATTTTTTATGAAAAGTGGTTTGGGCAAACCTGGTATCCTTTAAGCAGACTTTGCTAGAGACTGTCAGTAAGCTGTTTTCCCCTGCAACTTCTAGTGTTCTTACTTACAAATTGCTCACAGGATCTTTAAATCTTGGAGGTTTCCATTCAATGAGCTATTCTCTAGAGCTCAAGTCAGCAATCCTGTGGCTTTCTCCTTGTTTGGAGAAGTTCCATTAGCTTGGACACACTGCTTAGATGCTGGTTTTTGTTTCTATGTCATCCCCAGTACACAGAGATGTGCTAGTCCACGTGTTTCTATCCCAGAAATTTGCTCTCCACATAATCAGACTTCAAAGGCTATTTTTCTGGAATGTAAATAGGCAGACTTTTTTTCCAGATTTCAAGTATTAAGAATATGTTGTTAAGACTTAAGATGATGCCTAACATCATATACTAGATATTGCATACTAAGTTTTAATATTTCATCTGGAAATTAAATACTACTTTGCTGATAATGAAAAGGAATACCCACATCAATATTTAGTTAGAATGTTCATTTTTTATTCTAAAATCAAAACAATGTTTACAATCTCAAAAATATAGAGGAGATGATACCTTTCTAGAAAAAAATATTTCAGCCATATATTCCTTTAGTATTTAGGCTACATAGTGCGAATGTAGTGACATCAATACTGAAGCAAGAACATACAATGAATTTAATAATTTAATTTTTTGTACCCTGGCTAAGTTATGCTATGTTTGCTTTACAAATCTGGTATCATATTTGACCAGGTCAGGTGCCTTTTATTAGCTTCTCTGTTATAAGTTCGCAAAGAAGCAAAAGACTAGCGGCAAACAAATTGTTGTCTTCATTCATTTTTATATCTCGGTTTGAAAAATTGCTTCCTCTCTGACATAAATATATTCTACTAATTTATAATTGCAGTACAGATCTATCCATTTACCACCTTAACATTTTTTTCAGATTGTAAACTCAGAGCATCTTACATATTGTTTCAAGGACATTTACTCTGGCAAATATATGTCCTTTAGATTAGCTCAGTGCTTCTGATTTTTTATAAAGTATTCTTATTCAATACGTTTGCTTCAAGGGAAATGTTTATAAGTGGGGATATTGTATTTAGTAGTTTCATGAGGGTCATGAAATGTGATCTCATTGACATCCTGTCTTTTATTATACCATAATCTCTCCTACAGTCTACAGACACCTTGGCTTCCCCCAGTTCAGTTAAATCCAGGGAAATGTATTATAAAGAAATCCCAGGATGGGCCTTTTTCAGGTTGAGTATGAACAACTGCAAAGGGAAAAGTGGTATAAATCCAAACCAAACCAACAAAACTAAACAGTAACAGCATAACCTAGGTCAGCATGTAGGTTAATAACAATGTATTCATAAATACCACAAAATAAAATTGAATGTAATTCTCAAGCGTATTGACTATGAGCTAGAAAAAGAAAAATCATATCCAGGAGCTTGTTGCTTAGCAAATGGATTATCTTGCCCTGGGAATATAAAATTTTGTTATGTTACTAGTGTTTTAATTCAGTCTAGAGAAATTTCTTTTTTTAAAAAAATATCTATTCTATCATACATATTTCTAAATTATTCTTGAATTTTAACCCTTTTTCTTTTATTATTTTTATAAGATTTGCTTACTGTTGATATATTGCCTGAGCCATTTTGAGCATCTCCTTTTGGGAGGAAGAGAAAACTGTAACACATCTTTATATTCTTAAGTAAGAAACCCTATAATTTATGTCTGCTTGCTACTATAGTATGTTCTACCCAAAGACTAGGTTGACTGTCAAGTTATATTAACTTCCTGTCGAAAAAGACAAGCAGCATCAGTTTTAGAAGGTAAACATGCTATAAATAGGGTTGATGCCAAATCTGTACCTTTTCAATTGTTCTCATCTCCCTGAGAAATACCTTCTGTATTAACTTCTCTTAAACTGCGTACTTGCTTTTCTCTACCAGAAGATATAAAATCAACATAGATATAAACTACTAGTGAAAGATTACATTCATTTGTTATAAGACCTTGAGTTCTCTCTGAAGAGACCAACTATCTATTGACTTATTTGGTTGATATGTCCCAACAAGATGACTGCTCAAGGTGTTGTTCAAACTTCTTTAACTGGGTATTAACTCATCACAGTAACAATACAAAGGTTTTATTTGTGCGAAGCTTACATCTTATGACATACAGGTATTTTGGTGCTTTCTTTCATGATTAAGCTAGTCACTTTTTTAGAAGCAAGAAAATGTAAACAGCCATGATATTGAAGAAAAGTCTCTGGCATTTCCTTTTTGATATTCAAACCCATGACCACACCTAGATATTCCAGATGCAAAGTGGTCCAAACACTCTGGGCCAGAGCAAGTGTTCAACAGAGGCATTGTCTCTAAGAAAGTGTTAGACAAAAAGGGATGACATTTGATACAAACTAAGCTCAACAAAGAATTGGGAAGATTACACTTGCCTTCTGTTATAATCCTTAAACCTCTTGTTGCTAGTTTTTAATCCACTATCATGTCTAGACTGTTTCTTTTTTACCTCCAACAATGAATAATCTGAAAGAAGTCAGATCTGAGCTTGACACGTTGCTCTATATCCTTAAAATTTTTTAGTGAACATAAAGTTAAAAATAGGGACCCCTGTTAATAAACTTTCAGACTATTTAAAAATTTAGGTTATTTGTTTGTATTAGCTTCAGGATGCAGGCACTGAATTGGCATTTGTCTTTACAATGAAGAGGAATACTATTCTTACCCCCCTCTTTTTTTATTTAAAGCAGGTGTACATATTTGCTTTCAGTGGTATTCTACAAACCACATACAATTAAGTGACTGGGTCTAGGATAAAAATTTTGGTTTAATTTATTAAATAGATAGTTAATAAATTTCTCCTTGATCAGATTCCATATGAACTATTTTAAATGCCATTTGGAGATCTTAGCTGGAAATGAATTAAAGTGTCATTAGTGTGCTGATAGCTACATTCTCACATTTGAAACTAATGATCCAGAAAAGCTATGAATCCCCTGCACAGGAATCTACAAGCCATTTTGGAATAAATGAGATAAACATAGTTGAGCTTAGTCTTAAGAGAACTGAAGAAGGTAGAATAGCTAATCCACAGCTTTTGATGGGCCAAACTTTTGTGCTGGCTGTTTGTGTTGTCTTTGTTCTGTTTTCTAAGTTGTGTTGAAAGAGTAGCCTAAAAATATGAATAATAAACAAATGGAATGTTTAATTATTGGTGAACAAAAAAAGTATATTGTGTGATTGCGTCAAAGTATTAGAGATGAAGAAGTTTACTTTTATGCGGAAAACATTTTCTTACAATATAAAATGAATAGAAACTCAAGCATATCTGGGTTATCAGTGGAACGATTATGTCAACTCACTTGCATTGACATTTGTAACATCAATTTTAATTCTAAACTGAATTGTGTGCTGCAGACAATTACTGAGAGTTTTTTTAAACTGAGAATTGCTTAGCCCTCCCATACCCAAATCTTGATGATACTATCAAAGTTACTTCCCCTTCCCCTGTTTTCTATTAGATCCCAAATAAAGATACCAGAGACTATAATAGATTTGCTTCCAATATTTATTTATTTATTAAATAGATTTATATGGTCACCCAACTTACACACAGTGACTCCAGGGTGGGTAAGCATTAAAAATCAGCAATATAAAAACCCTGGAAACCCTTACCAGTCCCACCCTGGTGGCAACAACAAACATAATCATACATGCCACTTAATCAGCTCCAAATGAACACAGGCCCACTAAAAAAAACCATGTTTTCAGGGCCTTCTGGAAAAATAATTGGGAGGGAGTCAACCTTATTTCTGAGGGAGTAATATTCCAAAGGGAAGGAGCTACTACAGAGTGGTAAACATCCCATCATTTTGGTGTTCAAAATATCCATCCAGCAGGACTTCAGGAAATAATTTCTCTTATGACTATGTTTATAGTTATAAGAAAATGGAGATAGAATCTTCTTGAAGAGCTACCTACAGCTTCTCACATGAACTATATTAAAAAAATGTTCTATGATGAATCTAAAAACAGAATTTTCAAAAGCTATGGTCAGAGATGCCCAGTACATACCAGCTGCCCTCGAGCTTTTTGAAGCCAAGACAGTATCCCAGCTCTTATACCGAGTCCAATTAAACCCAGGAATTAATTATCAGAACTTGGAAAGGGTTCAGCCAAAATTCCTGAGAAAGCTCTTCCAAGTGGCAAAATGTATGCGTTAAGGTTGCCCTGAGGCTAGAGACAGGACTTACTGCATGGCTGTGTGTGTTCATATACTGGCTAAAGATTTCTTTTCATCTCAAGATATGACACAGCTAACATTAATTGATAAAATATGATTCCTCATGGAAAATCCAAATTGGAATTATATAAACTGGATTTATAATGGCATTGAGACAAAGTCAATAGTGGTATCTAAGCCCTTGTTGATATAGAATTACAATCATAATATAGTAAAAATCTGATCAAGAGTGCAATTGGGAACTAGCAATGCACACTTCAAAGCAGCATAGTAACTAGATTAGCTTACAAACAATAATTTTCACCAAGCAATTACATTATTTTAGCTCAATATTATTCCCTCAGGAAAGATGGATGGAAAATTTTATAAAATTCCATATGAGGAAAGGGTTTACCTTTGTAAAGAGGTAATACTGACATATAAGTCATTTTGTATTGTACTGTATTGCAACTTCTATGGCAGTGGTTCTCAACCTGTGGGTCGGGACCCCATTTGGGGTCGAACGACCATTTCAGGGGGGTCGCCAAACAACGCAGTCCACCATTTTTTTCCCCTTTTCCTTAGCTGTGCTACTCCCTTTTATTCTATTGGCTTTTGAAAGCCAATAGAATAGACTCTCTTGAATAGAGTCTAATTCTATTGGCTTTCAAAAGCCAATAGGAATTGTCCAGGCTGTCTCTGCCCTGCTGAGCCCACCAAAAGTCCCATTCTGCAAACGGTGCTGCACCAGTTGAGTAGTCCTCGACTTACGACCGGTTGAGTAGTCCTCAACTTACGGCCGGTTGGGGGTCGCGGCATTAAAAAGGTTGAGAACCACTGTTCTATGGAGACATACTGTAGCTAAAGAGATTCAAATGCTTCTCTAGACCCATTTCTGAGACAGACTGAAGAATTTCTTGGCAGCATCTTTGGAAGTGGCTTGCCAGTACCTTCTTCCTAGTGCTGAGTTAGAGTGACTGCCCAGATCACCCAGCTGGCTTTTGTGCCTAAAATAGAATTAGAATTTAACAATCTCCTGACTTCTAATCCAGCACCTTATCCACTAGACAAAAGCCGCTGCTATATTCAATTTTCAATGATCTTCTTTCTTTAGAGTTTCTCTTCTCCCTGCCTTTTGGCTCATTAACTGCAATTAATCAAGTGACTATGTTTATTTATTAATATTTTATGCAATTAGAGAAGTAAAGCTAAACAAATATTATAGGTATGACAGAAAAGTTAGTGACACATAAACCCTTTAAAAGTGCTTTCCAATATACTTTCCTTTGCCTTTTCTCTGATTTATTTATCTGCCTATACATCTATAAGTATTTTCTGTAAATCATTATCATCATAATCCATAAAAAAATTAACAATATACATAGATATATACATTTAGTTGTTTTGATATTAATGAAAGGGAATCCCCATTTCCTTCTGGCTATAGAAGTACCTTTTCTTTGCCCCACATAATTCCTTTCAGAGTTAGTTGAGTTATTAAGCTGTTAAATGTTTCTCTGCATAAAGCTTGGCACCATGCCTATGTTTCTCAATCTATAAGGCCTATTCAAGCTATACATATACAACATTTGTGGATCATTCCTCTACTATATCTTGTTGTTTTTCAAAGTAATAACATAGGCTATTTCAAATTAAATGTATTAGCTACTGGGGGAACTCGTCTCCTGCAAGGCTGATTGAAAGGAAAGGCATAAATTATAAATCTTCTACTTACCTCAATGAAATATGAACATGAAAAAAATAAATTATAATTCATTGTATCCTATTTTAACATTTGATTACCATCTATTATATTTTATATTTGTAATAGAAAAATTGAAGAAAGAACATTTGCAGTGGGAAGTCTAACTTATAATGCATATGTCGCTCTAAAATTTTGCAAATACTTAGGATTCGCATCACAATCTTCATGAGCACCTATTAGATATATGGTTAACATATTTTTATCTTAGTTGAGCTAAAACATTTTTACCTTAGTTGATCTAAAACAGTAAAGAATCACATGGTTAGTTTGACATCCCAAAATTTCTTAAGGTTTTAGAAAAATTTTTTTTTAAAAAAAATGACTGAATGTTCAGTTACATAAGACACTGGTAGAGTTTGGACTATTTGTTAGAAGCCTAATTCTCAAATTAGTATTTAGAATTGAAAAATGGTCCAAGTGCCTCAGAAGGGAAGAAAGTTACCTAGAGGGGAGGTTTCTGCTCTGTCTGAATGCTGACTTGGGAGGACCAGCCCATTGAAGTCCTTTCCTGAGGTGACCACAGAGACCACAATTGATAAGGTAGAGAAGAAAAAAACAAGCCACACACATGCACAGGACCATGTGAAAGAATAGTCAATAATCACATCTTCCCTAATTTTAAGGTAAGAACTGTATTGTGCGTATTTTTTATATTTGTTTAGACTAACAAACAAAATTGATTTATGAATAGCCTCTCAGAATGTAACCTGTTTGTTAGTAGGGTATTGTCTGTATATAGAAATTTAGATGTTTTATACTCCATAGCTTACTTTCTATATAATGATAACCTACTGGGCCACCTTAAGTTGTCAATTTAGTATTTTAATACAATTACCACTCTGTGTATGCTGCTGTCTACAGTTCTGCTTGTTTCATTTTTGGCCAATCTGATAAAACCTGTGTTGTGCTCTGACTATCATCTATCTATTTCTACATTGCATATTCATCATTCATTTGGACTGAAAATAAATGGATTTTAACATCATTTTAATACAGAAAACATGAATGAGATTTTCATCTGGTAAACTGTGGGTTTTTTTAAAAAAAAATATTTTCATTAGTCCTGACCAAGGAATGAATGTGTGGGAAGAGTCATCTCTTTTGTTCTGGGTTCATCTCAAATTCCCCAGGCCTGCAGCTTGCTTGGTTTCCCATGCTTTAAATAAGCCCAGGAAAGATGTCACATGGTGCTTTTTCAGTCTGGAAGAGAACCAGGAATGGATCAATATCTGTGTAACAATTAATCAAGTAAGCAAGCCATCTGATTGTTCACCTACTCCAAAAACATTTGGCAACAATAAAATAACATCTTCAAAAAGGAAGAGAAGTTTCTTATAATATTGGAAAATAATACTGAAAACAAAAAAGAATTATTTTCAGAGGAACTAAAAATTATTGTATGATGGGGGAATAACATTTTGCCAAGGAATATCATACTTTTACTTGTTTTAGGCAGATTTGTTAAGATAGCTCAATTGTTTTCTAATTGTGTTTCAGGATTTCAAGGAATAAGGTTTATATTTTTGTTTTCCTTTCCTTAATCCATCTTAGATCACATAATAATTGACAATGTTCTATGTTTCAGAGGCGTCAAACTTCTAACTCTTAGTGAAGTCAAGAGCAGCTGTAGCTGCTTGACGTTTTTGAATATCATATTTTAATTGGCATAGTTCAGCCATTAGATAATTGTGCTTTATATTACAGTGCTTTGTAGCAAAGAGCTTTTGTGCAAGAGAAGCTCTAACATGTCATTTGCCAACATCTGAAATAGGTTAAGAGCAGACAGAAAATCTGGTGCCTCTTTGCACTGTGAAAACAAACATTTTCGCTCAGGTGGTGGTTGTTTCTAAAGAACTTTGTTCCTTAAAAAATAACCTTTTCCTGCTAATTGTTTAAAGCTTTGCCTTTTCCTGTGGGCCAACCTTTTAATTAATGTAATTGATTGCTAATTGTTTTTCTGAGTGGGGTTCAAACTGAACTGGGACTGCTGAAAGGCCTAGAGTATTCTCAGTGTGAATAAAGAGAATCTGATGCAAACATGAATTAATCCAAAGGCAACTGGAAGCGGGGAATTTTGGTGACAAGAGAAAAGCTTTCTAACTATTTTTGTCTGGTAAAGTCAGGTTCTTTTTTTATTTAAGAGTTATTTTTCATTGTGTTATGCAGTAAGCATGAGTGTGGCATAACTAAATTTTATTATTGTTTTCTTATAAAATATCTATATGGGGGCTGTATTAGAGATCTCACCTAAATCATCCCTGAGAGAATATTATGAATATATAGATTATCCTAATGTATTGTAATTTATTAATTTCTATTAAAATTTCTTCAGGACATAGCAAATAAGCATATACTGTAAAAATATATCAAACAAACAAGCAAGCATATCTGTAGCAGATGTTTCTGGCATTACAATATTCTTATAAAACATCCAGCTGAGGAAAGAAAACAGCAGCTAGATTAAACCTCATTGCTGGAATCAAACACTCCAGCTTCAACTTCCCCTTTAAATGAATGGATGTCTTTCTCTCATAGGAAAAAATAGAAGATGCAATATGAAATTGAAAGCAACTTGGATACAATGCCTGTGGAGACTTCTACATATTGTCCTGGTCCCTCCACATTGTCCTTCCCCCATTGGTCCAATTCTTTCCCTATCTCCATGCATCCCACACTTCTTCCTTATTTCCCTATTCTCCCAAGGCATAGCAATGCCATTTACCTTTCTCTTTTCTTTAACTTTTAAAAACATTTGTCTACATTCAGAAATAAATCTGTTTCTTAGAATGTCTTAAGGAAGCAAATGTTAGAATACAATATATTCCACCCTCACCTTTAGGCTCCACCCAAGACTCTTGTAGTACTGAATTTGCAAAATCTTCAAGCTGTGTGTTGTATAATCATACCAGTCTTTTAGTAGAATTAGTATTGTTGGTATTTAATTAGTATTACTTATTAATACTGTGGGAAAGGGGACAAAAATATGTACTAAGCTGAAATCCAACTTGGATTCCAGAAACTTAACACCTTTCTCATCGTCTCTCTTCTTGCTCCAGGGTAAGTATGAGGACTATTGCTCTTTCAACAGAATGACATCATTGCTGCACCACTTTCTGTCTCCAAGGCCCAAGTAAGGTGAGAACTAAACAAATGCCTCCTTGGTAAAAGTTTAGCTCCAAACCTTCTGAATCTGGAGCAAGAACCGTAGACAAGAGCTTTGTTTATTGTTAGACACAAGTGTGTTTTTTGAAATTATCCACCAAAGTTGTTGTAGGAAATGTGCTAGATTGTTTCTCTGAATATAAAGAACAATCTCTAATAATTTCTCAAAGTCAATTTTTTTCCCCAAATGGTGTTACTATTACATTAAAAATTCATGGGATACTTAGGAATTCTTTAGATCTTGCTTTGGGATTTAATAGAACTATGACAAGCCAAGGAGAGATATATAAAATGTTGTAGAGATAACTACAATAAAAGGCAGACACATACTAAAATAAGGCAAGAATATCACATTCTGCTATAAGTATTTTACAGAAATGGTTTTCTTTGAAAGAAGTGAAAGAGCATTGATTTAAAAAAATGCAGGCCAATTTGCTTACCTCCCTTTCTGGAATATCCAACAGAGTGGAGCTCCATATTGACTTTTCTTTTCTCTTGTTCATCAGCAATAGCATTTATTTGCATGACTTGGTTAAAGTCTGTCGCTCATTTGTACATTTCAAAATGAACATAGGAGAGAATCCAGGCTCTCCAAATTGCAGCTTTCCTCAACATGACATCTAATCCCATAAAATGGCTGGAAATTTTGTGATTTGTGATCCCAAAATATCAGAAGGCATCAGTTTGGGGAAGACTACTCTTCTAGATAATGATTGAGCATGTTAAGTATTCAAGTTATAATTTTGTTAGCACTGACTGACTTTAAATGACTAAGCCAACAAGTCCAGAAAGTAATCTCCCTGTCCATAATTTCAAAAGGAGGAGGAAGAGAGGAAGCAGTGCTGTATTTGTAACATTTTTATATACAGTGCTCCCAGTTGGTAAAAGATAGATCGACAGTAGCAGCTGCTAACAATGTCAACAATCAAGTGAGATGAAGTGTGGCAAGCCCCCAACTGTTTCCCATTCCTATGAGTTATGAGTTCTCACTGTTCAGAGACATTCTGATAAAAGACCATATGAACAGAGTTGTGAGAATTTGGGAATATCCACCTGGCAAGAATATCTTGTCCTTCAAAAGAACAGCCAGAGTTAATGTGTCAAAGTTGGGAAAAAAATAAAGCAGAGTGGAAGAATTAAAAATGCTCACTCCATCAAAATCTAGAAATATGTGACCTCTGGGTATTTCCAGCTTCAAGAAGTAGAATATGTTAGGGATGGAGTATGTTAGAAGAGAAATATGCTGACATAACATGAAATGGCAGGGGGGCCACCCACCATTGTAGATCAAAGTATGAATATCCAGAAAGTTTGGTCACTTGCTGCCTAATATTGCACTGTGCTGAAAAAGGAGGAGGACAAGGAGGGAAGGAAGAAGCTTCTTTGCCCTAGAAGTGGTTTCTATAATCCTTCATTATAGTCACTTCCTTTCTTCCATAAACTAAGTTTAATTGTCACTCATTTACACTAGTTGATTATAACTGATAATATATAATCAGAGATCTCTTTCAAAGAACAAAGGGATATGTTTAGAGTTTTACTGTTTAATATTTAGGAATCCTATATGCTAAACTGTCATTTGTGCTGCTAGAAAATTGCTGTTAAACAAATCAAGCAGCTGTGCTGTGCACATAAATATGGATAATATGCTTATTCTCAAAGACATGTGTGGTATTTTGGCAAAAGTTCTGCTAACAAATCACCCCATACAGTGTCTACAAAGTTACCTATTAATTTGTCACTTATTCTCAATGTTAAGTGTTAAATGTAAACAAAAGGGTGGTGGGGCAGTAAAATGGGTTAGTTACAAAGAAGATACTTGCTAACTGCTTCAGAAAGTAGGAAGATATTGATAACATATTATTAAATTCTGTGCATAGCTCACCCATTCTTGTCCATATAAGTGTGTATCCAGCCAAGAAGATGGAGAAATACTGGCATAAGCCCTGGAACAAGCTAGTAACTTGTTATCCTACAATCTATGGAGGGGGGAAAGCAAATCTTGTCTCTTGAGCCAGACTGAATCTTGAGCCTCCCCCCCCCCCAGACACACACCAGCTAGGTTGCTTATGGAAACCTTTGTAACAATCACAGTCTTATGGAGTCTATCTCTCAAAATCATGGATCAAGTTCCATATCCCCAAATACCATAAGACGTGATTCGATTCCGGTGCCAAAGGTATAACAGGTACTTCTCAACTGAAAAAAGTGATTCATGACATAGTCTTGCATTTATGATTGTTGTAGCATCACATGATTGTTGTAGCATCACATGATTAAGATAATTACAGTTAAGTGAATCATTCAGTCAATCAGCCAGCATGTATTTATGATAATTGCAATATCCTGAGAGGGAGGGTCATGTGATTGCCATTTGAGACCTTCCCAGCTAGCTTCCAACAAGCAAAGTCCATGGGAAGCTAGATTTGCTTAACAACCACATGATTTGCTTAACCACTCTGGTAAAAAATGTTGTAAAATTGTGTGTGATTCACTTAGCAAGAAACGTTCTGGTTCCAATTGTGGTGATAAGTCAGAGACTTAGCAAATCATTTTGAAGGGCTCTTTTGCATCAGTGATTTTGGAATAAATTATCCCTTGAAAGCTTCTTCTTGAAACAACCACCCTATTGATTTTTAAAGAGTGAAGCTATCACATTGTCTTATTTCATAACACTCAGGACCTCTTACATAGGCAGGTAGCTCAATGGCTGAAGCAACTTGGATGACACAAAACTCCTTGATGAGGTGAACAAGGGCACCTCCACATCTTGTCATGGCATCAAATATCTCATTGGGTTTATCTGCAGATATTTTGCATAAGGCTAGTAATTAATACACAGTTCATGGGCAATTTATTTCTACTGGATATCACAGCAGCATCTGATACTATTTTCTGATTATTCCAATCTTTCCAACTGAGGCAGATCTTGTACAGTGGCTTCCTATTAGTTTTTCCTTCCTTCCTTCCTTCCTTCCTTCCTTCCTTCCTTCCTTCCTTCCTTCCTTCCTTCCTTCCTTCCCTCCCTCCCTCCTTCCTTCCTTCCTTCCTTTTATTCTGCCTTATAAATAACTCTATAGGACAGGGGTGTCAAACTGCTGGCCTGCAAGCCAGATGCATCATGCTGAAACCATGCCCACCCCATTGCCAGCAATGGAGAAAAAGTCACAATACATCGCTACATGTCACGTGATGTTGCGAGTTTGACATCCCTGCTACAGGAGGAGAAAGGAGTATATTAGGTATGTTCATCAGCTTGAGTTGTTTATAAAGTAATAAAGCCAGGATAAAAATTAAAAAATCTAATAATATGTTCCAAACAACAATTCTGTGATGTGAGTGGTCTGGACCAAAGTCTCCAAGACACTTTTCATACCTGAGGCAGAATAGAACTCAGTCTCTTGGCTTCTAGCCTGGCACTTTAACCACTAAACCAAACATATGATTACTGTAATACATAGATGTACTTTGCATACACAGTTTTGCATTAGTGTCTAAATCAGAGGTCCCCAACCTTTTGGGCACCAGGGACTGGTTCCATGGAAAGAGGTTTTTTCACAGACTGGGGGGGGGGTATGTTTTGCGTGCTGCTTCCATCCTGTAGATGGAGCTTCGCTTGTTTGCATGGACCAGTTTCTGGCATGCCGTGGACTGGTGCCGGTCCATGGACCAGGGGTTGGGGACCCCTGGTCTAAATACTTTTTTATAACAACCAAAAAACCCATCAACGTTTGAAACCTATACTTGGCATCATAATATTTCAAAAAAGGGTAAGCAAACTGAAACTTTAACTTTATTAGGCAGATCTAATACTGGTTAGTAGAGTAATTAATCATGGATTCAGAGTTTAACTGATAATAAATGCAAAATAGTTTATTCTTGTTTTGAGCCCAAGTAATTTATGGGATAAGCTTGTTGTGGTGATTTGTTATCTCCATTATTGAAAATGGTATACAGAGAAAGAAATGCTGTGACTCAAAGAATAATACAAAAAGCATCAAAATATGACTATTTGTATGAAACACTTCTGAAACAACTATTTAATAATTTTTTTTACACCTGAAGTTAGTACTTTTGCATATGAAATGTGATCTGGAATTATCAGTTGTTTTGAAATGATTGGGGTTACTTGAACGAACAGAAGAGATCATTTTGTTTCATTTTAAATGGATAATTTATCCACTGAGCTACTCAGTATTTGGTTTCTTACAGACAAAGGACTTTATTGGGTTTGCATTAATAATAGGAAGGTTTTCTGTTAAGATACTCAATAGAATACAAATACATGAGAAATTACCAGAGAAACATTAAACAAATTAAACAAAAGGATTATAATTCAAGAACAGATTTGTTCCTGTTTTATGCTTTATATAATATGCGTCTTTGCAATATTGCAATATTCTAGACATAACCTTAGATTAGAGGCCCTTAAGCAATGAGTAGAAAGCATAGTTAATCTATTGAGAATCAGGGTTTTCATTCTTTGTCCTGTTCCCCTGCAATTTTATATCAAATTCTCATATTTATACCGTAGTTAAAATTTATTGTCATTCCAGATAATTCAAAAGATAGCAACCACTATACATTAGCTTTGATCCAGGGAATCTGAGGATTAAAATTATTCTCTTTGACAATTAGAGTCTAGTCTATACACAGTTATTGAGACCAAGTTCTTTTCTAATACAGGTAATCCTCACTTTACAACCATTCATGTAATAACCATTTAAATGCATTTATAGCATTTAACAACAGCACTGGAAAAAGTAACTTATGACTAGGCCTCATGCTTATAACTATTGTAGGAGCCTTATAATCATGTGATCAAAATTTAGTTGTTTGGCACTGGCATGTACCTACTGTGTGTGCAGCATCCCACAGTCATATGACTGCTTTTTATGAGCTTCCCAGCCAGCTTCCAACAAGCAAAGCCAATGGGGCAATCTGGATTTACTTAATGATTGCATGATTCACTTTGCTTAGCAACAATGGCAAAAAAGTTGTAAAATCAAATGTGATTCACTTAACAACTGCTTTACTTAGTAACCAAAATTCTGGTCCTAATTGTGATTGCAAGTTGAGGACTACCTGTACTGTGCCAAAATCTACATTGCAATGTTTCAAAAAGATTTATGCTCCTATAAAAGAAGGTTCAGCTTTCCTATCTTAGTCTCAGTCTGCTTGAGAATTTTTGACTTTTTGTATTTTGTTTTAGTTTAGTTTATTGATAAAAGTAACAGGTGGTATGACAATTGATATTATTTTCAGTTGCTGATCTTTCTATTGCTCTGAAACCTTCCTGTTTCTCAAACTGAACCAATGAAGGAAGCTTCTTAGTTTGGCATAGTGGTTAGGGCACAGGCGAGGAACCAGGAGACTGTGACTTCTAGTCCTATTTTATGCTTGAAAACGGTTGGGTGACTTTGGGGCAGTCACACTCTCAGCCAGTGGTGGGATTCAACTGGTTCGTACCACTTTGGCAGAACTGCTAGCTAATTTTGTTGTTCACATATTTGAATCCCATTATTGGTCTCAGCCGAACTCAGAATAACAAAATAACAGAGTTGGAAGGGGTCTTGGAAGTCTTTAGAATAGAAGAATAGAATAGAGCTGGAAGGGACCTTGGAGGTCTTCTAATCCAGCTCCCTGTTCAAGCAGAAGAACCTATACCATTTCAGATAAGTGACTGTCCAGTTTCTTCTTAAAACCTCCAGTGATAGAGCACCCACAATTTCTGAAGGCAAGCTGTTCCACTGGTTAATTGTCCTCACTGTTTGGAAGTTTCTCCTTAATTCCAGGTTGCTTCTCTCTTTGATCAGTTTCAACCATTGTTTCTTGTCCTGCCTTCCATTGCTTTGGAGAATAATTTGACCACCTCTTCTTTGTGGCAGCCCCTCAAATACTGGCATACTGCTATCATGTTGCCCCTGTTTCTTTTTTTCTTTAGACTAGTCAAAACCCAATTCCTGCAGCTATTCTTCCTATGTTTTAGTCTCCAGCCTTTGATCATCTTATTTGCTCTTCTCTGATTTTTTTTACAGAGTCTCAACTTATTTTTTGTAGTAGGGTGACCAAAAATGATTGCAGTATTCTAGGTGTGGTCTTAGTAGGGTTTTATAAAGCGGTACTAATACTTTGTGTGATCTTGATTCTATGCCTCTGTTTATACAACATAGGACTGTAGTAGCCTTTTTTGGCTGCTGCTGCATACTGCTGGCTCATATTTAAGTGATTGTCCACTAGGACTCCAAGGTCCCTCTCGCAGTTACTGTTTTTGAGTAAGTACAGGTATCTGTACTTATACCTTTGATTTTTCCTGTCTAAATGTAAAAATTTGCTTTTCTTCACATTAAAAGTTCATTTTGTTGGATAGGGCCCATTGTTCAAGTTTGTCAAGATCTTTTTGGATCCTGAGCTTGTCTTCTGGGGTGTTAGCTATTCCTGCCAGTTTAGTGTCATCTGCAAATTTGATAAGTTCCCCTTCTATTCCTTCATCTAAGTCATTTACGAAGATATTGAAGAGTACTGTGCCTAAGACAAAGCCTTGTGGTACTCCACTGCTTACTTCTCCCCATATGGATATAGTACCATTGAGGACGATTTGTTGAGTACATTTTGTCAGCCAGCTAGAAATCCATCTGGTGGTGATATTGTCAAATCCGCCTCTTTGTAGCTTATCAAGAAGTAGGTTTGTCAACTGCCTTACTGAAGTCTAACTATAATATGTCAACAGAATTTCGCTGGTCTACTAATTTAGTCACATTATCAAAAAATGAAATAAGATTGGTTTGGCATGATCTGTTTTTAACAAACCTGTGCTGGCTACTGGTTATAACTTTGTTTGCTTCTAGTTGTTCGCAGATCTGTTTTTAATTTTTTTTTTTAAATTATGTCAAGCTGAAACTTGTTGACTGCAATAAAAAGGCATTTCCAGGAAAAGGTAATATATATGGAAATTTTCAATTAACATGACTAAAGAAACAATTGTGATTAAAATGAAAACAAAGTTTTCTTTCTCCTTGATAATGATGCATAAGTAAAGCAGAAGCCATTCACTGTATCAAGATTTGCTTTGAGTTATTGATTTGGAGAAAGAACAGTTTAAATTAACTCTACTTATAAGGTGTCAGTTAAAATAGTTCTAAATTATGGACTATCAAGGAACATATGCATATTAAATAAGCAATTCAATGTGCTTGTGTATCTATATGTGTTTTCTTAGTTTAGTTTTTCTGCTTTATCAGATGATAAATATAAATGTCTACCTAGCAGTCCTTGGACTGTATTTGCGTAAGTGCTCTGTCAATTAGAATTCGAAGTGTTAAAATGAGTCAAAGGTCTTAGATTGCTAGTAGCTTCAAACTTTTCTTCTCTCAAACAACAGTTACCAGGAAATTGCCTTGTCAGTTACAATTAGATATGTTAATATGGTGGTTAAGGGTCACAAACTTTTGCCTGAATGAACTAAGTTGCAGACATTTGGTTTACATCAACAAGGTCAACAAGCCTTCATTAAAATGGGATGGTCCTTGAGGGCAAATCTACCTGACATTTTGACAAAGCTGCTGGATTGCCTTAAATCAGCTTTCAAATTTACTACTTTTATCATTAGTTATTTGTAATAAAAAAGAAAGAATTATTCTTCCCTAAGTTCTTATATTATTACAAATTTCAATATAAATAAAGAAAAAGTATAGCTAGAATATTGGGTGTGGAGAACTACAGAATGTATTCCCCCAAATTGATCAAGTATTTAACTATTATATTTTTAAGTATTAGGACTCATTGAAACAGTTTTGCTTTGGTTGAATAATTTTGTACACCTCATTTAAGGCCCACATCCTTTCTAAAATAAAATGACTTAAATTTTGCAACTTTTCTTCATACAAACAGTGCTCCATCACCTTTATTGTCTAAGTTACCCGCTTCTGAACCTTCTCTAGTTCCACTATGTCATTTTGGAAGCATAGTGACCAGAACTGAACAGAATATTCCTGATACTGTCATACATTGATTTATAAGAGAATTATAATGGTGACACCACTATTTTAAATATCATTTCTTATTATATCTCATATTTAATTGGCCTTTTTTTTTTACAGTTCATTGATATGTCTTCCTCATACTGACTCCTCACCTGTAGCTTAGATCTGCTATATTACAGCCCATATAGTTGTGAACTTTCTCAATTTCCCAGTTTCTTCCTTGCATTAATTTACATCAGCTGAGAATAATGAATAAGAATAATACCAATTCAAAATGTTCTGGTGACATTCCAGATTGTATGGATTAGAACAGAAGTGGAGTCCTTGGTGTTCTCTGAGCTTGGTTGTTTCCTTGCAGACATTTTGTCCAGACTAGATAACATCTTCAGCATTAGCACTTGTAGTATTTGTAGCATTGGAAATATTTTCTAGTCTGGTAATGAAATGTCTGCAAACAAACATTCAAGCTCAGAAAGTATCAAGGACTCCCAGTTCTTGAGCTACATCTATTCTCTTTTGCAGGAACACAAGTATTTGAACAATTTCTAGTTTCTGTTCCTGTTTATTTGTTTGATTATCCTGATAACATCATCTGGTTTTTCCACTTTATTTATTTGATTATTATTTGTTTATTTAATACAGCTTCCTTCTCACTTGTAACTCTGGGGCAGTACGCACAATAAAAACACAAGCTAACAATCACATTTAAACAAATTAAAAAAAACAGTTTAAAAACCATAATAAGAAAAACTCAATATAAACCTAGAGACACATATACTCAAAATTGAATGAACTCCACACTTCTGGGGAATCCCCATCCCAATGGATAACAAAGTTTTGAAGGCCTTCCAGAAGAACTTACGGTTGGGGACAATCTCACCTTGGGTGGATTATTTTCCAAAGGGAGGATATCTGAATACTAAATTATATCCACTTACAGTCACATACTTTATTTGAAGTGTGGTAGTCTGAAATATAACATAACAAGGAAATACTTTAATTTTCTGCAAAATTCATCAGACATCAAACAACTTTAGAAACCAGTAGAAACACAATGAAATATAATTCTAAATCCCTAAATATGTAATTTTTTTATTTTCAAATGTCTGTAAAATTAAAACTATATTGAAAAATTAATCTTACCCAGATGTATATTGCAGAAATTAGAATGTAGAATTGTTTACTGCCTGGATAAATTTATCGTTCATTTCAGTCATTATGGGAGATTGTATTTAAAATAATGTTACTTTGTAAAAACATGCCTTCCCCACCATTTTAGCTAGGTTTACAACTGCCCACCTGATTTCATCTTTTGTTCAGTTTATTGAGGATTGGTGGGGTGGTTGGGGAGGGGGATGGCCAGGGGAGGGGGAAGGAGGGGAGCAGATAGGAGAAAAACAGCATCTGTCTGTAGGTTCTGGAATAGATAAATCATGTTAGTTCTTTCATCACCAGATACTTCCACTGAGAGACATCAAGGAAAATGGGGGGGGGGAATCCTACTAACAGATTTCACAGTGATCCTAGAAGCCTTAAGAATTCTAAATAAACAAGTGTCTTTCATTCCATCCAGCAACAGAAAGCTAACAAGGCTCTTCCAGCCTTCAAATTATACCTCCCGTCATCAGCCCACACTTATCAATACGCAGAAGCAGAGCTATCACACACCAGACCCTGCTGTGCTGAACAAACACCAATCAAGAGCCTATTAGCCACCAGAGAGTTTCTACATCTGTTTCTGGTAAATACTGAAATACTGGCTGTACCAGGATGGATGGAAACTTTTAAAATTATGATGATGATGATGATTTCCTGCAAATGAGCTTCACTTTTTCTCTTTTACTTTTTTGTATTATTTTAATATGTATGTATGTATGTATGTATGTATTTAAATAAAGTATGAATGCTTAAAATTGAGCTTTTTACAATTTTCAAGAAATAAGTTGAGTTTCAGGGGTTCCTTAATTTTTCAGTACTCCACTTTGCCTTTGTGCTCCAAATTTTCATAAAATACCTTGCTGTTTGCCACATGGTGTAATTAAATTGAGCTGGAAAAAAACTTTCTTATATAAGCCTTCAGATCTAAAATAGTTTACATAAGTAGAAATGCATAAATATTATTAACCAATTATCCAATTATTGTTATTTACTGTTCCTATTCCAAAAGCAAGGCAGGTAACACAAGGAGCCTCAAATGAATCCCAGATTCACATTCCATCATGTCAAATTAAGTCCACAACAGCTTAGAACTTGACCTGTCCAAGTAATATATAAATGTCTCCTAATAAATATTAATATAAACAGAGAATTTCAATTGTTATTTATGCATATAGAATTATTAATTGATATTAAGCAGCTTCATTTAATTTTAAGGTTAATAAGATACATTTACTGATTTATTGTGCCAAGAATGGATAAAATAAGGTATAGGTTTGTAGTTGCTAATTTCAGTAAATAAATGGATATACAATTGTAGAAATATAATTTCACTCAGGTCTAAGGAAATTGCATTGGACTATAGAGCCAATGATCTTTGACCATTGTTCATACACAAACCTGAAGGCTTATGAAGCCATTCAATCAAATTTTCTGAGGATCTTGTTTGGCACCCCAAAATGCACTCCCAGTGCAGTACTAAGACTTGAAGCTAACATGCCAAGTCTTAAGGCTGAGGCCTGGACTAGGATTCAAATCTCAGGTCTTAGAATCATATTTGATCCTATAGGTTTGATGTGTCTTCTGCTATCATATAATTATCAATACCATTGACACTGCACTTGTACAGAACTTTGTAGTTTTGGGCTCTTTCCTGAATATTTAGGCCAATTAACCCTGGAGAAGGCCAAATCAATAGTGAAATGGAGTATCAGGGACCTAGATAGCCAAAATTATATCACCAGTGCCCCTGAATTGTTAGACAGTCACATGCAGGGCTTTTTTTGTCATAGAATGCATAGAACAGAGTTCCAGCACCTTTTTTGGATGGAACCTTGTAGGGTAGGCAAGGCGGGTTGTATGACATTGGTCACATGTATGCCAAATACCTAAACCTAACCTAACTATCTCTAATAACTAATTGCTGTTTTGAACTATTTTTTCTTTTAAGTACTCTTTTATTATATAGGCTGGTCAAAGAGCGTAATAAAGATATTTGATTTGATTTGACCATTGTTCATGCTGGTTGCAAAATAAGAAATAACTTCATTAAAGTTATTAGCTTAAGAGTCTATGGTATAATAATAGTAATAATAGTAATAGTAGTAGTAGTAGTAGTAGTAGTAGTAGTAGTAGTAGTAGTAGTAATGATGATGATGATGTTGGAAGGGACATTGGAGGTCTTCTAGTCCAATCGCCTGTTCAGGCAGGAAACCCTATACCATTTCAGACAATTCTGATTGAGTCTTATTCTAATTCCTTTTGATTCCTATGCTTAATTTGCAAGGAGACCACTTTTCAAAACATGAAAAGAAAGCCAGGGATGGAGGTCAGTTTCCACCCTGAATTTCCCCCAAAATAGTTCTTCCGTACTGTATATGGAGAAACCAGCTCTACTTTATTGTTAGTCTTATTGTTCATCGTTTATTCAACAAGTAAAATTGATCTCCCACTGGTCAACCAAATATTTTGTTAATTAATCTACAGCTTAAATCAATTAAGGCTTATTGCTACACTCCTAACTGAATGTGTATCTTTTCTTTCATTCCCTGTAAATCACTAAGTGTTTACCTTTGAAATGACATAGCTATCAAATACACCAGATTTTGGCTAATGTCATGGTAGATAGATTCACAATGAGCTCAATCAGTTTTCCAGTAATATGGAAACAAAAAAGGTATAGTAACATTTTAAGTTATTTACAAAATTTTTCCCTGTATATAAACTAGGAAGTTAATATCTAATGACTTTTGTATCTTCAGAATCATATCTGAACTTCATTCCATCACCCTCCTTAGAGGAACAAGTTCCACTGCGTTAAGAAATAATGCTGAGATAACTAGTTTTCAATGTTTTTATCCACATACTTGTAACTGAAATACTGATGTTCCTTATTTATATAAATGAAATAAGGAGAAAACGGGATTTGACTGGGGCTTTTTTTGTTTTTTTCATTTTATCTCTGAGTCAGTGCTGATTTTTGGCAACTGCCTAGACATGTCCATGTAATTTTCTTGGAAAGATTTCAGAAATAATTGCCATTGCTTCCTTCCTAGGGTTGAGAGGGAGAAACTGGCTCAAAGTCACTCAGTTGGCTTAGTGACTAAGATGGGAATAGCAATCATCTTCTCAAAGTTTCTAGTCTGGAACCTTAACTACTATATCATACTGGCTGATACATTGAGATTCCATGTGTAGACAATATACTAATGCTTTTGGATTGTAGCTTTGGAATTTAGTTTTCACCATGTATCTTTCACTGTACCCAGAACACTGAGACTCAAGACAGAAATAATTATTAATGTTTAACGCAATCTAACAAGTACCATATCCTGTATAATATGAATCTTTGGGAAATATCTATTAAATGAAAGTCTGTTTTGTCTCCATGCACATACTCACAAAATCTGCTTTATATTATTTCTCCTAAAATACTTAGTGTTAATACCTTAAGCGGATTCATTCTTTTAGTTACATTGGGTAGGACAATAAAGTAATGAAGACAACATAATTTATTTTTCACACAGAAGCATAATTGAAATGTAGATGTTCATATCCTAAGATATTTACATAGTGAGCTGCTGATTTTATTCTCTATTAGCCTTGCCATGTAAGACACAACATGATGGTGAATAGAACTATGCAAATAGGTAGCTGATGTTAAGGAAAGGGGGGGAAATGGTAACTTAAGCATTCTCAAAAGCAATTATCTGAAATAACTGTCAATGCCTGATAAGATTTGTAATTTAATCATAGTGAATACACAAAAACTTTTGGGCAGCCAAAAGTGGAAAAAAAGTGAAGATGTGGATATCATTGAAATTGTCAGATTTATTCATTTTAAGGTAAAATAGACAGAGATTTGTGGAAGATGATGCAATTCAAGAAATCCATACAGACTCTACACAGAGGCATCAAGCGTTTTCTCTCTCTCTCTCTCTCTCTCTCTCTCTCTCTCTCTCTCTCTCTCTCTCTCTCTCTCTCTCTCTCTCTCTCCATATATACATATATGTATGTATCAGTGCTTTTAAACCTTGGCAATTTAAGATGAGTTGATTTCAAATCCCAAAATTCTATAGATAACATGTAGCTGAGGATTTTTGGGAGTTAGTCTATACACCTTAAAATTGTCAAATTTGAAAAATATTGCTCTATACCATACATCAAATCTAAAATAAAATACATAGGAGAAAAATGTAGTTAGATATAAGATTTTACAGCAAATATTTGCCTAGATGGAAATCTGTGAACTTCCATAGAAGTGCAGAATCACTGGGCTACATACATTATAGAACAAGTCCCTTTCCTCATCTGTAAAATATTTAACTTTTTAAAAGTGTGGCGATGCTTACGCCAACCAACAAATTATATGTTGTCCTAGATAGGACCACAGCATTCCAATGTTAGAAAATAACCAGGCTGAAATCTGGATTTGAGAACCAGACTTGAAATATAAATGTTGCAGTTTATATTTATTGCTGTAACCAATAAAAACTGAATATTTTTCCCAGCAATCTTGATAGATGTATTTAAAAGCATTGTGAGCATTTTCAAATGGGCAAATGATATATAGGCAAGTGATTTATGGTGAAAAAGGTCTAATTGCTAGTTTTCCTTTTCATAGTACCAGTATTTTTCTTAGGCTATTGTTCCATGCATTAATACATATAATGATTTTTAAATGAAAAAATATAATCTAATACATAGGATCAGCTTTTAAAATTTTTTACAGCTTTTGCATTTATAACTGGATAATTATATAAATCTGTGTTTCAATTACTTATATAGGGATTGTCCAATCAATATTACAGATAGATGTAAACCTTAAAGGTAAAATACTCACTCTATACGGTGATGGGACTAGTAATTTTAGTGCACGTCAGGAACATCAGGATGGAGAAAGCTGCTGAAGATATAATAAATTCATCAGTTATTTGAACTGATTGATTTGTTTTGCAGTTTAATTATCCATGAAAGAGACCATTAGTCCTGAAATTTTTTCCACTCTTGTATATACATACACAAACCCACACATTATAGGATACAGCCAGAAAGGATAATCCCATGCTGTCACATTAAGAAAATTTAAAAGGCAACTACCTAATAAAGGCATTACCCCCTCCCCATGAAATGACTTTTATAAAACCTAGTATATTAAGTTATTTTTAACAGTGTCTTTCTGAAATTGCTTTATGGTTTATGCAGAATCTACATTTTTCTAGTAACAAAGTAGGTGAGTGGAAAATGAAATTAATATAGTCAGGAGAAGTAAATGATTGGTAAAAAGTTGTAAAACATAAAACTGATCACTGTTTTAAGTATCTACATGTCCATGTTAAAAAGGGTTTTATAAAATTTACAGCATAAACTCATACACAGAAGGAGATATGAAAGTTTTGGTCTCTGGATGCATGCAATGTATGCACGATTTGGATGCACAGACATAGCTAACAAAGGATTTCTGAAAAACTTAAGAGTATTGGTGCTTATTTTAACTAGGTTTTACAAAGAAAAAAAAGAAGACAATAGTGAGAATCCATCTTTGGGGGGGGGAGAATTACTAGCTTCCTATAAAGAACAACTATCCTTGAGATAAGTTAGGTGAAACAAATATTCTGTCTCCACTTTAAATGGCAGCTGGTTATTAGATGACTCCCTATAGGATAACACTTGCTATTGACATTAAGGTAATACAAGGCCCATGCCGAGCAATCAGGATGAGAATGTGAATGAAAAATCTTTAATCTGAAATTACAACTGTCAAAGTTATATTATAAAACATGAAAGTTGGATCTCCACTTAGAATTAATGTGTCCCAAAAGCCAAGTTTCTCATAAACTGCATCTTGCAGATACATATTTTATGAATAGGTCACTCAGATTCCATAAATCAAGCCAAACTGTAGCCTATATTAAGGAATTAAAAGGGTCAGCTCTTCTCAGGTTGGTATTTGTTGAATAGTGCTTGGGAAAAATGAACATTGATTTACAAAGTCCAGCAGGTGTGCTGAGAGTATCAGAACCTAACAACATTCACTGACAGTCCCTGTCAAATAGCCAATGTTGAGCAAATGACTTATTTGGAACAAGCTATGCTGTTTAAAATTGATTTGATGTAAGAAAAAAACATGCATAGCTGAGAAGAACAGTGTTGTTACCTTCTGCTTATAATTAACTTGTGTTTGATTATAGGTTCATTTGTATTCTAAAATGCTTATGAACCAGTGATGTAGACCAGGGATATCAAACTGCCGGCCCATGGGCCGGACGCGTCACAAGGAAACTGTACCCACCCCATTGCCAGCAATGGGGAAAAAGCTGACATCGCGAGTTTAATGTCTGATCTAGACAGTTAAAGATTATATCCCACATCTTTTGTTTGGTTCACAGAAAATGAATGAATTCATCTATATACTGAAACAGAGCATGTCTCTGCTTTCATTTCATGCATCTGCAATATATGAAACATCTGAAATAGATGGCACATGAAAAGATGCATGCCATCAAAGCAACCTCCCCTAGCTGAAAGCAGCCCAGCCCCCCAGCCTGACTGTGCTTAAGCCACACCTTGCCAGAATTGCATCACTAGGCAATGCAGTCACAGGATGTTATGTTTTATGAACACATCATTTAGTGACAGAAATTCAGTCAGAATTACCATGTTAAGTGAGATTCTCTTAAATTCGTACAAAGCATTGGATATGTACTTCCACTTGCTTTATATTTTGGTATAAATTACTCATTTTATATGGGTATACACTTAGGGTTTAAAATTCAATTCTGAAATGCAAAATCTTTGGCTTACAGCCAAGCTTTGTAATACAATCATATCGTTTAGGCACATTGAACACAGATTTGCAGCAAAAGGTTTTATATCCGATATTTTATATTTTATACTTGAGAAAGTGAAAATAAGTTAAACAAGACAGAGTGGTACCCAAAATAATTTATTCAGGATAGGTCCACCAAAGAAAAAAAAAGGAACCAGGTAGACCAGGGGTCTCTAACTCCTAAGCTGTGGCCTATTCAGAACTGGGCTGCATGAGCAGTGGGTTGGTGTGCGTGCACATGAACACACAGCTCGACTTGGATGAGCAGCAGGCTGGCGCATGTGCACGTGTTTACAGCTCAACTTGCTCAAATTAATATGCACACACACATGCTATCCCAACACTCATGAGGCCTGGTTCCCGTCTCTCTTCCCAACCAGGCTGCCAAGGTTGAGGACCACTGAGGTAGACATCTCACAAATGTACCACCTGCATTACATTTTGTTTAAGGTCATTCTCTTCTCACATGTAAAGAACTAAAGCTGCAGTTTCACATGCTATTCTTACCACACTGAAGAAATTTAGACTATGGTATTGTAGTTTGTAAATATTCAAAAGTAGTTTCCAACATTTGGGAGCAGGTCTCAGGATTGCAGTATCTTGGCAGACCTAATATTAAAAGTTTGCATCAGTACTTTGAGATCTGAATCAGAAGAGTTGCATAAACTAATGCTTTCATTGGAAGTAGCAGCATAAAATAAGCTCCACCACTTTCATATGTTTGTGTTCCATGTCACAACACTCATACAGCAGGGATAGAGCTTGTATTACATGGGCTGCTTTCATCATTTATTATTCATTGACATTACCTTTTTACTATTCTGACTCAACAGTAACTACAACACTGTCTTTAGTCATTATGCAGCCAATTATCTCTATCTATTGCTGCTGTCCAATGGCCAAAGGTCTCCAAAAGCAGCTCATTCTGATACTAACAATACACACTGCCAGCCATATGTTTAGACTAGATTATTATTATCATTAATGTTCAATTTATATGACTGCCCATTTATGGATATCTCTGGATGGTTCAGTTTAACTTAAGATGTCATAAAAGATTATTGAAGAAAAACAAATGTACATTATGCCACCACCATCATCAAATTTCTGGTTAATAATGAAATTAATTGTTATTTTTCTGCCTGGTAAATATAAATCAGCAAACAACTATTAATTAAAAAAGACAGGAGTAAAGTTTCTAAACTTTGTATCACATCAGCATCACATACCATGCATCACATCTGGTGCATCAAGTGTTAGGTGTATTTGATAATATCCTGCCAAACTTCACTGCAGAATTTCAGAGACCTGGACCCTCTATCTTTCACTTCTTTTCTCTGACTTCTCTGCTTTATGATGACTGCCACACCTTTAATTTCCTATAGTTTCACCTCAGTCTTCCTCTCTTTCTTCCCAAGCACCATCCCCCTATTGCTTTTTGTTCTTGTTCTTCCTTCTCTTTCATTCAAGGGGTCTCACCTGCTCTCTGCCTTTTCCTAGTTCCCCAAACATATGCATACACTTCAAAAAGCTTTTAAAAGAAGTCCTGAATCACTCCCTAAATCTCTTTTAATATGACCCCAACATTCCATTACAAGGTCTGTGTCTTGCTTAATTTTTTTTTTTTTTAGTATCAAAGCAAACTGGAAAGTATAGGATTTATCACATATTGGTATATTGTGAAGAGAAGCAAAAAGAATCCAAGTTTTCCAATAGAGATAAGCTTTCGCCTGTTCAAAATAGAAAATCACCCTGATAGGATTTGCCACAACTATTATAAAGAAATTTACTGCAATAATGCTGTAAGGAATATGACATCCTGAGCCATTATTACTACCAGAATATAAATAATATGGGAAGAAGTGTGGTATTAACGTTATTGTTAATCTGGTTTGGTTTTGTTTTTTTTCCCCTACAATTAAAAATCTTGACAGTCTGCATTTTTTATTTCTGCTGCACATGTGTATGTCTCAAAACACTTGGAACAGATGAAGATGACAGAAGGAAATTTAGAACAGACAAAAGAAAGCAATTCTTGACACAGCAAATAATCTGTTGAATTTATTAAGACAAAATTAAGGGAATGGGGATGAGCACAGATATGTTTAAACCAGATTTATGAAAGCCAAGTCTGTCAAGGGCTGTTAGTCTTGACCTTCAATGTTTATTTGGGTTAACTCATGCTCTATCTTATCAAACATACAACCCACCTCAGTTATCGTCATAAAACTAGGCATCGTATAGAATATAATGATTAGGATTTAATAATCAAGAAATAACATTTGACAATGGAATTATGAAATTGTAACTGGGAGAACAGTGCGTGAGTTACCAACATGGTATGGGAAATGCATCAGAGAGCCAGTTCACAAGCTACTCTATTCCAGGACTTATTTTAAAAAACCAGTTCTTCAAAGCTTTATTGAAACATAGCATTTTTGGTGGCAGGGGAATAATAATTAGAAATGAGTATGTCTCCATTTCCTTCCAGCAAGCACTCCAGAGGTATTTTGGTTGGTCACCGGGAAGAATAAAATTCTGAATGAATACGGGCTTTGATCTATTCCAGCAAGACCAGTTACCTATTCCTATATGCAAAATGATCAAGTCATGGTTTCTGTACAAGATTTGCCACATGGAATACGTATTCCTGTCCCTTTGAAAACATGAATAAAATTGTTTTTGAACATGCATGTTTATATGGGTGCCTATGTAAGACATGTATACTATTTCAAATACAATATTTATCTCTATATTGAATCTTATAGATTCCTTTTTATTGTTTCAATTAAAAAAAGCTACTGCATGAGACTAAATTACCAGGAAAATCAATTACCAATAAACCAATGGCAAATTTGTATTACAAATTTAAATAATGAAATGCTCATGTCAAAGCTTTAGCTTATTCCTTGAAAAGATTTGATAGGGCATTTTAACTTGTATTTTTCTCATGTGTGATTAATTTGCATTATACAAACAACTAAAAAATAAAAGGGAAGTACCCAGCCCACGGTTCCCTTTTCATATTCTACTATGTCAGCTAGCAGATAAACCATGCAAATGTGCTTTGCAGAAAATTCAACATCTCTATTATAGATGAAAAGTAAACAAAAGCAGATGAAGGATTAGTGCAATTCCAAATTTAAGCTATTGCTCTCAGTGACTTATAATAAAGTGGTGTTGCATACGGTGGCATGTTTTCAAATGACATTTCAATTGTACAAGCAATTTGCATTCTATCTGACATTAAATAACATTATCACCATTATGAATTCAGGCAGCATGCTCATCTCTACAGCATAAAGATATGAACTATGAGGCACATCTTAATGAAGGGAGTAAGTTTTCCTGTCAATCTGCTATGTGAGACAAGGCTGTGCAGAGGCTAAACCTCCCATAACATTATTGTGAGTTGCCCACTTCTGACATAGTACAAATCTTCAGCTAAAGCATTCCTCTTATTAAATAAAGATCTATAACTGAACACATGTATCTGTAATATCATGACAATCCAAAGAAAATTAAAAGACAGATTATGTCCAGGATATTACATGCACCACCACAGAGCACTGATAGAATCTGGTATGATCCTGTTGCTAAGATACCTGGCTAATGCCACGGAAACAAGCCCCTTTTACTAATCTAGTAGAATCCATGCATGCTTCCACATATTTTGGCAGAAGAAAGCAGAAGTCTACTGACAATGGTTTGGGAAATTGGGATATTACTTGCCAGTGCTCCTGAATTTATACATTTTTTATCTCTTTCTGATAAGTTTCAAGAATCTAAGCGAAAATAAGAATTGTAACACTCTGTTAATGGCATTTCGGCACTTTATACCATTTAAAACAAGTAAGATTACTTTTGATCCTCCTGCATAGTCAATAAAACTTGCTTAAAAAGGTAATTATTTAAGTGCTTTTGGTTGCAAAATTACTATGCTCCCAAATATGATTCCCCTTAATCTTTGTGATTTATAACGTGATATGCACATAATGACTAACTGCATATTTCTGTCTCTATTGCTTTATCTATGAAACCCATAATGCACACAGTTCTTTGGGTGCATACAGAATAAAAGAGTGACATAATAAAGTGGGATACTTTTACCAGAATTAAAGGTCTATGCAAGTTAAAAGCTACTTTAAGGAATTTAAGCCAGGCAAAAGCTCACTGATCTATACATTAAAAATTAAAAATGGGCCCTGGGGAGGGGAGATAGATATAAAATATGCTTGTGTATTCTTTGATAGAATATACAGTTTGGTGATAAAATATACGATTACTGGATAAATTGTGCTTTAAAAACAATCTATTGGGAAAAAAAACCTGAACACACATACACAAACACAACATTTTCTTTGAGACAGAGAGAAAGAAACTGTAACGAACTCCTGGTCTTTACTGTAATTTGACCTAATAAGCATCCAGTAGCACTGTCAAGTGCAAAATACAATAATAACTTCTGCAGATGTCCATACCTGTCAAAATCTCTTTGCTAAAATGTCAAAAGATATGATAAAAAGGCAAAAAAGTATAGTTGGGAAAAACAAAAATTCAAATCTTAATTCACAACTATAAATTAAGAAGCACATAAGGAGAATACAATATTCAAGCAAGTAAGTAGCTGTGTAAATAGATAATTGATAAAAATCCCTTAAAGTAGCTTTTAATTTACATAGACCAAGCCTTGCATGTTTAAGAACTATACAATTTCTTATAATCCTTCTTTGGAGGATTGATTATTCATTTTACAGCTTTTTAAGGTCATCTTGTGATGTTTAGGTAGCAGATTACTCCAGAAGAATGGGGTCTTTCTGAATGTCATTTTCAGAATTATAGAAATCATGATACTGTTCCATTTTATTATTTTTGCAAATACATGCAATGTAAGCAAGAACGGAGGCTACATTACACATACAGTATGTCTGTTGTATTCTGAAGTTTTTAGTTTTACCTCTCCTAACATTTTTTCAGAGTAAAAATTATTTCTAATTAACTATTTCAGGCCAGTATATAAGGGTATTATGAAACAGGAGATTGTTCATGACATAGAAGAGATAAATCAATAACAGGTGCAGGTATCTCAGAAAACTGTTACTTCAACTTAAATTGTCCCTGTAAGAAGGACAGAAAAATGTGTTTTTTTTTTCCAATTCTCGCTGGAATCCAAGTCAGAAGAGAAAATGGCTGTTTGCTTAAAATAAAGTGTCTGTGCTATCTATGTGAACCTGACTGTAATGGCAAAGGATGGTCCAGATCAATATCTATCTTCTTCATTCTTGAAGTAATAACTTTCAATAGGAAAATCTATTTACTTTTACTTACCTTTATTTTATTTCATTTTGCTTTAAAGAAGTTCATTCCAGAGGGAGAGTTTAGATTGCAAACAGCAGTTAACAAACTGATGATTTAACTAAGGACAGTAGGTGATTAGGTAGGTTGCCACACCATTCCCAATAGATACTGGTTAAGAGTAAGACCAAACATGTTGGCTTGGAAATTTTATTATATAAATGGTGGGTGTATAAAGCTATTTACGGTGTGTGACCAAGCTCCATAGCACATGCTAGAAAGGTTAATCAAAACCCAAATGGTCTGACCCTTATTTGCAATATACACAGAATCACTCACTTTCCTTTAAGAGTCACTGAGTACTCTGGGAAGAAAATATTCATTTCATACAGCTTTCTCATTTTATTACAAGATTATGAGAAAATGTTGTGTTTAATTTCTAGCAATTGCTGTGAATATTTTTTTTAAAAAATCTAGTTTTTTTAAAAATTGCCAATTGTAATTGAAAAAATCCAGCTACACTTTTAGTATCATAACTGACAACTTACTTCTCACCCAATTTAAAATACAGTAATAATTAGCTTTACATTATAACTGCCAGTTGCAATTCCAAGCAAACTTATTCACAACAGATAAACTGTATAAAGATAAATTCAGTTTATTCCTACTAAAGATGATTGGAAACTAGATCTTGCACAAAATACTTTTAATGTGAGAAATACATCTATTTTCTAGTATAAAATTTAATTTTTTAGCTATGATTTCTTCAATATTCAACCAACTATTAGAATTTGAATCTTATGTAATGACTTGAATTTGTTTATAGATCGCATTAAAATATAAGCCACATGCTAAAACAGCAGTACTTCATTCTGGATAAATCCTCTCACATAAAATATTCCTTTAAAATATTAGAAATTATTTTTAATCTAATATTTTCTTGTCTCCTAATTATGTGACTAAAATGGGAAGTTAATTGTAAATTATGCAGTTTTGTATTATGTGCAATGTAAACTCCATTTTTTGTTGTCATAATTTTAGCAAAATAATAACGATAACATATATTTTTAAAACGCACTATATTTTTATCTTATCTGAGAGCGTAACTTCATTTTTCCCTAAATTTTACTCTTCATTAATTTGTAAAATATTAGTTGACTGTTTACATGTATTCATATGTCTGAAAGTAAAACATTTTAAATCACTTTAAAAAATATTTCTGCTGACTACAAGAACAAAATGTTTCCCAATTTATTCAGTTAGCAATCTTATTATGGAAGGTTGATACATAAGAATTCTATCAAGTTGTTTCTTGGTCAAAAAGTATACTATGCATCCTATAATATTATGTTTCAGGTCCAGATATAAAACATTTTCCGAGTGTGTCAATTGCTAACCCAAAATAAGAGAAACAGTGAAACCACACTAACGCTATTTTACTTTCCTTGTAAATTTTACTAAAAATGGTTAATTCATCTTAATTGAAGAGGTGTAATAAAACCCATAATCTAGACTGTTGTTGTTTATAGAAATCTCATAACACTAATGCAATGTATTTGTAACTAAGGATGACATAACCAGTATTAAGACCCTGCTTAAATAATCTCCTAGATGAGGAGAAAAAAAAATAGAGGTACTGCTCTCCTTAGAATTTGAGACTGAGAGGAAGCCCATATTAATATAAATATAGCCTAGAAAGATAATTAATTCAAAAGAAAATATGAAGAATACTGAAGCTAAATTACATTTCATTAACACTGATAGGCGCATCATTATTAGAAAGGGTTTTTTATGCACAATCACAAATGAATAAATAATTGTTCAGGTTTATGGTAAGCAATTTTTCACAGGAGTTTCCAACTTTTATTGAAATGGGGAAATATACAGCCAGAAACAAATGAATTTTATGGATATTCTCAGTATACAAAAGATGAATGAAGCTGAAGCAAAGCCTCAATAAATTTTGAGAAAAGCCATTGGCAACTTTAAGAAAAAAATAAAAATAGTTTCACTTGTTAAATGGCACCATGGGATTAGGGGGAAATATTCAGGGTTTTAGAACACTGTAATATTTTGGGTTTTGAAGGCATGGCAATTTTATGTATTGGATTTTCATCTGCAACAAATTTTATTATGAGTTTTCATCCACCATTTTATTTTTTTATATTGAACTGGAAGATAAAATAACTGAAGAAAAGGAAATAATTGAGGTGCTCACAAGAAGATCACAATATGTAATCAGTGTTTCTGAGCTTAATATGCCCAAGTAAAGGATTAGTCCTGCTATAAGGAAGGAGACATATTAAAGCAAAACACACATGAAATACCTACTGGGGTAAGCACTGAGTTAGAGGCTTTAGAAGTAATTATGCTATATATAAATCAAAGCTCAACTTTAAAGCAACTAAGTGCTATTAATTATCCCTTACCTAACACAGCTCTTAAAATGTCAAATTAAAAAGGGGGGTATTGATAATTGTATAAGTTATGACAAAGCAAGATGCCTCTAGCAACAACGGGAGACAGCATGAAAAGCAGCAAAACATACTTCTCTTTGATATTATTTTGAACCATTCAAATGCAAAACATATAAGAATATTGATGACAGTGCAGCCAGCGTAATTTATTGTAGATTATAGATTTTGACTATTATTCAGACAAGAAATTGTGCTAATTTAAAGAGAGAAGAAGCTTTTGTTTTCTTAATTCAGCATGTACTTAGTGCCTAAGATATAGAGCATATTCATAGCATCAGAAGAGTCCCAATATTATTTTGGAACAAGCTGTGTGGTCCTGAGACTACTTCTTCTAATATTTTTTCTTAAAATGTATTTAGAACCTAAATATATATATTTTCCCTCCAAAAGCTCAATTTTCAGGAAATACTGGTTTGTCTATGCTGTATTAGCATCACGGCCAAGGTGCAAAATGGATTAAGCTGAGGAGCAGCATTTAGATCAGAATCACTTACTGAATCTCTTAAATGAGTAGAAATTCATACCTTCTGCTATGTTATGATTCTGGACAGGTCTGTGCAAAGGTCCCATCCCAAATACATGTATCTGATTATGTGAATAAGTGTCATAACAAAATTAGTAGGATGACAATGCATAGCTAAGACCTTCATTTCTTTCTCCTGAATTCTAGAAGTATTTTGAAAAGACTACCTACATACTTCTGTTTGCAGGGATCATCAAAATGACTTAGAACATGTAGAGGAAGATAAGATGGGACACACACCGATTTTCCTTGCAAAAGCTTCCTGGATCAGCTAATTACTCTTATTTCAGTATGAGGACATGTGCCCTATCTTCCATTGTCACTGAGGTGCCATTTTGTCTTTCACTGATCCTTTTATCACATTTTCACCATGTTTCCATGGCTACTCTACTCTAACTAATTAGAATGTTAACTCTATTTGTTTGCTACCTATATTATTTCATTACTATCAAAAAATGTAGGTTAAGTTAACTGAAATTAACAAAATATGAATCTCTTCTGATTTCTAACAGTAGATCTTTGTTGTTGTATATGTAGATGCTAAGCAACAAGGTCATTGAATTGGTAACATTTGGGACTATTCCAATTATTTCATGGTTTGGGTTATACATGTTTTTAATTAGCAAAAAAGAATTTGGAAAAAGAAAGTTTGGTGATTTTATTTATTTGTGGGATTTATATGCTACTTTTTCACAAACATATGGTGTTCAAAGAAACTTATTTATTATTTTTTCAGCAATAATTAAAATAGAATTCAAAACATATTTTTATTTAAAAAATTGAATTGGTTATTACAATAATGTACAATATGATCTTACTGATAATTTGGAGCACATTAATATCAGAGAACTTTGACAAAACCCAAACAATGCCAGGTTTAATGCCAGAATCAAAGCTTCAGGGGAGAGATTTGAGATTTTCTTTTAAATTTCTTTTTAAAATGAAAATAAAATAACTTTGACCAATAAAATTTTGCTTAAATAGGCAGCATGACCCAGGGAGTCACATTACTCCCAATACATCCTTTCCATCGGAAATCTTGCAACTAATTCTCATCAGTTTAATCTATATTTAATTTGTTTTCCAGGATTGGAGAAGACGACATTAATCCCAAAGTTCATTTATGGAATATCCTCTTGAAGATAGCTCTGAACTATATGCTCAGTTTTTGAGGAGGGATAGGAATATGTTTCCCCAGGTACAATGAGTGTGGAAATTGCAATTATTCTTATAAAAGTCTGACTTGCCCATAATGATGTTTGTCATGGCTACATCCCATTTAAACTACTGTCATGTGCCCTAAGTGAGGCTTTCATTGATAAGTGTTTGGTGACTGGGTATCTTGGATAGGCAGATATAATATTTAAAATTTGCATCAAGGCTCAAATAGATAAATATTTGAAATCAGAAGTCTTGCTTTAAGTAAACATGGCTGGGGATCTATGTATACAGCCATATGTGTGCATTTCCTACATATAGACATATATTTAAACACATACACACACACACACACACACATACACATGCACACTATATAAAGATTATCAGTAGTACTGTACTGTTATAGTTCATATGAAATATTTGGCAGTTGTGCTTCCTATAGATATATATTGTCTCTTATGCAGATATTACTTGAAATTTCTTAAATTAATAGGATTTATATAGCCACAATTATACTTCTGGTTGCTAGCATTCAATAATCTATAACCTACATAACTCACTAAAATTAACCCACTAAAATTAAATTGCAAGTAATAAATCCCATTTCCCTTTGTTCCTTTCTCTTTTAGATCTGTAAGTTAATTAAAGGCTGTCAACTACTTTGAATAGCATAATTATGCTAAATGAATAGCAAATTCAGCATATATCCTTTTTGCTGCAGTTCCTAGATCCAGGTGACAATAAATTAACTTGGCCATGTCCAGGCTAGCTATTCACAGAACTTTATTTCTCAGAATTGTGAGAATTCTTCTACTTTTATCAGGGATGTCCTCATAATGATAGAGAAAACTAAGTAACAAACTGATTTCAGTCTAATTGCAAATTGTGGAAGTTATCCATTCCCCCAGTTTCAGTTTAAACTCACATCTACATTTATTCTTTTATTGCCTGCTAAAAGTAAAAGGAAACTACAGTATGAGAAACTAGTAAATTTGCCAGAAAAAAATATTAGCAAAGCTAACATACTTTATCTGTATCTTTTATGTAAGTGCAGAATTTTGTATTTAATACAAAATTTCTTCCATTCATATCTGCAATTTTATTATCTTGATCAGAAACAAGTAAAGACTCAGTTTCACAAACATAAAAAGTTTAGGATTATCATACAGAATGAAATCCTGATGATCTTTCTGTTCCAAATTTTGTCAAATGTGGGCTTCACAAAATAACAGATTGGTTGCTGTACTACATTCCAAGTCATGCCTTCGGTCTGGTGCAGAGAGATGAAAGAATAACAAAACCTGCACATGACTGAAATTATTTGCTAACAGAACACTTAAGAAGTAAAAGATAAACTTGCAAAATGAAACAGGGCTACTATAATCCAAAGAGCAACAAAAGAGCCTGTGATCCGTATATTGTGTTGCAACTGGTGATAGCTTCTCTTAGATCAGTAGGGAAGCTCATATCATTAAACAGGAATACCAGACAGTGAGACAACCAAGGAAAAGAAAAGATTTGTAGTATAAAACAAACATTTATTCATTTTGATAGCCAATAAACTAGTTTTAACGGACTCAAAACTCAAGAACAAAGAAGAGTCAGACTTTTCTCCAGGTGTTTTGGCTTAAAACTTCCACAATCCCCTACTATTAGCAATATTAGCTAAGGTACAGTAGTTCAGAGTGTGTCCTGAATTGGAGAAGATTGTCTACAACATAAGGCAAAGTAATAAACCCAATCTTCACACATCCCTCTCTCATTTTAACATAGCACACAAAAATCTTCAAAGGATTATCAAATGTGATCTTAATGGATATGTTCTCAAAAATTTGGAGCCTGAATCACAGGTGTGAAACAGGAATCAGGCGTTTTGGACAGAAGAAAAAAGACATGATTCCTTTCAATTTTATGCTTCTCTCATAGTACATGGCTGACAATTTCCTTTCTCCATGAGGTAGAAGCAAAGATACCATAATATATAGAAGGAATTTTTATGGTCTGTCAAACACACAGCAATTTTGAACATGATCCACAAAAGATCTTGAATTAACTGCAAAAATAGTTAATTAGGACATACATATGTAAACACTACTTTTTGGACTTTTAATATTTTAATCTGTTGTATCATTTACTGTTTATTGCTTTTGTAAGATGCTTAGATTTGTTTTTTTATTGAAGTATCATTAAGGCACTTGAAAAAATAATAATCAAATGTACTATAGCACAGTACCAGCTTTTTGAAAATCATTTACTTGCAGCATGAAAAATGTTTAAGCTTTGTAAAAGCTTTGACAAATATTTATACATCTTCTAAAATATCAATTTCTGAATTAGAGGAAATTAGTGTTTCATTTATTTCACTAGATTCTAGACATGATTTTAAGGGGAGCTGCAGAAACAAGTCCTCTTTCCACTGTCTGTTCCTCCTATTTTTCTGACTGACTTACAGTAATGATATACAACATCATAATTCATCAGAAATAATTTTTCCCCTCCCCATGTCACCAAAAAGGATATTTGGCAAATATTTATCATTGTCTTCTCTGGAATCAAAAAGCGATTTATGTTTCTCATATGAATCGAGATGCCGAGAGGTACACAGGAGACCGGCAGGAGGTAGGAATATAAATTTTAGACTATAACAATTGCCAGGTGAGAAGCATTATTTAAAATTAAGTATGATGATTCAAAACAGCATCAAACCTTTCACTCCTTTCTTAAACTGACAATAAAAATGAACACGTTGGCTGATTTGTTTATTCTTTCACCCACCCCCAAAGTTTAATCCAGCTTTGGGTTCCAGCAAAATTGCAATTGCTAGACATTTCTCTTAAAAAAAACCCCATGTTCAAGAAATGATGACAAAAAGAATTGGGAGAACATCTGCTTTCTTTTCTCACGTTAAAAAAAAAATCCCCAAATATGCCATCAGATATGCACCTCATTCAAAAGGGTTTTACACATGCATTTTAATCAGGATTATATTTCAATTCATAAGTGCCTTGAAAATGTGTTATTTTTCTATCTTTTGCTGGGGCAACTATTTTTCCATATGTAAGCCATCATTCTTAATGCAAGGAAAAAAAAGAAGCTTTACAATAAGGATATGGTTTGCATAACGGGAATATTTTTCTAGATTAGATCTTTAGTCTAATAAATAAGAAAGGTACCAAAATCACCCCTGGTTAATAAGAGATTGTCCTCATCAGAAGAGTGTACATTCTTTGCAATTATCTGAAACTTTTTTTTTCAGTAAAATTACCATCTGAAATAAGTACTATGGAAATGCTTAAAGACTACAATAGGATACAATAGGATAAACAATTACATTCTTTAAAACAATGCACACAAAAACCTGTTTTGAAGGATTTTCATTGTTTTGTTCCCCATTTGTATTTTTAATCATTTGCCCCTTGTGTTATTTTAAAAATTTGTTAATAAACATTGAAAATCTTTGGGAGTTTCAATCCAATTTTTGGGATCACCCATAGCTTTGGATCTCAAATATGATTTTGTGCCTCTTATAATTTTAGACCATTATGGAGGTCCATTACACACATGTTGCATACCATTGCACTCAAATGAATACATGCACCCTTTTACTTTTCACACTGAAATAAAAAGGAATCTCTTGTTGATCAGAGAGATGTATATCATAATTCTAGATATGAAAGAAAATAACAGTGTGTCATATTTGCATAGCAATCCTATATCTTGAGCCCTGCTCCCTAAACAATAAACTTGTACCCTATTCTTCCATACTTGAGAAATTTATTTTGCCTCTTTTGAAATAATTATGATATGGTTGAGGAAGTATTGGCCATGGGATAGAAACACATTGCATTTGCCTTATTTGCGACATGATGTCTGAGCACAAAGATTTTGCAGGGTTTTGTAAGCATCAGGTATCACCAAGAAAGCTATAAGCATAGACAGTATTCAAGTTAAGAGCATGCAACCTCCATGATTTGATGTCACATTCATACCACACTTAAATTACATAAAAATTTGAGTTTTCAAAATATAATGGATTGCTATGTAATAGAATACTATGCATGCATACTATATAGAGTGTAGTACAATACTACACATAATAGGTATATGTTATGAACTAAGAAGAGTTAATGTCAAGTCTAGTAAATTTAAAATTTCTAAATATTTCATAAAGTATTTTTTACTATACCAATAACTTAAATTATAATTGGTATAACAATCATTTTACTACATAATTATTCAGTTTTTTAAAATTGTAAATCACAGTATGTTGTTATTTACCCCAGTTTTAATTTAACTCTTTCTAGCTATTGCTATTCATTAACCACACCTTCTTCTTAATCATAGGAATATCTGGTATATTTTGTTCTAAACATCTGTCAGTTTGAATTTTGAAATCCCACAAAATTTTAACTTTCTTATTTTGTAAAACTTTTTCAGACACATGCAACTTTTGCAAACAATTAGCCTATATTTTCTGCATAAATTCTAATGGACAATTTTTGCAACCTGTGTCATTATTACTACTACTACTACTATTATGTAACAGCATTAGATAAGTAGTCCTATAAATTATGGATGATAATTAATTAAATTTGTATGCTGCCTGACTTCCAATGACTCTGTGTCACTCACAATAATGACACAAAAAGTTACAATAACATCAATAAATATCAAAAATAAAATATGGTAAGCCTGGATGGATAAATTATCAAGCAACTGGTAATAAAACATTAAGGAAATTAAATATAATATAAAAAGTGTCATAGATTATTCTTCTCAACGTTTTCAGTTAATTCTCAGTTTGTTTATTTATGGATGTCAGGTAAACAATATATTTTTTGAAATGTAACGTAATAAAATAGAATTGGTTTAAATACATTGGGCCAGATTTCAAGTAACTACAAGTTTTATTCTGAAACTTCATGATGTTTATTTTTAACAGTTTAGACTTTTAAAGATTCATCAACTGAAGTATGGTAAACTATGAAAAGATTATCATTTTATTCACAGAGCACAAATAGTATCACAATTTTTAATTTTCAAAAGTTCATGCTGGCAATTTTTCATTTGCATGTCTAACAACTGGATTAAAAAAACACTTCAGAACATCACTGACTATCAGCAATTATATTAGCATTCATTTCTTACAAGAGCCACTCAGTTCCTCTCTTGAAGCAGGTTAAAATGTTTTGTTCAGCATTCAATTCCTTGAAAAATTGTTTGCATGTGTATATTATGTGATACAATTCTATTCATGTCTTTGAGCTTGTTACTCTTTACATCATGTAAATGTGTATAGGCCTCCAGGGCTACATTTAGATATTTTCAAATTCTGTGTAAATCTGCCAGTATGTTACAATAATTAATCTATCTTTAAATATGAAAGTAATTGCTTGTCCAAAACTGAGTAATTAACTTTACTGTATTTCTCTCTAATTTACAAAGGTTGAAAGAATACAAGTAATATGCAGGTTCTCCAGCCAACAATATGAAATATTTTGAAAACCTAGTTGACAGTTGGCTTTTGAATTTAAATATTTAATTCCTAATTTTTAACATTATTCCTTGGTACACATTTAATAATATCCTCATTCTGTCACACCAAAAATTATAATTTAATCCAACCTTTGGTTTTAGGCAGTGGTGGGATTCAGCCAGGTCGCACCACTTTGGTAATTATTTTTTTGTTGCCAAGGCTCAGAATGGACTTCTGGAAGCAGCATCCACACAGAGAACTGGTTGTTCACATATTTGAATCCCACCACTGGTTTTAGGCCTCAGAAATGTCTCCTTCTAGGCAATAGTAATAACAATAGAAGATCTTAGAATTTAAAATCTCCTTTTGAAGAAAGAGAACAAAGCAAATTGGATAGAAATTGCCAAGAAGAGAAACCATAGAAATTGCCAAGAAGAGAAGAGAAGAGAATGCCAAGAAAAAGAAGAGTCTCAAAAAGGAATACAAGAAGTATTCTTATAACAACATCTTTAAAGACATATAAGATGGAAACAGATATGGAAAAACAAAAACAATCTTTCAAAAGATCTCTGAACTTAGAAGGAAGTTCCAATCTCAAATTTGTATGCTAAAGGAAAAAAATGGACATATAGTAATTGATTCAAAGAGTATCAGATGAAGATGGAAGGAGAACAGTAGAGATGTCAACATCCAAAATACTTTACAAGATATTTCTACATAACAAAAACCTCTAGTACTAGAAGATGAATTTGGATCAGCACTCTGGTCAAAACAAAGTTGTGAGGCCACAGAAAATTGACGCCCACAGAAATATGGTAAACAATAAAAGAATGATTGAATCTTCTAACCAACCTATGCCAACAAATCTGAAAAACAACTTAGTGACCAATCAATCTGTTTATTACAGCCATAAGGCTAGACATAATCAAAATAGAACAGCAGTGACAATTTTACTTCCATATTTACAGAATACAAAACCATCAAACAATCAATGTAATATAATCCAAAATTCTCAAAATAAAACATCATATTAAATTTTTTCAGACCTTGATAATGGTGCGACGTATTGTGCAAATAGTGGCACAAAATTGGGCAACCTGAATTGATATTTTCAGATCCTTATCTGAAAGTAGCAACTTTAGATAAAATTCATATCCCCTACCTGGAAACTTCTTCAGTATCGGATATATAAGAATCTGTCTAGAGTCTTTATATAAAGAACAATGAAGCAGCATATGGCTTAAGATTTCTATAGAGCCATCGCCACATGGACATAAGCGAAGGTGTATAGGAATGCCCATAAACCATCCAAAAAGGACTGCCGAGGGTAATGCATCCAGCCTGGCTAAGGTGAAAGCTTTACAAAATTTCAAAATTGTAATGGAAAATAGATAAGAAGCTAGAGAGAATCCTTCTGGAAGCAAGTGACAAATATTGGAATGTGCCACCTTACTTAAGTTTGTTTGGAGATCAATATCCCAGATATGTTGTTTCAAGGCAGTTCTAGCATTATCAAATCCTAATGAACACAGACTTTCCATAGAGAAGCCCAGCGATTTAATTTTATCTAGTGTTCTTTTTTCCACAACGATTTAAAATGATCTATAAATACTAACGGAGCTAACCCTACAGGCATCAAAATTAACTTTAGCCAAAAGGTAAGAGGAAGGAACTATGCTCTAGCTTCCAATGAAACTGAACCTATTTCCACCCATAGGATGGCATTTTTAACACTTTTAGATACCATGAGTATGGCTCTAATAAACTTATTTTGAATAATTTCAATAGCATTAAGCTTTGTAAGTGAACATATTTGCGAGCCATAGAGGAGCTGAGGGACTGCCTTAGCCTGGAAAACCTTACAAGCTGCTGGGATGTAGTAAGCTCCTTTAGAATGATAATTTTTTATGATAGCTGATGAGGTACGCTGTGCAACACTTGCCCGATAAAGAAAGTGAGTATGCCAGGATAGGAAGGCATGGAACTGCATTCCAAGATATTTATAGGTACGCACCTGTTCAATTGGAGTCCCATCAATTTGCCATTTATGGATCTTATGATGGTAAGAGGCAAATACTAAAACTTTAGTTTTTTCATAATTCATTAATAGTTTATATTCTATGCAAAATAAAGCTAGTTCCCTAAGTGCTTTTCTCATTCCCACCTGAGAAGTGGACAAAATAACTATATCATCAGCACACAATAGCGCTGAAATTGCACGATCAGCCAAGATAGGTAGATGATGAGCTGGATCAGCAAGCACTTGCATTATTGGATTTAGGTACAAATTAAAAAGTAGTGGAGCTAATATGCAACCTTGCCTTACACCTCTATAGGTTGGAACTGCTTTAGATAAATGTCCCCAGGGGGAGCATCTGATTTTTAGAGAGGTATTTGAATAGAGCGACTGAATGAGAACCAACAGCCTTTTATCAATCGTGGAATGTCTTAGACTATACCACAATCTCTCCCTTGGTATTAGATCAAAAGCTGATTTAAAGTCAACAAAAGTTGCATAAAGAGAACTACAAGAGGGGGTAGAATATTTTTCAGCCAAATGGTGCAGAATTAGACAACTATAGGCCTATTAGTTTATTAAATACAATAAATAAACTCTATGCCAGATTTTTATATATAAAGTTAGTGGATTGGGTACAAAATGAAAATATTATTGCTGAAGAACAGGCCAGATTTAGGGAGGAATGTTCAACACATAGTGACCAACATATTGGAAGAGGTCAATCTATATTCCAATAAAAAAGAAAGAAACTTAACAGAGTGTACAAACTGTTGTATAAATACCCTTAATATCACATGTTAGCAAAAAATGTTTAGGATTATGAAATGCAGATTAGAACTCTACATGGAATAAGAGATGCCAGATGTTTAAACTGGGCCAAGGATATGAGATATTATTGCTGATGCATGCTGAATAATTGAGAAAGCCAAAGAATCCTGAGAGAAGTCCCTATGTGCTCCATTGGTTATAGAAATGTTTTTGATGGTGACAATCATGTCAAGCTGTGGAATGTGCTCAGACAAAATGGGAATCCCAAAACATCTCATCTTCATGAAAAACTGATACACAGGTCACGAAGCCACAATACAGACAGAATATAGTAAAACTGATTGGCTCCAGATTTGGCAAAGGAATGCAAAAAGGTTGTATACTGTCCCAATATTTATTCAACCTAAATATGACGTATCTCTGTCTCTCCCTCCCTCCCTCCCTCCCTCCCTCCCTCCCTCCCTCTCTCTCTCTCTCTCTCCAAGCTTTAGTAATATAAGCCAAAGAATGCAGGCAAAAATTAGGATTAAAGTTAAGTATAATGAAGAGCAAACTAATGACAACAGACAGAATAACCAGCTTAAAAATGGCAATGAAGATTTTATTTATTTATTTATTTATTTATTTATTTATTTATGAGACTTATATACCACTTTAAGTGCAAGCACTCTCTAAGCGGTGTACACCAGTAAGCAATGTATATATATATTTACATTGCCCCCAACAATCTGGGTCCTCATTTTACCTACCTCGGAAGGATGGAAGGCTGAGTCAACCTTGAGCTGGTGAGATTTGAACCGCTGACCTGCTGAACACAGTCAGCTAAAGTGGCCTGCAGTACTGCACTCTAACTGCTGCGCCACCTCGGTATATTGAAGTGGTGGATACTTTCTGCCTGTTAGGATAATAACAGCAACAACAATTTGTTGTTTATTTAACAATATTTATAAGCTTCTCCAAGTCATATAGTCAGGATACAGTAGTCCTACATGGAAGTATAGAACAAAACAGTTAAAATAATAATGGAAATTGTTTCACTATGACAAGAATTGCAAGCCAAAGTTTTATTCAAATAATATCAATTGTTAGCGCCTTCAAGTTTGGCAAGATCAAAAAATGAAAGCAACAGAATCTTGAAAGTTTGTCAGAGTTTGTTTCAACCACATTTTATACCAATCAAAGTCCTGGCAGACTGGTTTTCGGGGGGGGGTTGTCATGTTTTTCTCTTTCTCAGGAATTTAAAAGTAATGAATTCTAAAAATAGATAGATTTCAAAAAGCATTCATATGCATGTACTTGCATGGCAATGTGCATTTGCATTTATTTACAAGCTTAGGCTTTGAATTATTCTTTAAAAATAAGGAGTAGTGAGTGCCAACAATTTTATTTTCTCATCTACTCTGTCAAAACCCAGTTGATTTCCAAAGAATAGGAAATTAGTCTGTAAGTATACTTAAACTGTTGTACAGTTAAGCTACCAAACAATGTCATATTTTAATCAATTTAATTTTACATCTGAGGCATAACTCTACAATTCCAAGAACCAGAATTTTAGTATGGCTCACAGTCCTATTTAGGAATGCTTTTATAAATCATACGTTGCAAACTGTGGTCTGGGTAAACTAGAAGTTCATTCATGCTATATAGCTGAGCATGCAATGCAGAAGACAAAGAGCATGGTTTCAAGGAATACAAATATTAGCTCAGCTCAGACATTTTATTTATGTACTTATTTTTTAGATTTTTACCCTGTGGTTTTTGCTTAGGCTTCTAATTCAAAACTTTGACCACATAGAATCATGTCTTTTTCTACTGTTTTTATTGTTTTGGCAAAATATGTCAATTCAAATCTAAAAGTGAACACAAGAAACAAATTGTTTGTTTCCTTATATGCAAGATTTATCAACTGAATTCTCAGTATAGTTTTATTATTTATTATTTGCCTTCAGATGTATAGCTGTCCTAAACTATGCCTGGCAGCAAATCATTGCTAGAGTGGTATCCATGCTTACTATTATTGCATCAATCCATTGCTCTCTAAGTTTTAGTCTTTTGCATTTTTCTTCAGCCTTGTCAAACACAGTACCTACTTTAAATAATGTTTCTCTTCATTTGAGGTATTTAAAATGTTTAAATTATATGCCTGTCATTTCATCTTCTAAAAAAAGGTTTAGGCTTGCATTCTTCCAATATTGATTAATTTATTCATTGGGCAGTTATGGTGCTCACAGCATCCTTGCCCAGCATCACAATTCAGAAGCAGCTTTTTTCCACCTCTTTTGTTTCTTCAGTGTACAAATTTCACATCCATATGATCTTATGAAAATATCCTGGGCTGAATGTCAGATGATTGAACACAAAGAAACCACATTGTATTTAAAGATGTTGTTTGGCCCCTTCAAACTTACAAGGGTAATTTGTCTTTTGATCTCTTGGCCATGGATCATTTCATTATTGATTATTGATCTAAGCAATATGAAATTGTCATCTAATTTATTTTTCTTCTGTCAAGACTAAAATTATTGATATTTACTATTAGAATCTTTGTCTTCTGCCCATTTTGCCATACTCCAACTTTGAGACGGTGTCCCCTGATCTTAATAAGCAGATGCTTCAGATCACTTATGTGCTTGATCAGCATAGAAAAGTTGTTGACAAGTGTCCATCAATTTTCACACCTACATTTTCTTCGCATAGTCCTGCTTCTTCAATGATTTGTTCTGAATATAAATTGAACTTGTATGAGGAAAGTATGCGATATTTATTGATTTTGAACCATTCTGTTGCTTCCTATTCTATCTGAACTGTTGCTTGTGGCTCAATATAAAGATATACATGAAAATGATCAGATGTTTTGATATATTCATGCTTCTTAATCTGGCTCAGAACCTTTCGTGGATTAGCAATCAAAGGCTTGGCTATAGTCAGCAAAACATAGTTAAATATCCTTATAGTGTTCAATTGCATTTTCATAGATTTCTCTCACATCTGCAATGATGTATTTTGTTCCTGACCTTTTTTAGTCTCCGTTTAAAAATCTGGAGTTTTGTTTGGTTGATGCTTCGTACTTTCCATACATGAGGGACATCACTAGAGGTTCTGATAATCATTTCATGAATAGCTACAGCAACAGTCAGATAATCTAAGTGTTTGCTTTACTATAAATACCAGCTTTACTATAAAGTCTCTTAGATCTTCCCAGTGACTTCAAGTCTTCTGGTGTGAAGGGATCATCTTCCAGCACTTGATCACATTTTGTTTTGGAATAACTATCCATTAGTTATGGCAAACCTAAAATAGATTCCAGTGTTGTTGCCGTTGTCAAAGAAATGTGATCCTCCTCTGCCAACACTGTCTCATATTGCTGCTGCCCAAGTGGTTTGTCATAGTCAAATCAGATTAAATCAAATCTATCTTTGAAGAACCTGCCAATAATTAGTCTACTGATGGCATAACTCTCAGCAACACAGATACAGTGGGCCCTAGCAACATGTAAAGCTGCAAACTAAGCAAGGAAAGTTCTCAATACAGCCCAGAAAACGTATTCTATAAAATGTCGAATAAAATAATAAAGCAGTAGTCATATCTTTATTAATTCAGAACCTATTCCAGATATTCAACTGCAAAGATTTTCTGGAAGAGCCAGTTCTTAACTATTTATTGGAAAGCCATGAGAATGGGGGTCCATTGGTCAGATGAGCAGAAGTTACATAGGGTAGGTGGTGTCTAATAAACCTAATTCTGGACTACATTGGGGTTTATAAGTAATTACCAGCACCTTGAATTGTATTTGGAAATCAATAAGCAACCAACAGAGCTATTTCAGTAATTGTCTTATGTGATAATACCATCATTTTCCAGTAAGAATATAGCAATTTCATATTGTACTAAGTGAACGTTCAAAGTTGTCTCAGAGACAACTTTGCTCTATATAGAGCAAATGGCCACCATCAAAATGTGGAATCTCAAGAATAAATAAATTGCCTATTGTTGCTTTCTTAGCAAGAGTCTTAAATACAGTAAGTCTACCAAGGTGCAATTTCAGAGGGAACACAAAAGCCAAAGTTGATATCAGTTATCCCAGAACCAGCTGGATTCCGAACCAAAAGTCATATTGCATTGACTTTTGAGCCTATTTTTTTCCAGTCAGTACATAAAATCCTCCATGGCCCAGTTCAGGATTTTCACATCTTCCATATAAGTGAGAACTGAAGGCAGAAATGTAAAACTAAACATTATTCATATATTAATTAATTTGGATTATTTCTTCCATTTCATGTAGATATTAAACAGCCTGTAGAAAAGAACTGTCCCTAGTACGTACCATATAACTCCAATGAATATAACATGTTTCCCCAAAAATAAGACCAGGTCTTTTTTTTTTCTTCCAAAAGAGGCACCAGTTCTTATTTTCTTACCTCACCTCTGGCACAGATAGCCCCACCCAGCCCGTCCACTTCTTCTGGAGCCAAAGTTCTGCAGCTGCATTTGGGCCTGCATTTTCAAGTCAGGCCTTTCCAGGAGGCCTAAGCAGCTGAGTACCGAGCTATTGATTCAACCTGTAGCTTGGTGCTCTTGCGCTGACTGAGAAATGCAGGCCTGGCTGCAGAAGAGGCCTCAGAAGAAGTGGGCCAGCAAGGAGAGGCCTGGCTGCCAGGTAAATGGGTGCGGGGCACTTAGGGCAGATCCATCCCCCCAACCCCTCCCTAGCTTGATTTTTAGGTGTGTGCTTCACCCCAAAACTAGGGTTTACTGTTGGGAAGGGCTTATATTAGGTCCACCCCCAAAAATCAAGCTAGGGCTTATTGTTAGGCCACCCCCCAAAATCAAACTAGGCCTTACTTTTGGGGAAACATGGTAACTAGTTTTATTCCTAATACTATCCAGATTTTCACACTCTTGCACTTTGTACATTTTATGGGTTTCCCTTGTCTACATCTAAAGTTCTTCATAGAACAATAACATCCAAATTGGGGTTTTATAAGTCACTATTGTGTGTTCAACAAACATGGGTTATTAAGAGTATCAGTATGCAAAGTGTGGAAGGAGACAAGAAAAATCAGCTCCTTAATTTAAAATAATTTCAGTTTGAACTTATGCACTATCAACAACTGCACTTAGCTGACATTCTTGATAATTAAATCCATAATATTAAGCTAACCATACCTTGGCTCATATATTAGTGCTTAATTTAAATCAAGAATGTTTCTAATGTCCTCTTAATGCAGGGGTGGGGGACCATGGCCCTTTTATGACTTGTGGACTTCAACTCCCATCTGGCTCAGGAATTCTGGAAGTTGAAGTCCACAAGCCATAAAAGGACCATGGTTCCTCACCCCTAATGGCTACATCGGTGAGGAAAGACTAATTCGTAATTGTAAAGGCTTACCGATGTTCTTTCAAGTACTACCAAATTATGGTTTAGTGTTACATTACAAATAGACTATTATATATAAGTGAAGCCAAAATGCATAAAGCACCTTGGGAAAAAATGCAGCAAAGAAAGAAGTGTATGCTAGTATTAAGGTCATGAGCTAAACTGACAATTTACAACAAGCCTGACAATTTTCTATAGTTTGTTTCCTGTACAACCAGCATGGAAACAGATCTATTAATGGTATTTAATTATACATATAATCATGCATATATCTTTTATCTTTCAAGCACCGATAACATTTCATTCACCAATCTAAAGTTTTCATCTTACAAGTACATAATTTATTGGTTAGGACTAGTTTCTTCAAAAAATATATCCTATTATGTTTATTCATGTTACTAAAAAATATTTTGTGTTATGTTTCTGTATTAACTAAAAAAATTACAACTATGTTGCTCGTAAGAAATCAAAATATCTATAGAGATAGAAGTGGAACTTACTTCATCTGACAATCCCTTCTCCAACAACTTAGAGAACCAGAAGAAGCAAAGACTAAGACTTCAAAATACAAAGCAACTACATTGCAAAGAGAACAGAAGAAGACGTTTACTGCAAAGGAAGAGATTTATACTGTCTCAAAGATTATTACAAGCAATAAGAATTGATTTATTGGTTGAAAGAGAAAAAAGATGGTTACTACAGAGAAAGGGACATACATTTGCTCAAAGATTACTACAAGCATCGAGAATGGATTTACTGGGAAGCGTCTTTATGGAAGCCGGTGTGGCATAGAAAGAAACCCAGAATCAGACTAAAAAACAAATTTAAAAATGTTTAATGGAGAAAAAGGCAATGTTGATTTCATGGTTTGTTTTAAGGATAATGATTTAGAGCTGAAAAATGCAATTATACACATTTGTGTTTAAATTAGTAAAAATTGTTGAATGGATTAAAAGGCAATGTTGGTTCTATGGATTGTTTTAAGGATAATGATTTAGACTTAGAAGTAAGAAGTCTATAACTATACTCATGTGCATTTAATTTAGTTTGATGACATTTTTGCTTTATGGAAGTTTGTTTGGTATGGAAATATGAACGTTAAATGTGGAATGAAAAAAGAAACTTGGCTTTACAGAGACTAAGAATGCATTTCTTGGAGTAAAAGATTGATTTAGATTGGAATTTTGAAATGTTTATTTAATTAATTAGGAGATTTTTGTGTATAATAATATGTTTCAGTATGGTAATTAATTAAGTCAAATGATGTAGATTTAGAAGTAAGAAAATTATAACTATATAAATATGTGTAATGTTTAATTAATTCAGAGATATTTGTGTATAATAATATGATTTGATATGATATAATATTGTCTTTTTTAACTAAATTAGTTATTATTGGAAGAAGAAATAAATAAAATTGGTGATAAAAAAGGAATGAGAGAATTAAGAACTTGAATGTATTTGCAAGAGATATTTGAAGAGGTAATATGTTGATGTAAAACATTATTTGATTATGGTAATTGAAATTGATAAAAGTTTTAATAAACAGGTTTAGTAGTAATAGAAATGTAGGATAGAAATGAAATATATTAAATTTATTATGTTATTTGAGGGAAATAGAGAGATTATAGCGAATGTATTAAGTTGAACTGTTATTGTGTGATTTTATGTTGGAATCTGTGTTTACCCAAACACCACGGTGTGTCTCAAACACTTTCTGTTAAAACTATAAAACTAATAAAATATATTTTAAAAAAAGAGAGAAATCAAAATATCATCTGACATCAAGAGAATTCTTATTTTAATCTGGATTTGTAAAGAAGCCATTTTCAAAGTGAGCTGATAATAAACACACACACACACACTCCACCAAGTCTGTACATTAGAAATAGATATTCAAACATAACAAATAAGGCATTATATCTGTAAGAGAAACAAATGGTAACTAGTAATTGTCATATATAACTCTGCGAATCTATGCCAGAAGTAGGTATACAATGTTCTAATAATCTATTTATAGGCTATTTATGGACTACAGTACACATTTTCATTTAGAAAAGCAGAGAATTAAACAGCAAAGAAGAAGAGCAGAGGTCTTCAGGTAATCTTCAACTTACAACAGTTTATTTAATGACCATTCAAAGTTACAATGGTACAGAAAAAAGTGACTTATGACCATTTTTCATACTCACAACCATTGCAAAATCCCTATGATCACATGATCAAAATTTAGATGCTTGGCAACCGATTCATATTTATGACAGTTGCAGTGTCCCTGGGTCCTGTGATCACCTTTTGCAAGCTTCTGACAAGCAAAGTCAATGGGGAAGCCAGATTCACTTAACAAATATGTTACTAACTTAAGAACTGCAGTGATTCACTTAACAACTGTGGCAAAATGATAGTAAAATGAGGCAAAACTCACTTAACAAATGTCTCACTTAGCAACAGAAATTTTGGGTTCAGTTGTGGTCATAAATCAAGGACTATCCGTATAGTATTTGGAAAAATGGGACTGTACCTGCTCTATTCAACAAGAAGTTGATGAACTCACACACACTGTCTTCTTTCTCCATCCTAACTTAAAATCCTAAAATTAATATAGCTATTATATGCATCTGAACTGTGTTGTAGGTCATGAAAGTTATGACTTTTAATAAAATGTGTTAATCAGAAAAAGGTTACCAAACTTTTGGGGTTTTTTGGCCACCATAGACTAATTGACTACTACTGTAAATATATATACATAAAGCTGTCAACTCTTTTAAAATACTGTATATCCTCCTGTAACCTCAAAATTATATCTATTTAGAGCTCTATTTTTATTATTTGGTTCATATATGTTGCCTCACATACCACCCCATCTCCATATTTATAACTTATTTTCTCTTTTCTACTCTCTTTCTAAAATTTGTGAAAACAGCAAAGATGATGGAAATCATAATTCTATTGATTCTAGGGTGGCCCAGCAAACTTTTCTTCAGCAGTTATAAGTCCATGTGAGTGGATAATTTCTTTTAAATGGAATTATTGGAATGTGTATTGCATATATCTTCCTATGAAGATGTACTTTATATTGCTTAGGATGAGCTGAGGGAAGCCTGCTTTTGTTTTCATTATACTAAGAGCATGTGTAAGAAATAGGATAATTTCAATGGTGCCCTGGAGCTAAGAAATGTCATTGTGTTTGGCCCATTTCCTTCAGCATTCTTAAGGCAGGTTCAAACATTCTCCCTTTCAAGAGATTTTTAGTTAGTTTCAAGTTTATGTCCCTGTTATTGCTGTTTTTCAACTGTGGTGAATTACTAGATGGGGAGAGGTCAATAAACTGAGTCTAAGGACAAATAAAATGTGCTTGCTTTTGGTGATTGCTTCATTTCTTAGCTAGTTAGTTACATACTCTCTCAGGATCAATTCTGAAATTTTTCATACATTCAGCTTTATAAATGAGCAAATAAATTGTCTCCATAAAAAGCACACTGTGTCAGTTGAACTAATAGCAATCACGTTGACTTTTTCTATGACAATATGTTATAAATACACCTAATGATATAGATTGTTATAGTTATCCATGTTCCGGCAGTCTTTGGGTTGAATTACTGTATACATGAGGAAGTTTTTGAAAGCAAAGTGGTAAACACAGATATGGCAGAAAGTCTCTTGGACAATACACAATCACTTTTATTTCTAGAAAGTATGTTAAAACTTCCATCTCAGCAAGCAGTTCCAGTTCCCAGAAAAGAGAAAGAGAGTTCTCTTGTTAGGCAGCAACAGCTTGCAACCTTCCCTGCTGGCTTCTTTATAGACTTTCAGGTTGCCAAGTACCCTAATCAGGATCGTGCAACTGCGGGGAGAGGCATTACACTTTACATATTACAAGTTCTGAAGGCCATAAAGCACTGTTTCTGAGACTGTCATAACAGAATTACACAGTTGTAAGGGACCTTGAAGGTCTTCTAGTCCAACTCTCTGCTCAGGGAGGAAATCCTATACCATTTCAGACAAATGGTTGTCCAATCTTCTTAAAAATTTCCAGTGTTGGAGCATTCAAAACCTCTGGAGACAAGTTGTTCCACTGATTAATTGTTTTAACTGTCAGGAAATTTTTCCTTAGTTTTAGATTGCTTCTCTCCTTGATTAGTTTATAGTCATTATTTCTTGTCCTGCTTTCAGGTGCTTTGGAGAATAGGTTGATTCCTTCTTCTTTGTGGCAACTCCTGTGATATTGGAACACTACTAACTTTGAACCACTGTTAAATTACCGGTGATAAGACAAGGACTACCTGTATGTATGAACCCGGTCAATGGTACTCTTTAACAAGGAAAAAAGAGCCAGAAAGATCATGATAGAGGTATATAAACTGTGATGAAAAATAAGCTGTCATAATGCAATAACAAAGTGACAGATGCAGAATAGATAGATATTTGTTTTTAGAAGACATTTTTGACCTACAGCATTTGTACATTGTAACTATCAAATTTGGTAGTTTTAAAGATAATTAAACAATCCTCATGGAAGATTGGAGTATCAATAGTTAACAGAAATGATGGATGCATATTATATTTAGTTTCCAGGGCAATATGTCTTCCTTTGATAGTCATGTAACCCTTCTGAGCTTATAACTATCTGATCATAACATATTGGTGGGTAAAATAGACCTTGGAATTAACATGTTTGTGCATTTCCTTTTCGAACCAGAGCCACTGAAAGCCACTGTGTCTGTTGCCATTACCACAGATGGAATCCTCACCGCTTGGTACAATGCATATACCGAAGGGCTGGATTTCAGTTCATACCCACCATTTTGTCACCTGACTTGTGTTGCAGATGGACTTTTCATAATAATCACATTGTCAGAATGACTATACCCTCCAAGTATTTGCTAAGCTTGGCTTTAAATCAGTGTAATGAAATGCCATTTAAAAGGTCAGCACTGTTTTTCCAGAAATGTCCAGATCTTCATTATAGTAACACTATTAGCCATAAATAAAAGTTGGTTGTGTTTTTTTCATAAATTAGAACGCTGTGCAAATCTAGCTGTTGTGGATTACAGTTGTAATCTAATATCTAATGCAAATCTAGTCAATATTTTTCATATATCAAGGAAATCATGACTTATAGTAATATCTGAACCATAATATATTTATAACACTAAAAAAGGAAAACAGGTTCAGAAACATTTCTTTAGAAGACTTCTTTATGGAGACTTTTTTCCAATCAAAAGCAGTAGATATTTAGCCAAACAGCTCTGTAAACACTCAAACCGTAATGTCTTAGGCAGCAGGATACAGAGTTTGCTATCATTCAGCATGTAGATTGTTTGACCTCTCGTTTTAATGACTTAATTAGCTGCTCCAAAACCCAGCTGGGCTTCTTTTGACAACATAGCTAGATATTTCAATCAGACTATGTTATGGAGAATAAGTAATAAATGCTACCTTGTTGCCATGAAGTCCCAAACCAGAGTGCATGCTGGTAGAGTTAAATTTGATCACTATGCCTCATATTTCAATTAGTCGTGGTCTGAATCACCAAACTGTGTAATGTGTATAAATTCTTGTTATCAGATACAGAGTACTGGCTCCTACAGTTATAAACAGTTGAGTTTGCTTTTATTAGTGGCCAATTAATGGGCAACCTTTGCATTGCTTTTAACATTCATAACCTCTATTCCAGCTGCATCCATGATTCCTTAGCATATTGTGTACAATCAGATCCATATCACTGTCACGAGCCAAACAACTGTAAATTGTATTCCAATTTTCAGAACCGAACAACCTTGCAATATAGAAACTTCTCTCCACCCACTAGAAAAAAAAATGTTCTTAGAGGCTTTTTTTTTTTAAGCCCAGCAGTACTGGGCAGTTTGTGACAATAAGCAATTTAATTCAGAGAAAACAAAATCTACACTAAGGTAACCTCTTGGGGTATGCTAGATTTTCAAACAAATGAAACCCTATCACTTTGGCACAACAAAGCGAACACAACCTCATTTCTCCTAACCAAGGCTAAGAAAATATAAACATAAAACGCAACCCACATAGAAAACTTAACCTGTTGCTTTCCAGCCAAAATTTAGTATACATTTTAAACCTAAAATAATTTTTAAAAACTCATTTCTAAACATATGAAGAAATCATTAAATGAGTCTAACAATAATTTCCACAAATGAATTTATAAATCTCTTTTGGGATTTAGAAATTGTAATGTTCTTTTACATTATTTGTTGCAATTGTTGAATCATTCAGCTGTTTCTGGCTTTTCATGATCTGATGGCAACATTTCACAGCAACTCACTGTTAGGAACTGCTTTGAATTTCTTTAAGCTCCTGCTTAAAGAAATGTGATAGTATTTAGCCACTTCTTTTTCAAGGCATCGGGATTTTTTCCATTTATGTTTTCTTATTATGTGTCCCAAATAAGCCATTGCTTCATTATTAGTGCTTCATCGTCAATCAGACTTTACTTTATCTAGTACTGAATAATTGTTTAATGTTTTTCTCCAACATCATAATACAAAAGGACCAGTTTTTCTTTTTCTGATGATCTATCTTTCATTATGTTACAACTGAAAAAAAAATAAGACTCTATAACACATCCTTTGTTGTAAGCACAGTCTCTAGATTTGTCAAATCTTTCTTTAGATCTGATCCAAATTCATCTATAAAGCTGTGGTTTTTTTAGTAACATAGACTGAGTTATATGTGCACTTTGTCAGGAGTAAACCCTGTTGAATAAAAGGTGACATGCCTCTAAACAAACATCAAAACATGGTGTAATAAGCACCATTACATTCACACCATGGATGAAACAGAGTAGAAATGCAATAGCTATTATGAAACAATCATCTCTGCTTGATTGGCCCAAAAATCTGATCCTAAAGACCAGAAAGCAGGAGCATATTTGTGATAATGAGACCAAAAAGAGAAGAATTTTTATTAATGAATTGAAGTTTGTCTTTGTATATAGCTGAAGACAGTCTGGAGAAGACCACCACAACCACACCTAGCCAAATGTATCTTTCCCAATATATATATTTATCCACTTGTAACAGAAGGACACACATTTTGTACAATTTAACACACATTTTGTACAATTTAACACTATTTACATGCAAAAAATAAAAAAGTAGAAGTTATAATTTTGTAGAGGCCAGAGGAAAACAACCAAGTTATAATAACAGACAGTTGTAATAGCAATAGTTATATCTAATATTCATACAGAAAAACAAATGTTTGTGAAAAAAATCATAGATAAATATAATATAAATACAGATATGGATAAATATGGAGAAACTGTTTTCATGGATCAAAATGTGTATGTTCATTTGTTACATTGTTTTAAAGCAGCCAAGCCAATAACTAAGGAGAAGAAACAAAACTAGCCACTTTTTTAAAGGATCTGAGTTTAGCAAGCAAACACCCTCCCAAATCTTGTGCTTAGTTCACACAAGCCATTGTCATGGCTCTTTCCAGACAATCAAATCCTAATGACAAGCAAACTGTCATATTTCTTAAATACTGACTTTTAATGTTACTGTGAAATCATAAGCTAGTGCTTAAGATGTGCTCTGTTACAAATTTAATCTTCCCTGATATGTCACAACTCATTTCATCCCGGTAGTAGAGGGATTCAACATAACAACATTCCTGTTATCCTAGACAATCTGAACTGTTAAATACCGTCTGGTGCCCCAGAATGATCATAACAACATCGCCTATGGGATTTACAGGAACAACCTTCCTGAAAATCTGCAATTATGAGATCCATTTAAGAAAGGAGCAACCTACAGAAGCTCCCTTTTTTTTCCTTTTTCTCTGAGCAATGTTTCTGAAACTTGTGTGACACAGTTCATTCTTTCCCTGAGGTACATAATATGCCATGAAGATTGGAAAAATTGGTTGTACAGAATCTATTCCATGCCTATTAAAAACACTGGCATCCTGCTTTCCAAAAATTCATATAAATTAAAAGTGCTGTTCCGCCACTTTCCTTTTTATCTATAATAATCATGGGCATATTGAATTCATTGTTTATACACAGACACACACACACATAAATACACACAAACACACGTTTGCTTTGATGACAGACTCAGAGCTCCTCAAAATCTCTTCTGAGAATTGGGAATGTCCTGAACAAATATGATGTGATAAAGGGATAAATTATACAAAAGCACTTTCTTTGAGAACTTTGACTAAAGATCTATCTGATTTTCAGGATTTCCTTCTTCAGATTCCACACAGACATGTACCACACAGAAATTATACTGATTCAGAGGAACCATTATAATGTTCAGGCATATGGTCAAGAAAAAGAAGCGACAGAAGAACTTTAAGATATGTATTGTATCACACATTAAGAGGTGATGGGATAACACAGGCAAACCAAAATCTTTTAAGAATCTAATTCTTTCATATTGATTTCCAGTCAACACAATTCCATTTCATTTTGCATGAGTGTGATGTTGTCTACCATTCCTAAAAAAAAAGATAAAAGTACACCATCCTTTGATTGCATAAAATAAAAGTGAACAACCCATAAAGGAAAATGCTAGATCCAAAGCTAAGGTCAGCACTAAATATACATGCCTATTAATGGGTACATTATTGCGGAATTAATATTAACATTTATACTGAGGAAGATGAATCATCTTCCAGTCTGCTTCCTGATCCAATTCAGAGTGATGCTTATTACCAATTGTCTCAGATTCTAGATATTTTAAGACCATCTGCATATGTAAAATCTAAGTGTAGTGTATGAGAGAACCAAACTCACCCCCGGGATATCAAAAGGCAAGGAATAGAGTTGTGGTGGTGCAAGAATAAAAGCCATGGTAGTGCAGTGGTTAGAATGCAGTATTGTGGGCTAATTTTGCCAACTGCCAGCAGTTCAGTTCTCACCAGCTCAAGGTTGATTCAACCTTCCATCATTCTGAGATCAGTAAAATGAGGTCCCAGATTGTTGGGGGCAATATGCTGACTCTGTAAGCTACTTCAAGAGACAGGTAAAGCACTGTGAAGCAGTATGTAAGTTCTTGGTTACAGACTTCTCACTCTGGATCAAATTACCTCTATTAATTTGTTAGGTTATGAAGATAGTTCTCTTGTAGAGCCTTAGGGATGTTAATATTGAACAACAAATATCAAGGGAATGGGTAGTTTTAAAACAGACTTTTTAAAATTATATGCTGCCTTTTAGTGGCTTATACTTTAAAAGAGGTGATCTTGGTTTAGGACAACTGATATGTGCATATGTAACTATTTTTTGTGACATGATTTTATTATGTTTGGATATTTATGTTTCATTACTTCATTGTTTTCATTATGTTGTGAGCTCCCTTGAATTGGGATGGAGGTGCAAAAGAAGATGGTAATATATAAATAAACTAAAAACTAGATCAAACATTTTTTAAAAATTGCTTCAGTGGAATCCCAGTTTATGGGCCAACATAAACCAATAATACTTTGATTCACAAGAAAGTCTGAAAATTATGAAGAATGGCAGAGCTTTTGCATTTTGAACCAGCATGATAAAGGGGATGTGTTAAAGTAGGTCTAGGCAGATCAAATTTCAAGTTTGGTTTCAACCAAGAAAAGTCAGCAGATGATTTTAGGCCAATAGCTTTTTTTCATCCCAAATACTCTGTTTATGGTTGTTGGGATAAAATGGAGATTCCTGGGTAATCTGCCTTAAGCTGTTAAAGACAAGTTAGGATCTAAATCTAGCAAATAAATAGCTAAAATAAATGTTCACAGTTTTTACTTGATCTCTAGCCATTTAAAAAAAATTATGCTAAGGACAAATTTGGATGTGTCATGCCCAGTAGATTCAAAATAGAAAAAATAATTCCAAGACAAACATTTTAACTCACACATCCCCTGCATTTACCTTTTAAAATATAAAATGAATGGGGGTTATCTTTTTTCATTTTTTAAAAAATAAATATACTTAAAGCAGTGTCAGAACAATTTATTGTTCATTTTTAAATTAAGTTTTATAAGGATTCTTTGTAGATGAGAAGTTTCTTCAGCAGCATTTCTGGAATACTTTTGTGATCATATATGCTAAAAAGTTTTTAGAAAAAATAAAATAATCTCTATCCTCAAATGTATTCTACAATTCTGGCAGCCATCCAAATAATTTTGGTAGCCTATTGTTTCTTACAACTGGTTAAGAAGGACTGAATCTCCAGAGAGCATTCAATAAATCTTATGGGATTTATTAAAAACAGTGCATCAGATTTACAGAAGCCTACTAATGGAAGAATTATTTTTGAGCAGAAAATGTGCAAGCAAGCAAGAGTGGATTTTCCTGCATCAAACTGTAGTCCGTTAAAGAAGGGAATTTTCCCTAAAAATAGATATCATTGATATGTGGTATTCAGCTTTCTGTATATGTTATTAATTTTAAAACATAATACTCAAAGGGACAAATGGATATACTGAATAACAGTGGATTATCATGAATTGCTCTAAAATATAACAAAGAGATAGATGATTTTTCTCAGTTTATGTTTTGATAAGACCATACCAAAATCACTCATCCTAAATTATTTTGTACTCTGAGATGTTGCTAATGAGCAAAAGTATATTTTAAAAATGTATTTAAATGATTGATTTATTTCTGTCCCACCTTTATTACAACAAATATGGGTGAACATATCCAACGCACCAAATTTACAAATAGCTGAAGACGGCAAATATATTCAACACAACTTTCACCTCTTATTTTCTCCACAATAACAACCCTGTGAGGTGCATTAGGCTGTGAAAGAATGACTGGCCCAAAGTCATCCAGCTGGCTTTTTGAATGCATAAATTATAAGAAATTGTGAGCTTGAATAAATAAAAGGATCATATAATTATGGGGGGAGGTGTAATCTGTTTATTGCATCTATATAGTTGAACTTCCTTCTTGGCTCTCTTTCCTGAAATATATCTGTATATTCAAAGCCCTTTGGTCTTTAAGCTCACATTAAGTGGTGGCAATATCTTGTGCTTGACTTGGAACTGGGCCCAGCAGTGCATTGAAAAATATAAAGGAAGCTGTGGTGATAGAGAGCATCCTGGCAAACTACCGTAGAAACGGTGGGGGGAAATCATGCCACCTTGCTTTTTGAGAACAGATACTCTGAAACCAATTATGCCTACTCACAGCATCAGAAATGCTCAATAACAGTATATTTAACACTGTGTCCCAGTCATGAAGAAGTCAGTAGGGTCTTCAGTACTTAAATCTACAATAATAACCTTAGATGTACCAGTCCATTGTTACAGTGTCAAGTAGATAGACTTGCATCTTCTTCCTTACCTTAGCATCAGTATTCATAAAACTCTTCAGCTAATCTCAGCCAAATGAAGCCAATAGCCACAGTGCAAAAATTCAAAGGTATGTCAACATAAAGATGTTCCTTGCAGCCAGGATGGTTTAAATAGCTATTTTCAGCTGCCGCTTATTTATTTATTTTGTTAAAAAAAATGCCACCTATTCCACTCTGGGGCTACTTTAGGTGGATTAATTTATTGCTAATATTGTAGTCCTTGTCTCTCATTATTTGTATTACATTTAAAAGGTAAATCTGAAATTTCAGACATATTTACTATGAAACAGACATTTTTACATTTTATAACATATGATGCATTTGCTTTTGCTGTGGTTGTTATATGCAAACTTTATGCATGCTTTGAACACTAGGATTTATGTTTGCTGGTTGTTTGTTGGCATCTTGAAGAACTGAATCACAACTTTCTCATAAGCTAGATACCGATTGATAAACAGATTATATCTGAATTTTGTAAGTTTGAGTATGGTTAAGTTAACAATGAAACACAAGATGACCACAATTCTTTCCTTTACCCAGCACAGAAAAGAGAAAAGTCAGAACACAGAACTATGCCTTAGTTTGCTAAGCTCTGAAGGATGCTGGTACAGTGATAAATACAATCAATGTGTGCAAAATGTTTTTGGCTAAATAGCCACAAAGTTAAACATGCTAATGATGCAATGAACTATATTGATTTAAGCATTGCTGAAAACCAGTTCAAAGACACTACACTAGTTTCAGAAGACTTTTAATAATGTGGTACTAAATACTTTTAGTTAGAAAGCAAGGATTGAATCTATTAAATATTTATTTTGTCTTCAGATTGTTCAACATACTTTTAGTAGAATTCATTGAAGTTTATTCATCTTTAATGCAACCTTCCAACAGAGATGCTTTTTTAACATGTACACTTATTTACAAGATTGATTATGTGTTTTACCTAACAAGTGACCTTTTCATTAATGTCACATCTAGCATTGCTGCTGAACATTTAAAAAAAATACACATACTGTATCAGGGTCAATCAGACTTTGATTATAAATGACTTAAGATTCATAGACTTGAGACCTTGAGGGATACTTGAGCTCTTCAGTGGTCTTGGAAAAAGAGTCTGTGGATCCTTGAATTTCTTCAGTGATGAAATGAATGGATCTGCGATTGGATTCTTCTGGTACTACAAAATAAGCAGCCTGAAATTTCATGAAGAGGGTTACATGTTCATTTTTTCAAGGAGAGGCTCATTAAAATGCAACTCCAGTATGCATTTACGTGTAATTATTTCTCATATAGCATACAGTAGGGGATTCTTAGTGCTTCAATTATTCCATACTACATACAGAATTGTGCTTTTTAAAGTAATCCTTTGTAATAAAGTGGAATGCATTTTGTCAAATAACTGGGTTTTTAACTGGGCTGCATTAAAGGTGCTTAAAAATGTTGCCTCAGGCAACTAAAGCAGGATTTGACTTCTTGAAGAAAACTAAAGTAAAATAAATTTTTTCCCACACTGTGCAACTTACTTATTAATGTTACTGAAAAAAGATATACATGCCAGTGTTTTCATTGAGTTGGGTAAATAACTTCTGAAGTTTAAGAAAATTCCAGTCAAATATTTAACTTCTGGTTTAAGATACTAGATTCCATATAATCAATGTTCACCATTCTAATTGCTTCTTATTTCTGATGCATATATACAAGACCTCACTGAAATATTTTTATGATTATCTACTGTATTTCATTTGCTTGTCATGACTGTTTATTATATCAAATATTTAGCATTATACACACATGCACGTGTTCACGCACACACACGTACTGACATTATTACGAACGTGAGTCAATCCACTCTAATGCAGATAGGTGGATAAAGGAGTGAGAAAAAAGGACTCACCCAAAGTGAAGTAGCTGGCTTGTATTCTTAAGGAAGAATTAGAATCTGGGTATTCTCACTCATAGTCAAGCACGTAAACACTACACCACAATACAAAATACAATATATATGATGATTTAGTGGATTTCTATTTTATTAATTGTCATCTATGTATAGCTTTATGTATCATAAAATGTCCAATTTTTAATTATCCTTACAGATGTATCTACTTCAGTACAAAATTATTTTTTTAGAAATTCATTGTAATTATATGGAATATTACATCTATATGTAATAGTAATAGTAGTAAAGTTGGAAGGGACCTTGGAGGTCATCTAGTCCAACCCCCTGCTCGGGCAGGAAACCCTACACCATTTCGGACAAATGGCTGTCCAGTCTCTTCTTAAAAACTTCCAGTGTTGGAGCATTTACTGCTTCTGGAGGCAAAATATATGTTAAAATATATGATTAAAGAATTTGGCTGAAAAAGTTAAAAAGTATTAACAATTTTCAGCCTGAAATGGGAACTTTATTATTTTTCTTTGGAAAGTGAACTTTGTAAGTTTTTCAACTTTACATGTACGGTACATCAATCTCAGAATATAAAATATGGCTCAGTGCTGTGTTCAGAGGAATATGCACATCATTATTTTTTTTTTAACTTTTTACTTCAATAAATAGGCAAAACATGAGGAATAAACTGTATATGAGGATTCAGTAGAAGATATTCAAATGTCATCAGCACAAAACATATTGGCCAGAAGGTCTTGCTAAAATAAATAAATAAGTGTGTCTGTCTGTATCTTGTGTGTAGAAGAACATTGTTGAAATTGATATTGGATATTTGACTAACTTTTCATCATATGATGACAGTGATCCCCTCTCAAGACCCAATTCCTAAGCCACCATGTCAATGTAATTAATCTGAGAGAAATGATTCCAAGATGCCTGCAGCCAATTTCTTTTCTATTCTCCTTCAGAGTGTGCTTCATCAACTTTTGGCAAGCTGCTCTTTTTGTTCAGCACAGAATTGTGTCCATACTTACCAGTTTGGCGCATATTTATGTTGACTTGTATTCTCACGAAGTAAGGAAGACCTCATACTGCTGACATGCAAATATTGTCTCCAGACTAGATTTAGATTACATAACTCATTTCAAAACAAGCGCCTACAATTCTTTTTTTTATTAACCTTTAGTGGGTTTACTTGAACTCTTTTCTAGGAATCTCTGAGTGGAACTCCTGCAGATATAGTCAAATGTACCCTTTTAATTAAATCCCTCTCTCACTCTCTTCTCTCCTAAACAAGTAATAATAGACTTTAATGTATGTAGGTTGCTATACAGCATCTGCAGAATGCCTGTTCAGGTTTACAAAATCCCATGTAACAAGAACCAGTATAGAAGGGGGGGGGGAAGAGACAGAAGAAAAATGTTACAGCATCTGTTTGGATTTTTTTGTATTTCAAAGTCCTGACGACTTTATCTGAATTACAGATTTAAGGCTTTGTTATGTGTGATAGGTATGATAATATGATCACTAAAGGCACAGAGACAGGGAGCTCAAATCCCTTTGAAAATCCCTTTCTCTATTTCCTACAGCTGCTTCTAGAGTTTAATATCTGGTAGAATGATGAAAAAGAACAGGCCGAACTCCAGTTTTAATAAAAATTTTAACAGGTCTACATATAGTTATGAAAAATGTTATTTGCAATGCCAATCTTTAATAAAATTTTCTTAAACCAAAGAAAATTCCCTAAGGGGAACCTGATATGAATTGTTTTTCATATGTACTATTTAAGGCTCCTTAAGGGTTATGAAAGTGACTTTCACAGCACAACATCATCCAGTTTTGCATTTAATCAGATAAATAACGGAAACCTTCCATTCTACATATTTGTTCTAAACAAATATTTTGGGTATACATAATAGGAAACTTCAAATTACTAAAAAATAAATGTGCCATTCCTAACTTGCATAAATTCTCATAAATCCAAACCTATCTAGACAATAACAAGCAAGAGTGCTTTTTGGAACAATAGGATAAGCAGCAGCAGGAGAAAAAAGCGTATTGAACAGTTAAATTTTATAATATTCCTTAAGACACTTTTCTGTTTTAGATAAAAGTACATATAAATATTGTAATATAAATTGTGATTGCGCAGCTAGACTTCTTCACAGTACAACCTATTTTTAAATAATTGCTTTAAATTGTTGTACCAGTTATTGCCTTTTATACTCTACACAGTGTAGCATAATTCTAAATCTTATTTACAAGGGCATTGCCAATAAATTTGTTTGAAGCTCATCATTCTCTAGCGACCATTTCAAAATATTTAAAAAGCGGGGGGGGGGGGGAAATGAGGTAGATTAATTTTAAAACTTGCATGTTATTATCACTATCATCTATATAACAAACGTAAAGAGTTACACTTCTGATTTATTAAAAAATAGTTTATCCATTTTCTCAGTGTGTTATGGATGAATAACTGAAAATCTATTTTAATTTAACTGCATAAATCAATACGATTATCTTATGTTGTTAATCTAATGAATAATCTTATGAGTATATCACACCAAATATCATTGGCCATAGTTAAGAGAACTCAGAATAATTGGCAATCAACCTTTTTAAACATAGAATTAAAATATATTGTAGTAAAATATATTTACTAATATATAGTAAAATAATGCTATGAAATGTACCTTTAATCAAACTTAATTTAAGGAACATATTACATGTATATTACACATAAAAACATACGCACATACATGCTTTTCAGCAAGACAAGATTTTCATGCATGGTCATTTTATATTTTTAAATAAAGATGCAGGTTTTTGTAAACTAACAAAATAAATTAAACAAACTGCTTAATTTTATGAATAACTTTGAATATCTTCAGAAAAAAATTACCATACAAATTGGAATTATGACATAAACTTTTACTTATATCTTTATTCACATCTACCACTGCACTATAATAGTTTATCCTCTTTTCTCTTTATTTTTTTCTAGGAAATATATTTCCTGTGCTGAAAGAAATAACATTTTTAATGTTTGTAAAAAATATGACATTATTATATGTTGGTAAAGTGAATAATTTTTGCAGTGATTATTTTGTAGTCTGATTTCTATTCTGGGATGCACACAGAAAAATATAAAGCCCATTTTTCTCATTTCCAAGATAATGAATTAGAAAACCTACAGGCTGGGGAGAAGGATAAGAAAGAAAAAAAATCAACACACAACTTCAGCATGTTTAACATCTATACTTAAACAAAACAGATACCATGCCTGTTGGCAAATCTGTATTATTAATTAAAAATTAAAATGTGATTTAATATGTCCTTTGAATCGTCCCATTCTAAAACCTTGTAACATCATGGTAAATTACTAATAGGAAGTAAGTACAATTGCATTTTATGATGGACTAGGCCTCTTGATTGCCAAAACAAGCTATGATATAGCAAAGTGATTAGGGTTTTGAAAATACTTCTTTTGCAAATTAATTAGGGGCAAATGTTCAAAGAAAAGATCATAGCAGTTCTGACTCAATGTAAGAAAGGCAAAAGAGCCTTTGATTCATGTGAAAACAAAATTGACATTAGCAGAGGAAATTACTCAGGATTCAAAGGTATCCTTTATTTCCGACAAGCAAATATATAGACTGAAAGAACAAAAACAATCATTTAGCATCTACAAAACAAATGAAAAACAATTCCAAAATTTAGTGTTTCCACTTACATTGGCGGGTCCACAGAAGCATAAAATGCCCAGGGTGTTTATTCAGCTGAACCATGCTAATGAAACCAATAGTTCAAAACAAATCAGAACACAATCAATTTTTTCAACATGCATTTAAGCTATTCTTCTTACTCAGAAAATAATTTTAATAATTTTCTTCACTTCTTTTAAATTCAAAGACTGTGGATTATTTTAGATACCTACACATTGTGGTAGGTATTGTGCAAAGGAGGGGTTACTTCATAAATGGAAAATATTAATTTTGTTTAAAATACAGGGTAGCATATAACTTGGATATAAAATGTTATTATTCTTCATTAAACTTCCCAGAAAATGCCTTACAGGAGTGCTTTGAAGCAATTAAAACAACAAACTATAACAGTGAACAGAATGTCTGACGATGATCACTACATTAGAATACAGGATAACATGCAGACTGAATATAGTTATATACTTTTCTTTTTTTATGTTTGCTTTGGCAGAAAGATACATATAATCACAATATAGACTCATGTTACATAATCAACTTTTTTTGTACAGTCATTGTGTTATATAATATATAATGTATAATGTTATTCTACATGTGTCATCTTCCAAACAGATAAGAGATTAACAATGCTAATGTCCTAACTATATTCATTCAGAAATATAGCTTAACCGGGTTATTCTGTGGGGTAGATGGGTGAGTCAGTGTATGTTATAGGAAGTAGTTTAGTGCCAGCAATATAATGTAACAAAAAAATTAAATAAAACATTTAGATTTAGATTCTCCAAAATCTTTATATTTACAACCATTGCTAAGCACATTTTTACATATACATATATAAATTTTATTAAAAGTTTTAAAGAGAACATAAAAACTAATGCAAACTAATATAGAATAAACAAAGAAAGAAAAAGGAAAGAAAAGAAACAAGACAAAAGCGCAGATAAAACATAAAAAGAAATAAAAAGAAGTTTCCATTTCCTTTGCAGCAAAAAATAAGTATGATTACATGGTTATCTCTTACTCTATGATTACAAAAATACCCTCATAATCCATTTTTTTTCTAATCATCAAAAACACAAGTCATTTGTGCACTTTTTTCTGTTTCATGCAGAAAGTCTCTAAGGGTTTTCCAGACAGCTGTAAATGTAGGCCAAGCAAGTTTTCTCAATAATCAAGTCACTAAGAATTTTAAGAGAATATTTTTCCCAATTGTTTTCTTATCCCATATTGTTAAAATGTGCTTAGAGCATTTTTACAATACTGTATAACAATGAAAGAATCCTGCTTCTGCTCCTGATATAGTTTGGGAGTTGGGTTTAGCTAGCAAAATAATTTACCTAAACTGTGTGTTGAACTTGGTGATTTCATTATGAATTTCTCAGGCTAAATGTCAAAATTCCTCCACATGGTGAAGACATGAACAGACTTAAGGAAACTGAGTTGAAAACACATTAATGTTTTAAAAATTTTAGGTGCATTTTTGAAAGTCAAATTTAGCAGACTTTTTGCTTTCAAATTCTGAGGAAAAATTAGTATATTATAAATCTGGGCAATTTCAGCCCATTTTTCTGCTTTTTAAAAAGTTATATTTACTGACTACTAAAAATTAACAAAGATCTCCTTCAATAAATCTGTGTCTAATACAATTCATGCCAGAATGCATGCAAGTATCTATTATCCATTATTTTGTTATTAAAAATACAATATTTGTGAATAGTATTCTTACTTAAAATGCAGGCTACCAATCATTTTGTATTTAGTCACATTTATTTCTGTGGGATTTTGAAATAGCACTTTCAAAACCAAATTATTTGCTCTAAAACTAACTCATGAAAATAAAGCAGGAGCTTTGCAAATTACAAAGACAAAACATTTGGAAACACTGCAAGCAGCAGATTAGATGAACTAATATCCAATGAAATGTCAAAAATATTGTAATAGTTCAATAGAATAGAAAGTTTTCTCACTTAATATTTAATTTGTTTTTTATATAATTGGATCTGGATGTAAGTATATAAATTAACTGGACTGAACTCACTGTTCATATGATGTTCATAAATTGACTTTGAACAAAGCTTGTAAAAAATACTTAATATGTTAGCTATTTAAAAATATGTAAAATATTATCAGCTATTAAAATGGAGAGTCTCAAATAACTGAATATAAATACATGTAAATTATATTTACTGACATTTAAGCTGGGCTAGGAATGATAGGAGTGGTGGTGAAGGCTTATTAATTTTTTTCTTTGACTTATAAAACATTTTCTTATTTTTGATTTCATAACTTCAGCTTTTTGTTTTGTACAAAGTAGAGCTGCCTCTTTATGACACATGATATAATATTGGTCAAGGAGTTGGATTAGGACTAGGGAGATTATAAAACAGCCATAAAAACCCACGATGTGACTGGCCAATTACCCTTTGTCAGACCAACTAACCTCAAAGTGTTGTTGTTGTATAAATAAAACAAAAGTAGATCTCATGTAAACTGCCCTGATCTCCTAAAGAAAAAGAGGATAAATCTAAATAATAATAATAATACAATAATAATAAAAATGCCAAATCCAATCTGAACATCAGGCTGACTCTACAACAAACCATAATTAATATTACTACCTAGTATAATAATGTAAATGGAAAATGTTCTAATTAATGGCATTTTAGGGGCACCATTGTTTTGTACCTAATATGCAAGACTTCTTTCAATTCTGGCAACTGTTACATTGGCCCTATTTTTTTCCAAATTAATCATTTTTCTCAAAATAATGATGTCATCTTATAGCCAATGTGAAATTACAGAGAAAAAAACAATGCTAAGTCAGAGTGAAAGAAACATTTGCTAGATCAAATTTACTCTCATTACACACTATTCCTGATTGTCAATTTTAGTCTTCTCATTGTCAGATCTGATTGAAGAGGCAGAGGAGCTGACTTTCCATTTAAATAATGATTGAAAGAGTTCTAAAACTGTCAACCTCAACAGGTACAAAATTTAATCTTTGAGAAGTCACTCAGGGATAAACTTATAGTTTTTTTTTTTAATTCTCTTGCAAAGAAAATATGCATTGTGGAGCAACTGATTCAGTCCAGTAGAAGGTAGAAAAAAATACATTGAAAAGCAAGTTGAATTATATCTGAAAATATGTGGGTCAGACACTTCAGCATATTGAAAACAGTCATGGAGGTGCAAAGGGAATGCTGTTACTTTTTTCAACACAAGACAAAGAAGAAGAGAGAGAAAAGAGAAAATAAGTGTATAAACTGGATTTTCCAAACTGGACAAACATTTTTATTTATTTATTTTTTTTGCACTTCCCAGTTTGAATATTTGGCAAAGATTTTCACAAGAGCTTCAGGCAGTAAGTGAGAAGCTAAAAACCCACACAGATATTCCCCTGCTCTGTCCAAAAATGTATAAAAGATTTCTTCCAGATCCCAATTAAATAATTAGGCGACCCAAAAGAACATTAAACATTCCCATCCAAAAATTAACTGACTAAAATGCATATTTTGTTCCACAAGGTTTTGAGAGTGGATACCCACAGTATACTTTCATCTATTTTACTGTTTTATGGTTTATGCACAAATACTGTAGTAATATTTACTACTATTTTCCAACAGCATTTTCTATGTAAATGATTAATTAGAAACTTGAATTTAAAAACAAATTTATATATACAAGTGTTGGTAGGGATACTGCAAAATAGCAGGATTCATTAATGATAAAGTAGGTGTTGTGATTATTAATTGGAAAATACAATATTTCATTCTGAGAATTAAGCAGACTTCAGTTGTATGAGAAACCATGAGAAAATAAGATTCCAATACCAATGATGATTTAGTTTCCAGATCAGCAGAATCTGCTGATTAACAATAACAATCCAAATATATTTCATTTATAATGTATAAACACGTTACATATTTATTTCATAGTTCATCCTAAGCATTTTTCACTTAAGCAGTCTGCTTTTCATCATTGAGATTTATAATATAAATATGGACATTTTGAATTAGAATTTTTTTACATTTAGTTTTTAAATGGATTGTTGCTAAAATAAATGAGATAATGCTCAGATTTAAACATCCAATTTTTAAACAGCATTTTTAATGTCTAACTTCACATTTCAACTGTCATACATTTATCTAGCTGTGGTCATTTTTTCTGTGACAGTATCATTCATAGCATGTACTGTCTGTAAATCACTCTTAACCACAAGGAAGGCCCATTTTAGTCAATGAATTATTTTAAATCTGTATGCAATGAACCTCCAATATAATGCTGCCAATTTTCTGTGCATTGAAATGGCTTGCAGAACCCTTCATCTACGGCAGGGGTTCTCAACCTTGGCAACTTTAAGACTTGTGGACTTCAACTCCCAGAATTCCTCAGCCAGCTGGCTGAGGAATTCTGGGAGTTGAAGTCCACAAGTCTTAAAGTTGCCAAGGTTGAGAACCCCTGATCTACGGGGATGCCCAATTTTGGCAACTAAGACCTGTAGACTTCAACTCCAGAATTCCCCATGCAGCATGAGGAATGTTGGCAGTTACTGTTTTGTTTCGTACACGAGGCAGTGTAAGAACAATCTAATTCCACATTTTCTTATCAAGAAAAAACTTTGGATTGTTTTTCTCAGAATGCAAGATTATGACTTCTAAGAAAATATTTGGCGGGAAAGGAATTATATATATATAGGAAATATCAAATTCTCCCCTTTGAAGTCAACATAAAACCTCTGATATGAAAATAAATAAATCCAATATTTAATTTCACTTTCTTTGTGCCTCTTACTTGTTTTGTGATATCATGTATTTGGAAGGGTTCTAAAACAGGCTGCATGGTGTCTTAGAATGATGATTCTGAGCAATATTCTGAATTCTTAATTTTTCTGGTCTTTGTCACACTTCAAATTCAAAATAAAGTGAGACCAACATTTGAACTGTGAACATTTTTGTTATTGTTTGTTTCATGCTCTAGCAAGAAAACACACTGGGTTATATTTAATGTGCCCATATTTTTTCAAGACATCTCTCTTAATTGAATGGGTTACTTTCAATAGCATGCATGTATATGAGCAACAGGATTCAGGTTCAATCCTTAATTTGTCTTTCTTACCCATTTGTTTGCTTGTTTGTTTCAGTTCAGTTCAAACTATTACTTGGATAGCAGACTCACTTATTCCAAGGGTGTAATTTAGAATCCATCAAGCAAAAGCCCTGCAAACTATTCTGCACTCTGGTAAAACAACAAGTATAAGAGCTTCAAGGAGACTTTATTTGCAATAGTGGTGAATAGCTGTAGCTCAGTTATAGGATAAGGGTGGAGGTCCATTCTCCAAGTTTGTGGGTTGCTTTACAAACTTTTAATTACCAGGGTAGGTAACATCTTCAGTGGAATTTAGGGAATGTCAGTGTTGGTGTTCTTCTGCTTTAAGGGCTTTGTGTGGTCAGTAGGTCTTGTGATGGGTAGGTCACATCAGGTGTGGGTCTTGTGATGGCCTCGTGATAGGTCTTATGAGGGGTCAGGTGCAGGTCACATCAGGTGAGGGTCTCATGTTGGTTCTTGTGATGGAGAGGTCAGGTCAGTTGAGATCATTGGGAGGGGAAGTGTTGCTTGGGGAGGTTGTGTGGGGTGACTGAGGATCAGTGTTGCCACTGGTTGGTTGTGTGGTTGTGCAGAGATTTTATTGTTATGATTTTTTAATCTGCCCATAATCAATCAAGATTATAAAAAATAAAATGTTTCAGTAAATCAATGGAAAATAGCACCAGAAAAAAAATACTGGAAATTGAAAGTCATAATTCTGTTTTAATGCAGATAAATCAAATCTAAAATAACAGAATAACCAGCTGTAGGTCATTCCCACACACATTTGGACAGGGGTTTATGCTCCTCTTTTGCACTCTGCTCTTCATTTGAGCCAAACATTCTATATTGTACAAACTTATCCCCATATTGATGAACTAGATAAATCAGCTAGTATTGTGAATATTTTGATTTTTTTCATAATTCTTGAATAATGTAAAATTACTTTTCACACCTCTAATAAAAAATAGTAATGCTGTCTCCAAAGCATCTAGGTTTACTATTAATGATGGCTATGTGAACTATATTATGAAAATAATGCTAAATGTGAAAAATGCTATTATATAGCCTATTGACAGCATTATTAATTATTTTTTTCCTAGAGAAAATAACTGATGCTTAGACCTGGTGGTGTTTCTGTTTGCAAGACTCTACACACTTTGCAGTTCATAAAAAATATATCATCATAAAAGCAAATATATAAAGGACTTTCCCTGACCTGTCCCTTTGTGCTTTATACCCATGTATCTTACAGTCTCTGTGGACTAATTTTACCATCACTGCCTATGTCTGGAATGCTAAATTGAAGCAATAGTTCTTGCAAGAAGAAATGATTTAAAGATCTGTACATCATTTTACTGAATTGTTGTAGACTATTCCACACAAGCTCAGTTTCAATTAATGTATTTGCTGTTATCAATACATTCAAAAATTGCATTTTAATCCATTCACATATTCATGAATAATATGGAAAATATATAATGTTTTACACCCTATTCCAGGCATAAGCAATCCAATGTATTATGAATTACAAAGATTCAGGTTCGGTGCAGCCGTGTCATATCCATAAGATATTTTAAAAAGATTAGATTTACTTTAAAGTTTATCTACAATTTAATCTTTTCTACACAAATATAGTAGGATAAAATGATGGCATTCAACAGTGAAGTTGGGAAGCATTGAGGAGCTGCAGAAATTGACTGGGGATTGCAATTCTGAGTCCTGGTTACCTGAGGTAGATATCAATCCATTTAGAGTTTCATTAGGCTATAAGAAGCAGCTTACCTGGGGTCCTTAAAATCATTAATTTCTAAGAATTCTTGTAAGTTATAGTAAGTTATAGTAATTATTTGCTTTTCTTGATCCTGAAATAAAACTGATTTCCTGCTTGAGGAAAAAAATAAATCTGCAACTCAGATAACGAGAAGCAGAGATAAGGAATGAAAGGATTACTAGAATTTCCAACCAGAAAGCTACCGTGAATGCATCATACCAACAGTACATTTTTTTCCTTTAGTAATGTATTTGTCTGTTTCCTGTTATTTGGTTGTATATTGGATTTACAAACATAATGATCTGTAATACTATTTAGGCACAAGGCACGGCCAACTTTCTTCTTTTCCCCTATGTAAGACAGAGAGTTCCACTTAATTATGGAAAGGCTCCTCCCCCAGGGTTTGCCATTTCTACCCGTAGTCACTCTAGGGATTCTGCTGCTAATTCCTTTTCTGGTATTCCACTCAACTTTTCTTTCAGATATTCAGTTCCTCTTGCTCCCAGAGTTACCATTCTTGTTGGACTGAGCTTAGATGGGTTTCTTCCTGATCCTCCTTCATTCACATGGGGATCTGTGTGGATTCCTTTTTTCTATAACACTTGATTCGTTTTAATTATTGGTTATTTTGTCAGCATAAAATCTGGTAAGTAAAATACAAGAACACATAGCTGACTAAATAGAATTGATTAGTTTACACTGCTGTTTTTCCTGTTTTTTTTTTCTGAATGGCATTTTGATGAGTGACTTAAAGTGGAGATATAAAGCCTCATAGCACATGGTTTACTAAAGTAATTTCCTGACAATGTGATCGTAAAGCATTACCTGGCTAAAACACAATAGTACAATGAGAGATTTCTTCTTCATTTGATGTAAATTTATTTCATAACATGAAGTTTGGCCAAACCAGGATTAATAGACACTTTCACTCTTCTTATTCCATGTCAATATATTATTGCTAAGTATACAATACTCAACCCTGCAAGAAAACCGATAATCCAGCATTTCAAATTAATTAACCAATCCATGTAAACACAAATATGTGCTTAGCACAATATTTATATTTTATATTCTCCAGAATATTGTTTTTCTGCAATATTCAGGATAAATTCATGAAAAGGAAAAGATCTAACCTCTTTATGGAAATTTAACGTAACTATATACAGTTCTAATATACTTTATACTGAAAGAGGTTGCAGAAAAATACACCACAAATGGGGATAAAGGAAGTGGAGAAGATAAAGAATGCAAGCATCATTAAAACAGGAGACAAAACATCCTGAAGATGTCTCCTTCTTCATCCCACACACTATATACACAGGTTTTCCAGTGACAGCTTTTCATGAGCATTTACAGAATGCTAGCAATTATGCTTCTGTAGCTAAAGTCCACAAAACTCAGGGCAACCCGGAGGGTGACTGAGAAAATTGATTTGGAACACAATTCTTGGTGATTTTACTTAGAAACAGGTCCTTCGGGATTCTTGGGTCCTAGTCCCAAAAACAGAATTGCAGATTTAGGAGGGCTATGTAGTCTTATTTTCAGCACTATGTTGACCACAAAACTATAGAAAAAAATACAATTCTCATATTATCTCCCTCCCTTTGGAGGCTGATACCTGGGAAAAACTAACCACAGTTGAGATTCCCTTAGACTTGCTATGGGAAAATATGGAACTTTTTCCCTTGAGAATTCATTGGCAGTAACTTTAAAACATTATTTATATATGTAGAAATCCATGTGGAATTTGTCCATACAGGGTCCCAAACAGACAACTAATTTTCAAATATCAACCTTTCCTTCCATCTGGTTTGATATTTCCCTGTTGTCAAACCAAGCACAGAATGTATTACAGTCCTGAAGCAGATTTTGTTCTTAATGGATTTTTAAAAGGTTTCTTTTCAACTTATTGTTCTTGGGCAATGATGGTATAGTAGCATCCTGTATGTGAAATCCTTCCTGGAGAAAAAGCTGTCAATATGTATGTTGTCAAGTTTTAAGCTGCAGTTTAAAATATATCAGTTCATGTGAACATGGATACAATAGTATTTTCTAATCAGGATGATGGGGACGGGGGGGGGGACGTCAAAAAGTAAAAATGGTGGTCACAACCTCATGATCAAAGTACCCTTTATTACAAAATACAGCATTTCCAATATCAATTTTTTTTATACATTAACTAGCTGCTACCATTCTGAAATGATATAATGTTCATCCTTAATTTTATTTGAGAGATTACAAATATGCAAAACTAAATAAAAAGAATTTTTTTCCATTGATCCACTGTAGAAGGATACAAGATATTTGTGTTTACAAATTTTATTGGTTTATCTAAATATAAAAAAGGAAAATAAAAAGTAATATAAAACTAGGGGAAGGAAAAGGGGAAGAAGAGAAGATTTAGAATAGAATGGGAAAAAGAAATGAAACTATCTTGATAGTTTCTTGAAGAAATCTGTTAATCCACAACAAATTTCTTCCAGCTATTTCATTTTGCCTCAATTGATAGTTTCTTTTGTACTTTATTTTAAAATGTACTTTATTTCATAGATATGTAATTGCTTTATTAAAAAATCATGTCCGGGACTATTTGTTTTTCAACAGAATGTTTACAAGATTAGAAAAAATATCATCAATTCAGTATCATAACGTTATATGCATCTGGATGAAATCTCATTTCAAAACATGCATACCAATATTTTAAAACAAAAAATTAATTTTACTTAGAAATGGGAGGAGATGAAATTGCAATTGGAAAAAAGGAATAAGAGAAAGCAAAACTGACATTTTCTATCCTTAGATAAATATTCAGTTTAACAAGCAAATAAATTTGCTTGATTGTTCTTTTAAACAGCAAATTTTGGCTTCAGATAGGGAAGAAAATCTGTTCCCCTATCATTAGCTTCGATTTCCTATTATTAACTTTAAAAGAAGTGTTTTTTAAAAAGTTTCAGCCCAGGGTGAGCTTGTCAATTTGACTTTCTGTTAAGAAAGCCATTAGGTGATTAGAGTTAAATGCAGCTGGGTGTTTCTATTTTACTCTGGGATTTTAGAAGTTCACCGAACTTGGCATACATTTTTCACAGGAGATTGAGCATTTGAAAGTAGTTATCTATTTTTCCTTCCATTGTTATCATGCTCCTTCAAATGCACCAGCAACTAAGGGTATAAAATTATTTTTATCATTTTGAGTGAGCTCATTAAGGTAATCAAGGACTTGCTTGAAGAGCCAGTTGTTTTTGATGGCTTGGTTAAGTCCAGTTGGGAGATCTATATCATTTTCAGAGTAAAAATATTTGGAGTATTAACTAAGATTGATACTGTTACAAAATGAGAATCTGATAGAACTTAGCAAAAATATCTCTCTCCAATTATCAGTCTACTTGCAAATTGTAAATCTGGAAACCTTTTGGTAGTTAAAATAAATTCCCAAGCTTTAGAAGAGAAAGGGAGTTTGTGACAATAGTGGCAGATTCTTAATTTTCTGCAATGCAGACTTTCTTATGGTCCTTCTGAAAAATTTTGCTCTGTATAGCCTAAAATACACTGCACTATACCACATTCCAGGGTACTTTGGACAGAGAAAGTATGTTAAATCTATTTTAAGTTAAAATAAATGTATGCCCCTTAAACCAGCAACAGTTTTCATACCTCCTGACACTTAGATTGTCTCTGTTTCTTATACCTGCATAGGTACACAGAATCAAATTGATTGTTTGCTTGCAAATCTTTCATTCCCATATTATGTAACATCTTCAGTGCTAGAAAGTAGTCGGGTTTGTTCTCTGTTTAAATACAAAGCTTATCCTGTCAGTATTGGTAGGTTGTTGATTTTTCCTTGTTAGTTTCTTGGTAGGCTGTTATTTATTATTTTATTGTTTGTCTGAATTGGTAATTCCTTAGCATATTGTTCACTGCTTGATTGTTTGTCTTGTGTTAATTTAATTTAATTCCTACTTACTTGGGTGTTGATAATAAAATAAGGGAGATGGTTTGTTTCCTACTTGCAAATTAGAATCCTACCATCACTGATACAGGTGCTAAATTTATATCTATAGTGATTTCTAAAAGAGGCATCAATGTTCTAATCTTGAAGTGGTGACATTACAAAGCTTTTATTTTTCATTTTATTTTTCTTTTCTCTTGTGATTAATGATGCTTTGATGTATTTTTTCAGTTTTCTCCTTTCTCCACTTTTAAGTTTATTTTTTAAAGGTTTTATATGATTTAGTAAATGAGAAGTTTGCAGATTGTTTCTTGATGGATCACTTCAGGATATGAAGGATCTGCAGAACTGACCATTCTTATTCTATGCCTTTGTAATGAATGCCATTATCCTGACAAATCTGCTACCAAGAGAAGTTATGTCCTCCCTAAACAACAATATTATGTTAAATTTTTCACTTTTTCAAAAACATGGCTTTACCAATGAAAAAGAGCAGGGCTAGCTTTACCATGTAGCAGCTGTGTGAGATAGCACATCCTGAAGATCACAGAATAATATCACATTGGAAGACAAAACTATATGCAAAGTGCATCCTGTCTTATACTTCTTAAGATAGTTTTCTTCACTCGAGTATTATGAAAAACATTATCACAACTTTTACATTGACAGCCAAGCAAAGTGGCTTCCTTAGGTGTCAGTTTGTCTCACGCTACCCTTGAGAAGGAAATATTTTTTTGCCTCGTTTAATAGTTTGCTGTAGCCAAGGCTATAGAATATGATTAATAGTTCTGAGATCTGGAACTTGATATATGCTATACTTAGAACCAACTAATTTGTTTGTGGCTGGGATCACATATTTTTATCCTTTATTTTGGCAGCTGAGGGCCACATGGAATGTAGAAATAATGCAAGGATAAAATGAGAGGTCTCAAAGCTGGAAGTTTTCCATTTTGAGACATTGCTATGTTTTAGACATAAATTGGTACATTCAATCTATAAGAAACTGACTGCATCTAATCTACTTGATTTCTCATCAAATTTAGTTAAGCAGACTCCTTTTTCTCCTAATAGGCTCCACTTACCATCAATTTTTGACATAGGTCTTTTGTGAGGCTCTTGATCCCTCCCGAATACCATGTTCAATCTATGGACTTTAGAAGGTGCTCAAATGTACTTGGGCAGTTGGATAAATAGATGATATATATTTGTTATGCTATAAACTTGGTTGTCAGCTTGGTTGTCTCTGCCCAGCCTTACACCGCATGTGGGAAAAGAGCTTATTGAATTACAGATTGAGAAATGTTATGGCTGGGCTATCATTATCCCATTAAATATTGAGCATAATGGTTTTTGTCAAATAGAAACAAAAAGAAATAAAAAAAATAATAATCTAAATATTTGGAAATATTACCCTGTTGCAAAAAGGCTGGGGAAAATGCATTTTTAGCTCATAAAATATTACTATTAAAAATGCATAAATGAGAAAACTCTTACACTGGCCCTACCATTGTACACTAGCTGTTGAAAGATGGCCAAGGGGGAAAGGGGTTGGAAAATGTATGCCTTGTATTTTTGCAAGCCACTTTATTGTACTCAAGTGCAGTAGAAAACAATGATGTACATCGATGTCTGAGATGTGCAAAACAATTTGAAAGTTGCAACACAAAAAGACTGGAGTGTTCTTCTGAATTCATTGCTTGAAGTTTCAAAGCAGCACATTGTCTCCAACAAATGCTACAAAGTCTCTGAGGTTTCTCCATATAACCTGACCATAAATGTCTATGGCCAGACATACTTCTACTTCTACTAAGTTTGCTGCTAAAAGACCCTTAAAGCAACCTGCCCAGAGAGGTACTCTCTGTGTTTCCACTGAGCTGCATTGTTGTGCTGTGGGGAGAGCAAGGGGGGTGGGGTGAAGAGAGAAGAAAGAGTATTTCTGGAATTTCAGATTTCAGATTTTTTTCTATGTAATAGTAACAATACTTTACATTATAAATTGTAGGCAATTTGGAGTTTTGAACAATATATAACAATATATAACAATATATATAACTATAACTATATATATAAAACTATAACTATAAATAACTATAACTATAACTATGTGTGTGTGTGTGTGTGTGTGTGTGTGTGTGTGTATACTGTATATATATATATATATATACTGTGTAGCTTCCATACAAGTGGACTTCCTCACCCACCCACCTGGAAGGCACTCGTATTCGTATGGAGCAGCGGAATTGCCACAAGACAGAAGGACGATGACATCCGGGTCCAACCAGCCTCCATATGCACTGCGTTTGAGGAAAGCCACATCCCCTGAAGTTGCATGGGAGGAGAGCGCCCGTGAGCTCCCTGCCTCAGGAACAATCATACATCCTTGGACAGCAGCGTTTCGAGCGATGAAAGAAGAGAGGGTGATTGTTGGATATATATAACTATCCTTAATAGTATTAAAAACACGAATCCCGGGTATACACATAATATGAAGTAAAATAAGGTGATCACCAGGATAAAATCATAAACATCAATGTTTAATCTACAAAACCAAGCTTTCATCGGCCACACTACCGACCGTCAACACTGCAAATATTGTATATTCTTGCTTTTGACAATATGTAGAATTGTCTGGTAATTATGGGGTTAATACAGAGCAGAAGGGGGGTTGGGGGTAAAGCCCGTGAAAGAAAGAGGAAGAAAACATTTGACCTTCACACTAATTGGATAATGTGAGATATGACAGCTAATTTAGGGAGGGAACATGCTGATAATTTAACTGCTCAGAGGAAGAGAACTTAGATCCTAGCATCCCTCCATTGTGCCTGTGCCGACATTTTGTAACAATAAAAGACTTTTAGGAAAATAAATGCCTGGAAGTTCTTTGGAATGTTTCATTAGCTGGAACCACAACATCATGCTAGGATTTCACATTCTTTTCAATGGGGTCCTGAGCCCCATCCACTATCTCTATGCTTGAGAGGAGCTGGTAAAGATTCAGGGAAGATCTCATTATGGAGAAAGAAAGATTGCCTGAGGCCAGCCCCGTGGCTGCAACAGTTTCTCCAGGGAGGGAAGCGACAGCCAGCAAGCCGGGGTAGAGAGGAATTTGGCAGATTTCCCAGCTGAGAGTGAAGACTTCAAAAGCAGAATGGACAGATAACACAGTTATGGGTGAGTCATTGGAAAGGTTTCAAAACTTAGAAATGAAAACCAGAAATCAGTTCCTACAAAGTGAAACCTACAGCCCTTCCATTGCAAATGTTCCTGCCAGGGACTCCAGCCCTGAAGAGAGAGAGAATCCCAGTCTGAATCCTCTGCAGCAATGGGGAGATTGGATTTCCCAGCAGGTGGCTGATCCATGTCCTCTGAACTTACTACAGCTAATAGAGGCCTTGCAATGCCTTGGGGTGGTACAGAAGCCAGGAGATCAGCAACTGTTGGGAGGACAGCCACAGCAAGGAGGTTGGCCACAGCCCTCCAGGTGCAACCCCTGGGCATAAATCTGCAGCCAGGTTGGGGCCTACAGCAACTGGGGGGGGCACAAGAGGAGTGGGGAGCCCAGCAGGAAGCCTGTCAGACTCTGCCTTCACCAGACAGAGACCCCAACCCTGAACAGAGGGGGAGTTCCAGTCTGAGGCATCTGCAGCAATGGGTAGATGGATTTCCCCAGCAGATGAGTGATCAGCAGCAGCAGAGGGCACCACCACCCCCTCTAGTCCAACAACAGAGAAGACCACTACAACCCCCACTAGCACAGCCACCATTGGGGGGCCTACAGCAGCAGGGGGCATCATCAAACTCTGCTGGCCAGCAGAAGAGAGCCCAGCAGCCGTGGAACCAGCGCCAGTGAGGGCCACAGCAACCTGTGTTCACACCACCTTTCAATGCAACCTTTGATGGGGACCCAGAGAAGCTGTTTTTTTTCCTCAACCAAGTGCGTTCTCATTTGAAACGCTGGGCCTATCTGTACCCAGAACAGGGGCCATGGTCGATGTCATTGCATCTAACCTAGAGGGAGAAGCATCTGAATGGCTGAACAATTTATATAGCGAGCAAGCCCCTGAATTGGAAGATCCCTACCACTTTCTCTTAAGTCTGAGAGAACGATTTGAGGACCCATCCATTGGCCTCAAAGCAGCAGGACAAATTCATAAAATAAAACAAGCCGGGAGGCCTGCCCTGGAGTACGTGCGAGAATTCCACAAGATAGCAGGTCGAATAGAGGGGTGGCCTGAGCAGTCTCTCATACATTACTTCATTGAGGGATTAGACGATCACCTCTCTCAGGCCTGCATCTATCGAGAAGTACCTGATCGGCTGCAGGAGTGGTACCAGACGGCCGTGAAGCTAGATGTTAAGCTCTCTCGCTATAAGAAGCCTCCTCCACATGAACCCGAATGGCAACCAGAGCTACCCGGACAGCAAACCCCCATGAAAACCTTTGACTACTGCAAGAGCTGAGAGACCCAGGCAACCTACATGCCCTTCCTTTAAGTGTTTCCAGTGTGGACAAGGAGGACATCAAGTGGCCACCTCTCCAGTCCCCTACCCCAACTGCAGAGCAGCCAGAACCAGCAATGCGAAAAAAAACCTGCTCAGCGGCCAACAAGAGAAAAATCCAACCGACTCACGCAGGAACCTGTCGCCCAGGTTACACCCCACACACAGGAGGATGCCGAGACTCCAAATGGACCCGCCCCTGCTCTTCCCTTCTTTGACAGCGACGATGAAGGAGAAAATGACCCAATGGTGAGTCAACAAATCCTGCCCTTTTCACTGGCCGCCAAACTTATAATCCCTAAGTCTGGGGCACAAATAGACTTGAACATACTAATTGATTCGGAATGCACCCGCTGCATTATTAGTCTGGCGTTTGCCATGAAAATGGGCATAATGGCAAAACAGCTCCAAATCTCCAAACCGGTGAGATTTGAGCAAGCCGATGGCTCCCTGATGGGAGGGACTCTTATCACACAATTAACCAAGCCCTTACGCCTAGAAATAGGTGCACGCTAGGAGTTTATTCGCTTCCTGGTGGCTCCAAAAATGACTGAGGCAATGATCCTAGGACTAGCCTGGTTAGACAAATGGAAGCCGTTTATCTGGTGGGAGAAAGGAATGAGAACTGTGATACTACCTATAGGGCCTGATCCCCCCATTGATTCAACAGATGTTACTGGGCATCTTAGGCCACCCAATGAGCGAGCACATATGCCGCCTCACTGCCTCCAGGCGAACCAGTCATCCCCAAGGAATACTGGGACCTGGCGGAGGTGTTCAGTGAAAAAGAATGTGATGCCCTACCCCCTCACAGACCCAATGACTGCTCCATCGAACTGGTGCCCGGAGCCAAACTCCCACGTCCGAGGATGTATGCTATGTCTCCCCTCGAAATGGAGGAGATGCAGTGATACGTGAACAAAAACCTAGAGAGGGGGTTTATCGAATGGGCCAAATCTTCCGTGGGAGCTCCTGTGTTGTTCAAAGAGAAAAAAGATAAGTCTCTTCATCTCTGCGTAGACTACAAGGGACTCAACGCTGTAAGTGTGGAAAATAAATACACCCTCCCCCTCCTAAAGGATTTATTGACTCATCTGGCTAAGGCGAATGTCTTCACTAAGTTAGACCTAAGAAAGGCATACTACCGGATGAGAATAAAAGAGGGAGATGAGTGGAAAACTGCCTCCAACTGTCCTATGGGGAGCTATCCATTCAAAGTCATGCCATTTGGACTACAGGGGGGCCCAGCTGTATTTATGCAGTTGATTAATGAGGTTCTACATGATCAGTTGTACAAAGGGGTTTTGGTGTATCTTGATGATATCCTGATATACAGCATGAATATGACTGATCACATAAAGCTAGTGAGAGAAGTGTTAAAGAAACTATTGAATGCCAAGCTTTATGTCAAATTGTCAAAATGTGAATTTCACCAAACCTGACTAGACTATCTTGGCTACCGAATTTCCAATGAGGGTATTGAAATGGATCCAGCGACGGTGAAAACTATAATCGAATGGCAGCCCCCAAGGACTCACAAACAGCTCCAGAGCTTTCTGGGTTTTGCCAACTTTTATCGTCAATTCATCCCTTCTTTTGCCGAGATTGCCCTACCTCTTACAGAACTACTCAAAACAGGCAAAGGAGGAGGGAAGCCATGACCGGGCCAACCACTAGCATGGACAATGGGCTGTCAAACAGCTTTTAAGAATTTAAAGAGACTACTTGCTGCTGAACCGGTTCTAAAGCATCCCTGCCCAGGGGAACCCTTTGTGATTCAAGCTAATGCCAGTGATGTGGCAGTTGGAGCAAAAGAACAAAAATGGGATCCTGCAACCCTGCGCCTACACCTATAAGAAATTTACTGAGAGCGAGCGGAGATGGGCAATCTGGGAGAAAGAGGCCTTCGCGATTAGATGGGCATTATTAAACTGGAGACACTATCTGGAAGGGAGCAAAGTGCCATTTGAGGTATGGACAGATCACAAAAACCTAGAAGCACTGAAAACTCCCCGCAAATGGTCACCAAAGCAAGTACGGTGGGCACAGTACTTTAACCACTTCAACTTCACTCTAAAGTACATACCAGGAGGAAAGAACTTCCTAGCTGATGCGCTATCCCGGTTACCCCAGTACAAAAGTGAACGAGAGCAGGTTAATGAGGCGATTATTCCCAATCCACAAACTGTCATTCAACTTACACCTCGCAGGGTCCCCAATCCTGATGACTCTGGAGTGAAGAAAATAAAATGAGAGCTCCTCACCGACCAATGGTTCAAAGATAATTAAGCATCCCTAACATGCAGGGATGGCTTGGCTTACAAAGAGAGGAAGCTATATTTGCTAGAAGCGCTCCGTCTTAATGCTCTCAAACACAGCCATGATGTAAAGCAGGCTGGACACTTTGGATATTTGAAAAACCTACACCTCGCCCACCGGCAATTCTGGTGGCCGGGGCTGAAAAAGGATGTGGAAAACTATGTAAAAAGTTGTACTTTATGTGCCACAATGAAAAGAATCCTGGGGAAAACCCCTGGGTTACTGCAACCCATGGCAGATTCTTCCCAACCCTGGGAAGAAATAGCTATGGACTTTATAGTAGACCTACCTGAAAGTAGGGGAAATACTGTCATCTGGACTGTAATAGACTTGTTCTCGAAGCAGGCTCATTTCATCACCTGCAAAGGACTCCCATCTGCCCAACGACTGATCAAACTGTTCCTGAAACTGCATGGTGCCCCTAAGCGAATAATTTTGGACAGGGGGGGTGCAGTTCACAGCAAAGTTTTGGAGAAGTTTTCTTAAATTAATTGGATCATCTCAAGGTTTATCATCTGCTTTTCATCCGGCCACCAATGGGGTCGCAGAAGCCGCTAACAAAATGGTGGAGCAACATCTTAGATGCTACGTTTCTTACCAACAGATGAACTGGACTGATCTCCTCCCTTTTGTGGAAGTGGCGTACAATAATTCTGTGCACAGCAGCACCGGCTACATGCCTTTCAGAGTGGCCACAAGAAAAGAGTTCAACCCAATATCCTCAGTTGCCCTCCTCTTCCCAGACACTTGATCAGTGGGTGAGAGGGTGGGAAGAAGTTTGGAAAAATACAAAAACTGCTTTAAAAAAAGACTTTTGAGACCTATAAAAAGCAGGCTGATAAAAAGAGGGCTCCCCAAAAAACATTCCAAGTTGGGGAAAAGGTCTATCTGTCAACTAAATATCTACGCCTCAAATTGCCCAGCAAGAAATTGGGACCAAAATTCTTGGGGCCTTTCCCCATAGTAAGAATCATCAACCCAGTCACAGTAGAACTAAAACTCCCTAGACTTTTGGGGAAAATTCACCCAATTTTCCATTGTAGCTTGTTGAAGCCTTATCGGGGCTCCACTTTAAGACCTCCTCCGAAGAAGGCACCTGGGCCCCTTGTAGTCGTGGGACAGACCCACTATGAAGTAAAACGTATTCTTGATTCTAGAATTTTTAAAGGGAAATTGCAGTACCTAATCCAATGGAAGGGATACCCATTGTCTGAAGCCACCTGGGTGAAATCCAGTGAAGTGAAAGCTGACAGATTGGTCAAAAGGTTTCATATGAAACACCCCAACAAACCGAAAGATAACCCTTAACATATGCTTTTGTTTACTTTGCAGGATCTGTCCTTCTTGTAAGGGGGGCCGGATGTCAATGCTGCAAATATTGTATATTCTTGCTTTTGACAATATGTAGAATTGTCTGGTAATTATGGGGTTAATACAGAGCAGAAGGGGGGTTGGAGGTAAAGCCCGGGAAAGAAAGAGGAAGAAAACATTTGACCTTCACACTAATTGGATAATGTGAGATATGACGGCTAATTTAGGGAGGGAACATGCTGATAATTTAACTGCTCAGAGGAAGAGAACTTAGATCCTAGCATCCCTCCGTTGTGCCTGTGCCGACATTTTGTAACAATAAAAGACTTTTAGGAAAATAAATGCCTGGAAGTTTTTGGGAATGTTTCATTAGCCGGAACCACAACATCGACATCGTCAGGGTATAAAATGCTGGATCCGGGAGTCCATTTTTATGTGGCTGGCTGCCTCTGCGCTTTGACCCTGGATCGGGTCGTAGGTCCAACCATCAGCATCATCTGTGTAGTTCTTAAACGGGCTGTTTCTAAAGTTGTCCTCTCCTCTCCAATTACTGTTTTTTTCTTTATATGTGTGTGGGTGCCTGGAGATCTGCTGTTCATCTGCTCCTGGTTGTCCCTCCCCACCCCCTCATTCATCTTAATTTGCCTCTGTATTGCTGCGCTATCTAGCGTGTGTGCTTCAAGCTCTGTTCCTCTATTTGCCAGCCCTGTTGCTTTCCTTACCCATGTGGGGGTTGGTCGTCTCGTTATTCCTGTTTCTTATCACCCCCCTTCTCTCTCTCACTAACAGATGAGCTCCTGTGTGTGTTAATGGGTTGCTAACCAGGCGTGTCTTTGGAATGGCTCTGCTACTTGTTACCCTCATTCCCTCTTCCCCGGTATGTGTGTATGCCCCTCGGGGGAAGCCATCTGGTGGTACCTGTTCATTGTTCTCCTTCCCTCATCCTGACTGGATTGAGTTGTTTGTGCTTTGGATGCCTATGGGATATATTTCCCTTGTGTTTTTTCTCATCCTCCTTGTTCTTCCATGGATCTGAGCATCAGCTCCTGGGGATGGGTTGTCTGTTGGCATTATGTCATCCCTCCTCTCCTCTTTCATGTTTAAATGGGTTAGAGACATCATTTTATTGTGGGGTGTATCCCCAGTTCATCGCTCTCTCTCTCAGGGTTGTGATCACCTCCCCTGTCATCCCCTCTTTCTGAACTTGTACAAAGTGAATTGGCCGCCTGTGTTTCCAATTGGCACCCCATCTTTCCCATCTCCTTAGTATGTGATATGCTGGAGGGAGCTCTATGTAGTGATTGATGGAGTGTTTGTCTGACAGCCAGGCTTCTTTGAGGAGGCGGCCTCCCTTGGTGTTATCTTGGGATATGGCCTCAACGTTGGTGAGGTCGAATCCATGGCTGTAGTCGGCCACGTGGGTCCACACCTGTGAATATTGCTCTCTTCTCTTAATTGCCAGCTCATGCTCGTGGACCCTGGTCTTAAGTCTCTTGGAGGTTTCACTAACATCATTGCAGGGGCAATCCTTGCAATTGATTTTATATATTACTGAGGATTTTTCTCCAGTGGGGAGTGGGTCTTTGGGGCGCAGGAGCCTAGCACGGAGAGTCTGGTCAGGTTGGTGGGCTATCTTCATATTGAAGGGGGCTAGCAGTCTGGCCGTTGCTTCTGATACTCTGTTGATGTAAGGCAGGTTCGTTCATATGGGCTGTGTGCATGTCGCCTTGTCTTGTGTGTCAATGTGTGGTTGGTGTGGTCTGCTGTGCCGTTTAATAAACTCCGTTGGATAGCCGTTACGTCTGCATACACGGTAGCGGTAACGTTTTTCTTCCATTCTAGCTCTGTCCGTGTTGCAATGTGAGTCAACGCATTTAAATAAGGTCTTAATGCAGCTAATCTTGTGTGCTACCGGATGGTTGCTTCTGTAATGCAGCATCCTATCTGTGTGAGTTGGCTTCCGATAGATGGCCGTATGCAGTGATCCTTCGGGTTGGCATTTAATCCACACATCTAGAAAGGCAAGGGCCCCTTGATTCTCCTCTCTGCCATGAACCGGATATCCAGGTAAATGGAGTTCCTTTATGGATATCCATAAAGCCATTCTTATCTTGTTTTTTAATCACCACGAAGGTGTCATCGACATACCGGACCCAAAATTTAGGGCAGTAGTCTCTAGTTGTTGCAAGACCGCCTCCACCACAACACTCGAGATGGGTGACCCCATGGGTGTTCCTTTAATCTGTTCATATAAGATTCCTTGGAAGATGAAGTGTGTCTTAAGGCACAAAGTTATTAATTGCACTAAGTCCTCGGTGTGGAGGGGGTCCTGTCATTGCTCTTGTGTCTCTTGGAGGCGATCTTTTAATACTGTGATAGCCAGTTCTTGTGAGATGGAGGTAAAGAGCGAGGTGACATCATACGATACCATGATCTCATCATCCTCCACCTTCAGAGTAACAATTATAACAACCAAAAAGAAAAAGGGCCATTTAACTATTGTTTCATAGTTTTTGATTTTTGAATAACTAGAATCCTGTAGACATTATTCTATAATAATGAAATAATTACACACTATGTTTTCCATATCACTTTTATAGAAGTTAATTTTAAACAGAAAATAATAGAGAGAATCTGGAAATTCTGAAGAGAGGCATTGCTTGGACTAATAATAAAGGTAGGTCACCAGTAAAGAGGTGTGACCAAAGCCTTCATACTATTGCTAGAACACAAAGCCCAGAGAAATATCATTGCCTTATATTTATCACTGCATAACTGTGCAATAGAATTTTGTTGTACAATTCTGGGGATCAATTAACAGAAAGAAAAAGTTCTGTTTAGTATACGTTAAGGATTTTAAGATCCAGTTTGGTGTAATGGTTAGGGAATCAGGCTAGAAACTGAGATATAGGCCTGCCATAGGGACAAAGCCAGCTGAGTGACTTTAGCCCATCCACATACTCTCTCAACTCAAGGAGGAAGGAAATGGCAAACCATTTTTGAAAATCTTGTCAGAAAAACTGCAGGCGGTTGCCAGGACTCAATACTGACTTAAAGGCACTAAAAAGAAAAAAGAAAAAAAGCCACTAGATTTTGCAAATGAGGACTTTTGCCTCTAGTAGAATCAGGCCAGTTTCCAAGCAGATTAAAATATTTGAAGCACAGCATGAGATGCGGAAGACCGTGCATCAAATCCTGGATTGAACAGTGCCTAAGTGGTTTTAATCACTGCATGAACATTCTTGTATACCATAAAGCATTTGGGATACAGTTTTGGAAAGCTTGATGGTAGCAGATGTACCATCTGCCCCTTTTGGAATTAAAAAAAAACAAAGCCCAGGGGTGCTATTGTTCAGCTTTGACAGAAATGGTTCTGGGTATTTTCCTTTAAGTTCTGAAGACTTGAAAAATTATGCCAAGTTGTTTAAAGAATGGAACCTATTCAATTTTATTATTTCAAATTTGCCATTAATGTTTGTGCAAATTAGATCGACCTGAAAAAACTATAATTTTTGTCTTGGAGTGATTGATTGTAAGCTCTTCCTCTTTACACTGTTCCTCAAAGGCCCTTAGATTTCTCCCGAGATTCACCCGTGCAAGTGAAAGAATTGCCACATTGTTGGCTTACAGCAATACTGCATAAGTCCTGTCACTGGGTTTTTTTTTTTCTGTTCAGTTGTGTCCAATTCTCAGAGAAGTTCTTTCAGTTTTCTTGGCAATGTTTTCAAAAGTGGCTTGCCATTGCTTCCTCCCTAGGGCTAAGAGAAAGTAACTGGCCCAAGGTCACCTAGGTGGCTTTGTGGCAATGCCAGGACTAAAACTGAAGGTCTCCTAGTTTCTAGCCTGATGCCTTAGCACAGTGACGGTGAACGTTTTAGAGACTGAGTGCCCAAACTGCAACCCAAAACCCACTTATGCATCGTCAGGTGCCAGGTGGGTGTGGCCCATTGGCTGGGTGTGGCCAATTGGGGGGGTGTAGCCCATTGGGTGGGCGTGGCTGCGGTGGTAACGGCAGACTGGGTGGGACTAAAAAGTTCAATCAATCAATTCCAACTTTGCAAGATCTTTTTTTCCTGCGAGAAGTTGAAATTGACTGATTGATTGAACCTTTTTTTTTTTTTGCACACGGCAGTGGAGGCCTAAAATGAAAAGCTTTTATAAAACCCAGCTGAAGGCCTAGGACTGGGGTGACGGTGCGCGTGCCCACAGAAAGGGCTCTGAGTGCTGCCTCTGGCATCCGTGCCATAGGTTTGCCACCACTGCCTTAGCACTACACAAAACTGGCTCTCCTCATTTTAGAAAAGTGGAATTCTTTTCTGGTTAACACAATTGCCATTGAACTGACATAGATATTAAAGAGCTTGACTTATGCCACTTCTCAGCAAAATAAGAGAATCTACTGGTTAATAAGTCTTTTAGAATATAATTGAAGGCAAATTTTAAGTAAATGAAAGAAACATATAAGGGCTGGTGTTGCCTATCATATGTTTCTCTGCTAGAAACTGTAAGATGAACACCACTACAATGTAAATCTACAATCCTACTGATTTATCAATTAGGAGTTTCTCTTGGTCCAGCCAATTCAATAGCTTACAGTACAAGAATATAGTTTACAAGGCATACTTATTACTATAAATGAATGATAGTGTGAAGAGTTTGTGCTAATGTTCCTAGAGATGGTAAGAGTTAGATGGGAAGAGTTCCACTGTAGATCTGATCTACTGGTCACTGGGCATTTGGACTGAATTACTAATATAAGTTTAAAAAAAAGGAAGCCAAACAGAGTTCGACCAGCCAGCAATTGTCTTCGGTAGCTCTGGTGGTATTAGATCACAGACAGAGGCTTTCCCACTTTTCAGTTGGTTAATATTGTTTAAGAAACTCTGAGTAGGCAATCAAATGGGGAAAAAAGGGCTGATACACAGTGTCTTCATATGACAAATAGAAAATTTGGAGTCACTCCAATAGACTAATCTTTTGTTGCTGTCATAAAGGGAGGTGGGCAGGATTTTTAAATTGTGGATTTTTAGTTGTAGATTTTTAATGTTGCATGCAACACAGAGTCACTGTATGTGAGTTGGGCAGATATGTAAATTTGTTTAATAAACAAATAAAGAAATGTGCAGTACAACTCTCCCAATCTAGCAACTGTAATCCTAAACACCAAGCACTATGCATTTCGAAGTTATTTGGATGCTAAATAATTTATTAAATGGATTAATCATATAAATATTTGCCTGCTCTATACTTTAAGTACAAGTTTGATTAATTTGATGGGGGCTGTAGTGATGTATACAGACTCGCCCAAAGCTAGATGTAAATATGAACATATACTTCAACCTTCTGATATACAGTAAAGCATGACATAATCCTTAATATCCAGTACCAGTCTGAAATTCATTTATAATTTGTCAAGGCTTTCTCCATAGGGCAACAAAGATGACCATTTGACAGGACAGCCAAACAATCCAAAAACCATCTTTTCTAACACTGCTATTGTTTCATTGTTGTAAAAATTCAGATATAGTCTAAGAAAATTTGTAGGCTATGTATGTTTCACCTTTGAATATTTAAGTGGACTGGCAGACAAGCTTTTAAAATGTTACACCAAGGGCTTTCAAAAATATTGAATTCAGCAAAATTATACAAGTTATTGACAAATAGTTATACAATTTACAACAATGCATGGTAACTATAAACACTATTGCTTTGCCTCAATATTTTTTTACAAACCAGTAAAGTGCAAATTACCCTTGATGCTTGGAAGAACTAAATAATAAAAAAACAGTACATTTTAGGTTAAAAGTGTCCACACAAACCTATGTAAGAAAAAATGGTATACATACTGTATAGATATACAATGTAAAATACATATATGAGAAAAGGTTGCATACAAAAACATACATTGTCTGATTGTGACACGGGGGAGCTCTAGAACTTTAGAAATTGTTTTGTTACCTTTTCTAGATTGATTGGCATTGATTCATTTTTAAGAGACATCTGATGTAAAGAAAGTCAATCAAATATATTCAGTATGAATAAATTCAACCAAACTTATTTAATGTTTGGAGTCTGAAGCAGAATTCAGAGACTGCATTACATCCTAAAGGTTGGTTTCTTTCAGGAAAGCATCTTATTAAAGTAAGCTTATCATAGTTAATGTCACTGTTAAACTAAAACCACTGCCCTTCCATTTCATAAAAACAGTGTGAGTTTGTGACAATGTTCTTTGTATACAATGTTGTTAAATGCATTTTTATTTAACTGTGTTTCTAGTTTTCTGTGCACAGTAGATCAGATGGAAAAAACTCATAATTAACAATTTCATAATAAGGAATGAAGAATTTAATTCCCTTCTCTCTTGCTATGACTAAAGAGGATTTCACTTTAAAGCTACTACAGCTTCAGAAAAATAGGGACCATGGCAAGCTATTGATAAATGCAGATAGATATTACATAATATTTATCAGTAGCTTTAGGAGAGAAATGGTCCAACTGGAACAATTCTTTGCCCATCTCCATACCTGATGCTTTCTAAATGAAAGGCCCATCCCTGAAAATTAATGTTGCCACAGTTGGAGAAAAGAAACCAAACAGGAACAGGCTCTGTCTCTATATGCTTTCCAATCAAAGAAAACATATTAGAGTGAGATAAACACACACAAAGACACAAAATACATGCAGATACATACTTAATAAAAAAAAAATCTCCCCTTCCTCTGTAATGATTTGGATTGCTTTCCCTGCTTTACCATGACAAAGCTAACTGCAAAAGCTTTTAAACAATAGTGATCTATTTCTTTATGTATGTAACTGGATCTTGTTTAGCCCTAAGGTTTCACATACCCAGACTGTATTATAAGACTTGCATGTAAGTGCACAACATTCCTATATTCCTTTAACGGATTGTGGCCAGAAAATTAGCTTAATGTATATTGTGTCAAGTTTAAAATTTTAAAAAGAAAATTCCTTGTTAAATTTTTTAACTTTTAATATGCGTATCTACATATATACAGAAAATGAATATCAGTAGGCTTAGATCTGGGTTGCAAAAATGCATACACTCTTAGTAAACAGTAGGTGGTGGGAAAGAATTGAAGAAAACTCAACTTTTTGATGCCATCTAATGGTCTTCTGGGAAGGTTGGGGCCAAATTACTGCAGCTTTAAAGCTAGATCTAGGAACAAATAAGCAGCTATGATTTTCAAAGGATCTTAAAATGACCAGCAACACAAAAAAATGGATAGTAATGGGTAGTATCATAATACAGTTTTTGTTCCAGGCAGGATAGAAAATATTGCAGATGATTGCTTTGGAAACAAAGTTCTTAACTTTATGAACTTTTTTTTCTAGGATGTTGCTCCCCTTTTAAAGTATTGAAATGTCTAAACAATATTGTACATGGTCTCAATATTGGTCTTGCATCTGCTCATAGTCATATACATATAACTATCACACTTATGTGCAAACTTTATATTATAACTCTAGAGAAAGTGATAGGAGCAGGTTGCGAAAATTAAAACGTATATCTAATATGCCCATATTCAGTTTGTTTCTATTTAAACATGACATTATAGCAAACAATATTTTAAATATTTTAATTGCCCTTTGTCTGCAGTGATCTACTCCTAGTACATAGTACGTATCACCAGGTTATCAAATAAGGCAATGTGTATAATAAGGCACTAAGAATAAATCATCATAAAAATATAACTCAGAACAATCTGACTAACATATGCACACATTAAAATGGAAAAATAGTTTATCAAATGTCAAGAGAATTATGATTATTGTGCCAATGAAACCATTATAGATAAAAATCCCATTGACGTTAATTGTTGCATAATGCAATTCTTCTATAACTACACTGAATATTTCACAACACAAACTGATAGTAAGAGGCCAAGAAGCAAATAGGTAACCAGAGAAGCATATTCCATTCTTCATAATTCCAAGTTATACTAGAAGTTATTGATTTCATTAATTTCATTAGTTGCAATTTAAAAGTTCTGGATCATCTTCAAAATATGAAAATCTTTATTTAAGCATACTTTTGGTCCCTGCATGTTAAACTGAGAAAGAAAGAAAAAAAGAAAGAAAGAAAGAAAGAAAGAAACGTTCAAACACTACACTTCTCATTTTCTATCAGCAGACTTGCCAGATTGGTTGACAGCTGTCAATCAATATGCCTCACAGCTATCCTACCGTGTCAACCATCAGCTAAACCACACTTTCCTAGGAATGTCTTAGAATGGCATCTTGGTTCTGTTTTCAGATAAACAGATCCAATTTCTCAACAAGCAGACTGCTAGAGTCCTTTTGATAACAATGTAATAATTCAAAACAAATGATTCCAGGCTTTGATGATAGCACTTTTATGGGTAATGGAGAAATCCTCCCACCAACATCTGTTTGATTTTATCTACTTGAACTTTATCCTCCAGTTGAAGATTTATAAGCTGAAATCATCCCAGCCTATTAAAGTCAGACTAAAGTTAAAGCACCAGCACAGAGAATGAAAGTGCATTTCACAGTCTTCTACATTTAGAAAGCCTGTTAGAGGCAAAGATAGCAGAACTTTTGTGCAATGTATTCAGTGGAAACCCTGGATTCTGCACAAACTGAAGCAAGACAAGAAGATTAAAAAATCCAAGCTATTTACCCTTGTTTAGAAAGGCTCTGCAAAAAAAAGGCAGATGTTGTTTATATTGAGAGTCTGTTTTCTTAGCAAAAGCCACAATGGGTGATGAAAATTTACTCCAGATTTGCATTTTTGTCTTGCTTTTCCCTTAAAATTTTCTCACATGCTGCAAATAAAAATAGGAGAATATGTTTATTACAATCACTTGGTACTTATTAGCAGATCACACAGATTCTTTTTGTGTAATGGAAACTTATGTTGAAAGCACAGAGTGACAAAATGTCCGCATTCTTGAAAAGTATTTTCCTGAAATGTGCACAAATCTCTTATAAAAATCTGTATGAACATCCCCTCCAATATCATAAGAGGGAGACAGCATCTACTTTGAGGACTCCTGCAAATTGTTTTAGACATATTATTAGAAATATTTATTGACAGTGCTTTGTATTTTTTTTAAACATGCAGGTAGGGTTTACGAAATAAAATCTAAGTATTTTTACATACATTTTGCATTTTTCTCCCTATAAAAACCTGTGGCTTTTCTTATCTATTAGAAGTTCTAAACCTTCAAAATGTTTAAATACTATTTTGTGCCTTTTCCAAACTAGCAATTTAAGCCTCACCTCTCTTTCTGTCTGTCTCTTTCTCTCTCCACCCCCCCATACACACTCTATATGTGACTGTCAGCCTTTTCTTTGTATGAAATAACTCAAGCTACTTTACACATGCTAAAGTTATTTTACTACTGTAGGAAGAGATGACCCTGGAGATTAGGGGATGCCCTTATCACTGCTAATGTATACAGTGCAACTGGAAATCATGCAAGCACTATGCAGAGAAAATGGCTTGAAAGGACATTTCTTTGCTGTCTGGCACAGCAAACACACACATAATAAAAAAGCATTTAAACCCACAGACTAAGAAATATTAAACTATAAATACCAATAGGGACCAAGAAACAAATATATGCACATTGTGACATTGTGTGCTTGTGTGTGTGCTTGTTTGTATGAGAGAGAAGAGACAGAGAGAAAGAAAAAAGAGATGTATGTATGGTAAAATACCAATACAAAGATAGTAAGTTCAACAGAATTAATAAGAAAAAACAGTGAAGTTGGATAAAAGATAGTGAGTGTAAATCTTTAGTGTTAATCCACAAGATAGAGCTTTAAAAAAAAATAAAAGAAAGAGCTAGTTTGTTATAGTGGTTAAGATGTTGGTCTAGAAACCAGAAGAATGTGAATTCTGGTAATTCTTTAAGCATGAAAGTCATCTGGGTGACTTTAAGCCAGTCACTCTCTGTTAGTCCAACCCATCTCACAGGCTTGCTGTTGTGGAGAACATAGAAGGAGGAAGGATTATTGATATGTTCCCTACCTTTAGTTATTTAAAAAATGTGGGATAAAAAAAATCTAAAAAAAGAGAGAGGAGCGAATGTAAACTTTGTAAACTCCTATACCATGATCCTGTGAATTGGCTCTTTGCAATTGGTTTGGTATTTTCTTAAGAGCCCCCTTTGATCCAAATAAAATTAATCCCCAAAGGGAAAGAATGAATACCAGCAGTGGGACACTGAATCCGTATTCATGTTCAGACAGTACCTTTGCAGAGTACAGAAGTTACAGCTCAATGGCAAAGCACATGCTTTCATGCAGAAAATTCCAACTTCAATCCCCAGTAATGTTTGACTCACTGTAAGGCCAATTGCTATGTTCCCAGCAATTCTGCTTTGCTCTAAATTATCAATAATGACAGTCAGTTTTCCATTCAACTCATAAAACTCCGAAGTATAGAATTGCTCCTTTGCACACAGATCAATATGCCTAGGTCATCCATTAGAGACATCAATATAGGTGAAGAAATGTGTTTCCTGAATAATTCGTGTTAGGAGGTTCACACTTCTATAAAAGCTGCATCTTAAAAAGCCTTCTTGTACCATTCAGAGAAAAATCTTAGTATGCATTCTTCCTTTGTGTCATCTGAAGCAAATCCTATTAGTCTTCTGCTTAACTGGTCCAGAATGACTACTGTAGATTACTTTCCCAAAATAATCAAATTCCACAAGCATCCCTATTCAATACTAACATAATCTTACTGAAATCTCAGTTTCAATGTTTAGTTTTATCAAAGTAAAGATCTAAGAACTTAAAAATACCCATTTTGAAAAGATAACTGAATTAACACAGATGCATCTTTTCAAAGAAATGTGTCAAAGAGACTTCTAGTTTTTTGTTTACTAAAAACCTGTGGTATACAGGAATTTGAAAACACCCTCAAAATCACAGGAACAGAACTGCTGTTTTGGAATAATTACTGTTGCAATCATGCTTCCTCACGCACGGAGGATTTGCTTTAAATCTGTTATGACAGAGAGGCCTAATACTGTATTGAAATGAAATACATGCCTAAGCAAAAAAAAAAAAACCTGAAAATGTACATACCTTTGGAGTACTATTTGTGCCATTCACTGTATCATTATAATGAAATTGTTTCTGTGAAAAAAATCATTTTATGTAGAAAAAAAACCAGGCTAAAATTAAGATACAAAATCATTAGAATTACTTATCAGGGAAGGAACTGTAAGAAGAAATGTATACAATAATATAGATGCATACATTTGTACCCATAATATATAAATGAAAAAATAATTTCCTGGAGAAAAGTCTTGATCGAAATCATACTTTTCCTTTCATCATTGTCTTAATTTAACCGTCCTAAAAAAAAATGACCTTCCACCTCAAGGTTAAATTATCCTGGTATAGAATCTTTATTTTACCAGGCACTGCACGAGTGGGAACCCAGGATTTTTTTATGGGGTGGGAGAAGAGTCAGTTTGCCTTAGGGACCACTTAGAAGGGGATCCCATAAATAAGAGGAAATAATGTTTTCTTAATATGAAAATGATCAGATGGAACACTGCTTTTCATTTCAAAGAAATGAAATAAATTGGTTAAAATAAAAACCAGTTATTTCAATATTCAAGGGTTTCTGTGCATTTTCATTCAGTGGTCTATTGATTGCATAATGAGAAACCATATAGGAAAAATATAGTGGTACAGAATAAAGTTAATTGAAAAATGAGGTTTAATCTTTATACTGCAGTCCAGTGCCTATCTTTACAGAAATAAGATAATTGAATTCAACTGAGGATAAGGGTGTTTATTTATTTGCTTATTTCTATAATCAATGTATATTGCTGTCTGTTTTGCAATCATAACTTTGGGTGGCAAACACATGATTAAAACTCAGCAGGACAAAAAATAATAAAAATTAAAAATAAACAATGGTATTGCAGGATAATCAAACTCAAACCATATACTGTAACCATAGTCATGTCAGAAAAACTATATGGGCTTAACCAAGCCCATTCCAGGAGGAACATCCAGATCTTCAACTACAAAACGCCAGTAGGGTCAGGGTCAAATGAATTTTATGGGATATGATGTTCCAAAGGACAGATGCTGCAATAGAATAGCCCACAGATGACACATTTTAATAGAAGGGACCTACAGCATGTCCAGCTTGTCAGATCTGAAGGGCCAAACATAAACAATTGGACAGAAGTGCTCCTGCCATAAATAGCTGAGTCAACAAGTCCCTTGAATTGCATCCAAAGCCTATTGGGAAGCAGTGCAACTCATGGAACAGTGGTGTATAATGGGTACACTACAGCTTTACAGCCTGCAATAGCACAGTTGGAAAAAGATAAAACTTGTGAATGGTCTTCAAAAGCAGCCCCACTGCAGTAATCTATCTGAGGCAAGGTCAAGACATGAGTATGACTAAGGCTTACCAATCCAGAAGAAGATGCAATTAGTAAAGAGAAATCTGTGCAAAGACTTGTCTGTCATTTGTTCCTGGAAACTGTGGACCAGTTCTGCCTGGGGCAGTTTTACTTTACTGAGTAGAAGTAAAATGAAAAATCTCCAAATTCTGACCCAGTGTCATCCAGATAGCTTCCTGCCTCAGGTGAGACTAAAACTCACTGACTCCTGAATGCTAGTATGGTGTTTAACTATTATATCAGACTGGTTCTCATGTAGAAACTGACAGTATGGGGAGAAGGGGATGAAAGCCACCATTAAGCATGAATATAAAAATAAGGACCTTTCTTTATGAGTGACCTTGGGCAATCACTGTCTCTCAGCCCTAGGAAAAGGCAATTACAAACCACTTCCAAAATCTTGCCAAGAAAATTGCAGGGAATCAAACACCAGGAGTCAACATTGAGTCAAAGGTAGTCACACATACTACTACTACTAATAATAATCATCATCATCATCATCATCATCATCTTTATCAGAACTAAATCTTAACTGAGTCTTCCATCAAATGTACTAACAATACATTTTCCACCAAGTTCCTATATGTAGTAGAAATGTTTGACGGTAGCAATAAATAACTTTGATGAGATTAGAAACATGTCAGTATCAAGCAAACACAGAGATTTCATTCAGAGGTTCTTCACCTCTTAGTGCATTGCATCCTATTCTTCAATTTGTTATCTAACAGCAGTTATTATCCTGCAACCAAAACTCTATTCACAAATATGCATTGTTATTGCAGACTAGCGAGAGTCAAATCCCTTGTCTAATTTTAAGCAAAAATAACCACCACCCTTCTGGTTTTTGCCTTTTCTCTCAAAGAAAGGCATCAGATACTATGCTTGGGATAACAGAACCTTACTAACTACAACAAACAAGATCCACAGCAAGCTTAAAATACACTCCCAAGGACCAAGTGCAGGCAACTTATTGCTATGTGAGGCTTAGGCCTGGAAAGCCTCCAAGAATGTCCTGCTGGGCAAAGCCACCATGGCTCAGAGCAGCAGATCAAATGTCTTGCTGATCTGTTCCCTTCATGCCTTTCATTAGATGAAGCAGGGACAGGCATGTTCTTTTCCTATCAAGTGTGCATTTTCACAAGGACAATGTCTTAAGGGTCACTTACATACCAATGGGGGGGGGCACCAGTTGAAAGCGTAGTGGCCAGAACAAAGAAGGGAGGGACTATAAAACCATTCTGCTTGTGTCACCCTTTTTTTGTTTGTTTGTCTTATACTCATTACCTTCGTTCTTTATCCTTTGTTTTCTCTCTCCATGGCAAGGATAGGAACTTGCTAGAGAAATTTAAAAAATACAGCAAATAAGTACAAACATAATGAAATGATTCTAATATTTATTTTATGGCTAATTTGTTTTTTTTTAAAAAAAAAAAAAAAACATGTTTCTATTTTTTTAAAAAAAACATGTTATCTGGCTTGAGTTTCTCCAGAATAGGAAGGCAAGGTATTAATACAATAAACAATTAAATAAAAATAAAGACTTAAAATTTGAAGTTCATTTCCAACTGTAAGATTGTATGTGCCTACAAATAATAAGACTAATATTTGCTTCCTATCCTTGTAGACCAGTATTTTATTATCAGTCCACCAAAATCTTATTCTATGTGACATTTATTCATTCTTTCATAGAATCATAGCACTGAAAGGGAACTTGGAGGTTTTCTAGTCTAACCTGAGGCAGGAGTCCTTAAGCCATCCATGTTCAATCTTTTCTTAAAATCTTTTGTTTTATGTTTCTATCATTCTACTTCTATAAATCTTATTGCCATAATAGTATGATTGTTTCACTCTTTCCCCTCATTTCTCATCTTTCATACTCTTCTTATATTGGTTTCTGGACAATTTTTCTATGCATTCTCCTCTTTTTATCTGCCCAAGCCCCCATCAAGAGGAAACCTTTACTAGATGTAATGAGAACAGAAAGAATAAAGGTCTATTCTCTCTTGCTCAACCAGTCCATCATTTGGGACATCTTTGGTTAACCACTGGCACTTTATTCATTGACCAGTAAATAGACAATTATTCTTTCAGTTCAGGATAGACACAACACTATTTAAAAGGATCCAGATCTTCCCTTATCTTCGATTATAGTGTTTTTCAAACTTGACAAATTTAAGATGTGTGGCCTTCAATTCCCCAGCAACTCTGTCTAGAAGTTCTGTAAACTGAAGTCCACACATATTAAAGTTGCCAAGTTTGAAAAACACTGTAATAGAAAGTCAAAGGTTTATACCAGAAAAGCTGGATATGGAATGAAGAGCATAGACAACTTCAACAGCCATCCTGTCACAAACATGGAGAAGTAGATAACTTTATGAAGCCAGAATACATATTAAAGGTTTCAATTATGCATTAATAATACATTCCACCACATTAATTTCCTTTTTTTCTCCTCAGGTTTTCATTTCAATTTTTGTTGTGTTCTTCATATACTTAGTAATTAAGCAATATTTTTGTGAAACAGAGTTTGGAAATACGTAAGAGTTTTTTTTCTTCTGAAATAACTAGAACACCAATTAAGTGAAGGCCTTGAAGTATGCTGTACAAAGATAACTTAATCTGCAAAACTATACCTTGTTTCAATCAGTGGTACAACAGTGGCATAGAAATGGCAAAACAGTATGCTCACACACGGATGACTTACAAGTGTTACTTCGCTTGTCCCTAAAATTCTCATCTAATGCTTAGATGTACTTATGACATCTTTATTATATGGACTCATGGACTAAAAGACTCTCACAAATTTCTTTAAAGACTTAAGTAATGTTTACCCTCTAATTATCTTGTACTTTCTGGATGTTATTGAGGAACTATACAATGGTATAAGCATCACTTTACATAGGAAGCAAGCTGACTACTAACCGTATTTATACTCTACAAGGTCCATCATTAACAACTACGTCCTAGGATATTATGTCAATTCATATTGATGTCAATTCACACCCACCCAATTAACGCATAAAATTATACCATTCTCAAAGTACTATTATAATCTGTCAGGACCACAAGAATCTACTGAAAAATAGAGCAAGAAGAGAAACAAACAGAATGCCACTTTTCTGTCTATTTTCCTTCATTTATTTATTTCATTTTGTTGGTGCCCAACTTCATATTGGCTCTGGGTGGCTCATTGCACAATATTATTGCAGGAGCAAATAAGGTCACTTGCAAGGCAATACGCTTCCTCCTATTCCATTTTTACACTTTATATTGGACAATCTGGCTAATTTCTAGGCACATAATAAATGGTCACTATTTTGAAAACAGAATTAGTATACTTAACAATCCATTTTCTGGAATACTTTAACTCATGATAATAGCAATAGATTAAATGTACCAACCACACTACAAATGTTTGCTTTTCAGTGCAAAAATGTCTGTCTCCTACCCAATTTATGTTTTAATTAATAGGAATTTTCATTCATCTCTCCTTTTACCATATTTTCTCTCATATTTTACCCAAATTCTCACGTCTGTGCTGCATGCGCTCTGTATAGGCATACTCAGCACTATGTTTTTATGCATCTAGTAAAATGAACAATATTGCCAAGGCTCATTTGGTTTTCTTTACTGTAAGTTATCAATTAACTTCTTAAAGTATAAATTTAAAGTTGTAATCATTATACAAAGGCAATAAAAAAGCAGAATAGCTCACTTTTGTTTTAGTTTGTTTTTCCTGGAGTAGATAAAGATAAAGACAACACCCTTAGAGGAATAGAAACCTTGCTAGCGATCCAGCTTTTCTTCCAGATGTATGCTTAGCAATGAAAAGCCATTTCAGAGCATTAAAAAATACTTAAGCAACCACTAAAAGTGTTCTTCCACTTTCTTCATTTAGTTTTCATATGCTGCTCAAAACATTCACTTGAGGATCATTTTCTCATTGGTTGTCTCTTAGAAAGGAAAATGTTAATGCTCAGGGTCAACACTAGAAAAATCTTCAAAGATGGCTATTGATATATTCAAGATCTTCTTTCTATGTTCCTCCACAAAATATGATTATCTGTAACAAGAACAGGTTTGTTGTTTTATTGAAATATCTGTTGGAAATTGAAGTTTTCTGTGTGTGTATTTTTTAGGGCAGGAATCTAATCTGACCAAGAATTTGTAAAGCAGGCTTTATGATTGCATCAAAACTTATTTATATGAAATACATTGTAGAGATAGGCAAAGCCTTGTTCATTTCATCTACCAGAAGAAGGATAAAACAACACGTTCTGTATCTATTCCTGAGAAAGGGCAGAAGGAAGTGACTTCAGATTAGAGATCTCTAGACTTAAACAAAGAGAGGGCAGAATAACTCTTTCACTACTGCCCCTTGGTGGCCATCAGGTAATGAGATCCTGAAAAGCCAGTGATACTGGGTTCGAATCTTAGGAAAAAAAAAACTGAAAATCTAGCATGAAAATTAAGGCCCACTTGGAATGTGTCTGTTCCATAGGGGTAATAGGAGTGGGGAAAATAGAGTTGTAGTATAAGATACTTCATTCATATGCCAGCTTCAATCTAATAAATGTGGAGAAAATATTCAACATATGACACTCAACATATTTCTTTAAAAAGCATCATTGTGGCCTATCCACTGAAAAGATTATGGTAGTGACTTCAGTTTCCAAGATATAGAAACTACAAAGTAGACACATAGAACAACTTAACTGACAGAGTATAGCAGGGCTATTTTTTTTTAAAAAAAAAGATGATTGTATGACAAAAATAAGAAACAAGATATATCATAAGACACAATATGTCTTCAGCCATGGTAATTTTTTACAACAATCTTGGCAGGTGAAACAGCACTTCTGTTTCATAAAATATGCAATGTGGTTCTTTATTTTCTTTCACAAATGAAGGCTAATATATGTGTCCCAGGATAATGTTGCAGGATCCAATTTGAGTCAGTCACCGGAACCAGTGGTTTAATCTTCCAAGCTTTCAGACTTGTGCTGGAGCCCATCCTCAGGGAACTTTTCTCTCTCCAGAATGAGCACGCTAGACGGTTCTATGCATAGTATTTATGTAATGCCTGGTTGTATGTGGCTTTTAGTTCTTAATTGGAGTTCTGATGGCTGCCTATTAATTTATTTTTTTGTTGCCCATAATAGCTTATACCCATCACATAAGGTGACTTCACTTATTGTATAACTTTAGCATTTTGAAAATGGCACCCATTTAAAATCAGTAAAATATTGATTCTGGCAATTTCCAGTATGCTTCTGAGGCTGTCATATAACTGCGAACTGAAGGAGAAAAAAATGACCTCATCACATACTGCAACAAGTGATTTTTCTAACAGGTGCTTCCATTGTTGTAATTTGTAATTTCTGGGAAAAGTCATTGTGTGACTGTAGCCAGGAGATGGCCATTCTTTGTGTTGATCAGACTATATAGACTAAGACTGAATTGTTTGCAGAATGTCTTAAGCAACTCTAACCAATTTCAGCTTGCTTCAAGAATTCCAAGCATTTTCTAAACTACTTAAAAAAACAAAATGTGAAAGATTCATGTTCAGTTAGGGAACCATGTTTAATCTATTTCAGAGCAAGTAAATAGCAGAGTTAACATGCAATTGTGCTATTTCAATATGTGATGGTCAGGGAATTCAAGTAACAAACCATGCATCTAAGGTATGTTTGTGTGCACAAGAACATATACACAAAAATCCTATTATGTTCTAGTTGTTCCAGGCCTGGAATGACATCATTTGAAAGTGTTGCCTGTATTTCTGAACTCAAACAATGTCAAGATAAATCAATAAAATTGTATTTCCACTAAAACTTGAGAAGAAGTGATTTTTTTGCATTTTTTGCAAATTTTTTGTTATGAATTGATTCATAGCAAATAGAATACACTCAAAATGTTCTTTTCTTAGATATGCTTCCCTAAATACCTGAAAAATAAAATTTTCCAAATAAAGCTAAAATATATTTTGCACATGGCACATAATACAAATGATCATGTAACTATCACAATTACATTTGATTGATAATAAGATCTCAGAATTTGAAGGGCAGGGATTGCATTTAGCTTGTGAATGCTACATTAAAGACTATCAGAACATAAATGGAACCAAGACAATATGGGAAAAGCAAAAACAAAATCTAATGTAATATGATTACACCATATAAATAGACTATGGAAATTTCCTATTAATAATTTCCTGTTTATTAAATCACATGACATTAAATATTATATATCTCAACAGAAATATTTGGATTGCTGCACCTAGGCTTTATGTGGTTGGGCTCCCAGTTATTTTTATAATGTGAAAGAAATAATGATAATCTGGGTCCAAATCTTATAACTCACTGTAATATTTTTTTTCTAAAATTGCATGTAAATAAAAGGCCATGTGATTATTTCACATAAGTACCAACAAAAGAAGTCACAAAACAAAGATAGCTTACAGGAGGAACAACAAATCCATTTATAGTTATCGAATATCTTGTTAACAATAAAAGTTTAAGCACTTAAGAAGAATAGGGAATTTACAGTGCAAACTTCGAAATAAAAACTACAGATAAAGAAAATATACACATAACTGAAATAGCCATGTAGAAATGTAGTATGTTATGGCAAATTGTTTGGAAAAAATATTTATATTAGAAGAAATATATATATGGAAATAAATATAGATCTTTCTTGGGCTCATTAAAAACACTGCTATATTAAATGTGATATAAAACAAGATAGAATGAACTAGAAAATTAGAAATTAAGCAAAATCCAACTTCACATATTTAGTCCTCCATACTGCAATCAACCATGTAGATTTGAAAAAAAAAATACAAGAAACTGACTTGAAGCCTTCAGAATGAACAATAGATCAGGCTTTTACATCTGTCTCCTTAACTCAAGATGTCACTTTCCTTTATCCACCATATTATATATGCTTCCACTAGACTAAGCTTGGCAAATTTATCATAGCCACTAGTGCTGTTCTGTTTAAAGGCATAACCTTTCACAGAATAGACTACAATTATTGTTAAGCTCTGGAATTTTGACATAAACGTGGCCTTATACATATAACATCTTCATGTTTCTTTGAGCAGTTCAGAGTAAGTCAGAGAAAGGTGGAGAAAAAGCAAGAGACAAAAACCATTGTAATTTCCTTTTACTGAAATTTTCTTTTCCAAAGAGCTTCAAGTGTCTGTCTGCTATTATTAGAATTTGAGAAACAAACATGTTTATGCACTTCCTTGCATTTGGCTTTCACACCTATAAGAGAATCAAATGACTTCCAACTACAGTAACAGATGAAGCTGTAGTTGTAAAGAGCAGACATTCAGGAGTAAATAAAGATGCAACATAGCAAATTGTGCTAGCTCAATATCTATCCTCTATAAAAAGACCCTAACTGCTCACTCTGCACTTGGTAAAGCATCTAGTGCATTGCTTAAGGATTTACAGCTATCAAACATATTAAGCGGCACTAGCTAGATCTGTATCTCCAAACATCCTGAGAAATCATGTCAGCATAATACATAGAAAAGATATAATAGTCACACATATACACAAACATGCAGCATATACAAACAAATATTGAACTCTAAGCAACAGAAAAGGATTTACAGATGATCAGGAGCAATAACTTTATTACATTTATTAAACATTACATCTAATATTTCCTTCAAAAAATGTTTTAGTTTCTGTCCTTTTTCCCAACTATATTTTTAAACCTTACAGATTTGGATATTCTCATAACAGAAACATTATTTATTTAGCCTTTCTGTATCACCTTTCATCAAAATATTGCAAAAACCTTGCTTCAAAAATCTAATTATTAATAATATTATGAAAATTCCAGAAAAAAATAATATTTAGCAAATGCCTGTATACAAATAAAATGTCTTCTAGAAAATACTAGAAATGTTTTAGCTGTGAGGAACACTACATATCATGCACATCTAAAATATTACTTCTTCTGAACATTTTCATTAAGATTCTGGAGCTTGGGATTATGTTTTGTAAATAAGTCCATTTCCTAGCCAGAGATTAAGATAAATTCTGCTAAGGACTAAAAGTTGACTTACAGCATTAAGAAGGATTAATGTTTAGCTGTGCTGAAGTTGAAGCACTAGGTTAGCATGTTTACGCAGTGCTGTAGATCACAATTAATCCAAAATTAGTGGAAAAGATCAACAGCAACTGCTCTTCCATACCACCTTGTTTTAGTCGTTAAATCAAGGTGTAATTTAGGGGCAATCTGCATATAAAGTTGTTGTATATGTGTTCTAATAGGCTTAAAGTTTGTAACGCTATCCAAACATCTAAATGTTAAATCAATACACTCTTAATTGAAGAAGTAAAAATTAAAATCATCACATCAGACAATATCTTTTTGCACATTAATTAAAGCTTATAATCAAGCAAAAATTAGGCAATAGGTTTGGTTTTTCCTTCTATTTATTCTGATACAGCCTATGCTTATTCATAACTATGTCCCAATGGTGAGTCAAGTAATTCTCTATAGAAGTAGGTCTATTTTTTAAAATACAGTACAAACAAAATCTTGGTAAAATTGTTGAGATACCCGACAGAAGTGTAGGGCCCAAGACAGTTCTTTCACAGTTTTTGTTCACAATACATTGTTTGTGTCAATAAGATAGCCAACTGGCCAGAATTAAACCTAATCATACACTGCATATTAGGTACAATGTATGGGAAGAACAGCCTTAATGTGAAATCAGAGAACTCCATTAACAGACAAAGTTTATCTTAAGGTCTGATTTTAATTTCCTTTTGGGTTAGGATGTGAAAGTAGTTGTCAAACCTTATTCAGATCAGAGATCAGGAACAGGGAGAGTGAAATCAGTCATCTGGTGGTTAGGACATTGACCTCATCGATTTTATTTTTTTTAATGCAGGTATATTTTAAAATATCTATAAATAGATATATTGTAAAGAAAAACTATTATTCAGAGCATAATTTATTTTTAAAAAGAGCTGCTAAAGAAACAAGGCAAAATGAAATTTCATATAAATGATGCGGTAACTAAACAGAAAAAACCAGGATTTGTGCTATTAGCTATATAAACTAGAGTCAGATGTTAGTATTAAAATATCTAACTTCTTGCCTTTGGCTTTATTTCTACATTTTTTAGCCTTCCCTTTCTGGGTAGATAAAAGATTCTTGCACCAGAGTAATATAAGAAGCACAAGGGAAAGTTAGCAAATTTTTGTGAACTCAAATAAACACAATTCTTGTAAAAAATATGAGTTTTTTCTTCAATCTCCAGTCCTAAACAATTTTTATTAATTTTTATTCCTCATAATTATTGAGTTCCTGCATTTGTAACTTCACTTGGGATTTCTACAGCTGGTTTTGAAAAGGAACACAAAATCTTAGCCCTTGAAGATATACTGTACCTTGATCTGCTCTTTTTGAGAGTTTATTTGTCTCTTTGTACTGAAAATCTTAGGTCTCAAATAGTTGCTTACGAAGAACTGTTTATCTTCTCTAGATAATTTAATCTTGCACCTCTTGGGTCATAGGACCTCAGATAGACATGGTGTGCTTTCTCTTCCCTGCTAATCACAAATTAGACCACTTGGCTACCTACATTAACATCTGGTCAACACTTGTTGCCTCTTTCTATAACAGTGCACATTATACAACCTTCCTACCGTATTAAAAATGTTAGCATGGTTTGCCCTCATTTGGCTATCTACATTGGACAGATGAGGTTTGACAGGTTACTTGAATCTCTAATGACCTATAGTTAAAGAAGACGAAGGAATCTGCTAATTTGTCCCTTATTCATCCTCAGTTTTCACTCACTTATACTTCAAAATAAAATAAACACTGGGCACTGAGGTGTTTGCCACTCCTGCAATGCAGCATGAAAGAAAATTGGAAAATCCAATTAATTGCCTATTTGAAACATGACATATTAAAAGGTAAAGATAGCAACAAACTTCTGCACCATGATAATCAGGCATCAGAAGATGTTTGTGTAGATAATACCTATATTATAAATTATAAATCACCATGGAATCCTCTTTCAGAACATATTAGATTAATGGAGCCTAACTTGTTTTCCCAAGTGAAAAGTGTGCACTCTCTCATGAGAAGATTGTGAAGGCTGCATGTACAGTTGTAAGGTGTGTTTTGTCCTTCCTAATACTCAGGGAAGGAAGGAAGGAAGGAAGGAAGGAAGGAAGGAAGGAAGGAAGGAAGGAAGGAAGGAAGGAAGGAAGGAAGGAGGAAGGAAGGAAGGAAGGAAGGAAGGAAGAAAGAAAGAAAGAAAGAAAGAAAGAAAGAAAGAAAGAAAGAAAGAAAGAAAGAAAGAAAGAAAGAAAGAAAGAAAGCAGTTGCTGAATTCAGCAGCAGTAGCTCTATCAGCAATTCAGCCAGCAGGAGTCTCAAAGCAAAAGGTAAAAGCGACTTTCTTTTCCACTAGCCTCTGTCAGCAGCCGCTTCTTAGATCCAAGACTAGCATACAAATTGTCAAAAGAAAAAAAGAGGCAGATTAACTAGTTGCTTACCAAAGGCAACAACAGCTCTCTTTTCATCAGCAGATCAAAGTTAGTACATTTTGTTCACATCTTCTCTATATTTTTATTCTTGTGCATTTCATAGTAGAAAATTATCTCTTGCTTATTTCTAACAGGTCCACCCTGAACATTTAAATTCTAACTAGGAAATATTGCTTCTTGGGGTTTTTTTTTTCCTAAAAGCATGAGGCTTTTTTATTTGCCTTCTCAGTGTATACATTACAATATAAAAAAATTCTACGTGCTGTATAATGCTTGATTACCCCATAATCAAAACACTGAATTAGGACAATGAACAGGATTAAGGGGCATGATTTTTTTTTGAATGTGTAAGGGTAAGCCACAAGCAGCAATATTTTTTTCTAAAAAAAATAATATTAATCCATGGGTATAACCTGCAACTCACAATAAGATGAAAAAAAAAAAACCTTCTACTATTACTCACTCAGTGGTAGGATTCAGCCAGTTCGCACCAGTTCGGTAGAACTGGTGGCTAATTTTTTGTTGCCCAGGCCGAGAATGGACTTCCGGAAGCGGCATCCACACAGAGAACCAGTTGTTCACACTGTATTCACTTGGTGGTCCCTGACAAACTGGTGCGAACCGGCTGAATCCCACCACTAGTCTCTCAGTTTGGTAGGTTTTTTAATAGACGTTTCATTACTCAAAATAGGTAATATCATCGGTGCTAGTAAGGAGCAGGGTTTGCTCTCAGTTTATATTCTAGTTGTAAGCTTAGAAAGCACAAGGACCCCTCATTTCAATCCTGAGCAAAATATTCTCCTTTGTTGGTACTATTAATCACCTATATCCTAGTTGTAAAACGAAGCCATTCACATTAGAGATACATGTATTTCTTTATCTGCTCACCTTGAAGATGCATCTGAATGTCTCATTCCATCTGCAGTTACAGCTTAAAATGAACCAAAGCTGCTCAAGTCACTAGCAATTCCCTCTTTGTACTGTACCTCATCAGCTGGACAATAAGAAAAGGCAGCTTGGATAAGCAATCCTTTAATGTTAAATTGTTCAGAGTATTCTCTGAACATCTGTTCCTATCTACATCAACCTGCTTGTTGGGACTGACATAGAAACCAAATAGGCAGTTAAATCAAATTATATTATATCATTCCCCCAAAATGGAATACTGTAAGTAAAAAAGAAGCATTTTGGATGCTAGATTTGCCAATCCCCCCCCCCACCTTGCGCATGGAAAGAAACTCCTCTTCGGTCCCAAATTGGCAAATCCACACTGTTGCAGGTTGGAGGTAGGCAATGTTTTCATATTAGAGAACATAATAGTTGCTCTAGGTTATGAGCTAGATTTTCTAGCTCATGTTTCATTCTGGAAGAGAAGTTGGAGAAAATTGCTTGCATTTCAAATTCTGTGAAGCACTAGCATTATGGCATCTTTATAAAATCTTCATTCCTTTGCTCTATATTCTATTCCATATATTATATGCTTTACTTTCTCAAAATCATAAAAAGAATATGACTAGCAACAAACCAGCTTTCTTAGAAGTGTCATAAGACATTGTCTTCTCAATGACAACCTTAATATTTTTGTTGCAGCTCAAATGTTAATCAAATAGCTGCTGAAATCTCTTAGATAATTAGTAAATTCCTAACTTCTTGACTATGCTCTGCTCATTTAACTGGTGCTCCTGCTTCTGTCCATGAGACTACACAGCTGCTTTTTAGAGCTAGGAATTTATTATGTGTGGGTTACTGAATCTTCTTAGTAACCATCTTGTTAGGCTGGCAATTCTTTGGTCAGTGTGATAATCTAAACTTAGTTAATTCCATGGCCCTGGGCCATCTTATCACAATGGGCCTAGCAAGGCTATACAAGCGTTTGTAGCAATGCATCTAAGGCTCAGTAAAGAGATAGAGGCTATGTGTAGAACTGCATCTTGGTTCCCGCCAAGATAAGGTATTATTCAGATCTATTCCTGAATCAGTTTTATAGATTTGGCTGAAACAGAGATGCACTTCATTGGAATAAAAACTTTCTTCTTTGGGGTGAAGATGTAATTGATGATAACAACGTTTCATTTGGCTTATGTAAAAGCTAAAAACAAACAGATTGGTAACTTGCAAATGCTACTTGAAAAAGTTATTATATTTTCACTGCGCAGTTTCAGGGTTTATTGGGCTTGCTGCCCCATCATGATTATTAAGTAGATAAAATATTAAAATTACGGCATTCCATTTCCTACAGTTTTACAGTAACTACAACTTTAAAATATGTCATCATATAAACATAAGTTCCAGTATAAAATTCACTAAAACATCATCCCAAAACATGATAAAAAGGATTACAGAGTTGCGTTCCTTAAACAGTAAGTATTCAATGATTTATTTATTAAAGAGTTTATATTAATCTCCAAAAAGACCGTTTTCAAAATGGGTTTGCAATACCCAAATCCAAATGCAACTTATAGTAAAAATTGGAAAGAGCAACAGTTTAAGAAGATGCATAAAACCATTTTTTAGCAGGGAGTAAGAATATTACAAATCCTAGGAAAATATACAAAATCTGCTATAGAATAGTTGTGAAAATCACACTGCACCTCCTTGAAGCTATTTTTCTTTTACCAGCAATCCTGGTAGAAATGTTGCATGCATAAAAGAATTTGGGGGGGGGGGTTGAACTTCAAAGCAGCCGCTGCATCTGCTTTGTGGCTTTGAGAAGTGGATCTACAGGAATGGATCATCAAGTGATTTGCATAGTAGCTTAGTTGGCAGCCACTGTCATAATAATAGAGTTGGTATCAAGCAAATCTCAGAGGATAAGCCATAGTAAAGGCCCTGTTTTGTAACCCACGTTTACAAGCTCGCTATCAAAAAACTCCATAGATCTTTTTCAGAAATTCTTAAATGCTTAAACATTAATTGGTAGGGATGCTAAGTGCAGTGTAAGGTGCATGGATTTCTAAAACTTCTGTCAAAAAAAATTCAGGTTAGCTTCATCTTTGCTCTTCTTCAGCAATAGGCTATTTTTATTACTATTTAGACAGGACTTTTCATTTTCATTTCTTTATCAAAGAAAGCTTTAACTGACTGGTTAGTATTATTTATTTCTCTTTAATATATATTATCAAATGTATTTCTTTTAGCTATACTTTTAATATTTTTATTTATGTTATTGTCATTTGTATTTGTAATGGAAAGATGGTATATAAATTCAATAAGTTATTAATTATATTGTTTAAATATATAATAATGTGCAATCCTATAAACACTTTTATGGGAGTAAGTCTCAAGGTAGCTTAAGAGCCTTTCTTCTTAAGTAAAGAGGCACATGACTTTCATTGCATTCAAGTTCACCAAGATCATATTTAAAAGGATTATTTCCCTTCCTTCCTTCCTTCCTTCCTTCCTTCCTTCCTTCCTTCCTTCCTTCCTTCCTTCCTTCCTTCCTTCCTTCCTGCTGATTTTCAGTTATGGGAATATATTGTAGCTAGTGCATAAGGTACTTATGTCCTTATCACCATTAAAAAGAATGAAAGGAAACAAATACTAAAGCAAGGAGATCTAATGTTTTTGATAAATACTGCTAAGCGTATTTCTTCTTTATATACATACACACCTACTTGTCATGGGTAGCACAAACCAAATGAGCCTTAATTATATATAGTTGATTACAGGAGTTTGTCTAATATTTTATTGTGAATAGCTTATGAGGCTTTATAAGATAAAAATGTAGAAATAAAATATATTCAAAGTAAGGCATTTAAAATGTGAAGTCTCTTCTCTGTTTTAATAAAAGCAGTATGATCTGTCATCATTTTTACATTCTGAGACAATGCACCACTGAGTTAATTTCACTGGTTTTAAGTACGTAACACTGTATGATGACATCATAACCTATATGAATGAGAGTCAGTGGATATAATGCTTAAATTATTGAACTAAGAATGGGAAAACCCAGGTTCTAATCATTCCTTAAGCATAAAAACCTGCTTTCTAAATCCTAAAGTTGGGCCTGCATGATAGATTTTATTTCCTAAATTTAAGTCAAGAGGCAATCCTGCAGTGACTTTATTTTGGCTGATGCAAACTGATACACACACAATAAACAATACATGGGGGGGGCTGATAAAACCATTTTTATACAGTAATTTTATTAAACATTACAATTTAAAAGATATAAACTAATACAAACTAAAAAAAGTGCAGAAAAGAAGAAAAGAAAGAAAACAAGAAAAAAGAAATATAATGAAATAACTTCCTCTTAATCAATTTTAGTTAACTTACCACCTTCTCATAAAATATAAAAAGTGATCTATTCTATTCATATTTGTTTATTTATAAACAAATCCTTAAAAACTTTATTAAATTTATCAACCACTCAGAGTCACTTTTCAGAGTGAGATGGTGGCATATAAATCAAATAAATAAATAAATAAATCTTATTGTTCAGTCCTGATCAGCAAAAGTTCATAGAGAGTCATCAGAGATAACATATGTATTTTAGCTTTGATCAAAGAAACCAAATTCATATTCTTGCCTTTTATTTTTAACAATATTGATCTTGAATCTTTTCAAATATTGTCCTAAAATTTGGTGGGGTTTTTTTATTTTTTCTTTGTCCCTTCTCACAAAATTCAAAACTTTAACAAATCTCTTTTGTAAGTCCACTATAGGAAAATTATCTGGATTGGTCTTTTGGTTTGTTATTTATTTATCCTCTTTAATTATTAAGACATTGTTTGTACATCCATCATGGCATCTTTCCCCATATTATTCCTGTAGCTTGTCATGTTTAAATCCACTTTCACATCAGCTTCAGTCTTGTCCAGTAAGATTTGTTCCTCTTCCATAACTTCTTTTAAACCCAGTCTATCTATAATGGCAGACACTCTTAAAATTAACTTTTGGGTCCATTGTTCACAAATATCTTTTAATATATTCAGTGTTAAAATATTTTGTATTAGTAATTAAATTTAAGTGGTCTTCTCCTTTTTAGTTTATTCTAGTTCCCTCTAGTGTCTAACCTTCAAAGTCCTATCCTATTTTATATTGTTTTTAAGAATTCAAAACAACAGTATTTTCCCATGAGAATAATTCTTACAATTAATTTCAAAATCTTATTTCAAATTCATCTGTATGTAACTTTTCATAATCAATGTTCTAAACACTCTTTTGTTGTTTACTCTAAAAACTATTGTTATGTCCTTAAGCTTATATTTAAATCTTCTTTCATTAATGAATGAAGCAAATTCACTCAGTAACAATTAACAGCTTAACTCCAGAAGTTGTAGTTCTCCATCACTGGAAATTTTCAAGGAAAGACTAAATAGTCATTTGCCTGGAATCATATAGGGCAATGATTTAGAGACCGAGTGCCCCAAAACCATCCTATTCTGCCCCACCCCACTCCCCCACAGGGCCACCCACTGCCTCCATGGTCCACTGTAACAGATAGCCTAGACAGCCAGCAGCGCCATGGCATCCAGGCCCTCCACCTGTGCCCCACAGCATCATCTACGTGCAACAGGGCACGAAGGCGGAGTCTTGTCCCCGCTGCCCAGCTGCCATGTCCTTGTCTGCACTGCTCCTCACAGGCCACACCTGGTGGCGACTCTGCTGGTGAAGAGGGGGTCATGGGGGAAGGTGGGGCTGGGATGACAGTGTGCATGCCCACAGAGTGCCATAGGTTTGCCACCATTGATATAGGGTTTCCTACTTGAGCAGGGAATTGGACAAGATGACCTTCAAGGTCCTTTCCAACTCTATTATTCTATGTTCCTAATAACTAAAAAGCATTTAACAAATAATTTCCAAAAGTGATTAGAAAAGGAAATATGTGAACATGTCCTTAAAAGCACTGACCATGATTTCAGCAATATGGCTATTCCTTCATCTCCCAGATCTATAACCCCCCCAGAGAAACTGTGATCTCCTCATGAGGAGCATTTGTCTGATGCACTTTTGGGCACTCCCAAGTCCTCTCCTTGTCCAGAGCAGAATTGCAAAGAGCCAGTCCACTCACCAGCTCTTCATTCTGCCAGTTATCCTTTAATTTTCCACGAATCTCTCTTCAGATCATTATTTCTTCCCTGGAAGTCAAGGGTAAGAAAACTTTTGACATAGAAAATAACATTTCTGTAACATTTAAACAGATATTTTTTTTAAAGCAAACATAATTTCTATTGATAAAAGTATACAACAACAACAACTGAAAACTGCAATTCTAAGCACACTTTTTAGAAATGAGCTTATTTGAACCACCAATGAAAAATGCACAATGTTGCAAGAGAAATCGATGAACTAATAGCAATTGCCATTTTTTACTTTTGACAATATATATAAAATGAGCTATTTTCAACATCATTAAAACATTGGGCAACATACCAAATTGCTTGGAACGTGCATTCAGCATCTACATCAGAAGTTGGCATTATCTGGCATCAGCTATAGTTTTCTCAATTAATCAGCTGCTGCCTCTTTTGCCATTGTTATCTGTAAAACAACAAGAAGATTTTTTTTTCACCTAGGTTGCAATGCAAACTTGACTTATACTGTAAGGCTTCTGGATCTAAGCTGCAAAAATGTTCACCATCACATGAAGCAATAAGTAAGAGTTTTCTGTATCCTCACCAAAACAGAAAAAACACAATACACCATGACTCAAAAAGACTACATAGACTTTACTACAACTTTTGTGTTATTATGTAGCATTTAAATCATTAAAGCAAAACAAAACACATTTATTGTTATACCTGGTATCAAGTACTGTACATCCTGATTTGGACTGGAGGTTTCCTAGTATAATCTCAATTGTTCCTTCTTTGAGTCTTATTTAGGTTTTCAAACCTAAATGATTATAATACATGCAATATTTTAAATCATTTCTGTACAACAACCAAGGAAGTTAAATACACAATACATTATTCATTTCTCAGTTCTCATAACTCAACTGAATGTGAAGGCTTTTTTAAATATTTCCATAGTTCTGTTTTAGAAGGTAAAGAAATAATCAATATGGTTTAATAAAAAACGAAAAGACTGCAGGAAAGTCAAAAACCAAGACATGAACAACTAGATCCTCTAATCCAGGCATGTCAAACTCGCGACGTCACATGATGTCGCACGACGTATTGTGACTTTTTCCCCATTGCCGGCAATGGGGTGGGCGCGGTTTCAGTATGATGCATCTGGCCCGTGGGCCAGCGGTTTGACATGCCTACTCTAATAAAAGCAACAGTAGTTAATCAAATCATAACTTGCTCATAACCTAAAGGATTCTCTTTAATTTAGAATTAGTAAGTATGGGTAGGTGAGTATATCTGTGAAATATAATATTACCTGCTTCCTGTCTGAACAGGGGGTTGGACTAGAAGACCTCCAAGGTCCCTTCGAACTTATTATTATTATTATTATTGTTGTTGTTGTTGTTGTTGTTGTTAATCATAATCACACAGTCAGTCAGATGTTCAGACTGGATGGCATTTTTGTCTACCTGTCGAGTCCTTACCAAGGACCTGGGATAGGCACATGTGGATATTTGAATTGATGGTATTACAGATATAATCACAGGATGGCAGCTGTTCCTGTAAGGCTGCCTTTTCCAATTGACTGATGGCAATGCCTTGTTCTTCCTGAGGAAGAGGTGCCTGGTTTCCAAATGAAGAGAGTTGTATATCTCTGCTGCATTCCTCTACTGCCAACTCCCCATGGTATGCCTCTACATTCTGACTTACTTCTGGCAAGGCTTTGATTTCTTTGCCCTGGGTAAAGCTTTGCAGTTCGTCCAATTCTGTTTCTATGAATACTTTATTTTGTATTATAAATCAACGTTGATCTGCTAGTCTCTGTTCTGTTATTTCTGATCTGGATGTTGTTCTTTCCAGAACAGGTGCATTTGTTTCAGACATCCTTTTCTTGTTGGACCTGATATGTAATAACAGATTATTATTTATTTGTTTTCAATCACTGTGTATTTGCGATGGGTAAACACTTTTTCTTCCAGTAGTTCTGCAGCTGCTGGCCCTGGTTGCTCAGCCAACTGTCTTGAGTCCTGTAGCCCATTTTTCTCTAGATATCCAGGAATTCCAACATCTAGCGCAGACCTTGTTAACCCAGGCAACATCCAAGCCAGTATTTAAATTTAATTTAAAAGATTTTTTTATATAAAATAATGTAAAGTTAGTATATTAACACCAAAGAAATTATCTAAGAAGTATAACGGCACTTCTGGTCAATGTTGACAATGTAAAAAAATCATAACGCAAATAATAATAATAATGATACAACTTGTGCTAAGTATAAATATTGATATGAAACCATAACTTTTATAATTAGGATTCAAAAATAATCATTTAAAAAAGACTTATTGTGATTTTATGCACAATGATGGAGGAATACTATAACCACAATGGAAGAATGGATTGTCAGGATGACAGAATTAGAAGAAATGGTAAAACTGACAAACAAAAGAATAAGATTCAGATTTAGAAGAATTTACAAAAGACTGGAAACTTTTTATGGACTTTTGTCAAAATTGGAAAAAAGTGAAATGGTGATATAATTTTAAGGAGGAAGGAGGGATAGTAACTTTATTTGTAATTGCTGCACAGATCAGAAGTTGCTTCTTTAATTATTTTTTCTTTCTTTAACTGTATCTTTCTTCACTTTTTCTTTTACATTTTTCTTTTTTTTCTTTATATTTTCAGGTTTATCTTTTATCTATTTAAAATTTTTAATAAAAATTATTTATATAAAAAGATATGTGTTCAAAAGATATACTTGTTGCCTGAAAACATGTAATTAAAAAAAACACTCCTAAAATCAGTGAAACCAACTGTTGTGGGACTGTATGTGTGCATGTATATGTGCTTTAATGGCAATCTTTAAGGAAAAGGGAGAGAGAAAACAAAGTTTCTTTTGTATAAAGCTCAGTAAAGTTTCTTGCAAATAAAGCAAGATTTTACCTGAGATTGTGAAAGTTTTGACAAAATAGTGAAAATATTTCCCTGGCCAAAACTAACCCCTACTTTTCCATCAGGACAGTGAGTCAGGAAGACTCCCAAGTTGTCCTCTGAATCTGAATGGGGCAGTACAACAGTACTCAGAATCAAGAATGAAAACTTTCTGGTTCCCATGACTATGTGAAGAAGCTGAAGAACCTCTTGGATTAGAAGCAAAACATCTTCAAAGAAAAACAAGAAAAATCATTTGCCTCTTGAAAAAGTATCTTTGGGACAACCATGACCTGGATTTCTGAGAATTTCCATAGACACCAAGAGCCATAGTTTCTCAATTTTGGGAGGATTAAATTCAATATGTTTTGCCCACAGCTTCCAGACACAGGGATAGAACATTGGCAGCTTCACTTAGGCAGCCATGAACAGAGATGTACAATTGGATATCATCAGTGTACTGACAATACTGTACTACATGCAATAGTTTTTAAAGAGAATAGGGTAGAGTGTGGCACCGATACCGACTGGAACTAGATCAAGAGGGAGGAGAAGGAGAACCACTGCCACCCACTCCTAACCCTCAAAACTGATTCAGAAAGGCACTGTGGTTGATGGCACTTATTGAAGTCATTAAGAGGTCAATAAGGATAGATGTGCTACTCCCCTGCCGAGCCTTCCACAAGACAATATTCAGTCTCAGACTGAAAACTGATTGTAAAGAATCCAGATAATCCACTTTCTCTAGCACCTTTTGGAGTTGGAGGCCAACCACCTTCTTATCAACTTCCCCCAGAAAAGAAGGATTGAAGACCGGGCAGATCTGAGGATCTTGAATTCTTAAGGTGAGGGAAGTTGGACCACTGCATCTCTCAGAGTCATTGAAGACACTTGGAGGTTTGTCTGTTCCCTCAGGGTCACCTGAATCCTGTAGTCTATCATTTTTCTGGAAATCTGTTCATACTCCCTCTCAAAGACAAGGTTAATTGTCCATGGAGATTCTCAATCATCCAAGCCACACCCTTCAAACCTTTGGAACAACCACAGCCTGGATAACTGAGAATCTCCATAGACATTTAATCTTGCACTTCAAATGGTATGGGAGCATGAACAGATTTCCAGAAAAAAATTGTAGATGACAGAATTCAGGTGACCCTGAGGACATAGATACACTTCCAAGGGGCCTCAATGACTCTCAAAAAGAGTACTAACAACCAGATGATTGCAAGGAATATAAATTCTTTCATTCTCCACTATTCAGTCAGAACTGAAAAGTTTCTTGAATGAGAAGTGAAATGTCGTCAAGCAAAATGACGCCCAGTTGCCTTTTCAAAGAAAGCACCTTTGGGACATAGTATTTGATGGTTTCAAATGTGAATTAATATATAGTAAACATTTATTTTAAACACCACATGTTTAAAAAATTAAAGTAGCAACATTGTCATTTATACCTAACAAAAAGAGGAAACCAAATAGACATTATAATTTTGTGTACTTAATTACTGTCCTAGCTACCTACCTGGGAGTAAGCTTCATTTAAGTGAGCAGGATTTATTTCTGAGTAGATAAGTATAAGACTCTTCAGTTAAAGGCTTAAAGATGCCCATTAGACCTTCCATTCAGTAAACATATATTAAATATGATTCAAACATTGAATCATTAGAATTCTAATTTGTATGAGCCATATTGCTGTTACATTGCTTAATGTATTGCATGACTTGTTAAGTACAATGTGTGTCAAACAATCTCATACTGATACATAAAGAGGAAGCATATTTTCCACAGAGAAGGCACTCTGCTATAGCTATTCCAGCACAGATATCTTAAAGTTTACTTTCACATGGATTTTCACTTTTTGACCTGCTCTTGACCTGTTTAACACTGGCAGAGCTATGAGTTTAAGAAGGCCTGGGATCTATTAAAAAAGTAGTAGCTTGACTTTTACTGAGTAGCATGCGGATGGTTTAAAGTAAATGTTATGGTTTGTCACAGGAACCAATTTGGTTACCGTTTGTTCTTCCTGCCCCTGCCTGCTGATATTTTCTCAAGTGTTTTTCATTCCTAAATTCTAAAATGAAATCTGTGTTCTGTTATTTTAAACTTCTGCATCTCTCTTTTAGTGATTCAGTTTTAAACACGCAGTGGTGCACCCAAAGTTTAATCAGAACTGCTCTTTGGCAGAACTTGAACTCAAAGTGAGCTAACTTTGAGGTCATCTCTTTCTGAACACCCAATAGGTCTTGGGAAGGCCTAGTCTGACCTAATTTTTGAAATCCTACACTATCTACAAATCACTGGATTTATCAAGACTCTAATGCTGAGAACTGCAAAACATTTCACGGAGATCAGAATTGGATTAGGTTTATTGGTCCTCTTCTCTGATGCATTTGGATTTCTGTTTGCCTTGTTTTGTTTCTGTCTTGGGATGTCTTTAACAAGAGACCCCACAAATTATAGAAATAAAATGTATACCTAGCCAATCCTTGTTCCTCTATTGTTGTTTGCTTATTTCATTATTAAGCAAAGTTTATAGTCACAGAAGGCAGCTTTCCAAGTTGTTCTGTTCTTCTCCTTTTCTACATATGGCTCTTGTGGCACCGAAGTCTTAAATCTCTTTTTTTTTTTTTTTTTTTTTTTGCAGATTTCCTAGACCACATAAATTTCTAGCAATTCAGAGAAAGGTACTGCAGAGGGAATAAAATTTCTGGTGATATTTTTCTTGAGTGTCCAGTATCTATTGCCTGAAGCAGCCACCTCGTTCAGTTTTTTGGTAAGACCTGGCAAAAGTGTGTTTGAGTTTTGTTTTCTTCTCTGTGAATTGTGCCGCCAGCTTTGTGACACATGGAGAGGATTGAAAGAAGTTGCAGAAAAAAAGGTGTATTATACTTTTTTAAGATTAAGAAGGTGGGTGGATAAGCCACAACCTTACTGGTTACAGTTACAAGGGATTTGTGCAGCATATGGCATGGATTTGTTCTGCAATCAACCCCCTTGCTTGCTGAATACACCCTAGCTCATCTGCTTGATACCTGCAGAAGCTTTAGGGCTGTGTGCTCTGTTCTCATATAAGTCTATCATCATTAAGTGCTTCTCTTCTGCCACTTGGGATTGTGACTAACGTGTCATCCCTTGAATTGAGCTGAGCTGGAGTCTTGGGTCCCAGCATTAGGGTGAAGAGCGAATTCTGCCTGTGCCCCAAGAAATGAAACTAAACAATACTCCTAGTACTAACAAAAATGAGTAAGTTGGTGTATATTAACAGACATGCATTAAGAGGGACTCAAAGTGAAAAACAGCATATGATAGCCTCTACTATCTGCCCAATAGCGAAGAACAAATACCAGCCGAGTTATTGCATGGATACATTTAAGAGATAGGACATAGCAGAGTAGAGAGTAATAGTGTCTGGTTCATCTCGATCCAGCAGTTTGGGCGTGCTGCAGATCCCATCAGTTAAAGAATGTTAACTGGCAAAAACCTCTCTGCCAGAGCTCCTGCTTTCAGGAATACTCTCCCCTCAGAAATTAGAATGGCCCAAGCCAATTGGCTTTTCATAAGGCATTAAAAGCTTGTCTGTTTACCCAGACTTGGGTTATGTTAGTGAATCCATTTGGCTTCACTGTTAGTTGTTACACTATCTTGGCTGCTATATGTACTTATTTTGGGGAGGGGAATGTTTTAATTGTTTTGTAGTTTTAGTATTGTAAACCATCTGTAGTCATTTGGCCAAGATGGCTATAAAAATTGAATAAATAAATAAATCTGGCCCATCAGTGTTGGAAAGCAATGCTGGATTGGACAACATTTTTAAAAGCCCCTTCTCACTCATCCTGGTAAAAGAGGGTTCGCCTTGCTATAAAATAATATTAAATATTGGTTAACATTTCAGGTTAAAACTAAACCTTAATTTGTCTTGCAAAATTTCTGTAGAATTTACCTAGGATCTGTGACATGTATTCATGAGAGAATAGGAAGGGAAAACAGTGGCCTCTTCCAATAAAGTTCAGCTGCTGGTGGCTTCATCAACATTTCCATGTACTGCAGATGGTTTGCCACTTCCTTCTCCTAAAGTATTTTTAACTTTACAATCTAGTTTATTGCCCTAGTATTCTTTGGTAATCTCCCACTGAAAAACTAACCAGATCAGCCAAGAGGAAAACAGTGATCAAATATGGTTTTCAGTCAAGAGAGGAAAAATGCTTTTAATGTCAGAGAGGATGGAAATTATTGTAAATAGTTAAATATTAAAAAGAAAACCATTTTCTAACATCAGGACCAAAATCTCTATAATATCTCAACATAAACTACCAAGTTGCCTCCTTGTGAAATTTGGCAACAAAATTGTTTCTGGAGGCTAGGAAATGACAATGTTATTTTCTACAATTGTCCAAAGAAAAGAAATGCACACTAATATATCCTCTTCTTGGATGTACCTGAAGCTTAGAAATCCAGAGAAACTATGTAATCACATGGGCTTAACCTTACAGTGAACACCTTCACATATAACTTCACATTCAATCTGTAAGAAATTCATCCCTATTTTCTTCTCCTTTGGAAGAAATTTCAAAACCAGATTGTCCATCCTCACTCTGAATGAGAGCTATTAAGAAAATAATTGAAGACATTTCTTTCCTGGATAAGACCAAAAATAATACATTTGCACATGTTATTTTTAACAAAATGGACATGCCCTTAGTAAATTCTGGCTAATTCATTTTATCCATCTGCCTATAGTATATGTATTGAATAAAAATAAAATTAACACATAGAAAAGAAAGATATTGGGTTAACTGCTATTCTTCTAAAAATCACACACTGCATGTAGATTCACTTATAGACCTTACATAGGAGAAACTTTTATGAAAAGAATTATCAGATGCACCTGTTTAATTGTGTAACATTTTAGTGTAAAACATTCATATCAAATACATTTTTAAACATTTTGTCACATTTTTAAAGGAAATTTCTCAATATGTTGTCTATGAAAGTAGGAAGACATCATATTGAGAAAGTATGATCTAGTCTAATATTGTCTCCAACAAACATACAGTTATGCAGTTCCCAATCAAAAATCAAGAGAGCAACAAACATCCTTGTTCGAGAGTGGCCATGAATTCTATCAAGTAGATGTGTATTGCTTATATAAAGGATTGATTTTAATTTTTCCTGAAACAACTGCCATGCAAATAAATATTCCTGGGTCTACACTTTAAAAAGCTGAAAAGAAACCCCCATTGCATTTATTATGTGAAAACGTGTAGCAAATGTGGTCTTGTGTCATATTACCTAGATTATTTCTCAAGTAAAACAACTGCTGAAATCTGGTCATGAAGTATATTCTATGCTATGGCAAAGCTAAATGGAATGTCAAGAATGAAGACCTGTTTTCTTCATTTCTATGTATGCCTGCCCTGACCTCTACCTTCTAGATAACTCACATAAACATGACACCACAAACTTGATGATACATTTGTTGTTTCTCAGGAACATATACAAAAACCTACCTTCTCCCATATGAATTCTTATCTCCATGCCTCATATAATTAAACTGTGGATTAGTGATCTTTGTACAAAGTTTTAATGTCATCTGTAGTGATCTTTGAACAGAGTTTTAATGTTATGCTTAATGAATGAAACAACTGTCCTCAGAAATTCCCATTATTCTTGCCACCTATACAAATGTCATAGGCACTTTTTAATTACAGTATATAACATCTTTATATACTTATGCATTTAGTAACCAGTAATGGTTTCAGATTTTGGGAAAGGTTATCACTACTCAACATTGAACAGACTCACTTATTCTATTCCCCTAAGCCCCAATCTGCACTGCTCACTGCTCACTGGAAAGAGAATGTAAGACAGCTGGATATTGCTATTTCATTTGTCAATTATTGCATGCTTTGAGATGACAAGAGGTGAGGAGGTGGTAGAAGAAAAATATTTTTAGAAGTAAATTATTGGCCTTCGATAGAAATGTAGACCTTAGACACTACCTGATGATGTCAACCAAAAAGGATATTTCAGAGTTGCTCTCTGAGCTTGGTCATTTTCTTACAGATGTGTCATTACCAAATTAGGGAACATCACCAGTGGAAAAGGGACGTTTGCTGTTCATTTATATTATATAGATTACCCTGCTAGTCTTGATGGGAAAGCCATATCCCCACCAAGATTAGCAAACTGCTATATATAAATACAGTAGCACAGCAAACTGTACTTTCCTCATCCTAATGCACATTTGTTCATAGAACTTGAGTTCACAATATGAGGATCTGCTTACCCACAGATGGTTTATACACAAGTATATGTGAGATTAGCCAGTTAAACTGACAAATAAATTAGTCATTTCATAACTACCATTAAAGGCCCCTAAGAAAGATTAATTGATACAAATCAGTGGTTTTTCTTATAAAGCAAATATCTAGGAATTCAAGCATATTTTGTACGTCTTTAAAAAAATCAATTTCCTGCTATAATAAATCAGAGGTTACTGTATATACACCGTTAAGCATCTCCTTGGGTATTCCTCAGATTGTCTGCTCATCCTTTGGTCTCTCCACTTTCCATAATCAAGCCTGGAATTCATATTCCATCTGACTAGCCAATAAAAAAATATATAATGTCACAAGTCAGGTAAATCCTCTTGCTGCCTGTTGAATTGATGTTTTGAACTGATAATTTTACTAAAACGTAGGCAAACCTAATTCCCATTTTGAAAACAAAAGGACAAGTAACAGGCATTTTTGATAAATAGAACAGAAACATTTTCATAGGTAAGCAATAGAAACGGTAATAGGTAATACTTAACAGATAAGTATAGTAAAACTTAAATGATACAATTCAAAAATGCGCAAAGGACTTTCAAAAGAGCTGGGATAAGCTGGATGATCAAATTGTGATATTGCATTTGAATCAGATTGAGATTTTCAGGGGATATATTCATGAAGACTCTTTCATGTAGAATAAACCTATACACTTATTTTCATTAAAAATCCAGCACGAATAATGTCTCACTAAGAATTTAGATATTAAATTTCAGTAATTGTAGAAAAAAATAGATATATCCAGTAGCTCTTAGTGTATTCTGAGGCAGCTTACTTAGTCCTTTCATGCTTTTTAAAGGCTACTAGCTTGAGAGTTAACAGATAGCTATATAGTAATGTTGTTTTAATACCCTGTCTTTAATGGGTGGATTCAACTGCTAGAGTTTTGCTAATTGCTAATAAAGAAAAGAACTAGAACAATGCTTGTAGCAGACAAAACTGGTATAGATTTTATCATATTCCTTGATTTTTTTCTTTAATTTTACTGCAGAAATTAAGTGCTATTTTTTTAGGTAAAATATTTGAAACGGCTTATAGAATAATGGGTTGGGTCAAAAATATATTAGACACACTGAATAGAATGGGACCTTATTATTCTATTTATTCCAATTCAAAATCTACTGTATTTCATCCAATTTAAATAACATTATAAAATGTAACAATATACAATGAAATAATACAGAATTAAACTGATTCAGATTTTCTATTGCTTAATCTTGGAAAATAATTGAAAACAACATGGGCATCAGATATTTCACTCTGGGGCATGAGGCATCTGTCTTCCTTACAGCTCCAGCCCATAGACCTTATCTGCAGAAAAACCTAGTTAACAGACTCCAAGCTGACCTTACTTTGTGGAGAAGCAGTTCAACAATGTAGAAAATGTTGAGAGAATGAGTATGGGAGGTGTAAAACAGAACATCCTATTGCTACTTTCTGTTTTCCATGAAAATATGTTTTTCATGAAGGTCCAATGCTTAATTTAGAGTATCTAGGATTCTTCTAATCTGTGCTCTACAAATTAATGAAATTTCTTTAAACTATAGCCTTTCTTTAAATCCTCTTAAATATTCCCATGATTCAATACACTGAATATGCCTTGAACATGAGAAGAAGGGTCATGGACTTTGGTTTCTGCTCTGCCCCAAGGATATTGACAATTATTATGAGATTAGTCACTCACCTTATGCAACCTTTGGGAGTAAATTTGTTTACCTATTTATACAATTTCTTGGTTTCAGTCAAGTCACGAGGGTCACAAAATTACAAAATAATACATAGAATAGTACATAGATTTGTACTATTGTAGGAATTGTGGGAATCAGAGTCTTTCCGTTTTTGTGCATAAAGTAATCTTGCTACTGTCAGCATATGTAACTATAAAGTTCCAATCTTTTTCACAATTTATCTGTTGTATAGTACTAACACTACATCATTTTATAAAAAAAATATTTCAAGTTTTAATTTAATGTATATTTTAAACCTTTTGTTCATATATTTTCCCATTGTTCAACCATTATATTATACCCAAAGTTCCTTGCTCATTGGATCATAAAAAGCTGGGCATACTCATTCTCCAGATTCAATTTCAATAACAATTTATAAACCTTAGTAATGATATGTTCATTGTTGCCACACAGTAAGGTTTAAAATTCATTTTTACAAAGTCAAATCCATAACCTAATTTAAAGCTTTCTTTCAAGCTGTAAATATAATGAGAAAACAAAAACAACAAATAAAGAAATAGAATATAGTATAGTTCTTAAACTATTTTTGACATCTTTCTAAAGATCAAAAGGAGGGGGACATTTTGATCTCCATTGAAACTTATTCCAAATCAGCAGCTTCTAACTATGGTTACCTTACCCCTCAGAAGTCTGGAAATTTTCCCCTAAAGGATCTAGGGTTCTGATTGGAGCCAGGGGTCCTGGAGGTACCCAGGAATGAGAGCATACCAGAACCTTAAATAAATATCCAGACACTAATGAGTAACCGATGCAAGACCCACAGAATCTCTGTTATATGCTCCCAGCACTGAGAGAGATCAAGGATCTGATCTGCTGTATTTGCACTAACTGCAGTCTCACATTATCTTTAAGGCCAGTCCCTGTAAAGCAGATTGCAGTAGATCATATTATAGAAGGTAATGGTGGCCTGACTTAATGTAATTAGGTCCACTTCTACCAAGTAAGATTGCAATTGGCACACTAGGCAAAGTGGAGCAAAGCCCTCTCTAGCCATTGCATCCACCTATTCTTCAAGCAGGTGCCACAATTCCAGAAGAAATTGAATTGTGAACCTGTCACTTCACAAGTAGTCCTTGCCCATCTACATTAACACTGGTGTCAGAAGGCAAACCTGATGGACAAACAACCACTCTGACTTACTTGGATCCAACTTCAGACTGTTTTCTCCAATTCAGATCATTATAGGCACTAGGACAGGACATAGAGAATATTTCTACAGCCAGCATTGGTAATAATTGACCATATTTAGGTAGCTGGGGCAGATCATCTAAAGAATTCCCCCCTCTTGTTCAGAAGTCACAGATGTCTAATACTGTATTGATGATACCATACCCCTTACCATCAGATTACTTTTGCCAGAAATTTCATATAGATATGGAAGAACAGGAAAAGAGGCCTGATATTTCAAGCACTGCAAATTGCAGAGGTCCATGGGATTACCTTTTACCCTTTAAATATTACCTACATAAAAAATGCAGTGAAAAAAGAATGGAATTGCTGCGCAACAATGTCTCCAATATCCGTCCCATCATGGTGGTCCAATAAATTACCACTGACAATAATTATTCAAAGTCATCAAAGATTTAATAAGATTAGGTTGGGTGCACTATCCCCAACCATGTCCCAGCCAGCATAGGTCAGCCAAGAGGTAGCCAATCCAGTTCTGTCTTATGCTGAAGTCTGAATCCTTATTAAAAAGGCAAAATATTTGACTTCTTTTATGATCCTGTCAGATAGTCTGCCACTTCAATCTCCACAATCTGTCCTTTAAAAGAGAGATTGGATAATAAATGCCTAAAATCCCCGGATTCGGGATGGCCATTTCAGAAGTCCCTTCCTACAATGAGGTATCCATAATCTCATAAATCCAAATGGTTACCTTTCCACCTGCCCCTTGCAACAGCTACAATGAGAGTTCAATGAACAGTGATAGGAAACAACCTACCATCTTTTCTAATTTCTTAGAGTTCACAGTTTTAAAAGAGTGCTGGATGATATGCAAGATTATCAACAGTCACTGCCAAGGGCCCAAGTGGAGAAACACAGCAACTTTATAGTGAAGCACTATGCAAAATGTTTACAGAAGCCAGATAGAAAATCTTTATATTGATCTGTCACTGATAATTGGTTACACTAAACACAGTTGTTGGATGATAGCCTGCTGACAGAATATGGGAGAAGAAATAGGCACATTTTGCCTCTCTTAATATGCCATTTTAGGCCTGAACATGGGCTGTTCCATGCTTGGTCATATTCACCTGTATTCTTTGGTCCAGTGCTCCAGCCATTGTTTCTGGCATTTAATTATCCAAAGGATTTATATTAACCCAGGTACATCTCACCTTGGCCCTCAGAACCTGTTGCTATTTGTTTCTCAGGCACCACATAGAATTGTTGTCGGAGATTTTGAAAATTCCCCAAGTACCAATTGAACCAATTTAAGACCTATGAAAGAATTCCCCCCTCCTCTGCAGAAGTTATGGGGGGGAGTAGCAACCTCAACTGGATCAGAGTATTATCTGACTATGTGACAGAGCAATAGAATTTCTAACTAGATTACTTAGTTTCTGCTCTAAAACAAAAATGAAGTCTGATGTGTGACTACCTGTGTGTTGGGCTCAAAATTACATGAGATAATAGATGATAAGTCTTGGCATAGCTGGCCACCCGAAAAGAATGGCTGAAGTCTCTCACAACAAAATATGGGTGTTTTCCACCATCAACTTAAAAAAGCTCCAGGAGGGCAATCCATTAGAATTAAAATGTGTGAATCTAGATTCCATAAATTAGAAGTCTAAAATATTATTACTTATGACAGTAGTAATAAAAAACATTATTGTGCATACAAAGAAATCACACACAGACACACATTCAGGGTGTACACAAGTCAGGCCCCATAGGCCAATAGATAGCCCAAAGGAGACCATCACAGTAAAATTTGAAAATATTGCAAAAATGCTGCTATATTTATTAATATTAAAAGGTCAAACATAAAATAAATAACAAAGTGTTTAGAAGAAAATGGGAGCCATTTTTAACATATAAAAATTTATAAAATAAAGTGTCTATGGGACCTGACTTTTAGTACACCCTGAATATACTATATATACATAATTGGAATTTCTGTTTATTTGTCTATTTTATAGGCTTATATGACATCCATTCCAAAGGACAAGATAGCTAGCAATCTCAACATAACATAAAACAAAATAACATCCCCTCTGAGGAAATATAACATGAGAAGGAAATCTCTGACCTTCCAGATTTTGTGTAGGGAATCTCTGACTTTCCAGATTTTGCTGAGCTTCAACTTCCAGCATCCTTCACTGACTTCAGCACTTGGCTGATGCTGCTGGGAGCTGTCATCACCAACATCTGAAAAGCCACAGTCTTTTCTTCTGATTTAGAATATGTTTCAGCCATATAACATTCTCCTATCGTTGGAGTATTGTGTAAATGAGCATCACCCAAAGCAAACAAACAAAAAATACACAGAAAATTAGCTTTTCTACTGATATTATTGCCCACCAAAGTTATGGGTGGGAAATCAAAATTCAGCAATATTGATGTTAGAGCATAACACTAGCATAAATCTGCTAACTGTCATCATAATAGGTGTATTAGATTAATTGTTCTGTCAAAGATATAATACTTTTTCTTCAGATATTTCTTTTTATACAATTCTGCTGATTGAATAAAGCCTTTTTTTCCCTGTTTGGAAATATGTGTCTAATTACAACATTAATTACATACCCCAAATCATTTTTTAAAGTAAGTACATTTTGGCAATTCTGCTAAATTTATCAAGATCAAGTGATATATTTAAAAAAGACAATACACGTCATCCATTTACCTAGAGAGACAGATTCTTAACATTATGATACCAATCATATTATTAATATTACTGTGTTCTTATGATTTCTGCTGCCTGGCTACATTTTAAAACTTTTAAAGCAGTTTAGAAATATTTTCTTAAGTTACTACCCTTACTACATAGATCATGAACATTTTCTAGAAGACCAAATGTTTAAGGTATCCTCTCACCTGTCAAAGGAAGCATTGCAGATATGTCTCTCCATCTGTAATTTTATAGATACTCTTCCAGCCTACTTATACCCAAGAACTGTTGTACCAGTGAAGCAAAAGCAAAACATGCAAGTGATGTGGTTTTGCCGGGTCAAGCTCCGTACTGGGAGTTGGACTTCCTTTTCCCAGCCTTGAGAGACACAGAGCATTGCTAAGGTATCTGGCAAATCTTTAGGGATAAGGTTCAGAGTTTGTCACTACAAATCACCCTCTGCTAAGCAATTTGTGCTAGCAGCCCAGAACAGCTGTTAAACAAAGGAGTCCTGGACTTTCCCTTTAACTGAAGGCAGGGCAGTTGCTGCTCAGGAGAAATGCTTGGAAGATGAAAGCAAAGCAAACATGCCAAAGTTGAAAGGGCAGCCAGAAACTTTTTCAGCATTCCACTAAGGTATGCTGTGAAGAAGTCCCATTATCAAAAGAAATGTTGGTGAAGATACCCATTTGTGTTCTCATTTTATAGAACCACAAATTAATTTATAATATTATTATTATTTCTTTCCTAAAGCATATTTTTAAAAATTCACGTCAAATTTGTTAAGTACTTGCGATGGGCCGAAATTGCTTCCAAGGTCAGTTCATTTTTCTCTGGCTGCCTGAGAACAGATGTGGGGCTGAAAAAAATAAAAGATGATGAAACAGGTGCCTTAGGAGTGAAGTCAGTGCACCCTGTGCTTTTTTATTCCTCCTCCATCTATAAAAAATTGCCAGCAGGGCTCAGGCTTGCTTCACTGGGAGAGCAAAGCTGGGAATACCTTCTATATGAGTACAAGAGCGATTCTCATTCCAAGCTAGCCTTAATTTTCTTTCCCATTAATTCAATTCAAACATTTCATATACTATACATATCAAGAACTATAATCCCTATTTGATCAGTATAGAAAAACTGAAGAAAACTTTTCTGCAGTAGAAAGTTTTTACTTTTTCAACTGAGAATAAGTCCAGGGTTCATTTTAAGTATTAAAGATAACCTGGGTTAAATGAAGAAGGCTGAGGACTGTGTGCTTACCCCAGCCAGAACTACTGTATCCTCTAGTTCAAAAGTATACAATCTGAGACCTCAAAGCTAAATGTGGATTCTGAAAGCTTGGGGGTCAATTCTCCCAAATCCCTCTAAATGTTATTACTAAATTTAATTTTAGTGTGGCAGAAGGAAAAAGACAGCAATTTTTAATCATTTTAAATTAACACAAGGTAACATATTAAATGGCTTTTTTCTCCAGGTTCTGCCCACTTTTGGGATTATATTTCCTGGCATATCATGTAAATTCAGGGCTACTCTTTAGGCCAAAAAAGTTTTCATGAAGTTTTCTATTTAAAATTTTTTAAAGAGTCATCTATTTAAAAGTCCCTCATGCTTAAAATAAATAAGAGACTGGCATTTGGACATGCCCATCAAGATGTTTTGGACAGAAAACTAAAGTATCTCATCACGACCTTTTCATGGATGGCAAGATGCACTGAATTTGTGTTACTGTAAATTTCTGTTACTCAGGGAACATATAGTTTTATGCATGTCAGTATCCTCTTTTAAAACTTTTTAGCCCTGTTTTTTTAGTAAAAAAAAAGTCAGCTTAGATAGAAACAAATCTGTGCTGATGTGATAGACTAAATTTATTTTATGTAAAAGAATTTTTCAAGCCTAGATGGATTGTTATGATGTTGGACAGAGCTCCACTCATTTTGCTGTTTTAATTGTTTTTTACTGAGGTTGCTTCATTTACTAAATTTGTTGTTGTTCTTGTTAATTGCGAAGTTGTGTCCGACCCATTGTGACCCCATGGACAACGTTCCTCCAGGTCTTCCTGTCCTCTACCATCTTCTGGAGTCCGTTTAAGTTCACACCTACTGCTTCAGTGACTCCATCCAGCCATCTCATTCTCTGTCGTCCCATTCCTCTATTGCCCTCAATCTTTCCCAGCATTAGGCCCTTCTCCAGTGAGTCCTTCCTTCTCATTAGGTGGCCAAAGTATTTGAGTTTCAACTTCAGGATCTGGCCTTCTAAAGAGCAGTCGGGGTTGATCTCTTCTAGGACTGACCGGTTTGAACGCCTTGCAGTCCAAGGGACTCGCAGGAGTCTTCTCCAGCACCATAGTTCAAAGGCCTCAATTCTTTGGCGCTCAGCCTTTCTTATGGTCCAACTTTCACAGCCATACATTGCAACTGGGAAAACCATGGCCTGGACTATACGCACTTTTGTTGGCAGGGTGATGTCTCTGCTTTTTAGTATGCTGTCTAGATTTGCCATAGCTTTCCTCCCCAGGAGCAAGCGTCTTTTAATTTCTTGGCTGCAGTCCCCATCTGAGGTGATCTTTGAGCCCAGAAAAATAAAATCTGTCACTACCTCCATTTCTTCCCCATCTATTTGCCAGGAATTGAGAGGGCCGGATGCCATGATTTTGGTTTTCTTAATGTTGAGTTTCAAGCCAACTTTTGCACTCTCCTTCTTCACCCGCATCAAGAGGCTCTTTAGTTCCTCTTCACTTTCTGCCATTAGAGTGGTATCATCTGCATATCTTAGGTTGTTGATATTTCTCCCGGCAATCTTAATTCCAACTTTTGATTCATCTAGCCCTGCCTTTCTCATGATGTGCTCTGCATATAAGTTAAATAGGCAGGGCGACAGTATACAGCCTTGCCGGACTCCTTTTCCAATTTTGAACCAATCAGTGGTTCCGTGTCCAGTTCTCACTGTTGCTTCTTGACCCGCATATAGGTTTCTCAAGAGACAAATGAGATGGTCTGGTACTCCCATCTCTTTAAGAACTTGCCACAATTTGTTGTGATCCACACAATCAAAGGCTTTTGTATAGTCAATGAAGCAGAAGTAGATGTTTTTCTGGAACTCCCTAGCTTTCTCCATGATCCAGCGTATGTTGGCAATTTGATCTCTAGTTCCTTCTGCCTCTTCGAAATCCTGCCTGTACTTCTGGTAGTTCTCGATCCACATACTGCTGGAGTCTAACTTGTAGGATTTTAAGCATAACTTTACTAGCATGTGAAATGAGTGCAATGGTGCGATAGTTTGAACATTCTTTGGCATTGCCTTTCTTTGGAATTGGAATGTAAACTGACCTTTTCCAATCCTGTGGCCACTGTTGAGTTTTCCAAATTTGCTGGCAAATTGAGTGCAGCACTTTTACTGCATCGTCTTTTAAGATTTTGAATAGCTCAGCTGGAATACTGTCACCTCCACTAGCTTTGTTGTTGCTCAGATTTTCTAAGGCCCATTTCACTTCACATTCTAGGATGTCTGGTTCGAGGTCAGTGACCATCTCATTGTGGTTATCTGGGATGTTAAGCTCATTCTTGTATAGTTCTTCTGTGTAGTTTTGCCATCTCTTCTTAATCTCTTCTGCCTCTGTTAGGTCTCTGCCATTTTGGTCCTTTATCATGCCCATCTTTGCATGAAACGTTCCCTTCATATCTCCAATTTTCTTGAAGAGATCTCTGGTCCTCCCTATTCTGTTGTTTTCTTCTATTTCTTTGCACTGTTCATTTAAGAAGGCATTCTTATCTCTTCTAGCTACTCTCTGGAATTCTGCATTCAATTGGGTGTATCTTTCTCTTTCTCCTTTGCCTTTCGCTTCCCTTCTTTCCTCAGCTATTTGCAAAGCTTCCTCAGACAGCCATTTTGCTTTCTTGCATTTCTTTTTCTTTGGGATGGTTTCAGTTGCTACCTCTTGTACAATATTGCGAACTTCCATCCATAGTTCTTCAGGCACTCTGTCTATCAGATCTAATTCCTTAAATCTATTTGTCACCTCTACTGTATATTCATCAGGAATATGATTTAGTTCATACCTGAATGGCCTAGTGCTTTTCCCTACTTTTTTCAATTTAAGCCTAAATTTTGCAACGAGAAGCTCATTATCTGAGCCACAGTCAGCTCCTGGTCTTGTTTTTACTGACTGTATAGAGCTTCTCCATCTTTGACTGCAAAGGACATAGTCAATCTGATTTCTATGTTGACCGTCTGGTGATGTCCATGTGTAATAGATGCCTGTAAATAGATGCCTGTAAAACCTTAACTGGAGGGCCAGCAAATTATTCCAATGATACAGGGATGGATAAGGCTACTTTCAAGATCAGATTCCAGAGACTCATTTGATTATAACAACCAAAAAATATCCAGAACACAGAGAGAGACATAAACAGATATAGCAGCAGAAAACCAGCTACTCCAAATTTTCCCATTATTAACCTCTATGAAATTTTAAAGTTTTTTTTTTAAAAAAGAAGTACTGATTAGGATTATTATATATTGTATATGCTAATATAGTGTATAATTAACTGACTTTACAATGTAGCATTATTATTTATGGATGCCATTTACATAGCTACTTAGTCTACAGACTTTTATCAACCTGTAGACTTAATCAATGATTCCTTGCCCTAAATTATATCCACCAAACTTACACATTAAAAGACTCTTGGATAGTCTAAAATTTGCATTAATTTTAAAAATAGTTCAACATCTATTTTAAAAAAACCACAATTATTTGGTATCTGATATACAAAATAGTGATACCTCCATTTTAAATGCATTTATGTGGCATTAATTCAAATTCACATTTCAAATGATATTTCTTGCTATTTTTATTGTTCATTGTAAACAATAAAATTATTCCACCCTACATTGTTCTAAGATTCTAAACATATTCTTGCAAGCTGTTAAGTTGCTCATTTTAAAATAACTCTCTTGAAGAATTGAGTTCTTAAAGGGAGCTCTGCTTTAATCTAAATGGCAATAACTTTTTCTATTCATTTTCATTTTAATAAATGACATGATGACAATGAGCTAAAAATACCAGGATTTATAAAAGTAGTAGTGAATTTCTATAGGCTATATCCTGCATAGTTAGACTTGGCACATGTGAAATACATGAATATATGAATCAATCTACATTTTAATTTTTGATATTGTATTCTCAGGAGACAAAACATTCAGTTATGGATAATTTTACAATATTATGTAGCTCAGTAGTTACCATATCAGTGATAACTTTTAGTATAATGTAATCTTAAATACTAAATATGATAATGATTTTGTAATCCTGAAAATATTAACTTCACGATTCGGGATTGAAAAATAAAAGGGATCAAAAGTATTTTTCATTAAGCTTTTATATAGAAGTACATCATCAATATACACATCAACAGGAGAGAAAAGGGGAAATGATACAGTGTTGTGATGCCAACTCAGTCTCTTAGATGTTTGCAACAAACACCACAATGCAAGCTTGCCTCATGATATCACAACATGTTTACTTATTTGTTAGGAATGTAGTCCTATAATGGTAATACAATAACAATAATATCATCATACACATGTGTCGCTCACAATTTAGATGCCCTGGAATCTTTTGTTTTCTTAAAAATTGAAGTCTATCTGAGGATGGCCAAATGAATGGTGGGTTGGAGATCTCTTGTAGTGGGTCATTTTATGAAAGAAAATATTTGACTACTTTCCTGCCACAAGGGTGCAAGCCTTTTGGCTTATTGACTCTGAGATCCAGTGTGAAGGACATGGGACCAACAATAAAGATTTTGCTTTTTTTTTAAAATGAGCCTTCAGAAATAATAATGATTCTTACTAATGATCGGCATAAATTGTGAGAAAACATGACAGCATTACAAATGGAACAAATCTAGGTCAACTGGAAAACACGTGTTCCATTTTTCTCTGTTCTAAACTCTTTCTAAAAATTTAATATCAAGGAATGTTTTTCTTTAAAGCCAAATAAAAAAGGGGATGAAGAGTTAACCCCATTTTCTATGAACATTTAGCCAAAACTATGAACTTTTGTTTTTTAGGGCATTCCATGTGGGAGTGCAGAATGCCAGATTAAATATATTTAATGTTTTACTCCTGATATGAAAACATTTTTGAACCTTAACTATGAAATAAGAATAAAATCATATGTAAATCTAAGGAGATATTGTGCCACATAGATGTTTTCTTGTACAGTTGCTAACATGATAGAGCTTAAAAAAAAACATATTGACTTGCTGTCCTACGATTCAATGATTATATCCTTTTCTTCATGCCTCTATTCATTATTGCCTCTTCCCCTTCATTGCTCCTAGCAGAAGTGGCCACATTTTAAGTGGGAAAAAAATCATAAGGTAAAAGTAACAAGTAGCTGAGATAAAAGCACGGGGTGGTCTGAGGACATGTCTATCCCTTACACAGAAGCTTGATTAAACTTCCTTCCTTCCTTCCTTCCTTCCTTCCTTCCTTCCTTCCTTCCTTCCTTCCTTCCTTCCTTCCTTCCTTCCTTCCTTGTCTCTTTAAAATGATGTATTGCTGTTTCAAGCTTGATTAGCTTGGCCAGACCCAACCATTTCTAGAAGTTGCACGGTACCCATACAACTTCATTTGACATTTATTTTCACAGGTACTCAACTGATTTACCATAGCTAGATATTCTGGTTCATATTGATCTTATAAATTGAAAAATACCCAAAAGACCTGTATGTTGCTGCTGTTATAAGAACATGGATAGGTACTGTCTAATAATCCATCAAGGCCATGATGGCTACTAATACACTAAATTACTCTTTACTCTTCACTAAATTAAAAATGTTAATATATTTGAATTATCCAGTTGATTTTCATTCAAAATGACTGACTAATTCAAATATATTAATATTTTAATTTACTATAATTTAATATAGTAAAGAAAAATTATAGTTTGATTTTTTTTTTTAAAAAAAAAGCACAATGTTGACAAACTTTGTATCCTTTTATTAAGGAGAAGAGGAGAAATGAATAGATTAATTAATATATTCCTATTATTTTATAACATCTATTTCCCTCCCTCTTTTTCTTGCTGTTCTTCCCATAAATACTTGTCAGGTTTATGATTTTCTACTCATTGGCTAGGAATTGTGTTGCGTGAGCTCAGATTGTGGTGCTCATACCAAGTTTAATTTCACTCACAAGTAGAGTTGACAAAAGATCACAGCCACTAAGCCCTGGAATTACCCTAGATATTGCCCTCTGTGCTCTGCAAATGAAATCCTACAGAAGACCTTCTGGAAAAAAAGAACATGATGGTTAACACTCAGAAATCCATTTTTGCACAGGGCAGCGTTTGTACACAGTCAAGCCCTGAATGACAGGCTGAGCTGCCAGTTCCTGGATGAGAAAAGTCAGATGCTGAGCGTTTCTCTCTCACTTTCCTTCTCTGGCTTGGCCCTCCCTTCCCTCTCGACAGCCTCCTTCCTCCCCCGCATGCATCATCCCATGCCCTTGATTGACTACCAGGTCATATAAGAAATTAAGACAGTGAAATCAGAACCAGACCGCACCTGTCCCCAGTGCAGTTAGAAGAGAACTGAAATAAAGCACTTATGAAACTGCTGTGATCATAACCTTCAAAACCCTGAACTGTCCCCAGCTGTCTGCTTTCCCAAACCCAGATGGGAAATGTCTACAATGGGACTCTGGCACTGAGAGACTGACAATCTATTTCTAACAGAATGCTGTCATTTTGGGACCAGGTGAAGCATCCTGGCCAGCTAAAAGACAAACTTTAGTCATAAGGCTTCTGAAAATAAGCCATGACTTCATTCAGCCAATTTAATGAGTTGCATTAGCTTTCAGAGGGCAAATTGTGCCTGTAAATAGCTATTCTGATAGTAAAACTGTTATGTCCCGAGCCTTTGCAAACGGCTCGGGCGTTTGCAGGCAGTCCCGGGCAGGTGCAAAGCTGCCCGGGACCAGACAGGCTGTCGCCAGCGCCGTGCGCATGCGCGGGTGCTGGCGCGGGAAAAGTAACCCATTTACCCGGGAGTTGCCTATATAAGAGGCTGCGAGGCGTTTGGGCGAGGCTGAAGCCATCTTCCTGTAAGCTGAACGCTGAATAAAAGAAACTGAGAACTCCAGCTGCTTCTCGTGTCTGTTTCCCCGCCAAGGACGCAACACTGGCGACGAGGATGGGATCCTTGCACTACCTGAAAGGAAGAAGTGTAAGCTTACCCAAGGAGTCCTGAGCGGCGGAGAGGAACGGCGTCGACTCGCAGCTGCCCGCCAATCCGGTGCGCATTCGGGGGTAGGCTGGCTGATAGACCCGTCTCCTGAAGATCCGAAGATGGCGAAAATCGGAAGGCTTTCGGAATTCGACGTCTCACATCCAGAGCGGTGGGAGTCCTACGTATCCAGAATGGAGAACTACTTCAAGGCAAACCAAGTGAGGGAAGATAGCTTGAAGGCCGCCACCCTGCTTTGCGTTTGCGGCCAAGACGCCTTCGAAATCGCAGAAAATCTTGCAGCACCTGTTCCAGTAGAGTCTGTAAGCTATGCAGACCTGAAGAAGCTGCTGAAAGAGCACTTCCACCCCAAGGTGTCCGTTATCTCATGGCGCCACACCTTCGAGCAGAGGGATCAACGGTCCGGTGAAACAGCCAAGGAATACATCGCCGCGCTACGGAAGGCCGCCAAGCCCTGCGAGTTCAAGGACCTCGAGGAACGACTGAGGGACCGATTCGTGTGCGGGCTAAGGCATCGAGAGCTACAACAGAGACTTTTTGCCAAGGAAGAATTATCCTTCCAAGACGCCTTAAGGGAAGTCACCGCAGAAGAAGCAGCAGGCGGCGCCATCAAAAACATGCGGCCGATCAGAAACAGTGCAGAGGGTGCGTCCGTGCACCAGGAAGACGTCCGACGAAACTCCGAGGAGGATCCGGACGAGGAAGTCGACCGTCTACACCCCGCGAAGGAAGAGAACCAGAAGGGAAGCTCTTCGGCTCCGCTCAAGTGCATCGGCTGTGGAGGTCGCCACAGGAGAACCGACTGCAAGTTCCGCTCCGCTACCTGCCGGGCATGCGGCAAACAAGGGCATATTGCAGCTGTGTGTCTGAGCCGACGAAAGGCACAACCCCAAGAAGAACGCCTGAAAGGTACCAGATTCCCCAGCCAGAATAGGGTAGGGTTTTGCGCTTCGCGAAGAAGCATCTGTAGAACAGGCACACACAAGCCCATGAAGAAAAAGCTGTCACTCAACGTGAAGCTACAAGGGGTTCCATTATCTATAGACACTAACACAGGGTCTGGCCCTGATTCCTCATTCATTGCATACATTAGGAATATTGTTTCCATAGTGGTCTAAGGCCAAGGTTAGGCCTTCTGATATTGTAATTAACAGATTTTTCAGACTCAAGAGGTTGTGTTAAGGGAGGCCACCCTTAACATTGCAATACAAGAGTTTTGAAGGTCCCTACTTTATTAGTAGTATTGGGTGAACGAACTAGGTCTCCATAGGACTCGATTGGTTTTGTGAGGCCCTGGGGAATACCATCACAGGACTCACAGCTTACAAACACTCGACCTACAGGAGTCTGCAAAGAATTTGCAGATGTTTTCAGCCCCCAGCTGGGCACATTCAAAGGACCACCTGTTTCCTTAAAGCTAGACCCCACTGTCACTCCCATTAGGATTAAAGCAAGAAGGGTCCCTTTTGCTTTAAAAAGTAAGATTGACACTGAATTAGACAAACTAATCCAACAAGGAATCCTAGAACCTGTTGATTCCAGCCCATGGGAGACCCCCATTGTCACGCCTCTAAAGGCAAAGGGGGACATTCGCATTTGTGCTGATTACAAATGCACACTCAATAAGGCATTGCAGCAACATGCCTATCCTGTTCCTGTGGTCAGTCACATCCTGGCCTCTCTCCAGGGGGGGGCGTGTTTTTGCAAAGCTTGACCTAGCTCCAGCATATCAACAGCTGCCTGTTGATGATAATGCTGCCATAGCTCAGACCATTGTGACCCACAGGGGAGCCTTTAAAGTAAAAAGGCTACAGTTTGGAGTAAATGTCGCTCCTGGGATTTTCCAAAGCGTAATGGAAAACACACTACGAGGTAGACCAGGGGTCTGCCCCTACTTTGACGATGTCTTGATTGCAGGAGACTCCACACACATTCTAGCTGAAAGACTTAGGGCTGTCCTGTTAAGATTCAGGGAATCAGGCCTCACGCTCAGAAAAGACAAATGCAAGATCGGGGTGCCTTCTACTGAATTTCTGGGATTCAAAATTGATGCTGCTGGGATTCATCCTGCTGAATCCAAACTAACTGCTATTTTACAAGCACCCAGGCCAAAGTCTAAGGCCGAACTTCAGGCCTTCCTAGGCCTCCTGAATTTCTACAATTCTTTTCTTCCACAGAAAGCTAGTGTAGCTGAGCCTCTTCACAGGCTACTAGACAAACAAGCTGTGTGGCTGTGGTCACAAGCACATGAGGCTTGCTTTAAAGAAGTCAAGGCCTTGCTCAATTCTAACAGTGTTCTTGCACATTTCAACGAGTCTCTTCCTGTGTGCATCGCTTGTGATGCATCCCCCTACGGGGTTGGAGCTGTCCTGAGTCACCTCATGTCTGATGGAACTCAGTTTCCTATTGCATACTACTCCAGAACACTGTCTTCTGCCGAGCGCAACTACGCTCAGATAGACAGGGAGGCTCTGGCTGTTGTTGCTGGAATTAAAAAATTCCACGCTTTTCTATATGGCAGGCATTTCACGGTCTTCACTGACCATAAGCCTCTGCTGGGACTGTTTACCACACGTAAGCAGACTCCCCACATCATTTCCCCTAGAATGCTTAGGTGGTCTATTTTCTTGTCTGCATATGATTTTTCATTACTCCACAAGACTGGGAAAGAAATGGGCCATGCTGATGGCCTCAGTAGGTTGCCTCTGCCAGTAGTAGAAGCTGACCCCGCGCCAGCTGTCAACATTCTATCAATCCAAGCCTTGCCCGAGCTCCCTCTTAGTGCAAGGGATGTTACCGCTGAAACGGGTACAGATCACACACTTTCACGTGTCCGCTCCTGGGTCCTGTCCGGGTGGCCTGAGCACTGCCCTAGTCCTGAGTTTCAGAGTTTCTGGTCCAAAAGAAACGAACTGTCCCTTTCTCAGGGTTGTCTGCTTTGGGGAAACAGAGTTGTCATTCCCACCTCAATGAGGACTAGGGTCTTAGAATCCCTCCACGAGGGTCATCCTGGCATTGTCCGTATGAAGGATCTTGCACGAAGCCACTTGTGGTGGCCTGCTTTAGATAAAGATATTGAGGCTAAGGTGCACGCATGCCACCTCTGCCAACGATCTCGCCCAGAGATGCCCCAAGCTCCTGTGCATAGATGGGAGGACACACAGTCCCCATGGTCTCGGGTGCACATTGACTACGCTGGGCCCTTTCAGGGCCAGTTCTTCTTGGTCCTTGTTGACAGCCATTCAAAATGGCTTGAGGTTGTGCCTGTCTCATCCACCACCACGGCAAAGACTATTCAGGTACTGAGGGGGATTTTTGCTGCACACGGGCTGCCAGATGTCATCGTGTCCGACAACGGCCCTCAATTCACCTCCTCCGAATTCCAAGCTTTCTTACAGGCAAACCTGATTCGTCATGCCCCGTCTGCGCCTTTTCACCCGTCCACCAACGGTATGGCGGAACGCATGGTGCGCATCGCAAAGGACGCCTTGAAGAGACTCACCTACGGGGACTGGCCTCACAGGTTGGCTGACTTTCTCCTTTCTTATCGCACCACACCGTCCACTTCTACAGGGAGAAGTCCACTGAACTTCGTTGGGGTCCGCACTTACTACTAATTGACCGAGTTGCAATTTCCCGGAGAGAAAAACAGACTCCTTCATCTACATCACATCCTAGGGCACCTAACAACTAATTCTGGGTCCCCATTTGGGCTTCTGCATTACGGGCCCTGGTCATAACATGGGTCCCCCTCTTCTGTGTCCAGGGTCAAGGTCGCTCTCTCCTACGAGAGTTGCCCTGGCAACGGGTCGTGTCCTACGTCGGCACATCGACCAATTCGTCTAGGCCGACTTTTCTTGCTGAGACTCCTGGTCTTTTTCCAGGGGGGAGGGGACCCTTTGGAGCAAAGGGAAGGGCAAGAGTTACTGCCCATCTCCACTGAGGGAGCCACAAACGGCCCGTCCCAAGATTCCGCAATTGCTCCGGAAAGGAAGTCATGGAGCTTACCCACACAACAGGCACTCACGCCTACTCCAGCCAGGGAGTCACCCCGGGGGCATACTCACGTTCCACACACGTCACACAGCACTCCAGTCACGGAGGATACCCGGGGGCATCCAAACAAATCATTCCCCGCAAGAGAGCTGGCACACAATCCCACAAGTCCCAAGGTTGGCCTGACCTTACCCCAAATCCTACAGGGGGTCAAACATACACAGAGTTAGTCGAGGAACCAAGTCCCGACTACAACAACCCTAGCACAAATCAGGGAACACTGAGTTTTGGGAAAGTACAGAAACCCACACGAGCCCGAACACAGAATGGGGTTCAGGGAAATGGACAGCCTCCTGACAGGTCTTGGACTGACCTAGGAGGTTCTACAGAGACGCCCAGCAGTGGCTATCACTTCAAGGGGCCTGAGGGTCTACAGCTAGGTAGGTTCAACCAGGTCACAAAGCAACAGAAGCCCTGGCCTGACGAGCCCGGGGGCAAGCAAGCAGGCCAGGCATCGGAGCACAGTCCTTGGAAGACACCAGGGCACAATAGAGAGAACAGGCTCACGCCTCCCTCCAGTCAGGGGACTTATGCCAGTAACCCACAGCTAAGAAGGTCACAGAGAGCAAAGAAATCTCCTAAGTACTAGAAGACTACATAACATTGCTGGCAAGGCAAAGCCAGTAAACAGTGGGAGCACTGGGGAGCAAAATGTCATATAAAATAAATGTTGTATGTTGGTAGTAGTTTTAGCCCGGGGGAAAGGGGTGTTATGTCCCGAGCCTTGCAAACGGCTCGGGCGTTTGCAGGCAGTCCCGGGCAGGTGCAAAGCTGCCCGGGACCAGACAGGCTGTCGCCAGCGCCGTGCGCATGCGCGGGTGCTGGCGCGGGAAAAGTAACCCATTTACCCGTGAGTTGCCTATATAAGAGGCTGCGAGGCGTTTGGGCGAGGCTGAAGCCATCTTCCTGTAAGCTGAACGCTGAATAAAAGAAACTGAGAACTCCAGCTGCTTCTCGTGTCTGTTTTCCCGCCAAGGACGCAACAAAAACGGTGGTAAAAAGATAAAGTGAATGCAACCCTGGTAGTCCTTGTGAGAATCCTTGTGATACTTGATTGATTAAATAAAAATATTGGGTGATGTGGCTTAATTGAAGTTAGAGATCAGCTACAAATGTGCACCGTAAGCCCTATTAAGCTGTGGGACTGGTTTTAAGCAAAGCACATCAAGGAGTGAAATCTACAGCAGCACTTTTCAACCAGCACAAAGTACATTTCCATTGCTGCTATTCCTAAAACAATAATATCACTCTGAGGCAGATTTAAGTTCATCCTCACCCTTTTGGAGGGAAGGTGGGACTACTGACAATTCTTCTAAATATCAGACCAACACAATAGTCTTTCAGCAAGGGGGTTATGTAGATAATTTTTCTGTGTTAGTGAGAAGTTCCAAAATGGAATATCTCATACGGAAGAAGCATCACATACAGTCCTACATCATTTTCCATTTTGTTTTTCCTGTGGTGGAATGCTGATTTTTTTTTCCATGAAGCTAAATTCCTGCCCTGTGTTTTGACCATTGCATATAAAAATATGGCATTTTTAATATTTTATTAATTGTCTCATACATGCATAACAAGTTTTCATTTTCTTATACATGATAATACTTTCCCTTAACCATTTGTGGCTAAACGTTTGTCCCTGTTTCTAGGAAAATGAACCATCAGTGAACATTTTGTAGGTTTTCTAATACACAATGTCATATTTCAATACAGATAGTTCTTGGCTTACAATAGTTCATTTAGTGACTGTTCAAAGTTACAACAGCACTGAAAAAAGTGACTTATGACCATTTTTCACAGTTACAACCTTTGTAGCATCCCCATGATCGTGTGATCAAAATTCAGATGCTTGGCAACGGGTTCATATTTATGATGGGTACAGTGTTCTAGGGTCACGTGATCACCTTTTGCGACCAAAGTCAATGGGGAAGCCAGATTCATTTAACAACTGGATTGCTAATTTATCAACTGCAGTGATTCACTGTGGCAAGAAAAGTGAGGCAAAATTCACTTAACAAATGTTTCACTTAACAAGCGAAATGTTCAACTCAGTTGTGGTCAAGGACTACCTGTACAAGCAGTCTAATGACTTGGTAACATATAATTTGCTGTGATATAAAAATCTCTCTTGTTAGTTTTTTCTAATAACTCGCCTTAATGTTTATGATTATCAAAGGTTATACTTCTGTAGGAATTATCCAAAATATTAATTACAGCTTTTATTTGATAAGTTTTAACATTTCCATATTTAATAAATTGATTTTTCATTCATCAACTATAAATCCGTATTATAGGAACTGCATCGTCCTTAAATGCCAGAATTCTGCATCCCCTTGATCTTCATTTGCCTAGATCATAAAGCTTAAGTTCCAGGTTACAATACTTGTTCGAAAATTTTCTAGGAATCATTAAATCTTGAAGTACATGTCTTCCCCATTTTAAATAGAAAAGAATGCCATAACTAGGAGCATAAAAGCATAAACAGATTATCAGATTTTCCATGTATCAGGAGCCAATTTATATCTTTACATCTATTACCCAGAAATAAATACACAAACCATCTAACAGAATCACAATTATATGATTCCCTGACAACTATTTCTTTTAGCCTCCTAACAACTGTATATTAAACTGGTTGCAGTTTCCATTTATAAATAATAAAAATCACAAAATCTAAATAAGCAATTGAAAATATAAATCAGATAGCCATTACAGTAAAATACGATAGGGACTTCACAGACACATTAACCTCAATTTGGGAATGGAGCCTGGCCATTCTGATGGGCTTTCTGAAACCCAGCTGAGTGTGTTCTGTTTGTATCTCTGACAGATGCTAGTCCAAAGGGACAAAAAAGAAATGTTACCTTGGTCCCTTAAGATGACAACATTCAATTGAGGGGTCCTAGAGTTTACCTATTCTGCCTGAATGTGCCAAATGGACAGAAATAACTGGAGATGCATGCTCCCATAAGTAACAAGGCCCTATGCCATGAGGGGGTTTATAGGTAACAACCAGCATCTTGAATTGCACCTGGGAGCCTATTGGCAACTAATATAACTGACATAGCAATAGTGAGATGCAGCCAAATGCTCATTACTGCTTGCTGAATTTTGCACCATTTGAACTGTAAGAGCAGCCAAATGTAGAAAGCATTGGGATAGTCAAATTGTGAGATGACCATGGTGCCCATCTGAAGGCCTTCCATGCTGAAGAAAGGGCGTAGTTAATGCACAAGATGAACCTGTTCTAAGGGACTGTCTTGAACCTGCTTTGCATCCGTATATAAGCGTATCACAGAAAAACTAACAAAAATTACAACAACATGCAATCTCTGTTAGGGGCTGTCACAAAAGAAGAGGGGGTCAACCTATTCTCCAAAGCACCTAAAGGCAAGACAAGAAGCAATGGATGGAAACTAATCAAGCAGAGAACCAACCTAGAACTAAGGAGAAATTTCCTGGCAGTGAGACTGGCTTGACTTCAGAACTTGTGGGTGCTCCCTCACATTGGACAACCATTTATCTGAAATGGTAGGGTCTCCTGCTTGAGCAGGAGGTTGGACTAGAAGACATGCAAGGTGTCTTCCGTTTCTGTTATTCTGTATTCTGTTTGCACATCAGTCAGTCATAATCAAATATGACTTAGTAATAACTCTAGACATAAACTACAAACCTATTCCTTCAGGAGAAATGCAATTTTATCCCCATGATTTCAGTGTCTTTTAAAGATAAAGTTGAAAGTTATCAGCAATCATCAAAGTCTTTTGGAATGGAATGGCACTAATTGTCCTGGACCGACTTACTCTGGGAATCCCAATAAAAATATGGTTCAGTAAATCTCAAATATATTAGAAGATATAATGACTATTAGACCCAGGACCATTGGAAGACCTAGGAGAATAAGTAAGATCAGTCTGTTTTCCTTCTGCTAATCATAATCCATAAGAATGGTCAAGACTGTTTGTTATGAAGCCCTAAATTTAAAATAGCCTGAAATTATGTTGCAAAAATCCTTCTTAAAATAAGTATTATGAATAGCTATGTTTATAGAAGTATAAACTACAAACAAAATAAACAAAAATATTTCTTGGAGATGCATTTCTTGGAGATGCACACAAGCCATCTAATTTCAGGGGCTTATTTTCAGTATTATAATTTAGTACAGTTGCTTTCAGACATTGTCCAATCTGTGATAATGAATACGATTCAAATAAAGATTGCTCTGTGCTTCCCTAGTCACGAGGAAGATATACATAGCTGTTACCATTTTGCTTTTCCACAAAATGGAATGAAATAAGAAGCAAACCAGAGCTTCACCAAGGAAACAAATTTCATAATACTTGATGCAGAGAATATTGAACTGTATTTCTTTAAAATACATTTGAATACCTTATATTTTGTTGCTAATTATTTCTATGGAGAAGACATTACTTTTAAATTGGGAAGAGGAGGAGGAGGAGGAGGATATTTGTGACAAATAAGATTTAAATCTGATCTACAGTATTTATATTGATAAATATTTATATATATAACTGAAATGGTATTTAACAACTTGGGAAAACATGACAAACTGGCTATGCCAAGCAAATATAGTTCCCTTATTTTTATTTTGGTGCTGCTCTCCTTCGTGTTGTACCATATTACTGCCATGCCTCTCTACATCCATAGAACTCAAAGTTATTTCTTAATTGACTGCTGTACCTATCTTAAACAAGCTAATTTCCATTTCAATAGAACTCCAATTTATTTGCTATAAATAATTTAACATTTACTATAAAATTCTCTACCAACATAGTTCTAGCAAGACCAAAATCTTCTGACTTCATTTTAAACTTGCTGTGTTATTCCTTTTCTGCCTCATCCATCTCCATTTACAAAGCACACAGTACAGTACACAAACAGTAACTGTCTTATCTAGCTCGCTTGTTTTTTAACAAAAAGTATATACATTAAGAGTTGGTATTCTGATATACTTCACTTAGAGGGATGGAATTTACTTTTTGGGTGGCATGCCTATTTAATATTTGATAAAAAAATGGATTGGGCTTTTAAATCTCATATCTTAAGAATTTCTTTACTTAGGGTTTGGAGAAAATATTATAAAAGTGATTTCAAAGTACCATTATGGGCTATACCTTGGCATGCAATAGAAGGAATAAAAAGAGGGGTTAAAATGGATATGGTGTCCTATAGACAGTTACTTAAATGGGATGGACAAAACTGGCAGTTAAAATCACGGGAAGAGTTAGCACAAGAAAATATTATTTATTCTTGGTTCCAATATAGGCAATTATTAGACAGATGGAAGATGGACTGTAAGGTGGGTTTTCTCAGAGAAGATGAAAATCTTATTAAGCAAGTGAAGGATCAAAGACAAACCCACATTAAGAGGATTTATGGGGTTTTAGTTGAATTGGATTCAGAAACGGAACTAATTAAAGATTGTATGATTAGATGGGCGCAGAATTTTGGTGAGCCAGTTCCATTGGACACCTGGGAAACTATTTGGGTGAGAAATGTCAAATTTACACAAGCACAGAACTTAAGGGAGAATTTTTATAAAATGTTTTATAGATGGCACCTTGATCCACAAAAAATGTCTTTTATGTACCCTGACTTACAACCTAAATGTTGGAGATGTGGTTGTATGGACGCTACTTATTATCATATTTGGTGGTCGTGCAGAGAGATAAAAGCATTCTGGATTAAGATATGGTGGAATATCCAGAGAATTTTTAAAAGGAGGGTAAAATTTACTCCACAATTATTTTTGTTAGGTATAGTTATTGATTGTGATACAAAGGAGGTTATATTGATGTTAAATTTGATTACAGCTGCGAGGCTGTTAGTAGGACAATATTGGAAGAAGGAATCTTTGCCTACATTGCAGGAATGGTTTCTTAAAGTGTCTCATTTGGCGGAAATGGCAAAGATTTCGGCTTTCTTAAAGGGTCAAACGCAAGAGAAATTTCTTGCTGTTTGGGATAAATGGATAAAATTCATACAATTTAAATTTGATATAAAAAATACTATATAGTTTCTTCATAATTTTTAACTTTATATATATATATTTTCTATTTTATATTCTTTTTTTTATAAATATAATTTTTTTTAACTTTTTTTAATTAAGCCTATATTCTGCTCTGGGAGGCCCTGGGGGGGGGGAAGGGGGGGTTGGGTAGGGGTGGGGGAAGGGGGGTTTTGTTGGGTAATGTTTGTTTTTATTTATATATGTTGTTTTTTGTTTTTGTATTGTCTTTTATTTTCTGTAAAATTTATAAAACTTTTTAATAAAAAAAAAAGAGTTGGTAGAGCTTGGATTCATATTTTGCAGGAATTTTGCCTCCCATCTGATGGAAGACTGATCTGGGAGCAAATAGATACAGTATAAGCAATTCCATTTTTTTAAATATCCTTTGTACAGAACTATCTGTCACATAATTTAAACATATACATAAGTTTATTCTCATGATACTATGGGATCTGTTTCAAATTTGAAGTAGAAAGCAACCATGATAACTTCTGGGAGTTTATATGTGCATGTTTTTCTTTTATATTTACAAAGTTTATGGCAACAGTCAAAAAATATGACTGGAGCAATAAAATATTGCAATTGCTCAGGGTAATGGTATGTGTTTGAAATACAACCCATTTCTTTTCATTCAGTTCAGATAGCATTTGGCAATCTAGAAAGACGTTTATGTGGGCGTCCAGTTTCTTTGTGGCATTCGTGCCGTTGTTCTACTTCTACTGTACATATAATCTTCCTTGAGAAAGTGTGTTTGTGTGTGTGTGTGTATCAGCTGAAGTCTGGTTCATGTCACTTTATCACATTTTTCCCTCCAGTTCGGACCATTTTATGAAGTGTCATGAAGTCTAAAGAGCATTTAAACTTGTGTGTAACATTTTGAATTACCACCAACTTCTACTGCATGGAAAATATTTGGACTGGAGATGGGGTCAAGTCACAGAACCACTTTGCAGGGCTTATTTTCCATTTGATGGGCTTATTTTCCATCCATTTTTTGCTACAAATAGATGTTGTGAATGGTCACCTGAGCCCTCAGATATCAATTTAGTGCATCACTGAAAATTCCACAGACAGGAGTAGCTATACAGAATGACAAAGACGCTGTCTGGGTATCGCATCTCTTACAGATAGTTTCTTCATACCGCAAAATACTATTTATTGAAAATACTAATATTTTCAAGAATATTCCAATTATATATTTTAAATAAAGTGCTTTACAATCCATATTTTATTCCACTTCAAAAATACAAAGCACTCTGATATTTTTCTATGTTACAGATGAGAAAATAAGAGTAAAAACAAAAATCTACATGCACCACTAATGCATATAGACAGAACCCACACAGGTGCCTACAAAAAGTGGAGTAAGAAATGAAAATTATTTAAAATTAAAATTGTTTCCCCTGCTCTAGCATACATCACTTTAAAGTAAATAAAAATATACATTTTGCTTAGGCAAGCTGGTGCAAAAGTCATTTTCATTCTGTTCTACCACCACTCTTCACTTGTGTTATTTCCCTAAATTCCTTGCAAAAGCAGCCTTTGGATATGCAGCTAACCAGAGACTGCTTGGGAAGAATCTCATCCAAAGGCATTTATTGTATTTGAATTTTGGACGGAGACTAAGAGTACTGCAGGACTGCCAACCTCATCAGTGGACAATCCCAAGTACTCAAGGGAAATCCTCAGGAGCCATCAGTTCTTTTCTTAATCTGTGGGTGTTCAGGAATTTCAGGCTGAATTACAAATCCCATCATTCTCAACTTTTCTCACATCAGCTGGGACTGATGGTATCTGAAGTCACGCAAGTATTAGAGTTTCACACTTGTTTTACTGGGAACTCATATACTCATATAACTCATTCTTAAAGGATATTGTTACGAACTAGAAAATAATCTATCAAATTTAAACAAAGGAACTTAAATCTCTAAATCCAATTATGACACTCTTACTGGTTTGATCACATTACTGTGAAGTATGAAGCTCAACATTTAATTGGTAGCTCTAGCTTTAAAAGCCACCATCATTCCTGAAAATTTTATATTTAAATGTATCTTTATTCTAACAGGCTTAGCTCCATCTTTACAATTGGTACAAACCAACTCAGAAGGATTTTAAAAATATTGTTATCTATAATCAGTTAAAATTATTTTGGTCTAGTGGTTAAAGTACGAGGCTGTGAGTTCTAATCCTGCCTTAGCCATGAAAGCGAGCTAAGCAACCTTGGGCCACTCACCTTCACACAGCCCAATCCACCCCACAGGATTATTATTGTTGTAGGGAAAATGAAGTGATATTTTGTATGTTCACCACTTTGGGTTATTTATAAAAAATAATAAAGTTGAGATATGGATGGATGGATGGATAGACGGACGGACAGACGGACAGACAGACACAGACAGACAGACAGACAGACAGACAGACAGACAGACAGATGATAGATATTTTAAAATGGAGAAACCCTGAACTATTGTTTGTCCTCTTTACACAATACTGATTAATAATGTACTCTACATGGTGCAAAGCCACCAATATAGTTAAATTTTTCATGCTAGAACCAACTGAAAAGTAAAAAAATATTCTTTCTAGCTTTCTTTAGCCATCACAAAGTGATATTTTAAACATCAACCAGGATGGAAATACTTTTTAAATTATAAGTTTCTGTAAATAGGTTTGCTTTAACACTACTCAGACATAAAAAAATGAAGGTTAGTTGTATGTATTCTAAATATTCTAAATATTCTGAGTTTTTTTAAAAAAAAAACTTTAAATGAATGCATATTTGGAGGAAGTTCAGGATACACATTTTTTTATGAAACTAGTACAAATTTATTTTTTCCTTTTTTGGGCTAGGTCAGCCTGTTTAAATTAATATTTAAATGTTTGAATAGTATTTGAACAGTTTGATTTTAAAATTAAGTTGAAGAATCCAAGGACTGACCCACAGAAAATGTTCACCCAGGATGCTAACCCATGATTTCAGCACATGAATAAATAAAACTAGAAATATACTCAAATTCTGCAAGGATATGTTAGGTATTCATGCATATAGAAAACTACATGCCTATCAAAGTGTTATTAAATACCTTCTCTTCACTAATTTTTTGAAACATGTTACAGCAAGTACTAGTTCAACTTTACGAATAATATAGGGCAGGAGTTTGTGAATTTGATGGAGAAAAAAATTATCTCAATGTCAGTAGCCTCTAAGATAAATTTAATTTTCTACTCAATAATGAATATAGGCAACAATGCTATTTATGGCCTCTAGACTTAAAAAAATGTTTGGTAACATTGTTAAATTGTTAACATTAAATGATATCTGTACTTGTCCATAGTTGGTATCCCTTACAATACAATATATGCAATCTACATTTTATTGTATCCATTTAATTTAATTTTAGTTTTTTTTAGAAATGTCCCAGACTGTCAAAGGAATCCATGGCTCAAAAAGAATCCCTGGCATAAAGAAAAGACTCAGTGGTGGTAGATAAAGACAACACATGTTCACTAAAGGCATTTTCATTTTGCAGCTTATACTCCTGAACAGTTGATATTGGTCTATACAGCGTTGCAATGAACTATATTTAGTGCTATTTTGTAACATTTATTTTATTACGATAATGATCATGCTGCTGCTTTTATGTTGGAACCATCGAGGTCCTTCTGGGTTGAAAGGATTAACCTGTGACATCACCATTGCCTAGGGCAGGGGTAGGCAACCTTGGCTCTTTTATGACTCATGGACTTTAACTCCCAGAATTCCTGAGCCAGCTGAAGTCATAAAAGAGCCAAGGTTGCCTACCCCTGGCATAGGGGATGCCCAGTTGGGAGTTCCTTTCATGTCCTCATTAATGTGCCCATTGAATGGTACCTATTTATCTACACACATTTTCACACTTTCGAACTGCTGGTGGGCATTTCACTGTGCTCTTAACAGATCATAAGTTTTCTAGCACTCATTAGTCATTCAATAAGATGATCCAGGATCTTCAGAAAAATAAGTGTTCTTGAAGAAAATTAAGTTGCCTTACAACCAACTTTCCCTAATTAGCAAGATTATAATTCTGGCACGATAATGTTCATGTTTTTCTGAGCAGCATGGACAAGGAAATATTATCATGTTATTTCTATATTTATGTTTCTATATTATTTATTATTATTTTTTATTCAGTTTTTTCAGCCTCTTTTCCACCAAAACACTCTGAGCAAATAAGACTATTAATTACAATAAAATCATTGAATGTGACCTTTCCTAGTTTTATTTTGATTGGATATTAAAATATTGTTGCCAATTCAGAGTTTGCATCAACAAAAAAGAAATTGTGACCTTTAACATGTGCTGAATTCCCAGCATTAGCCATATTTATTGTGAAGCTTATCTATTTAGTATGTTTGTGTTGGGAGTTGTAACAACGGGAGGTTTTCTACCTCTAGATTACATAAGTATAATGCTTCAAATAAAATTTGGGTTTTATTCCCCTAAATGGCTTTACTTCATTTATTTTTATGAATTTTACAACCATTCATATTTTTTCTGAAAAATATGCATTTGCAATAAGTCATTAAGTAAGGATAGAACACCAAGTTTGCCAATAAATCTACTTTAATATTCTTGTCAAAGAAACTTTTAAAGATTAAATCAAGCAGAGCAGCCAATTGTAAACTTAAATCAATACTTGGCAGAGAAAAGTATTCCAAGCTAATTCAATAAATGTAAAAAAAAGGCCATGAATTGATTACTAGTGGAGAATGGAAATCAGATTGTTGTTAGCAATGTGGAAAGTTTCCAAGAGTTTCAACCACATGAGTAGCAAATCCTTGAGATCAGACATGTCAAACACAAGGCCCAGGGACCAGATGCGGCCCGCAAAGTGGTTTCATGTGGCCCGCGAAGCCATCTTGGAAACAGTGAGGGAACGGCCCCCTCTGCCTTGGCCCTGGCCCAGGCCAGCTGGGAGCCAATGTACAATTTTGTGGTGGCCAACTATGCTGAAACGCATTCAATCTTAGCTCCATAAGCCTGCTCCCTACATGGCCTGAGAGGAACAGTGAGGCTCCTCCAGTGGACCATGCCTTGGCATTTGCCCCGGTCCAACCCCCTTCTGCCAGAGACCCTCAGATCTATCCCACTCCTGCCTAGGTCCCCACAGGCACCCTTGACATGAATGATGTAGAGCTGGCCACACCCACCCAGCAGGCCACACACCCCCTGGCCACACCCACCCGGCCCTCTGAGGGCAACCACAATGCTGATGCGGCCCTCAATGAAATTGAGTTTGACACCCCTGCTTTAGATGATATGACTCTTTCAAAAATGGTAGCAGGATATAACATATAATTGGTTAAAAAGATGGGTCCTGTGCAAACACAAAGCAAACAACAAAGTTAAAACTCATATACGACTCCCATCTTAGTCAGCAGGTATGAAAGTGACAAGCTTCATCTCTGTGCAAGAAATAAAAGGAAAATCAATTCTTACTATCTAATCAAACAATTGATAACTGTCAAGTCAGTTAAGATGTGTTGGGGCATGTGTACCGAAACTGTAGGGCTTAGAAGCTGTCCCAATAAAACCAAAAGCTGCCAACTTTCCATGCCAGCATTAGAAAGCTGCCAACATGCAGAGACTAATTATAATTCCTAAGGAACAGTTCAAGCCAATTGCACTATCTCAGAAACTTAGTTATGAGATATTTAAAGAAAAAATAAGATAAATTTATTTAGAACCAATCTCAAAGTATTACAATGCAAAACTTAGCATTGAATCAATCAACTACCGTATATTTTAGAACTGTGATGAAAACGGGTCAAGATTAATGTTCAGCTCTCTGTAGTTTCCAAGTCATATTGGATTGCTTTGTTTGTTGGCGCCAACATAATTCTGAAAGTACTGTAACCCCAAGCTTTGCTTTTCTCTCCATTCATGAAAGGTCAGAATGTATCTCCTGTTATCATCCCTGTGCAAAATGCAGTAAAGATAACCTGTACAATAGGCAAAAAATGTGGCCACAAGTCCCACTCTCATTGGATTTGGCAATATTTCAAAGGGAAGCCTTTAGGGGATTTACTGTTCAATGAATTACATTTTATAATACCTACCATCTGGCAATACAAACATACACTTTGAGCCCACAGAAATAATAGCAGAAAAAATTAGACCTATTATTAGAACTTTGTCAAAATGTAGGCAGAAGGAAGGGAACTCATTAAACCATCTCCTGTTTTCATGCCAAATTCTAATTTAAGACTACCTTGTGATCAACTGAAGTTGCAGTCATGCCTATTCACATGTTATTAAGATAAACAATGCAAGTTCAACACAATTTACTTCTGAAATATATATGGCTTACATCTTGCATATGCAACATTAGGTTTCATTTTTATTTTTAGTAAGTTATAGGATGTGTTCCCAACAAATTTGGATCTTGTGATGTAGTTGAGTTATTTAAGTTAGAATTTTCAAATCTGATGTCCAAATTTATTGTAACAAATCCAATCTCCTAGCCAGCCTCCACACAAGTTTAATACATTATTATTATGGTTGATCACATAGTCAGCTAAATGTTTAAAGTGGATTTGGCATTTTTATCTACCTATCAAGATCTTCCCAAGGAGGCAAATGTTGGTGTTAAAGGTATTGCTGCAGGATGTACATTACTGCAAATAAAACTGCCTATTGCAATTGACTGAGGGTGATTTTGTCAATGCCAATGGTGTTCAAGTGGTGTTCCAGATATTTTGGGATTCTATCAAAGGCACCTGTTACTAGTGGTACTATCTTTGTTTTCTCTAAGTCATAGTTGTTCTACTTCCATTTGTTGGTCTTTATATTGTGTTATTTCCTCCAGTTCTTTGTCTTCCATTCTGCTGTCTCAAGTATTGCAATGTCCACTATACATAGTAATACTTTGTCTTTCTTATCAACCATTGTTAAATCTGGGGTATATGTGGCAGATGCTTGTCTGTTTGAATTTTAAAGTCACAGAGCACTTTGGCCTCTTTCATTTTATTGTTATTTTGTATATTTTATAGTCCATCAGTTCTTGCCTGCAGGCAAGTGATATTTCTTGAGAATATCCTAATGAACCATTGTTGCTATTTTGTCATGCTACTGTTTCTAATTAGTCTGTGCAATGTTCTGGCAAAGACTAACCTGGTATGGTTTCTGAAATTTACTCCTTAACATATTGTTTATGGGAGAGCCACTCTTTATCTGGTTCCTCTGATGAGACCATTTTCTGGCTGAACCTCTGTCTTAGTTCTCATCCTTCTCAGAGAACCCAAGCCCTTCGGTTGGGCTTGTTATTATTAGAGTCCCAAGATATACTATAACACATAGTACAACTCTTTCTCCTGCATGTTTATATAGTATTCAGAGAAGTGTCTATGTATGATCTGATTATGTGTTATAACTCCATTTTGGGATAAAAATTCTGTAAGGTACCTCCGATATAGAGAATAAAATTTACAGTGCCATCTTTGTGTACTTGTCTGAGATGGTATAGGTTCTCCTGCTTGAGCAGATCTATTCTATTCTATTCTATTCTATTCTATTCTATTCTATTCTGTTCTGTTCTGTTCTGTTCTGTTCTATTCTATTCTATTCTATTCTATTCTATTCTATTCTATTCTATTCTATTCTACACTGGGTTTCTGCCATACAGAAGTAGAAGAAGAAACTGAAGTTGGAAGCCTTCACCATCAATTCTATTTGGATCTATCTATAACTTTGCAAAAATATAGCCCTTCTATACTCTCAAAATATTCCAAAATATTAGTCATTTGGAGCAATTATTTTGCATTCCTATAAATAAACAGTATACAAAGCATTTTCTTTAGTAGCATAAAAGTTGGTTTCTCTGTTCAGTTTTCCAGTGAAAACTAAAATTTAGTCTCGCTGATTACAGGAGAATATGGCTTCCTTGTCACTAAAAGGCCACAGAATATGGGCTTTCAACACAGATATTCTTTTGGAATTCATTTTCATCATCTCTTCAAAAAGTTACATTTATCAGTTCAACAGTATAATTTGTTACAATCAACTGGTTCTCAAGATTAGCGGTACTCAACCTTTAATAGCTGGAGAGCCACTTCAAATTCAATTGCCATCAGTTAAAAGCTATAGAAATCATGGACTGGTGTTCTGACATTTGTTCTGCAATGTTTGCATCAGGGGCACATTAATGCACTATTCAAGGTCAATATGCATTAATAAAATAGACAATAGCAATATTTCTATTTTGTTCTAGCTTAACTTCATGATAAGATGTGTTCTTCAGCCAACACCTAGTCAGTTTGTGCTTATGTCATCCTTCACAGCAATCAAAGAGAAGCAAAACTTTCTACCCTTAAGCTAAGAACAGTAATTATGTTTAATTGTAGATTGGAATCAGAACAAAAGATTGTATACCTAGCAAAAACAAACATTTTTATTTCTTCCTCTTCTAAATTTTAAAATAACAGTGGCATGAATTTCTGTACCTATATACTATTAAATATCTTTCTGTCAACAACTTTACTTTGACAAAATGGTGCATTCATAGGGAAACAATTTTTGAACCAAGGTACCTCTCAATTGGGAAAAATGTGACTGTTCTAGTGCTACTCGGTGTTGCTGCATTGCTAGGCTGCTTGTGTGGTCACATGATCTTCATTTTCAAGGTTCTGTGACAATTTCCCAGCCAGTCTTGCAATCCCTCACTCCCATCACCCAGCAGCAAAGAATTGACTCATATGTGACTCTTGGAGATGATGGCTGGCATCATCAGCTTCAAATGCCAAGCAATAAGAAATTAATGGAAATGAGCCATGAAAATGAATAATAGTTGGAAGGGACCTTTGAGGTCTTCTAGTCCGATCCCTGCTCAGGCAGGAAACCCTATACTATTTCAGACAGATAGTTGTCCAATCTTTTCTTAAAAACTTCAGTGATGGGGCACCGATAATTTCTGGAGGCAACTTGTTCCACTGATTAATCGTTCTAAATCTCAGGAAATTTTTCCTTAGTTCTAGGTTGGTTTTCTCCTTGATTGGTTTCCATTCATTACTTCTTGCCCTGCCTTCAGATATAATAACTACTAAAAGGAAGATATACATTCCAACAATACCTGGTTAACAAGGCTATAAAGTTCAAGGTTACAAGCTGAGTTACATCCTGATGAAACAAGCAACCTTGAGATCAACAACAACTGATAATTCATTGAATGATTATGGTGATTTTAGAAACATTTTAGTTCAAGTTCATCCCAGCTCTGAAATTACATACAATGTTCTTGAATTAGAAAGAGATGGTGCACCATCTGGGTGCCAGTTTTTACTTCTAAAATTTCTATATAGTTTGGAGCTTACAATGAAATTAGGTTAACTTACCTTTTATTTTTAAAGAAGCTGGTTAGAACAGTGCTTTTCAATGAAGCATTTGTAGCGGGGCAGAGATTTAACTGAAGTCAACAACAGTTAATGTTTTCAGGTCTTGATTTAGTATTGATTTTATGGCTCATGTCTTTATGGTAAGTCACTTGGAATCACGTCAATGAGTGGGGTAGAAATAACTGTAATAAATTATTCTAGATTTGATTCCAGTAATTGGATCTTGGAATTTTAATGTAAATCAAGGTCCAGAATATTACTTTTTCTCTATGTATATCTTAACAGATATTTTTTTAAAAAAAAATTCCATTTGAAATTTGGCATGAGAAAAAATGATTGCTACAAATGCTCTAAATAGGAATTGTGAATCAGTTTGATGTAGTGGTTAAGGCACCAGGTTAAAAACTGGGAGACCGTGAGTTCTAGTTCCATCTTAGGAACTACGCCAGCTGGAACCAGTCACTTCCAAAAAGCCTTGCCAAGATAATCACCAGGACAATCACCAGGAGTCAAGGCTGACTTGAAGGAACCAAAAAATAACGTATTATTAATTAACATACAAAGATAAAATTGACTACCTGGTGAATTAATATGAGCTTTTAAATACATGGTTATAAATTCAAATTAAAGTATGTATTTAAATAAACTTTAAGATAGACCAGTCAATAAGTAGTTGGAAATACTGCCTGCCCTGGTTGAAGTAATTTTTGCTCTGACAAATCTAGGGTCTTCTGTATTTGATATTGTTTCAGAAAAATAAGGTCAGATGGAAACTGTGAGCAGGACTCTATGCCAAGATTCAAATGACTTAGTCCTTGCATTTCTCGGTAAACTGAAAGTCTTAGAAGCAGCCCTTCTAAGTTATGAGCTCATCTCTTTAGCAGAATCTTCCCCTAGAAATTGGAATACTTTGCTATGCTGGAAAAACAATAAAACAGTTTTATTTCAGAGGGACATTGGATGTGAACAACTGCTCATATCAACAGTACAAAGAAGGTACTGATGGTTATAATTTTAGTATTCTTTTGTTCTGATGTATTTTATTGAATTGTTGAAATACATTTGTGTGTATTATTATATTATACGTAAGTGTTAAGCTATAGTCTAAACTGCCTGTAGTCATTTGAAACAGGGCAGTATATAGATGATGTAATAAATAAATAAAATTGATTTATGCTTTAATCATACCTGATTTAGCAAAAACATACCTAATTAGAAAAATGTAGCAAATAGATTGTTTTCCAAATTGCTTAAAGTAATTTGGAACAAGGTAGTATACAGATGATGCAATAAATAAATAAAATTGATTAATGCTTTAATCATACACGATTTAGCAAAAAGCATATCTGATTAGAAAAAAAAATATAGCAAACAGATTGGTTACTATTATGCAAATTAACCTAATTTATACCAATTCTAGTTAGTGGTTGTAAGCAGATTGGACATAGCATATCTGAAGCATTGCTGCTTCGCATATAAATCTGCCAGAAATTTGCAATTGCCAACAATAGACTTTCTGTAGCCTACCATCAAGAGACATTTGGTTATCAATTTGTTTGGTTTGCTTTGACATGTGATTATTTTAAAAGTTCTTTAATACCTTGATGACCTTGTGGGCAGAATAGTGATTTGTCATAATTTATACAAATGCATTCATAAATAAAATCAAGCTCTAATGATGTAATGCCTATGTAGTTGTACCTATTCACACTTTCAGATATGTCAGCCCATCAATCAGTATCTGTTATACTCAGCAATTTATCACTCAGTTTTTCACAGCTGACCATGCAGGCAGTGTCCATTGAAAATTACTGCAATAGAGGTGACATCAAGTAATGTAAAATCTGTCCTCAGTGCTTGATTAGTGATGGATGCTTTAAACATGGGTGTCATCTATCACTGAAGTGAAAGTTCTTCAGGAGAATAAATGTACAGGAACAATTAGACAGTGAAAGAAAACTAAATGGCCTCCTTTTACTTTGCTCAATCTACCCTCACCATGTTTTATGGTAGAACTGGCAGAAACATTTCTTTTTTATAGCTGCAAGTGGTTAAGATACTGAGTTTGTCAACTGGAAAGTCAGCAACCCAGGCTCCAGACCTGAGCACCACAAGAAGGGGTGAGCTCCGTTACTCACCTCAGCTCCTGCCAATGTAGCAGTTCGAAGGCATGCAAATGAAAGTAGATAAATAGGTACCACTTTGGTGGGAAGTTTACTGCATATTTTCATGCTGGCCACATGATGAGAGCAATGTCTCTCAGACAATGCAGGCTCTCTCAGCTAAGTTTATTTGTCTAATAACGGCTAAGAATCAGAGATGAGTATCACCCCCTTGAGTGACTGGAAAGGGGAAACCTTTAAACCTTTTTATATCTATATAAGGCATAGTGTATCTTTTAATCTTCCACCTATTATTGCAATTGTGCAAGCAGAAATTCATTGGGTTCTCCACCTATCTGCAATGGATTTCCACAGATATAGTACATCTAGTGGATTTCCCCAATGTCCATAGGAAATATTCTGGAGGATAAAGAAGAAAGTAAGAATGGAGGGTTTAAAAAGACAGCATGGAAGGAAACAGAAGGGAGAAGAGCAGAATACATAACTAGACAAAAAAAAACCAAATTAGAATGGAGGGAGCCACAATGAGATAGTTAAAGGAAAGGGACAAGAAGAACTCAGTTGGTTTATAATGTAGCTTATTTAGGGAAAAACTGAACTTCCCCAGATTTTCTATATTTATATGGCAGGATCAGGGTTTTGTGTCTATTAGTTTTCATCACATTAATGCATAGTTTATGACCAATAAAATTTTCATTAAATGAATGTAATCTCCCTTAGGCTTATATTATAATATAAAGACATGAAAATGCATATATACATGGAAAATCTACAGCATATAGCGTATATATGTGGAAAATCTACAGCATATATTATTTTGTTCTCAGCAATACTGAGAACAAAAGACTATGTTTAGAAAAATGCATACAAAAGCGCATGCACATTATAGTGCTATTTTTTAAAAAAAATATATTCTGGTTTAACGAGGGAAAAGTGGGAAACTCAGAAAAGTCAGAATTGGTAGTTTTCCATAAATATATGAGCAATTCGCTCACAGACAACATAGTGAAATAAATTGAGAGATGGATATTCAGTAAGTTTCGGTTACTTTTATTTATTCCTTTCTGACAGTTTTTTAATTAGCAATGTATTGATTATTTACATGGACTTTGTTTTGTTAGGTAACCAGATATAAAGAGTCCAGCCTAAAATAACACAAAGAGCTAAGATTAACATATGTCTGTTGAGGCCTTTATGAAAGCAAGGAATTCAGAAAAAAACTCATTTTGGTGCGAAAAAGTTAAATAGTGTTATAAATAAAAATAAAGAAATGTAGCTTCCCACAGCAAGCAGCAGGAGCTACACTCTGGCATCTGCTATGTATCTTACACAGCTTAACATCTCAAATCAGAGAATACCTTTTACCTTAGCCCAATGTGATGCTCTCTCCTCAGCACTTTCGCTGTAAGCTACAAAAAGGCATCATACTCATACAAATCCATTGTAGCTGCCAAATAAAGATAGCCAGAAATGGCTTAGCATCAACATATAGTCATTAATCTAAGCCTAATCATGCCATGTCAGCTATTGTACTCTATTTTTCTCAGGTTTGATGGGCTTAGCTAAGAGAAATATAATTCTTAAATCTCTTTTGGAAATTGTATTGCTTTATTTTTGTAGATACATCTGTGTGTGTGTGTATGTGTGTGTGTGTGTAAATACACAGACAGACAGACATAGAGATAGAGATAGGGATAGAGATAGTGATACTGTACATATACACCTAGCACTTAGGCTTATATACTGCTTCACAGTGCTTTATAGCCCCCTCTAAGCGGTTTACAGAGTCAGTATATTGCCCTCACCAATCTGGGTCCTCATTTTACTGACCTTGGAAGGATGGAAGGCTGAGTCAACCTTGAGCCAGTGAGAACTGAACTGCTGGCAGTCGGCAGAATTAGCCTGCAATACTGCTTTCTAACCATTGCGCCATACAGTGGTGGGATTCAGCCATTTTGCACCAGTTCAGCAGAATCGGTAGCTAATTTTTTGTTGCCCAGGCCCAGAATGGACTTTTGGAAGCGGCATCCACACAAAGAACCAGTTGTTCACATATTTGAATCCCACCATGTATATATATATATGTATTGTATTTTATACTGCTATTTCAAAGTTTATATTATTCAGATTGCCAATTTTAACTTCTTGATGTACCTGAACAAGCTTTTCGGCATATTTTGATTTACTATTATCTTTTAGCCAAAACTTTCATCTGTATGTGCTTTATTAACTAACCTGGTATTGTCAGTTTAGTTAGTTATTTTGGACTAATTCTCTTGTGCTGTTTCACGACCACAATAAAGTTAAGTAAAATAGAGAAATGTAACAATTATTGAAAAGCTTAAGTATTCCTACCTGCAGGTACATTTTAGATTTTAGTTGTTTTCCATTTTAGAATTTTCTGCCTATTTGCAAACAACATTTAAAATTCATGTTCCTTTCTATGTAGCAATAAACTCCTTTGTGTTCAAAGTGACTTGCTATTAGATACATAGTGAATTTCACAATTCATGTGCCTTGCATCTCTAAATCTTGAGTCTAGCCTATTTTATTCTTTACATTCAATAGGTCTTTGTACACACAAAGCTTCATTTAAATTCCTGGGAAAGTGGTAGGCATTGTTTCATCAGATGATATCAATACTTCTGCCCAGAACAGTTATTATGAGATACTATAAAAAGCAAGTCACTACTGCCATCCTTTTTATCTGTCAGCTTTATATCATATTTTAATAACTGTCAGTATGAAGGGGGAAAGAACTATCGAAATTCCATTTATGATCTGTGCCTCAGCACGAAAGGTAAAGCTGAAATGGGGGTATGGACAGATGACTGCTGCTTGACATACATGGTGCCCATGCTGCAGACACAATTGATTGGTAGAACTTTCAGTGTCATAGTAAGGTCTTATTCCTTATTGTTTGAGTTACCCTTAATGATCACATAAAGAGACATTCTTGACTTCTGGACTATGCTATTGCTCTATGTAGCTTAGACATGCAGTGCATTGATTATCAGCAGCTCTCCAATATGCTTTCAATTATACTGCCTGAAATCCTTTTTTTAAAAAAACTGAAATTTTCAGAAAATTTACCCAGGATTATAATACCTTTCAAAACGTATCTATTTTTTCAGTAAAATCACTGTTGGTCTCATAGCTGATAGATGCTAGTTAAGTCAGGAAGTTTATGAAGTAGCAGTGTCTGTTCAAAGTAACAGGATCTGGCTATTGTCAAGTGCAGGCCTCATAGCAAAATGAAAGAGACAGAAGGAAACAACTTAAGCATACAAGAACAGCCGTGATAGTCAGAGCAATCTTATTATAGCAACATTCTGTGAATGTTTTCCCGTGTCTGAGCATCTAATAAACTCTTCCTGTTCTCATATTATAGATATAGGTATCCAGAAAGAATGCTGTAAATGCAACCTCTAACTTTTAACTCATGTTTGCAAATAACTTTCTAATATTTCCTAAATAGTTGAGAAAAGCACGCACTGACAGACCAATAATTCAATAATCTGAAAGTCCAGTCTAGCTTTCAATGCTGTGGCATACGCATATAGCAAAGTCCTTTTGAGTAAAATCTCTACCTTTTTAATGATATAATCTTATGGTGTGGGTTTTACCACAAGTGATTTTAAAAAATTAGATCCTTGTAATGATACACCTTAAATATTTCATTATAATAATAGTAATGTTGCTAGTATTAGTAATTGCTGTTATTAGTAGTAGTAATAATATTGAAAAATTATTTAATATTACTGATGTCTCTTCACAACTTCAAGCAACCTTGTGTTATTAAAAAGTAACAACTTGAGCTTTCAGAAAGTAGCCTGTTATGTCACCTAAAGGGAACAAATAATAGTTTTAGACCATGACCACTGCAAAAACTGTTATGAAATTGATATAGAATAGACTTGAAAAAGTATATAAAAATGATAGCTGATTTTTTTAAAAAAAACTATTTGAATCTAAAATAGTACAAACATTTTCAGGTTTTCCTAAGACTGAATATATATTGTTAGAAAAAAATGTAAGACTAATTAAGATGCAAACATAGCTTTAAAAAGCCAAGTTTATGAAAAAATATAACTATTATACTTTGTTGTATTTTCCTGAACCTGAATGTTGTATGCTGTTTCTATTAAAGACTGGATAAAGACTGAACTTAGCCATATTATTCTACTTTAGCGCTATGGAAAAAAGTCTGGATTTCTTCTCCATCAGCAAATAAAGATAAGAGTAGCATGCTAAAAAGGCCAGTTTTACTGCATGTTTTGAGAGGTGATAATACACTTTCCATAGCAAACTCTTTTTCTCAATATCTTTTAAAAAAATCAGTAAGAGTTCCCCCAGAAAGTTCCGCATTTGAAAAATGTAATGAGCAAAGCACTTACTGTACAAAATCTTGAAATATTTTTTTGCATTTGTAATGTATAATTTGGTGGTGTAAATACAAGGCAATGAAGGCAGACTAATATATTGAAGGAATATATCATGTATTGGAGCACACTGGAATGCTCCAATTTTATAGACTTTCTCCAAAATTTCTTTTTTGTGTTTGTATTGGTCTAGGAAAGGAGATAAAAAAAGATGCTAAAATACATGGTTTCTATAAAGACCAGACAATGTTTGATCAGGTATTGTTGACATCAGATGAAAAACTGATTAAGAAACTGTATAATTTTCTATTAAACCTAAAAATGGAAGATGAACAAGTGAAAGAAACAATGATAATATGGGCTAAAAAAATTGGGCACAATATAGAATTAGAAAAATGGCAAAATCTATGGGAAAGAAACTATAAATTGACAATGACACCTGCTTATAAAGAAAACTTATATAAAATGTTTTATAGATGGCATCTAACACCTGCAAGGTTAGCAAAAATGTTCAAAAACATTTGGAAGTGGCTCAGGCAGACACCTCCCTAATCTAATGAACTATGTAAAGATGTTATTAGCCAATCACAATAAAACAGCTTTAGCCTGATTGCAGAGTTGATTTTCTAGACTACCCAGAGATGCTAAAATCATCTCTGTGATTGGCGGCACTGGGCGGCACTGAAGTTTTCTTAACAAGCAGTTGGAATCTGCCTACTTATAACTTTAGAAGAGATCAAATAAATTTAAATTATTATTATGTGAGCTACCCAGAGTTGCTTGAGATGGGCAGCCATATAAATCTTTTAATACAAATACATGATAAACTTAAATCAGCCAGTAAGAAATATTGATCTTAATTTTTTTCAATTACTTGTTAAAGTTTATCGGACAATCCAAAGCATGTGCTGCCTGAATAAAAGAACTGAATTGCACCCTGCTAATCTTATATATGAATCAGCATCATTGGCCATGAGTGTTCTTCATCAGACCTGAAGGCAAAGTTTAGTTTAGGAACTGAAACACAAACATAATTTCAGTGCAACTTACTGTTTAGGAAGGGAAGACACACAGAAAACAATGTGATTCCTGTGTGAGAATCTAATTTTCCTATCTGAATTTCTATACAAAAGAGAGACTTTAAATGAATGAATTCTTGACATTTACAAATAAAAGCAGCTGGCTATAACAACTTGCTCAAATTAATCAATTTTCCAATATACCTTGGCATGCCTGTCAAGAATTCATTGATGCAGTTTGTAACGAGCAACTATCTCAAATGGAACACTGCTCATTGTACTTATATGGATGTCTGACAGTTCCCTTGATTAAAATGAAGAGACTTTATTATGTGTATTAAGCACTGCTTTATGAGTTATGTAAAGTTTGTGAGTTTTTTTCATTTATGCCTTAGAACCTTAACATCATTGTCTCACTTATGCATAATCCATCAGCCCAGGTGACAAATAGTTTTCTATATTTACCCACTAGAAATATACAAGGGCTGCATTGGAAAAGCAGCTGAAACTACAAACGCTCCTGTCAATCAAAGTGGCTGGCAGAGGACCATATTTCTTGTCACCAAGAGGCTTAAAGAAAAGAATCTGTGCCTAATTCTCTTAAACCATGCAGGTCAAAAGGTTTTAAAATTATTTTTGACACCATTTCTTTGCTTTGTCAACAGGCCTGAGTACTTTTTAGCATGTAAGGGATATCAAAAAACCTGTATATTGAACTACTTTAATATTAATAATGCATTACTTTAATGTCTATTGGTAGCAGTACTACTGTTGGTATAATTATCTACTATTTTGAAGTAAATTAGTTGGGAAAAACTATTCAGAATACAGCTCTGGGAAACAATAGAATGGTGAGTCAACCAAAGTTATACAAATCAGCAACATCCTTCAAGAAAATAGGTTTTTTTAAATTCATAATATTACCTTCCTTCAGTTCACTGAATGGAGTGGATCCAGAAAAAGTAAATATAAATATATTAGTCTGCTTGAAGAGCTTTGAAAGTCTACAGCAGATGTCTCAGCACCAGTATAGATAAGGCAGTGCTTCAAAAAAAAAAAAAAAAAGATCTATATCATGAGTCTGCAAATTCCCATATTTACTGGTAAAGCATAAAGTTCAAATGCAGAACCAAATGGAAGGCTTTCAACCTTCCCTGTGGTCATCCCATTTCTGTTAATGCACTTACACAGTTTATTCAGTCATGGAGATTATTGTATAGCATGTCTTTGGCTGCCTGTGGGTGGCATCATTATACAGAATCCGTATAGTCCATCTCATGTGCCCTGTGCGGGATTTAAGCACAGGAAGAAGGCATGTAGACTTGGATCCCATATCTTGACATTCCAAGCCTTCAACTTCAAGGCCCTTCTACTTTGCTTACAATTTCTGTCGGTGTTCACAAGGAAGAATTTCACCTAGATGAGTCCCCAGAGCATTAGTCTAATCATACAGCAGTCATATTGGGCAGTGAGGCAGAGGTCTTTCAGAAGGCTTGCCTGACTCATAGCTATTCTGGTGGATATAGAATAAAGAAGAAATGTGTTTTTTTTTAAAAAAAATCACTCACTAAATTGCAAAAAACCATCGTGGTCAATGTTAGCAACCAGCACCACAGACAGCTGCAAAGCCTAAGCAGCCTGGTTTAGTTCTTTAGTACCAGTGTTTGTCTTTAGCTCATTATTGCTTATGGCTGCTTCAGTTTTACAATTTTCCCTTTTCACCGAAGCATAGCCTTAACTGACAGTCCCCATTAGGACTCAGGAGATGTCCATTATTTTAACATACACATAATACTTTAGAGCAGGGTTAGGCAACCTTGGCTCTTTTATGACTCGTGGACTTCAACTTCCAGAATTCCTGAGCCAGCCATGCTGGCTCAAGAATTCTGGGAGTTGAAGTCCACGAGTCATAAAAGAGCCAAGATTGCATACCCCTGCCTTACAGCATTTGATGTCAGTCCAGATTACTGCAGGAACATTGTCTCTAGTTTGTCCTATCACTTGCCTCCACCATGAGACTTCCAGGTGCCTACATGAAATTCAGAATACTACATCGAATCCAAATGGATTATCCCAGATTTAGGTAAAGCCTAACAGACAAAGATTGAATGCAACTCTCAAACTAAACAAGATTGCATGTCCTAAATATAAGGTTTATAAATTATGTAAGGAGTGTTGGATTATAATTATTTTTCTATTTTCTGGGAAAGCATAGAATGTAATAAAAAGGCTTGACTCAAAATTATCCGTGACTCTGATTCAATCTGCTTCATGACATTAACTAACTTAAAGGCCAAGTGTTATGTCTGAGTTGTGGAGAATAATTATAGAGAAACTATCCTCAACCAATCCACCGGAATATTTCACTTTCCTACCAACCTAGCTTTAGATATATTTTGTTTTTGAAATTATTTTTGAAGCATCCTTAGCATTAGACATTTATATATTTATGCAATATTTATATATTATCTTTTATCAACTGGCTCTAATGCAAGTGTCAACATCCAGGCAGTTAAAATGCAATATATTGCACTCATTAAAATAATGAAATAGCTAAATAGGGCTACTGACAACAGAAATTACTAACTGCATAGTGCTGCTATGCATGTATCCTCAGAAATGTATTTGCTGAATATACAGTAGTTAAGTTTGGTGAGACTTCTCCGTTTTGTCAACATTCCCATTGATAATACTTAGTTTTGATAGTATTGATAGTGGTGCATAAAATTCTCAACATTCAATAATGTGCATGTAAAAATAAGAAGCCAAGAAGGCAATAACTGGTAACAATTCCCTAGTATGAATTTTGATTTACTAACATAAATGATTCTCAGTATCATTGGCTTATATCAGTTTTAACAAAATAAAAATCTGTTAAGGGCATGCTTGAATTATGATTGAAAGCAGCTGAATTATATATGATATTTCTATTCTAGCTTCTCTGATAGAAACTGTCAAAATCGAATTTACTGCGAGAAGCACTATGTAATGAAACCATACAATCAAGATGCCCAGTGATAAGCATGAATATGTATATATTCTGAGAGGGAGGGGGAGGGAGGAAGGAAGGAAGAAAGGAGGGAGGGAGGGAGGGAAGGAAGGAAGGAAGGAAGGAAGGAAGGAAGGAAGGAAGGAAGGAAGGAAGGAAGGAAGGAAGGAAGGAAGGAAGACTACATTTAAACAGTAAGTGTATGCAATCAAGAAAATAGATTCCTGTTTCCCATATTTGTAATGCACACTCTAATAGATCATCAGCCAACATTTTTCAGAGACTAGTTCCCAGCCACATACTTTGAATGTTCACTCCCAATTGGACACAGCAGCATTCAGAACATAGTGCTTAACCACATCTGTTACTGCATCTCAAATATAGACAGGTAGGTACTCAACTGTTTTATGGAGACCATTTATGAACAACTATGCACAGACTAATCCATTTTCCCCTCAATATTGCATTAAGATCACTCACAAAATGTATTCTTTTCACTAATGGTTACAGGCAGTAAGCGAAACAGGGACTTCGAAAAGGGCAAAATAAGGATTTATAGTTAAAATAATCTGGAAAGTGCCAATTATTAAATTATTGGAATTGAAACCATGTATTTTGGTTTCTCCCGTATCAAGCTATATCAGTCTCTATGAATACACATAATTCTATTCTGGCTTGCTTTAAAAAATCAAATGCAGCTTTTAAAATATAAAGAGATGTAAGAACAGTTTAATATACTACCTTTTTCATTGCAACATTCATTAGTAATTCAGAAGTTGTTTTGGTGAAATAGATTATATTTATATATAAAAGAAGGACTGAATGGACAAGCTGCCTAAGTTTATGATGCAAAAAGTTGAGTAGCTGTATACGAAATAATCAAATTAAATTAAAAAATACATAACTGCAACCCTATCTGGATTTACCTGGGGTTGAATCTGGATTAATGATGTCCAAAACTGCTGAAATACATATCAACACTGGAATGCATTTTGGTTCATTCTAATTCTAATTTTTTTTAATGAAGGATAGACAACATCAGCAAGCTCTACAGGCCCAGCTGGCCAAAAAAAGCTCGGGACCCTGTTGGTTGGAAACATATGGAAGAGGCCTTCATCCTGCAGTGGATAGACAATGGCTAGAATGATGATAATGATTATGATGATGATATGTACATATTTGACATTATTATTAATATGTCAAATATTTTACAAAAATGAATATTATTTAAATGTGGATTAGATCACAACTATTCAAAACCAGTTATCATTTTTAAATTCAAATGATATTGGATTTAACATTTATAGTTTGGATTTTTTAGATTTTAATATAATATGTGGATGTCTACATATTAAACAATATACTTTTCTCACCAAGAGTATAATTAACTTCTTGTGATTTAATTGCAAAATAAAATTGTGTAAAGTTTTTTTAATATAATGATTGCATAATAGTAAAAGAAGAAATGCAGAAGACACCATGTATTGAAATAAATTCAACAGCCACCTAAAAAATAAGATAGGTGATAAGTTATTCACTCCTGAAAGAAACTAAGGTAGCATATTGTAGATTTATAGTAATGTTATGGGAGTTATGTTGTGTCTGTATGCAACATGCCACAGAGATGCTATCCAAACTATTCAATCTGCCAACAACTTATATTTTCTTCTTGAATCAAATGGGGACAAATGACACAGCCAGAAAAGACCTTGAAAGAATCTCAGGAGACTATGGGCAGGAAGGTGAAGGAACTGGGAACACAAGTGTTTTTCATTAATCATTCCAGTTGAGAATCATGACAAAAGAAAAAACAGGATCCTGGGAGTCATGAATATGACTGAGTATGTAGATGGTGCTACAGAGAAGATTTGAATTCTATGACAATGACATGTTTATAAAGGATTTCTAGGAAAAGTTAGGCTACATTTTACATTTACTAGGAAAGAAGTGTTTAGCAGGACTCTTGATAGTCACATACGAAGGTGTAAAATTAGAACAAAAGGGAGCAGTGGCAAAACTCCAGAGTTAAATATGCAGTTAAGGGGTGTGGGCCATGAAAGCACTAAGCAAAGGGAGAAGCTGGTCAGGATGGCAATCAGTATTTCATAGGAAACTACAATAAATTTTATTAGGTGGATCCCTTCAAAACCTTTGATATTTCTACACTAAATTAAATAAGGAAACATTCTAATACATAATGACAAATATGATAGAAAAGGAATAACTGAAACATAGTGGATATTGCCAGAGCTGTTATTTCTTTAATCGTGCCGGTGTGCTTTGCCTAATTATAACGTCTCTGGTGTGTTTACTTTGTTGAGCTTTTCAACTGGAACATGGCAATGATATTCAGAATTAGCACATAGAATAAAAGGCTACAATGTATTGAAAACAAAAGCAAAGGATGTTTACATAAAGTAGAACATTTCCATGTTCAAGAAGTGGAACATGGAAATATGTTGAAAGTATTTGAGTAGGAATGCAAGGAGACAGTATCATCATGGTAGTTTATTATAGACTGGGCATGCATAATATACATAATGTAACATATAAGTCTGTCTGCATCAGACTGGTCTTTCAGAGAAGCTTATCCCAGTGAAAAATACAAGATTTCAATTATTCAGATGTCTACTATCACAGTACTAATTCTGCCAAGAATCAGAGATCCAACCAATTCTTGCCTTGTCAGAAAACAGAAGAATATAAGATCAGTCTGCTATCTTCTTCTTTTTCTCTTTTTAACTTCCTCTTTTACCACTTCAGATGTTGAGGTAGATACAGCGTTTTGGCTCTTGCTTGTCTGTCAGCCTCAACCATTGTTACTTGATGTTGTCTTTCTATCTTCTTCTGGATCTGCCTCGCATTCTTTGACTCTCTCCTCTTTTTGTATATCCCTTGTATGGTATGGAATCCCATGACATCCTCTCCAAGTGAGCAAACCAATTTATTGTTGTTGTTTTCTATATGTAGTTTAAGATTGGGTTCTATGCAGGGCTTTTTTTTGTCATAGAACGCCCAGAACGGAGTTCTGGCACCTTTTTTGAATAGAACCTTGTAGGGTAGGCAAGGCAGTTTATATGACGTGTGTGAGTTCCGGCACCTTTTTTTTCTTTTTTTTTTTTACAAAAAAAGCACTGGTTCTATGCCAATTGTCTTAAAGGTGCCTTTTTTTCTGCAAAAGGCAATTGGGCTGGGTTTTTGTTTTTTTTCCTTGAGAAAGAAAATGTTTTACCAACAGAACTGGAGGAGAAGCAAAAGATTTTCTTCTTCTTCCTCAAAGAAAAAGTAGTCCAGCTGCCTTTTGAAGCAAAAAAACACCTTTCAGACAACTACAGCCTGGATGACTCAGAATCATGACACAGACATTCTATGCCAATTCTTTCCCTCATGGTCTCATTTCTGATTTTTATCTTCTGGCCACCCATTCAGTCTGCTATGCTAGATCTAATCCTCAACAACAGGGTGGAAATAAATGGAGTGGAAGTGACTGGGAGGTAAACAGCAAAAGTTCTGCAGAATCAAAAGCCAAATTTGATTTCATTTGATTTATGTACCTATTTATTTAAAGTTATATAAATTAAATACAGTTACTGTTCATGATTTTCACTTTCATTCGCTTAAAAGTTACAACTTTTGGAATGGTTTACAAAGCTTTCAAAGAGGAAATTAGTTCTGGAATATCTTTCCAATAACAAATTAAGATAACTGAATTTTTGATAGGAATGGATTTAATACTAAGCTATAGTTGTCTAAACTAGAAGGAAATTTTTCTAAACTTTTCCTCAGGTCTTCAGTAGAGATCTTGCAGCTAATTTTATTTGTAATTCTGTATTATCTTTTAAGGAAACAAAATCCTGGGAAGTAGAAAGGCAGGGATGACTGTAGTATAAACAGATATCAATATCCATATAAAAGGTACTTTCATACATTATTATGAATTTAAAATATTATGATGTAAACCTATAGTGTCTTAAGATTTCAAATTTACATAATTGCAGCACTGAATTGTCAAGCATTGCTTATTAGTATATGCCCTTCACAAGATCAAGACGTCCAATTCTCATTGTTTACTTTTCTTTCTGAAAGAGCAAATGCTTTTTATTATATTTCATAATGACATTACATTTCGGTAAGATTGATTGATTGGTACTCAATTAAACTCTGCGGAAGGCAGCTATTTCTCAAGATTAATTCATTACAATCTAATGGAAATGTCATGTCCATCAAATTAGAGCTGAATCTTAAATTGGTTTTTTTGTGTGTGCTTGCTTTTGTATGTGCATGTGTTTTGCTACTGACAAATTTGTTTCACAAGAATATATCGTGGTGGGTTTTACTACGTATAAAGTAATCTTGTTTTTGCTGAATATAAAGTTCAATTTTTCTATCTAAATATTGTGCTATATAATTTTTCTTATATATTTTAGAGATGGACAGATGAGAGATATAGGCAGAGATGGGTGGAGAGAGAGAGAGAGAGAAAATATCTTATTATAAATGCAGAACTATTATTTTCGGTTGGGGACATTGCTTTTGACAACATAATCAGTACCTATACAAAGGCAATTATAGCATTGGTAACTAGGGTTTGCTTTCCTCCTTTGCCTTCACTTGTACTTGTGGTTTGGAAACTATAGTACGTCACATGTATTTAAAAACTATAGTTCATTCCAGAAGCATGCCGGGGAAAAAATCATGGTGCACAACAAATATCAAATAAACTACACAGAATTTGAAATTAGCATATCCAATACTTTGTATTATTCCAAGAATAAGATGTTAAAAGTATAAGAGATTCTAAAGAAGATGCAGACTCCTCAGAAACACAGAAATTTAAAAAAAGAAAGAAAGGAGAAGAAAAGAAAATTGGAAAAATAAAAAAGAGTCGATGAATTGGCCCACTTGAAGCTATTTCAGTGTAGACTGTCTTGGAGAAATACAGATCTGTATTTCTGTGATGCTTACATCTATTTATATAAATCTCTACTTTTTCTTTTTTGTAAAACCTTTCCACTCAGAAAGGGTGAAAAACTTCATAATCAACCCGTACCAATCCCTATGAAGTATACACCTTTTTTGCCTTTTTTTAACTATAGCTTAAGCTATATGCTTGTTAGTTTCTAGAGTTAAAACACAGTTCTCAATTGCCTCTCCACTACAAAAGTTTAGGCAAATATATACAAGGAGAGGATATGAAGTTCCTTTTCATCAGTCAGACTACTGGGTCATCAAGCAAAATCACAATAGCACAAAATAGCTAAAAGACATGGCTGACAAAGATACACTCCTCCAATTTTCAAGGATGAAATCATAGGAAGCAGCTCTATATTAAATCAGAATATTAGTCTGTCCAGTTAAGTCTGTTCCTATTTGATGTAGTAGTTAAGACACACAAGGTTAGCAAATTAGGAGACTGTGAGTTCTAGTTCTAGTCTTAGTTACCAAAACTATCTAGGTCATTTTAGGCTTATCATTTCCAAAATTATTACTAAGAAAACTACAAGGACTTCTCCAGGCAGTCTCCAGGAATCAACATTAACTTAAAGTCATTTAAAATATCTGAATAATAGCTATCATCAGAGTTTCAGACAAATCTTTCCCAGTTGGACCTAAAATGCTAAGAGGCAAAGAGCTGAATGTAAAAATGTCTTCAAAATAAATGATCTTCTGCTAGCTAAAATTCTCTAACTTGCAATTAAACTTACTGATTCAGTAATGTATTGTATTATTAATATTGTTGATTGATTAAACATGCTTTTTATTTGGTATTGTTAATCAGTCATTTTGGATGTCCTGCATATGTTGAAATTCTTGCAAACCCATTGGAGTTAGTTCTGCTAGAAGTTTAATAAGCTGAGGAGCAAAATAATCTGCTACTGACTTTTGCATCTTTTATTTGTTGTGTTCAGTAGACACAACAGAGTCAACACCCAATCTGATATGGAAATCTACAATATTTCAATTGTATATGTAATCTGTATATATTATATTGACAATATCCAGGGGTAAATTTGAAGTTAATTATATTCTGCAGCATATTAAGGTTGCTCATATTGCTTGCAATTTTGGCAACAGCTGTCATAGCACATGTACGTAACCATACATAAATTAATTAATAAAATATGCAAGAAATATGCAAGAAATAAGTTGAAACTATCCAAAGATTTTTGTAGCACTATAGATTAGGCATAAGATATTTTCTGATATTTAATCTTTATTTGTATTTTCCATTCTGTCCATCACCAGGACATAAAAAAGGACAATGCTCTGAATGTTCAGAAGCCTTTCAAACAAAGGGGAGACCTTATGAGCCTTAGTTAGCAGGCTTCTGATTTTTTTAAAGTTTATGTGATATAGGGACAGCATGAAAAGAGGCAAGTGAAGGAGTTGAAACTGCACATATGGTCCAACTATTCTCCATATAAACTCAATTTCATGGACAGAATAATAGTTGTAAAGGATGTTGTACCCTGCCTATCTTAAACTATGTTTTTATGGCTTCACCACATTTCAAAACACAATTAGGGACATATAGTATTATATCATTTTGCTGGATGTGGGATGATATTCATACTCTACATGGGTGGTAGAGATGTTTGATTTATATAGCACCCTCAATGTACACATTCATTCTACGGTAATAAATACAGTCCCCACATTTTTCTTCCTCCTATATTTTTCACTGTGTTGTTAAGATGAAGCTTTGTTCTTTTTTATTTTTGTTTTTATCATGGGGGGTTATACCTAGTGTTTTATCTTGCTTTTTAGTTATACTTGTGTTTGTGGATCTTATATGTGCTTGTGCATAACGTTTCATAAATAAATACCAACTAGTAAAAAAAAAAATCCTTTCTCAGTTTTGTGTAAGACACTTAATCCACATGCAAGCTTTTGGTCATTGTAATTGTCAGTTCTGTTCTAGAATAAAAAAATCTATGGCATATGTCACCAGGGATATACATGTGCCCTTTATAGGATTTGCATTGTATATATGAAGAAGCTACAAGGATTTAATAAAATTGCTGTACTGACAGCCTTAAAGCCAGCTGAATATCTATTGCCATTATAGATGATATGACAAAATACTACCACACTGAGGTTAGCTATAGAAAAAGTATGCCTCGTATTTTGAATAAGACATCATACAGTATGATTTATATTCACTTTTCTTGTGGTTTCTTTAACCAGGGGATAAATAACAAAATCAAGCATGTCCCATTCTGTTTATTCATTTTTAGAGCTCCCAGCCAAACATGTCCTTAGTCTGCAAACATTTAACATTTTAACAAAAGTGTTTTACCACAGAAGACATCTGACGGTTATCCTCTTCCCTTTACTCTAATAAATTATATAACACACAGGCCTGATCAAAGAACTCTCTTCAACTTGAATGATGCAAAGACTGAAATTGTTAAATTGAAGTCATTTCAAAATTCCTCAGTAGTGAAAACTTCTTTTTTTCATTTTTATACAGACATAGTAAGCCTTCTTTAAAGTTACAAATAATTCTTTGTTTCTTGGGGACGGGGCAGCCATCTGGAATAAAATACGCTTTGGAAGTTCTGTGTTTGCATAGCAGCTGTATGATCATTCTTACCACACCAGAAACTTCTTAATTAATTGCAATCTGCATCACTATGCTGAACAGATGTAAATAAGAAGTCGGGAGGGGTGGGATGTATGTTAGCTTTCTGTAACCGTTAGCTTTCACAGTAGAACCTTCTCCCTATGTATACATGATTAAATAAGAGAGGCTGTCTAGGATTTAGCTAACAGCAATTGTAGCATCCTCAAAAGGCATCCTAACAATGAGCCCTCTTCCCCCATATACACTGAGACATACTGGACAAGGCAGTAGACCATGTCAAAGTGCCATATGACACTAAAATCAAGAAAAATTATCAGAGCGGATGTGGCTAAGTGTTAGTGATGGTGATATTTTGTAAATAAAGCCCAAGGTTGTATTCATCTGGGAGAAGCAATTGTCATTAGCTGTCCTTCTCTCATTGGAAACTGTTCTGAACAGTTCTATGATTGGTAGGAATAGTGACATATCATGAGGTTTTTTCATCTGTTTTTATTCTTATTTTTGAAGATTTTCATCCCAAAATATTGGGAAAAAATTCCTAAGGACATGCATCCCAAGAAAAGGTTGAGGATCAGTATCTCATATTCCTAATCAATGCACTGTCACTTATTACCAACTGTTTATTAGCAGCTTGAACATGATTTTTTAAAGCACTTTTGTTCTTACTGAATGCTTCAAAAAAATTACGGTAATCATAAATTCCTGTAGGCTTTCGCTCTGTGGTAAAAATCTGCAAGTTGAACATAGTTTATAGTAACTAGACCATTTATGAGACAATAACTGTCTATGAATTTAATCTTTCATATTTCAGATTTTTTTAATGAAGACAACATTCAGCCCTTTTTTACTGGCTTATGAAACTATTTGCTCAAGAAAAGTAATACACAAACAATGGTTCAGAAAAGCAGTACAGCATGTAGCCATGTAATAATACAAATACGGTATTTTGAAATATAATTGGGTGATGTCACAATGCTGGAATAGTAACATTTAAAAGTTGGGGTACCATGGACAAAATTCAGGAATCATAAAGATATAAATTAACAAGCTGGCAATGAATATAAAAAATATAAACAGACCCAGTCTATGATAAAGCAAGGAAGAAATAAGTTGCTTCACTGAGGCTGAAACATTTATACAGGCAGGTCTGTTGTCTGAATATTGTAGCAGGACTGAACTATTAGCCCTAAGGGAATACTGTTATTTTGGCAGGAAAGTACCTTCTTTCTCTAAATCATTGGAGAACTGGGAAAAAAATGGAAATGTTAAAGTTCTATAAATGAAAACAAATACTAAGTTTTGAAGTGAATGGATACCAGAATGGAAGACAGGAAAAGTATTCAACAGGAGATAGAAAAAAAATATTTTAGCTTTGCTTTTTTAGTTTGAAAGCACAAAGTTACTTTAATAGTCACTACTTACTTTCTCCCATGCTTATGGATTGAAATCTATTGTATTGCTATTTGAAACATATAGTAGGAACTTACAGTGCTCCTAATTTAACTGGAGCAGTTAACATAATTGCACAGCCTATCCTTCTGCATATATGGTGCCATTATATCTTAAATGCCAGTTTAAGATTATGAAAATCTAATGTAAAGGAGAAATACATCTTTCATAATGAACTATGAAAGTTAGGAAGTTCTGCCTTCTGAAAAATGACACTGAACTATACTAAGTTTCTTGCTTTCATCCAAGCTGAGTGCTCTAGCAAGCCTCTTGGGAGGTAAATAAAAATGATATAATTGTTTGGGAGGGATGAATATATGTTTTGTTTTTCCTAACAAATTGTGGTGTAAAGTGTGAGTACAAGAAATTCAGTATGCAGTACAATTATTCCTTGCTTATCAACCAGTCACTTAGAGACCTTTCAAAGTTGCAATGGACCGTCCCAAAAACTACCAATTCTGGAATTCTTAGAGAGAGAGAGAGAGAGAGAGAGATATTTCAAATGTGATCTTTTTAATCATACATCAAGCCTATAAAATGATACATAAGTGAGCCAGTAACATGACTGCATTTTGAGCACTTGGCAATTGGCTCACCTTTACATGACTGAATTTTGAGCACTTGGCAATTGGCTCACCTTTACAGCCAGTTGCAGTGTTCCGCAGTAACGTGACTGCAATTTATAACATTTTTTGCCTGTTTCTGGCCTTTTCAGACAGTTGTCAGCAAAAAATGGGCCATAAGAATTAATGATTATTTGCTTAACAACCACAGTGTTCACTTAACAACCACTGCCAAAAAAATCATAAAATTGGATCTGTCACATGGTTGTCTCAAATTATGACCATCATGATTTATGATTTATTACAGTTGTACATTTATTTATTTATTTATCAAATTTATTTGCCCATAAGTCAAACACTACCTGAATTTGTCCTCTATGAGGCAGGTCTAATCTGTTTTACCAGCAAAACAACTAAGTGATGTTCTGTATCCAGGAATACATGATTAAAGAGATCTTATTCAAAGCTTTGACGACCTTTGACTAGCTTATTCTTTGCTTTGAATACCATCATCACCTATATGTGCCTGTACCTGCATCCATATTCAGCCTCTGCATATTTCACCAGTCTCTATGATCAGAAATGGCCAATCATTTCAATATGCAGCTAAATAGACAAATAATAGTTGCAATAAGAATAGAAACAGGTCCTGCTCCTGTAAGGTGTTTCTTGCTAACTCTCTAACTACTATGTGACAGTACAGTTTGGAATAGTTGAAAAGGAAATATAGTCAGGCCAGCTTTTCAAATTTGATACTTCTTAATATGGAGAAATCAATTTATGTATTTTTCTGATGAAATAAATATTGTTATGTTCTTACTGTTGTCTCACTTCTTTTATAATGATAACATTCATCAGAAATTATTAATTTCTGTTTGAATAAAAATTGATGCAGGTCAGCAATAATATGAGCCTTTCTCACTGATGCATACTATCAAAGGCCTATGAGTCTTTTTCTGTCTTTTTCATTATCTGAATGCCAAGAAAAATAAAGATATTCTTAATGCTATTTTACTGGGCTTTAGCAAACTGACATGTGTAGATATAGGTAGGTCCTTTTCCTCTATTCCATTAATTTTAAATTGGATGACAGTTTGAAATTCAGTCTACAGGAGAAATGTGTGCGTATATAAATGAAGAGCACTAGGCATTAAAAAATCAGGAATCTTGACTTCTAAAATATATACTCCATCCTTAGAGCCTTAATTTATCCTCACTATATCAATCAAACAACACTTAAGTCTCCTAGACACCAAAATTATTATTTCAAAAAAGATCACCCAGTATCTTTAGAGTGTATCTCTACATATCCTAATTTTTAAAAATACATAGATGAAACATTGTCAAGCGCCAGGGAAATCAAGAGATTCGGGCAGTTTAAATGAGTATAAAGATTTATTGCAAACTGAAGCTCTACAAGAATCTCACTAACTGGCCATTAAGAGAAATGTGCAGGAGATAAGAGAGGCATTCATGGTGGGCTGGGACTCATGACTTATGACGCATTTGACCCCTCCCTCAGGCTCAGCCTGATAATCTTGTACAAAGATATTCCTGTCCAATTTATTCGGTAGCTATTGGTAGGCATATTGGAAACAAAGAGGATTGTTTTTAATAGATTCTTACCTTGCTTATGTAGGAGAATTTCAAAGTTCAAAATTTCAAAGATTTCATCCAAAAATCAGTTAGTTGATGTGCTGATTTTTAAGCTCTTTCACTTTCTTTAATATATGGGATAGGTACTCGGTGAGCAAAGCTTCCTATAGTTGAAAAGGTCTTGTCAATGTCTCTATATAATTTATACAAGACATCTGGATTAGGACAATCCTGGCTTTCTGGTTCTCAGCCGTAATTCAATTAAAAAAAGTTCTGTCATATTTAGTATGTTTTACTAGATAACTAATACCATGAAGTCAAAATGTGATTAAGATACAATATAAGTAAGACCATCCAGCTGTCTTTAATAGGGAAGAAATATTTTCATTTTCTGTTAATATTTCTTTTAGAAATTTGTATGTTAGTTTTATCCTTAGAAGAATTGCTAGATATTCATTGCATATTGTTGCATATTTTAATTAAATATTCACTGCAAAAAAACCAAAATTTGGCAGAAAATTAGAACATTGAAAGGCTATGTCAACCCATTTAAAAATACAGATTCATGTTTGAAAATCTAAGTATTTATTTTTTTAAAAAAAATACAGGCAAATGAAACAATGCTAATTCAGTCCTTTCAGTATTCTACAGTTAAAGGGCTACAGAATAAATTTATTTAGTTATTTATAATTGTTGTAGGTAGGAAGTGCTATTTTCTTATTGAAGGATAAGATATCATCTGATAATCGTAACATTCGAACAGATTATTTTGAAAGAAGACACTATTTCAGATATTTGGAGCTTAGCCATTCAGAATGTTAATGGTAAGTTGTTTAAAGATAATGTCTAATTTTTGCTAAGTAAGGAATAGATGACAAATAGAACTCTTTTAAAACTAATATGCATTGGCACTAACTTTTGGTTTCTGTATTAGAATAGAATAGAGCTGGAAGGGACCTTGGAGGTCTTCTAGTCCAGCCTCCTGCTCAAGCAAGAGAACCTATACCATCTCAGACAGGTGATTGTCTAGTCTCTTCTTAAAAATCTCCAATGATGGAGCACCCAGGATTTCTGGAGGCAAGCTGTTCCACTGGTTGATTCTCCTCACTGTCAGGAAGTTTCTCCTTAATTCCAGGTTGTTTCTCTCTTTGATCAGTTTCCAACCATTGTTTCTCATCCTTCCCTCTGGTGTCTGGTGAACAAAGTGACTCCTCTTTCTTGTGGCAGCTCCTCAGATACTGGAATACTGCTATCATGTCTCCTCTATTTCTTCTTTTCTTTAGACTAGCCAAACCCAAGTCTCGCAGCCGTTCTTTGTATGTTTTAGTCTCCAGGTCTATGATCATCTTAGTTGCTCTTCTCTGAATTTTTTCCAAACTCTCAAAATCTTTTTTGTGATATGGTGACAAAAATTGGCTGCAGTATTTTTATAAAGTGGTACTAATACTTCGTGTGATCTTGATTCTATGCCTCTGTTTATACAGCTCAGGATTGTATTAGCTTTTTTGGTTGCTGCTGCAGACTGCTGGCTCATAGTCAAGTGATCATCCACTAGGACTCCAAGGTCCCTCCCATAGTTACTGTTTTTAAGCCAGGTCTCACCCAATCTATACTTGTCCTTTGATTTTTCCTGCTTAAATGTAAAACTTTGCTTTTCTCCACATTGAAACTTATTTTGTTGGATAGGGCCCATTGTTCAAGTTGGTCTAGATCTTTTTGTATCCTGAGTTTGGCTTCTGGGGTATTGGCTACTCCTGTCAATTTGGTGTCATCTGCAGATTTGATGAGTTCCCTTTCAATTCCGTCATCTAAGTCATTTATGAAGATATTGAAGAATACTGGGCCTAAAATGATACCTTGTGGTACCCCGCTGCTTACTTTTCTCCATGTGGACATAGTGCCACTGAGGACTACTCTTTGAGTACGGTTTATCAGCCAGCTGCAGATCCGTAGTGGTGATGTTGTCTATTCCAGGGCTTTTCAACCTTTTCACCCATTGTACCACTTTTAGGATATGGCAACATCTGAGTACCACCAGTCGCCTAGCAAGGTGTCAAAAACTTGATGACCAAAAGAAAAAAAAAAGGAAAAAAGTGATAAAGTACAGGTAGTCCTCGACTTACAACAGTTTGCTTAGTGACTGTTCAAAGTTACAATGTCACTGAAAAAAGTGCCCCCAAGCCACAACCAAGCAAGACACCTGCCTGCCCACCCAGCTGCGCTCTTCCTCCTTTCCGAGGTTTTCATTATTGTGAGCATTTCTGTTGAGGATTGGCAGCAGAGGTGGGGTGGGGGTGTTTGGTTTTTATTCCCCTTGTCTGCTGGGTGGTTGCAGCAGATTTTGGTCACTTCACATGACCCTGGGACACTGTGACCGTCATAAATATGAATCAGTTGCCAAGCATCTCAATGTAAATCACAAAATCCTGGAGATGCTACAACATTCCAGCTGATCGGCGCTTCTTCTGGGCTTGGCAGAAGCACCAGGATTAGCGCCAAGCTCCAGCTGGAGCCTGACATTGATCCTGGCACTTCCACTGAGCCCTGACAGTCCCGAAGAAGTGCTGATCCTGGCGCTTCCACTGAACCCTGACAGCCCTGCAGCTCCAGCCATCTCTTGCTCAGGCTTGTGCAGTGCTGCCACCGGTTCAGCTCATTCCCCTCCCCCGCTACCACTTTTCTAGAATGGTTGCGTACCACCTGCCAGGTGCCAATGTACCACAGGTGGTACCCATACCACTGGTTGAAAAGCCCTGATTTATTCCACCTTTTTCTAGTTTACCAAGGAGTAGGTTGTGGTCTACTTTATCAAATGCCTTACTGACATCTAAGTATACTACATCCACAGCATTTCGCTGGTCTACTAGTTTAGTCACTTTATCAAAGAATGAAATAATTGGTTTGGCATGATCTGTTTTTAACAGACCCATGCTGACTACTGGTTATGACTTTGTTTGCTTCTAGTTGTTCGTAGATCTGTTTTTTTGATGATCTTTTCTAGGATCTTTCCAGGTATTTATGTTAAACTGATTGGTCTGTAGTTTCCTGGATCTGTTTTTTTTTTTTCCTTTCTTGAAGATGGGCACCACATCCGCCCTTTTCCAATCTTCAGGTACTTCCTTGGTGCTCCAGGATTTATGGTATAATGTCTTAACTATTTTCAAGGGAAGACAGACAGTACATTATATCAAATGATAAAACAGACTAAAATAGAAGTTTTTCAAAAATATCAAATTCACTCAGGCTTCTAGAGACAATGTTAGATCTAAAATACTAGTGTCCTTTAAGAGATGACTAGTCAAGATCAGAACTGATTAGAGACCACCAAGTATTATGCTTCTGCCTTAGTCAGGATTCAGCTTCAATATTTTGGCCATCTAGCATACTGGCTCCAAATTGCAGAACAGTATCTTCAGAGCTTTATCTTAATCTGCTGTTAAAGAGATTTAAAGCTTACTCCAAATTGTTGGGTGATCTCACCCAGCTACTTTTTACAAATATTACAGCATGATGGAGCAAACTGAAACTTGTAGGGTGGAGCAACAAAAATGCTTGACAGCTGAACAATGTTTCCAGTATGTGTCATATTTTACATAGTCTTGGAAATAAATACGCACAGTGAAAAATCTCAATACCACTTTAATTAACTAATAACAGAAGCTTCACAAACACGACATGGCCAGATACGCTGCTTTATTACAGACAAATGTATAATATATGCAAAAGATATGTAGATATCAGAAATCAAGACAGAAATAAGTATACAGAGACATAAACATCCTTTGATTTTTGTATTTTATATGTCAATGTGTGTGTGTGTGTGTGTGTGCATATGTTTGTATACATGTATATATATATATAAATATAGAGAGAGGTTGGCATATGTCAGTCCTTAGGGTTTAAATTCTGTATTTTTATGCCATCCTTTCAAATCAGTAACTTGGAACCACTATTGTCTTGAGATTAGAAGGCACCTGCTCCATGTTTACACAGTTGTGCTACCCGACAAGCAATTCTATTTTTCCATCTCAATTACTTCAACTCCTGTGCTACTTTATGAATGAGATCTATCAAGTAGACTGGAACTCAAATGATCCTGGTAGAACTCAACTCTAGTCCACAGAGTTATTTTAACAAGATATGTTGAACAACATACCTTTCTCTTAACAAAGTTTGGGACTAATATATTTAGTTGGCACACATTTAGTGACCAGTAGATGGCAGAAGAGAGATACAGAAACTCTTTGCTATCATCTAGGGTAGGCATGTCAAACTGGCAATGTCACGTGACATCGTGCGACATATTGCAACTTTTTCCCCATTGCCAACAATGGAGTGGGCGCGGTTTCAGGTGATGCATCTGGCAGTTTGACATGCCTGATCTAGGGGTCATCCAGATTTTGATAATTCATTGCATTACTCCTAATAAAGGTTAACTGTGACAATAATCATCCATCAAGGCAAATCCTGATTTAGCCCAAATGAGCCTTAAGAAATTATCAAAATCACTGCTTTGTGATATACTGCTACAACATCCATGTATTTCTGACAATCCAGAAATTCTGGTTTTTGCATTCTGTCTCCATCTCTTTCTCTTTCTGTCTTTCTCTTCACTAGTTATACATGTAATATCTTACAAGGTTAGATCTTGGCTGGCTAATATTGAAATGTTCCCTTGGCTCGCAAGTTACAGTATTCATACATAGCTTTTGGCAGTTAAAATCTATTTATAACATAATGAGCCACATCTGTGTTGGTTATATTTCATAAAATATAAAAATTGTTCTGGTTATTTTGATCAGAGGATCAGCCAATCCAATTTTCTGATAACAAAACATGTAAGATCAGGTCCAAATGCCTTCCATGGTTTTCTAATAAACATCTTTGTTGTATTCTAGAAACATCTTTCCTATTGCTTTCTTTATGGACTGTATTAATTCTATTCTTATTTTTCAACTGTCAATTCTTTGAAGTGCTGCTTCCTAGTATTTCTAATGTATTTCTTTTGTATTTTCAACAATATAACTTTCCATTTTTTATTTAATAGCCATATATTACAAAACTCTAACTTGAACCTAAACTTCTTCAATATACCAGTGGTTTCCAGGTTTAGGAGAAGACAATAGTTGGAGAATTAACCTTCCAACTTAAGGGTCATTTTCAAAGGCATGTGTGCCAAATCTGTTGGGAGTATATACAGAATACTAAAATGTATTTATAAAACAGGAATTACATTGACATCATTTTTGTTTCACAGCTGGGAACAAAACTTAGAAGTATCATATTCACTACATTCTGTAGAAGTTGAAGGAAGACTGTCTTGTAACTTGAATGCAATTCCCTCAAGTTATGATTTGAAACAGCATTAGAATTATGCACAACAGTATTTTCCCAGTGTGACAGCTAATTGGTTTAAAAGTATCCCACTGGCCCAGGTTGTTTCTAGGTCAGAAAAGTGTAATAGTATTTGCACTGAGAACCCAACTGACAAGAGCCATTGAAAAATTAACTAACCAACGAAAAGCTATTATGTTTAAATGGAAAACCCATTCCCTCCCACCCCTTCCACTGCTTTGGGTTGTAACACAAAGAATCTCTCTGCCCAGATCATCAGCTTTTTTTCATCACAAGAAATGTTTCAGTGAGTTGTATGCCATACCTATCTTATTATATCCAGGGTTATATACACACTCCAGAAATGCTGCTCTTCTAAAGGAACAGCAAAGTAGGAAAATTGATATAAAAATTCAATTGGAAAGTCTGAATGACTAGAATAATATGACAGCCAGTTCTAGTTATTTCATTTGGCATATAATTAATAGAAGCATGATCATAATGTACAACTGTAGCAAGTTCAGAATAGTTTTCTTTATTCTTATTGTATGTGATCTCATGTTTACATATCCACCATCCATACAATAGCTATGTCCTCTGCAGACATTTTTTTTTAGTTTTTTAAGTACTTGTTGCTTTTGATAGTTTAGTCTTTGCTATGGTAACCTACATTAGTGGATGGACTTTCTTTTTGTTTATAAATTATATTTAATTAGACTGGATTGTGCTTTACTTTTGTGCTTTTGCAAATTGCCTGAAAGCTTTGCCAGTTCACAAGTTCAATCAATAAATAAAAATAAATGAAAATACAAAGAGGCAGTTAAATGTAGAAATACATCAAATTCAACTGCAATGCAAGACCGTAAACTTAACAAAAAAACCCAGGCATCCTATATTTCCAACCAAACAGGGAAGTCATAATACCTCAGATTGTTTGGGTTAAAAAAAAAAATCAGTGGTTTTCTGAGGATAAGCTTTTTAATTTCAACTGAAAGAATTATAAAACAATACAAAGATTAAATATAACTTTTATTTGAAAGTTGGCTTGTTTTTACACATTCAGACACCATCAGTTAAGAAAGAACAATTTGCTTTTTAAAAGGTATTGCTAAGTCACCATTTTTAATGTGACAAAATGGATGAAATATTAAATACATGACTGGAGAGGTTCAGCTAATTATCCTTTTAATTAAATTAATTTAAATTTAGGTTTTGGCCTGACTCCACTCAGAATTTCTTAGAACGCAATCCCAAACATGCTACTCAAACACCCAGCACAACTTGAATTTCATACCCTTGAACTAAAGGGACCTTAAGGAGTAACTCCTTGTAAAAAATAAAAGCCCAGTAGCTATACAGTGTTAATTATCAGTCAGAAATGAGTCGAGATTGCAGGTAAAATGACAAACTGGTCTGCTCAAAGACAACAGGGGTAACTGGTTTGTATATATGACAATAATATTTATATTATTCTAACATAAAAAATCTCATGTTTCAGGTGCTTTTGTTTTTAGGTAAGTGTATGAACTGGTGTTCTAATTAAATAATAGTTAAAGGAAGGACATTTTTAATATTTTTTCTATGTCAGAATGCAATGTCAAACACAAAAATCAATCAGAAGATAAACAAGAGTAGATTGAAATCTTAGCCCACCTATGAAAGTCTGTCTTCCAATGATTAAAATGTCTTTTTCTGATTACTAATTAAATCTTGGCTCCTGCATAATTTATAGCAGTAAAATGTTTCCCTTTGGAAATGGACATAGAATAATTTCTTTATTTGGTGGTTTGATTTTTAAACTTCTGGCACATTTTTTTTTTAAAAAATAGTCTTTGAAAATCAATAGTTTAATTCAGAGTGTATTATTTCCTAATTTATGTATGAATTCAATCATTATCATGTGAAATATCTCCAACAATATTTTTATATTCTAAAATGTAATTTAAGTTTCTTATCTAAGACCATCCATGATAAAAAAGTGATGACAGCCAGCATTATTTTTGATACCCATGAAATACTTTGGTTGTACAAAGTAAGGGCTGTTTTGTTCCCACTAAGATGATAGGTCTTTCACTGAATAATATGTAATTATGCAAATACTAACCCTCAGAAAACAGAAGAACATTTCTGCATCATCCACATGATTTATATATCAAAGGTTACTCAATAGCTTGATAGGTTTTACAACAGAGTCTATCTGCTTAAAGTCTACCATACAATTTTACATAAATTTGTAATAAATTATCCCTGGTTAGAGCAAAATGAAAAAAAAAATCACATTATACTCTGAATTAAAAGTCTAGTTTCAATTTTAAAAACTGTATTTAATTGACAAACTGTGTAGAAAAATGCAGATGTCTAAAGATAATTTGCCATATCATAATAAAGAAATTACTTATTTATAGATTCCTTGTCTACTTTATAGTACGGTTACTGGAAAAGAGGTAAAATTGATTATATCTAATGTGTGTGTGCATGCATGAGTTGTATGTTTACAAGTCAAGGCAGTGAGCAAGCGTACCTGCCTCCAATTTTCCCCACAACAGCCCTGTGAGCTGAGTTGGACTGAGAGAGAGTGACTGGCCTAAGATCACCCAGCCAGCAGGACTCATATCTCGTGGTAGGCCAGCACCTTAACTACTACCCAAAATTAATTTTAAGAGGGCAGATTAATAGAATGCTGAATAATTACACAGGCATGTATCATCAGAGTATTATTTTGAAAGTGAAATAAAAGAACAAATTATTTATTCTTTTGGTAAGCTTGTTTTCAGAATAACAGAATTGGAGGGACTTTGGAGGTCTTCTAGTGCAACTCCTTGCTCAGGTAGGAAACGCTATACCAACTCTCAAACAATTTTTTATAAAGTAACTGAAATTGTTTTCTTGGCCATATAATTGGAGATTACAAACTAGAATTTTGCTCTGACAATGTAATGACGTAGTGGTATGTGGGAAAAACCTTGAGAGATGGGGCAAATGCAACCTAGGGAAGAGTCAGATAAGCAGATAAAGGGCACCCCAGACGATAGCTAGATGGTGGGTGGAGCAAGAGGCTCCTTAGTTTCTTAGGCTGTAAAGAAGATGGTGGGAGAATTGTATTTTCAGACTTGAAAGATTCTGTTAATGTAGCTTTACAATGAAGTAGAACTAGCTTATCTGATCGTCTTTCCTATCTTGTATAGCTGGTAATGCTGACAGCCCCATAAATTTTTTAAAAAATATTTAGAAATAAAATCTTACCTTCTAGGATATAGGTGGGCAATTAATTTTCCTAAGGGACCACATGCCAAACTGGGACTGTTGTGGAGGACAACTGCTACTGCTGTTAACCCGCTGCCACCATTGCCACCACTACCATCCCTATACTTTCAACCACTACCCACCACCACCACCACGAGCCAGACAGGGATGTGACTCGCAGGTTGTAAAATACACAGCTCTGTTCTAAGATTACTATGTGCATTTCTGTACAGTGACCAGTGGTGGGATTCAGCCGGTTCGCTAATTTTTTGTTGCCCAGGCCCAGAATGGACTTCCGGAAGTGGCATCCACACAGAGAACCGGTTGTTCACATATTTGAATCCCACCACTGACAGTGACCATATGTCCTTTATTATGAAGGACAGCATTCTATTTCAGAAAGCTGCCCTTTGGATGTTTTTATTTATCAAAAACATACTTTTGTCCTTTATTTTGGTAATTTCACTTTTACTCTACAAATGCTACCATTTAATACACAGTTGTTCACATAGATGGGAAAAATATGGAAATTGAACTTTTTTAAAAAAAAAAAAACTTTATATACTGTTTGATTTTTTTTATAGACTATGCATTTATGTAAAGTTTTTCTTGGTTTCACTCTTGAACTTTCTATTGTAAATCAAAATTATAAACATAAACAATTAAAACATTTTATTACTAGATTTTGCACTTTCAGATTTGCCCCTTTTACAAGTTTGTTCTTTTTTTTTAACAAGAAAATATGGTCACTGTACATTACTGAAGTATAGTTATGGCTTCAACTAGCTTTTGATGGCAGCCCTGTAATATTTTATATTATCCTATATTACTATAATACCCTTTACATGCAATCTGTCCAGGATATTTGCAATAACACTCTGATATAAATATTCTTACATTTTGGCTAAGGCTGATATTAAGACAGTTGTGGACACCACACCTGCATTAGGTGATCTATTCAAACCAGAGGCTTCCTTGATAGTTTGAAACATTGTCAGCCAAAACCAAAATGAATTAGGAACTGGAGTCTTTATCCTATGCTCTAGTCTGGTGTGTGAATTATAAAGTTCAGGCCAAGACTTATAAAAAGACCAGTGCTTAAACTTCACATTTCATTTTCATTATGGCGGTGAACATGCTATTTCTAAACCGTAGTTCCTTCATTCTGCTGATATCCATTTCATATCCCATTTAATTAATTTATTATTACCAGTGTATTGACCTACACAAATGCCAAAGCATAATATTTAACTATATTTAAATATCTTGAGTTTTACAGGAGCCCAGGCTTCTTGTGAAAAGGAAATCTAATTTAGTAACTCATATGTAGAAATTGCCCTTAGAATGAGACATCATAGAGTTCATTGCTGAATTTATTATACTGACAAAGTACATGAAGGCTGATACCTCTGCTACTGTCAAGAGATATGAACAGCTGGTCATTTATAATTGGACAAGAACATGGATTATAAATAGACTCTAAACTCTTTTAAAGATATAAAGGACAGCTTTTTGACATAGATGGGTAGAACAGTGAAGATGCTGGTACTTAAATATTCTGCAGTCACTTTATTTTCTCACCCCATTCTCCTACAAACAGTTACCTTGCAGAAACCAGCAATTATTGATTTGCTCTCAAATCAACTGTTTATGCATCCATGATTTCACCAAAGCTCCAAGTGTCCTATTATTGTCATTTACAGTTATATAGAAGCATCTATGCCATGTCTTATGCAATTAGAAATAACTAAACATAGAAGGACCTTGACTCTTGGACAGTCCAATGCCTGCTCTTTGGCTGTTTTGGAGAGAAAATTTAGATAGGTCCGATGTACAATATGAGGAGCAATAGTCACCCATGTCTGTAGTATTCCTTAAGTCACATGTGCTCCCTGGATGGTGCTAAATGGATGACAACGATGAGAATGACCAAATGCAGCAGTACTTCTTGAGCCTCATGGCTATAAAAAACAGAAGTGCATAAAATCAAATCTGTGTATATTTATTGGTATGGATAACCAGAATCTATGTGTCAAGCACCAGGGAAATCAGGAGATCCAGGCAGTTCAAATGTGTATAAAGATTTATTGTAAGCTTAAGCTCTCTACAAGAATTGGAACTACTAGCAGTCAAGGGAAATTAGGAGGAGTTAAGAATAGAAAGGAATTCAAGGTGGGCTGTTCTTAGGTCTCTCGTGGGTGCAAAGGGACTCATGACTGATGAACCTTTTGACCCCTCTCTTGGGCTCAGCCTCAACCAAAAATATAGCAATGCTAATAAAATCAGAATAAAATATATAGAATAATGAATAAAGGAGTGGCATATATAGAAACTAAAAATATATACATAAAATGTTAATATAGAACTACAGATAGTTTTCACTTAATGACTGGTTACTTAATGATGTTCAAAGTTATAGCAGACTCAAAAAAATTACTTACAATACTTCCTCAAAATTACAACTATTGCGCACACACTGTAGTCACATGATTGCTTCTTGGATGCTTGGCAACCAGTCAAGGAAAACTTGTAGCTAAATCTTTAACATTTTATTAAATCTAGCCATATAAATTATGTATTGCCCCATCTTCTCACTTTTAGTACAAAATATTGTTTTGATACAATGGTATTTATATAATATGCTTAGATTCCTAATATTCTATTATATAAATGCCTCAGAGCATTAAATGCATATAAGAAGAAAGAAAGGCAGAAAAACTAGGTATTATTCCATCAATATGAATTACAATTTTTAATGTTTATGTTACAAGAATTATTAGCATTTGAATTTTCTTCCAAATAAAGATAATGAACATATAATAAAATAAAAAGAAGGTAGAGCTTACATCAGGGAATATTTGTTTTACAATAATAGTTTTAGTCTTAAAGTACATTACTTGTTATTAAAATGCCCACCATGTTTTTATATGGCATATATGTGAGTATGTGGATTTAGGTGTCTGTGGATATGGCTATTATAATTTTTCATTATATTTTATAGTCCAGATTGGCATAGTCTCTGTTGTAAATATTACAGTTTTATATTATTTTATGCTGGTTTGTGAATGAAATAAATATATATTTTATTCACTCTTGCATCCCACCTTTATTATTTTTAAAAAATAATTCAAGCAGCAAGCATACTTAATACTCCTTCCTCCTCCTCCTCGTTTCCCAACAACAACAACAACCCTGTGAGGTAGGTTAGTCTGAGAGAGTAGTATAGAAATGAACATTAGCTTCATTAATTCATGAAGTTAATGAAGCCTGCAGTAAGTATTCATGATGACATATTTGGTGATATACAGTGACTGTATGTATATATATATATATATATATATATATATATATATATATATATATATATATATATATATATTGCTGCTGAAGGAATCCATCAATCAATTCATATTCACCACCAAATACAGACTAGTATAGTAACAAGTTTTTGAATTGAACTTTTTAAGTATTCCATCCAAATTAGGATATATACTTGAAAACTAATGAATACTAATAATACTTATTTAAATTGCCTCCAGAAGTTGTGAATGGTTCAAGACTAAAAGTTTTTAAGAAGATATTGGACAACCATTTGTCTGAAATGGTATAGGATTTCCTGCCTGAGCATGCAGTTGCATTAGAAGACCTCCAAGGTGACTTCCAATTCTTCTATTCTATTCTATTCTATTCTATTCTATTCTATTCTATTCTACTCTACTCTACTCTACTCTACTCTACTCTATTCTATTCTAAAGAGGGAAGCTTTTTATACATGGTACTATAGTTTTCCCATAGAAGTAACCTCTACTGGACTAAGATCTACAATTCCTAGAATTCCTTGCAAATGTGTCTAATGCTCAGTAGGAGTTCTGATGCATGACAATGATTGATGACTAGAAATCCATGGAAATTACTAGTATTAAACATAGATATTGACACTAAATATGATAGGATTTCAAGAGTACATAACTATTTACTTCAAAGAGAATTATGAACAGAATTTGGAAAAGTAAATTTGTTTCAAATTAAATTCAAAAATATTATTCATTATATTATAGAAAACAGGAATCTATTACTATCTAAGCACATGTATAAGATTAGACCCTGCTCCTCATTTATAGAAGGAATTCCTGATGAAATACTAAGGGTTGCAACAGAATGTTAGAGATATCAATCTTCACATTCCAATGTCAGCCAATCTATTTGAGTATTCATATTTCCCAAATATTTGTCAAAATTTTAGCATTATTCTGGTTTCTTCCAGCTGTTCCATTTCAGTATCATTTTTCAAAATGACTAAATTTGGCGTAAGTTGAATAGTCATTCATCAACCACAAACATGGCACTAACAAAGAGTACTTGTTGCAAACTCTTGTTGCCCTGTTCTCTCTTGCAGAAATTGGCTCTTTGTAGAATTGTTCTTCCTGGAAGGACACCAAGCACTGTTTGGGGAAAGGAAAACTATTTTTTACCTAGACGGGCCAAAAAAGAATGCCTGTCCATTAAAGGAAAGTAAGAAGACATATCTGCCTAAACAGATATGGGACTCATCATTTCTCCTTCCAGCAACTGAAGCTCCTAAATTGAAAATGAAAGTAATTCATAAGTGAGCAGAGAACAATAGAACTTCTTGTAAATTACAGAACCTACCTTGCATACCAAAACATCTTAGAATCAATCCTCCATATTCCTAGGAAGGACAAAAAAAAAAGGCCTACTCTAGTGCCTATTCTAGAGCACTTCTTTCATAGACAATACTGAATAAAACAAATTAATGGAAATCCATTAATGCTCTCTTGAAAGAGTAGCTGAGCCCGATAAAATAATGTCTTTCTGTACTGTTCTACTTGGAAGTAAATAGCTCTGGATACAATACAGAATCTCCTTGATAACCATCTGTCATACCAATGCTACAATTACTTGACTATTACTGTCATGAAAGGCTCTTTGGAGAGAGTATTTCGGATTCAGATTAATTCTTTTATTTAGAAATTTCATATCAAAAAATTGAAATGCAAGCTAGCCAAATTCAAGAACAATCTTGAACAAAATTAAAGGTTATCACAATTTATATAATTTAGAGGACCAAGTTTGTTTGTTTGTATAGTGTGCAGTGCCAGGAAGGAGTGGGAGGAAGGAGATGCTATCACGGAGGATTAACTTTTCTATATATCACAAAGTTTGTGTATAGAAACAAAGAGTTCAGAGTGTTCCATGGTATGAGGTGCTATGTTTTAAAATACAAGTTTGATATTCTCTATATAATATATTTAATCTCTTTTTTTATTAGCATTTATCTTTGAACCAATTTTACTTCCATATTTAGTTTTCTTATTCAGAGACATTAAACTAATGCAAGACGCCTTCAGATATTAGGGGCAATTGCACCCAGCAGCCTAAGTAGCTTCATTTCTGTGCTGATCCCAGCTGACTGCAGAATTCCACTCCAGATTTCAAAAGTTTAGTAAGAGAGGCAGATTGGGCCTCAGTCCAGACTATCACAGGTTCTAATTGGTCATTCCACTGCTTCTTGCCTTCCTTCAGAAGCAGGGAAAGTTTAATGACTTAATGATCATTGTTGGATCAGTCACAAGATAACTGCCAACTATCAGTGAAAAATATAGGAGCCTGGTAACCCAGGACAAAATGAGACAGACAGTGACCAGCCCTTGGGGTGTAGGGTTTGGAGGGGGAAGAAGAGGGTTTGTTAAGCTGGAGCAAGGATGGAGCTAGGCAGTTGCTAGATTGAAAAGAAATGCTACAGACCATCCTTAAGTAGATTATCAAATCCACTGACAGCAGTATGAACTAACACAGTCTAGTAAATGACCTTACCCTATGTTATGCAAAGCCATAGTATAATTTAGCGTAACATGTTTTCCTGGTATAAACCATGAGTAAGATATGGGTAAGAATACATTAACTGCAATTTATACATCTAGTTTGGTTTTGGTCAGCATTACTATAACATGAGTAGATGTTTGAGTTGCTACAAAAACAGTGTGTTACTGAGGCAGGTTTGTTTTTCACTCTCAATGACTTTGGAAATTAAAAGCCTGAGGAACAATTTTCTTTCTTCTACCACACAAGTGATTCTTCTCTCAATCAAATCATGCTAGGAAAGTTCCACCCACATACACACACAAAAAAATTGGGTTACTACCCACTAATCCAGGGGTGTCAAACTGTCGACCTACAGCCGGATACATCACCCGGAAGCTGCGCCCACCGCATTGCCTGCAATGGCAAAACTGTCCCAATACGTCTTGTGACGTCACATGACATCGCAAGTTTGACATGTAGTAATAATAATAATAATAATAATAAAGTTGGAAGGGACCTTGGAGGTCATCTAGTCCAACCCCCTGCTCTAATGTCTGCACTAATCAATGATTACTAGGATAACAAGACAAAAGGAGGCTGCATTACTAAACTATGGTTAACTATAGTGTTGATTCGTCTAGCCTTTCTTCCTGGATGAGTATATTAACCATGGTTTATATTTAATTCAAAAGCACAAATTCTATTGTTTGCTATTATATTGATTTGAATTAGATCCATACAAATGAGGCTATTTAAATAACTAAGGTCCCACAATTAAAAGAATTTATTTCCAGAGAAGAAGGTATGGAATTACAGCTTAAATGCAACATATTTATGCATAAAGTGATTCTCTTTCTACAAAACCAGTTTTTTCTTCTTATACATCAGTTTTCAAAATGTCAAACTGATTGATAAAATAGTTAAAACAAGGGTTGCCTTCCTGATCAGAAAATAGAAGGATCTTGTTTTATTGACATCTCTGTTTCATATAAAAATACCTTTCCAAAATGTGCTAGGCAAACATGATATTACTTTTTGTAAGATCCCCTTGCTTCAGAAGTATGACTTCCCTGAGGAAATGCTAGATCTTGTAACAGAAATATCTTTGAATCTTTCAGATAGTCAGTCCACAGGGAAAGGTTTAAGAAAGGATCAAAGCTTGTCCTTTCAGCTTGAATTATTCCATTACAGCCGAATGTGACATAATTACAAAAGATGCTGGATGTGGAATCTCATCAGGATTATCTGACACTCATCTTTGTTGAAAAAGTCTCCCCAGCTGTTGCTGTGATAGCACAAATGTGACAGAAGTGTGGAGCACAAAGTACTTCTAAGTGACTACTGCTTTGGAGTCTGGCTTCTGTTGCCTGAGCTGCTTTGCCAGTTGCTGTGAAGATCAACACTGAATAACTTCCAGAAATGCAGGAAAATGTTGACTATTGTCCCATTTCTTTGGTGAATAGCAGTTAGTTGTTCTAAAAATACAAAAAAAAATGACATTGGCATCTGATAAAACAAGTCTTACCTGCATCTACCCAGAAACTTTTACTTACACATTGATGAACACAAGTCTATGCCTAGTCCTCAGGCTGTTTATTTACATTAACACGTTACCATTTAAAACTAGGTGCACACATAAATTTCTGTGTAACCCTAATTTTAAAAAATGCCTTTAGGGAAGATTTACATAAAAAAAACTAATAAGATATTTGCTTTTTAACTTTTATTAGGCACAAAAGAAAGGAATGTGACAAAATCAGCATTGTAAGTGATAAAATAGAAATTAAAAAAATATTGCATTAACAGTAATATGTTGGAAACTGAACCAAATAAAAAAAAAAGGTGTTGTTTGTATTGGGTAATCTGCCAAAATTTAAACCATTCCAGTTTAATATAAATATATCAGAGGATAGTCTAAACAGAATGTTTAATCATAAGAATTTGTATTTAGAAACAATACTGAATTTGGGAACAGAAGAAAAAGATTTCAATCTCCTATTGAAAAGTAAGAAATTGATTTTGAATTATTGTTCTAAATTGTACTTTGTACACATGAGTACCTGGTTTGCCGCTATATATAAATTAAATAAAGAGAATAGAAATAGAATCTATTCAGAATTAAATTTGTTTATTATATAGTGGACTAGAGGGAAAAGCCTCTGGCAATGCAAAACCAATAGATTTTTTCCCCCTTTCTTTGTTAATTCTCTTATGCTTTAATCATACTTAAAAGACAATTGTAAAATAACTATGGAGGAAAAAATCCTAATCTGGAGTACCTAGCATACAAAATAAAACAAAGCAATTTATAAAGGTTATTGCTGAGTTAGAAAATTTTCTATTTATTTATCTGTCCTGCTACAATCATTGCTAGTATTCCATTGCTATAACACTTACAATAGTAGCAGCCTGGGTGAGGTCAACAGCCTCAAATGCCTCCTTTTGAATCATGGCTATACCTTTGCTGAGATAATTGTTGGTTGGTTAAAAAGGAGAAGAGAAAAAAAAACTTTATTTCCCTTCCCTTGTCATGGATTAAATTTTCTTCATACATTATTAATGAAGCTAAACTACTAGTAACATGCCAAATGTGCTGTATGGGAGATTTGTGCCTAATCCAGCACAAAACAGGCCCAGTCACATAATGATAGGTGAAGGGAGAAAAGAAAAAAGAACAAATGTCAACAGTTTCACATTGGGACTAGATTAAGCGGACCATACTTACTGATTTCTTACACAGGGATTAAGTTGCTTTTACTGCTAGAGAAAAAAGAAGCCACTCTTCTACATTATGGACATGGATGCACATCAAAATAAAATAAAAATAAATGAAAGATCAGGATCCTCTTTCCTGCAAAAAGGAATATTAATATCATATTAGGTGAATACCTTCAGTTATCATTTGAATAAGGGGCTGTAAGAGAGAGGGAGAGGGATAGAGAGACAGAGAGAGGGAGAGAGATTTACTCCTAGTCATCCATTGTTCATATATTTCTGTTCTGAAACAGAAGAGAGCACACTCTTGTATCCTTCTGAAAGCTTATTAAAACTTGGCTGTTTCAGAAAGCTTTCAGTGATTCCGTAATTGTGGTTTTAGCACAAATAACTGCTTTGTTGTTGTCATTATGGTTGTTTTGCTTCTGAATTGCAATGTTGCAATAGTTTGATATCCTCTTAGCCTTTGTATATCAGTAAGTTTGTTTAAAGCGAATACATTAATTCTATAAATAACTTAAATTTATTTCCAACCCTTCCCTTCCTACTCCTTCCTCAAAAATTAATCTGGATAACATTTTCTGTAAAACAGCATCAATACTGAGGGGAAATGCAAGGTCTTTTTTTTTACACTTGGAGAAATTATACTGAGTTTCCAAAGGAATACTCCAAAAAGGCAATTAATTGGCAAATTTGAATGTGTGTGTGTGTATGTGTGTGTATGTTGTGGGTGTATTTAATATATGCTAAAAAAAATTGGATTACTAACAAAGAGTTTAAAAAAAGAGTTAAAAAAAATTTCTTCCTCCCATATTTGGGCCGACAGGGTGCATCAAAAACACTTAAGACATATGTGTGTGTGTGTGTGTGTGTTTGTGTATACATATATATCTACATATATCCACATATATACATGCACACAAACACATACATACTATCACACATGATTAAACAGAATATATATGTGTGTATATAATATCTTTACATTAAATATATATCTATTCCCTTCCATGATATATGTCCATTGCTTATTTCCATTATTACTGTTATTGCTTACAACTTGCTCTATTGTTTCTGTACAATGCACATTGCCAATAAACATCTAGACAACTGAAGTAGCATATACACTGAACAAATATATAAACATATAGTGGTATATTTCAAAGAAATTATTATGCGTAACTTTTCTTGGCTTTCCTGCAAAGCATCTCATTCACTTAGCCTCCTGCAAGAGGGCTACAGTTATTTCTCTAGGAGTGAAGATTACGATGTCTGCAGCTATTTAGTTTAGACAGCGGGGATGGGAGAAATATCAGCAAGGGAGAGAGACAACAGAGGCTTATAAATTATGTATGGCATGAAGAAAGCGGATGGAGAGATTTTTTTCCCCCCTTAATATTAGGAAGTTCTTTAACATTTAAAACTGGGGGTGGGGTTCCAACATTGTTAGATGTTGATTAAGATGAAGGAATCATAATACATATATAATGAGTTTCTTCTCCAATGTCCAGGTATGATTAACTGTTTGAATCCTTCATAAAGATAAGAAGAAATCTCCATAGCCTAAACTGGCCTTGGTCCTTAATTTCCTTACATTTGACTAATTTAAAAAGGATGTTAGGCATTATACTCTTGAAATCCACAAGAGCAAACAATATGAGTGAAGTACATAAATAAAGACAGTTGATCATTTAGTGCTGACCCCAAAATATATTACTTTGTTTTTTTCCTTATCATGTTCATTCAGTTTGAATGCAAAAGAATATTTTCCTAAGAGAAGAAGAAAAAGGATATTTTCATGGGTAAGTAGAAAGTCTTTTCACTTTTTTATATGCAGGATGTATGCTTTTCATTTTATAATCATCATCCATCTGGTGCTTTGTAGTTTCTCTAATTTCCCAAACAAATCCCAATGGAAAACAGTTAGAAAGAAGCAAAGGTAGCTAGGGATGGTGCAGAGTTATAGATAAATGGAAGGAAGAGAAAGAAGATAGAATCTTCTACAGTTCACAAGTACAAAATAAGTTCAAAAACTTTGTTAAAAGCAAACATTAAAAAAAATCAGATAAATAACTTGTAATAGAAAAAAGGAGCCTACTTCATAAGGAAAGAAATCCTTTGCTATACTGGAGATTTCAGTACGCATTTGCAGATTTTCCAGAGTAATTAATTGTATTGTGTTTAACCTCTGATCTAATATTATCTACAATCTGTAATCATTGTCACTACCAGCGAATGATAACATTGGTAAATATCAGAAAGTGTAGCTAAGTAAGAAATTCAACAGAAAATTCAAAGTCCCACTTTAAAAATTCCCGTTCCATAAAGCAATCAAGAAAAGCTTTCTTTAAAAAAAAATCTAAACTCATGTTCCAGTCCTAATGGATTTATGTCATCTACTACTAAGAAATAGGTTATACTCATAAAGAGTGAGCAGTAATGAAACAAACTGTCTACAAATAGCCCAAAAGTGGCATCTAGTTTTCTAATATCCTTCTTGTGACTAAAAATCCTGTCTTCCCAAAAAAAAAAAGTGCCCTTCTTGCATTTTTGGATGGTTGGATGTTTTAAAAGGAAAAAAAGGCCTTGCGGATATTTAAAGCATCTTTTCATCCCTTCAAACACTGAAAACCCTCTTCTAAAATACGCTTGGTTCCACCTTCTCCTTGAATGCAGGTTTCAACACGCTGTACAAAACCGAATGTGACCCAACCCAGTAACTTTTATAGCCCTGTTTTAAAGGCTCTCATAGAGAGCTCCATTTAAGAAATAATACAAATGGAATTGCTGCAGTTACAGAAGAGAGAATAGGGCTAGAAAACAAATAACCTGAAAGTATGTTATAAGGGCTCCTATTTACTGCCCTCTAGATGTTCTTGGAGAAAGAGAAAATCTGTCACTTAGAATTGCCCAAGTATATCATAATAAAGCAAATATCAAGTTTTATGCAAGTGTGTCACTAAGATACAGTATGTGCATCATCAGGGACTGGTGATGGGAGAAAATCCCACTTTTTTAGTTAAATACTTCTGAAAATCAAAAAAGATTTCTATACTCCACATGAATCCTAGACTCTGTGACTGTTTCTTAGTGCTTTAAAGAAATTGCAATCAGTTATCAGTTTATTGCTGAGTCAATATGCCCTAAGTTAGCCTTCTCTAATCTTGTGCATTGTGGTTGCAGTATACTGTATAACAGTTAGGTATTCTGGATAATTGAATCTGATTTTTCATCTTGAATTGGCCTATCCCAGTTGTTAAAGCTGATGAGGACACAGTTATCTTTGTATTTCAAATAGCATTGTACAAATAAGGAACATTAGAATAAGAGTTTCACAAAAATCAAAGTAAAATGTTTGTGGATTTTCTTGAATATGCACAGCAAAATGCAGAAATAGGAAAGAACAGATTTACATCAAAACACTGAACATATGTAAAACTGATCAGGAATAGAATAGAATAGAATTAGACTTATTCCTATATTGTGGTTTTCCATGTTCATCCTCATACTCCACAACATGGTCCATCAGTTGATCAGCAATAATCTAAAATGTGTTATAAATATAATATAGTTTATTTTCACTTTGAAAGAGGGAAATTGATTGCTAATTGTCTTTTGATGCTTGCTATTTTTCTGCTTGCTTAAAAACCTAGACGGCATGAACAATAAGAGGAAATGTTCTCAATTCCCTCCACCATTTTTCTTTTTTAAGATTTTCTAGTACTTTGTAGATTTCTGTTCAGCCTAATATTTGACTAAATATAGTTCTATTAGAATTAACATTGTATTCAAAGTAAATGAAACCATTTGGATACTCATTTCAGATGTCCCACTAAGTGGTATACATATTTGTAGAGGCACAAAGCTTCATTTAGATTTCTCTGTTCGCCTCTCTTTAGCATCCTCAATCTTCATGATTCCCAGCCCAGTGAGGTTGTGGGAATTGAAACTCTCTTGTGATCTCTTTGGGCCATCAATCATTTATCAATTAGCAGCTAGTAATTTCTGGTGTGCATATGTTAAACACAGGCTGTTGACAAGCCTGTCCCTTTATTAAATACATGTGCAGAAATCAAAGAGAGTGATTTAGCTGTGGAAATGTTAGAGGGAGCTAACATCAGTACAGAAAGCATTTCATTTCTCTGCCTGTACTCAAACATAGTATGAACTATGAATGTTCAACAGATCACCAGAAGCTGGGACAATATTCCTTAAAAACACAAAGCCATTTATTTGTTCCTTTTTTAAGTTAGCATTGCAAACAGAATGAGTCAGGCTGTGGTTTATTTATTGCTTTTGGTAACTCAGGAGCAATTACTAGTATTATACCCAGCGCTAGAGCAGAAACATTTACACACTGCAGGTGGCACACCCAAGTTATTTCATCATGTCTGACAAGTGAGGCAGTGATCTGCAATCCTGTTGCTAGTCTTCACTATCTTCCTCCACTAGAAGGTGTGATTCCAAGGTTTCCACTCATTATCATCTCTGGTTGTTTCCAATTTGTCCTACTCTAAAGAAATGTTCATCACAACAGTAATTTCCAACTATTTGTAAAGAATAAAAAAATGCATAATAATGAACCTCTTGAGTGGTGTGGGTTTTATTTATAAAATATCTAGAAATCTCTAATAGGCTTAGAAATGATCTGTACTGCATACTCCTGTTGAGATTATTTGAGTGAATCATTAGAAGGCTTATTCATGCCTCTGGTGTACTTCTGGACTACACAATGTTAAGTCTGTGCAACATGGGGGAAAAAACATGTCTTGAAAAAGATGCATCTATTCTGAAGACAGGTGCACCACTCTACAAAGCACCTTTCTGGAATCAAATCTGGAGTTTCATAAAGCATATTATAAAAAAATAAAATATGAGACGCAATGTAGAAAGCAATGACAGGAGCAAGACAAAATCAAGAGCAGTAGGAGACATAACAACACTGAATGAAATAAGTTACAGCCATTTTTTTAACTCCCAGACAAGAAAATCAATCAAACCTGCTCTGTATAATAACAGAAAAACCCTAATGTGCTAATAGAACAGGTGACAGGTACACAGCATAAATTATCTTCTAGTCCAAACAAATTGGTCTGGGAAGATTCTATGATTCTGAATGCTAAAAACTCCTATAATTGGTTTTACCCTCAGAACAGCTATTTACATCAAGATTGTTTTTAGTAAAGTTTAGCCAAACTCTTTTTCTTTTCTATTTGCATCACTTGGGTATTCTAAGAAAATTAAGAATACATCTGCTCTATATTCTGGCTAATAGCCTTTCAGCTGTTTCAGAACTAATATGTTTTCCTTAATCTTTACTTTTTCAAGCCAAATATCCTCAACTCTTTCACAGCTCAGAGGACTTATTTCAGGCTCTATATCATCCATATTGCCCTTATCTGGACTCACTCCACTGTATCAATGTCTTTCTTAAAATGTGGTGCACAATACAAAGCAGAATGCTCTAGATTTCCTTGGCCAGTGCTGTAGAGAACTGAACTGATCTCTTTTAATTAGAATACCATGTTCCTATTAATATAGCTTTATATGACATTATGTTATTTAGCTACTGTATTCAAACGTTGCTATCCATGCAACTTCTGGCCAAGACATTTATATTCTTTTTAGTTAATGCAGGGGTGTCAAACTGCTGGCCCACTGGCCAATGCATCATGGCAAAACCAGCTCACAACACTGCTGGCATTGGAAAAAAAAATCACGATACATCGCGACACATCATGTGATGTTGCGAGTTTGACACCCCTGAGTTAATGTGATCTAGAAGGGCATGATCAATTCAGAGCTTGGAGGAAGAGTAAAACTGATAATTATATTTTATTCGATTTGATTTATTCAAAGCAAATTATTGCATGCTTTGATTCTAGTGCAAACTATATCTGCTTCCAATTTTCAAATGACAAATTATTAATTGAGAAAAAGCAAAGACTTTCCTGGTTGAGACTAGAATGCAAGTTCTTGTATAACATTGAGGTAGCACTTAGCAATAGCACTTAGACTTATATAGCACTTCATAGTGCTTTACAATCTGAGTGGTTTACAAATGTCACCACATTGCCCCCAACAATTTAGGTCCTTATTTTACCAAATTCGGAAAGATGGAAGGCTTGATCAACCCTGAACCTTTATTCTATTTAAGATGCCCTTAAATAGAATACAAGAATAAAATGATGAGTAAGATACTGATATAAATTATATTGTATGCTGTAATTACACTGTATGTTTTATACATAATTTTTTTTTTCAAATGTAACACATCCTCTGTTAGTATTCAGTAAAAGATACCATTTAAAAAGCTGGGCTCTCACAATAGTTTTGGAAGGACTAATAAATTGGTTCATGTGTTAATCAATAAAGTGAATGAATAACCAATGAAAAAGTGTCACTGGTCTGCCAAAGGGGAAATCATCCAAGAATGAAACCAATGTAATAACACAGGTGCATTGTATCCTTCAGCAATTAGTTGTAAAATATATTGAAGCAGCAATTCCCAGTGCTAGAATGCTTGCTCCTCTGACAGCATTAAAATAGTCATTATAATAGGGTTTAATGTACTTTAGGTATAAAATGTGGATTCAAGATACTCTTACCATGACATTCTATGCAATAAGTGCCAAACATTTGGAAAGGGGTGCCTTTTTTCCCCTCAATGTGTTGTAAATTTTAATTACTATTTTGCAAAGCCTTTTGGCAGAGCTTTGAACTCTGGAGAAAAATCCCTTGTATATTTGCATATAAAAGCTGGCATCCCTTCCCTTTTGCCTATTGAACTTGCTTCAGAGAGATTTTCAGGCTACCATACGTAAAATTGATCCAATTCCCAACCCTGCCTCTGAGCAGTTAAATAAAAGCCATTCTTGCTTTTGCTTTTTAAAGTAAAATTTAACGGGAACAATGTAGAACTTTGCATTTTCAACAAACTGTCGGAGAAATGAGAAATGAAGAGTTCTTTAAAGGCAGTTGAGACTTTTCAGAACTGTTAGACTTGCTATTGTTTGCCAGATTCCTTTGCCAGCGACTAGACTTCTAAGCTTGCGATCCTTCCCTTGGCTGCTTCCTTTAATTTTCCTAGGAAAAAAGTTATGCCAAGCTGAGTAGCTTTTCAAATTTATTGCCAACATGAGATGGAGAAATCATTACTGGATATTTACTGGGTTATTTTTTTCACTGTAAAGACATGTACAGGCTTCAGGATTTTCACTAAACCACTGCGTTTTAAAACCCTATGCAAAAAAATTTTTTTACTCTTTTTCAAGTGGAGAAAATATTCACAAAAGTGACAGAAGTCTTGCATTTTACTGGGAGCAGATGATGATGAAGTTGTCTTCAGAATACCATTTGAAGCCTTTCTTGCATCCAAATAATTTTTTAAAAAAATTACAAATGTGAATATTAATGTAAAAGACTATGAAGATCATTTCTTTGAGCAAACAAACTCTCAAAATGTATATTCATAATTGCTGGTAAATTACTGCATAGAAATAAAATGTATTTCTGCCATTAAAAATGTGTGGTGTCATTTTTCTGAAAATATTAAAGATCTGAACGTCTATAATAAAAAGCCATGATGTGATGGCATTGCTGCAGGAAACCCAAAGAATGTTTTTAACTGTCTTTGCAAGGGCAGATTTAGACAAGTAGCTTGTAGAAACTAATGTATTTTTTGTATTACAATTACCATAAATTCCAATCAGAGTAGCTTTCTGTAGTGCAACTACTACCTGGATTTTACCAGCCTCATTATGATATGGATAACACTAAACCAAATTCACTCTGGCCATGGGATGACACCCTTTATAAGTGGTCAAATACTATCACTGAATTGTGACTGCAGAACCAAAAAACAAACTATCCAACATATAGTGTCAGAGTGCCAAAATAGAGCCCTTTTATGGACACTTTGCTGATTTCCTGGCAGTGACAATGAAGCAAAAAATTATATCTCTAATCTTGACGTATGTTTATAATATTTTAGATTTTATATTTCAAATAGAAATAAAATAAAAATATGTTACATTTTTATCTCTTGTGTTTTTTGTCAAAATGTGATGTGAATTGTCATATGATAAATAATAATAAAAAATGTAGTGCAACCTGTTATGTCCCGAGCCTTGCAAACGGCTCGGGCGTTTGCAGGCAGTCCCGGGCAGGTGCAAAGCTGCCCGGGACCAGACAGGCTGTCGCCAGCGCCGTGCGCATGCGCGGGTGCTGGCGCGGGAAAAGTAACACATTTACCCGGGAAGCTCTATATAAGAAGCTGGGAGGTTTGGGGAGCTGCTGAAGCCATCTACTTGTAAGCTGAACGCTGAATAAAGGAAACTGAGAACTTCAACTGCTTCTCGTGTCTGCTTCCCGCCAAGGACTCAACACTGGCGACGAAGGTGGGATGCCTTGCACTACCTGGAAAGGAAGAAGTGTAAGCTTACCCAAGGAGTCCTGAGCGGCGGAAAGGAACGGCGTCGACTCGGCAGCTGCCCGCCAATCCGGTGCGCATTCGGGGGTAGGCTGGCTGATAGACCCGTCTCCTGAAGATCTAAAGATGGCAAAAATCGGAAGGCTTTCGGAATTCGACGTCTCACATCCAGAGCGGTGGGAGTCATACGTAGCCAGGGTGGAGAACTACTTCAAGGCAAACCAAGTGAGGGAAGAGAGCTTGAAGGCTGCCACCCTGCTTTGTGTTTGCGGTCAAGACGCCTTCGACATCGCAGAAAACCTTGCAGCACCTGTTCCAGTAGAGTCTGTCAGCTACGCAGATCTGAAGAAGCTACTGAAAGAGCACTTCCACCCCAAGATGTCCGTCATCGCATGGCGCCACACCTTCGAGCAGAGGGATCAACGGCCCGGCGAGTCGGCCAAAGAATTCATCGCCGCATTACGGAAGGCCGCCAAGCACTGCGAGTTCAAAGACCTCGAAGAACGACTGAGGGACCGATTCGTGTGCGGGTTAAGGCATCGAGATCTACAACAGAGACTTTTCGCTAAAGAAGAACTGTCCTACCAAGATGCCTTAAGGGAAGTCACCGCAGAAGAAGCAGCAGGCGGTGCTATCAAGAACATGCGGCCGATCAGAAACAGTCCAGAGGTTGCATCCGTGCACCAGGAAGACGTCCAAAGGAACTCCGAGGAGGATCCGGACGAGGAAGTCGACCGTCTCCACCCCACGACGGAAGAAAAACAGAAGGGAAGCTCTTCAGCTCCGCTCAAGTGCATCGGCTGTGGAGGTCGCCACAGGAGAACCGACTGCAAGTTCCGCTCCGCTACCTGCCGGGCATGCGGCAAACAAGGACACATTGCAGCTGTGTGTCTGGGCCGACGAAAGGTACAACCTCAGGAAGAACCGCGCCTGAAAGGTACCAGATTCCCCAGCCAGAATAGGGTAGGGTTTTGCGCTTCGCGAAGAAGCATCCTTAGGACAGGCACACACAAGCCAATTAAGAAAAAGCTGTCACTCAAGGTGAAGCTACAAGGGGTTCCATTATCTATGGAACTAGACACAGGGTCTGCCTTTTCAATTATCTCCTTGCATACATTTAGGAAGATTTGTTCCGGTAGTGGAACTCAGGCCAAGTTAAGGCCTTCTGACATTGTGTTAACAGATTTTCAAAATTCAAGAGTGTGTGTTAAGGGGGAGGCCACCCTTAACGTGCAATACAAGAGTTTTGAAGGTCCACTAGACTTATTAGTAGTAGGGGGTGAACGAATGAGTCTCATAGGACTCGATTGGTTTGAGGCCCTGGGGATACACGTCACAGGACTCAACAGTTACAAACACTCGACCTACAGGAAGTCTGCAAAGAATTTGCAGATGTTTTCAGCCCCCAGCTGGGCACATTCAAAGGACCCCCTGTGTCCTTAAAGCTAGACCCCACTGTCACTCCCATTAGAATTAAAGCAAGAAGGGTCCCTTTTGCTTTAAAGAGTAAAATTGACACTGAGTTAGACAAACTGATTCAACAGGGAATCCTAGAACCTGTTGATTCCAGTCCTTGGGAGACCCCCATTGTCACGCCTCTAAAGGCAAATGGGGACATTCGCATTTGTGCTGACTACAAATGCACTCTGAATAAGGCATTGCAGCAACATGCCTATCCTGTTCCTGTGGTCAGTCATATTCTGGCCTCCCTCAAGGGGGGGCGTGTTTTTGCAAAGCTTGACCTAGCTCAAGCGTATCAACAGCTGCCTGTTGATGATGATGCTGCTATAGCTCAGACTATTGTGACCCACAGGGGAGCCTTTAAGGTAAAAAGGCTGCAGTTTGGAGTGAATGTCGCTCCTGGGATTTTCCAAAGCGTAATGGAAAACACACTACGGGGTATACCAGGGGTTTGCCCCTACTTTGATGATGTCTTAATTGCAGGAGACTCCACACACATTCTAGCTGAAAGGCTAAGGGCTGTTCTGTTAAGATTCAGGAAGTCAGGCCTCAAGCTCAAAAAAGACAAATGCAAGATTGGGGTGCCTTCTACTGAATTTCTGGGGTTCAAAATTGATGCTGCTGGGATTCACCCTGCTGAATCCAAACTGACAGCTATTTTAGAAGCACCTAGGCCAAAGTCCAAGGCCGAACTTCAGGCCTTCCTGGGCCTCCTGAATTTCTACAATTCTTTTCTTCCACATAAAGCTAGTGTAGCTGAGCCTCTTCACAGGCTACTAGACAAACAAGCAGTGTGGCAGTGGTCACATACACATGAGGCTTGCTTTAACAAAGTCAAGGCCTTGCTCACTTCTAACAGTGTACTTGCACATTTCAACGAATCTCTTCCTGTGTGCATCGCATGTGATGCGTCCCCTTACGGGGTAGGAGCTGTCCTGAGCCACCTCAGGTCTGATGGAACTCAGGTTCCTGTTGCATATTACTCCAGAACATTGTCTTCTGCTGAGCGCAACTACGCTCAGATAGACAGGGAGGCTCTGGCTGTTGTTGCTGGAATTAAAAAATTCCACGATTTTCTATATGGCAGGCATTTCACGGTCTTTACTGACCATAAGCCTCTGCTGGGACTGTTTACCACACGTAAGCAGACTCCCCAAATCATTTCCCCTAGAATGCTTAGGTGGTCTATTTTTCTGTCTGCATATGATTTTTCTTTACTCCACAAGCCTGGGAAAGAAATGGGCCATGCTGATGGCCTCAGTAGATTGCCTCTGCCAGTAGTAGAAGCTGACCCTGCGCCAGCTGTCAACATTCTATCAATCCAAGCCTTGCCCGAGCTCCCTCTTTGTGCCAGGGATGTTGCCGCTGAAACAGGTACAGATCACACACTTTCACGTGTCCGTTCCTGGGTTTTGTCCGGTTGGCCTGAGCACTGCCCTAGTCCTGAGTTTCAGAGTTTCTGGTCCAAAAGAAACGAGTTGTCCCTTTCTCAGGGTTGTCTGCTTTGGGGAAACAGAGTTGTCATTCCCTCCTCAATGAGGACTAGGGTCTTAGAATCCCTCCACGAGGGTCATCCTGGCATTGTTCGTATGAAGGCTCTTGCACGCAGCCACTTGTGGTGGCCTGTTTTAGATAAGGATATTGAGGCTCAGGTGCATGCATGCCACCTGTGCCAACGATCTCGCCCAGAGATGCCCCAAGCTCCCGTGCATAAATGGGAGGAAACGCAGTCCCCATGGTCTAGGGTGCACATTGACTACGCTGGGCCCTTTCAGGGCCAGTTCTTCTTGGTCCTTGTTGACAGCCATTCAAAATGGCTTGAGGTTGTACCTGTCTCTTCCACCACCACTGCAAAGACTATTCAGGTACTGAGGGGGATTTTTGCTGCACACGGGCTTCCAGATGTCATCGTGTCTGACAACGGCCCTCAATTCACTTCCTCCGAATTCCAAGCTTTCTTACAGGCTAACATGATTCGTCATGCCACGTCTGCACCCTTCCACCCGTCCACCAACGGTATGGCTGAACGTATGGTGCGCATCACAAAGGACGCCTTGAAAAGACTCACCTACGGGGACTGGCATCACAGGTTGGCTGACTTTCTCCTTTCTTATCGCACCACACCGTCCACTTCTACAGGGAGAAGCCCAGCTGAACTTCGCTGGGGGCGTCAACTTACTACTAAACTTGACCGGTTGCATCCGGACAGACTGCCTTCATCTACCTCACATCCTAGGGCACCTAGACAACTACTTGTGGGTGCCCCGGTTTGGGCTCGCAATTATGGGCCTGGTCATACATGGGTCCCCACTTCTATTTCCAGGGTCACAGGTCCTCTCTCCTACGAGGTAGCCCTGGACAACGGTCGTGTCCTGCGTCGGCACATCGACCAACTCCGCCCTAGGCGGGACTTTTCAGATGAGACTCCTGGGTCTTTTCCAGGGGGGGAGGGGGACCCTTTGGAGCAAAGGGATGGGCACGAGCTGCTGCCCATCTCCACTGATGGAGCCACAAACAGCCCATCCCAGGGTTCCGCAATTGCTCCGAAAAGGAATTCATGGAGCTTACCCACACAACAGGCACTCACGCCTACTCCAGCCAGGGAGTCACCCCGGGGGCATACTCACCTTCCACACACATCACACAGCACTCCAGTCACGGAGGATACCCGGGGGCATCCCAACAAATCATTCCCCGCAAGAGAGCTGGCACACAATCCCCAAGGTTGGCCTGACCTTACCCCAAATTCTACAGGGGGTCAAACATACAGGGAGGTGGTCGAGGAACCAAGTCCCGACTACAACACCTCTAGCCCAAATCAGGGAGTAACTGAGTTTTGGGAAAGTACAGGAACCCACACAAGCCCGGACACAGAACGGGGTTCAGGGAATGGTCAGCCTCCTGACAGGTCTTGGACGGACCTAGGAGGTTCAACAGAGATGCCCAGCAGTGGCTATCACTTCAAGGGGCCCGAGGGTCTACAGCTAGGCAGGTCAACCAGGTCACAAAGTGACAGAAGCCCTGGCCTGACGAGCCCGGTGGGCAAGCAAGCAGGCCAGGCATGGGGGCACAGTCCTTGGAAGGCACCAAGGCAAAATAAGGAGAACAGGCTCACATCTCCCTCCAGTCAGGGAACTCATGCTAGTAACCCAGAGCTGAGAAGGTCACAGAGAGCAAAGAAGTCTCCTAAATACTTAGAGGATTACATAACATTGCTGGCTAAACAAAAGCCAGGTAACGATAGGAGCACTGAGAAGCAGAACACTGCATAAAATAAATGATTATATGTTGGTAGTAGTTTTAGCCCGGGGGAAAGGGGTGTTATGTCCCGAGCCTTGCAAACGGCTCGGGCGTTTGCAGGCAGTCCCGGGCAGGTGCAAAGCTGCCCGGGACCAGACAGGCTGTCGCCAGCGCCGTGCGCATGCGCGGGTGCTGGCGCGGGAAAAGTAACACATTTACCCGGGAAGCGTCTATATAAGAAGCTGGGAGGTTTTGGGAGCTGCTGAAGCCATCTACTTGTAAGCTGAACGCTGAATAAAGGAAACTGAGAACTTCAACTGCTTCTCGTGTCTGCTTCCCGCCAAGGACTCAACACAACCCTACTAGACTACAATAGAAAAATAGTTTGCCACTGCCTATTGTCAGATTTTTTTTTCAACCCCCTCTATTATGCCCTATTATTTTCTTTTGGTCTCCAGTCCAAATACTAACCAGATCTGAATCTGAATTTCTGAGGTCATCCAAGGCCACCAAGGTTTTAGTAGTGAGCTGAAAAATACAGTATGACTAGATAACATATGTAATGTAGTATTGGGCTACAGAGTAGAGAAGTACAATAGATTTTGTAGCATTCAAAACATTTTGAATTCTACATTCCACATTTTAATTTGAAATATCAATTTTTCTTTAAAAACAACTTATCACAAATATTATTATGTCATTTGGATCATTCTGGAAATGTTTGGATTTCAAAATGCTTTTTGCTCAAGATTGTTGTTGTTGTTGTTAATTGCGAAGTCGTGTCCGACCCATCGCGACCCCATGGACAATGTTCCTCCAGGTCTTCCTGTCCTCTACCATCTTCTGGAGTCCATTTAAATTCACACCTACTGCTTCAGTGACTCCATCCAGCCATCTCATTCTCTGTCGTCCCCTTCTTCTATTGCCCTCAATCTTTCCCAGCATTAGGCTCTTCTCCAGTGAATCCTTCCTTCTCATTAGGTGGCCAAAGTACTTGAGTTTCAACTTCAGGATCTGGCCTTCTAAAGAGCAGTCGGGGTTGATCTCTTCTAGGACTGACCGGTTTGAACGCCTTGCAGTCCAAGGGACTCGCAGGAGTCTTCTCCAGCACCATAGTTCAAAGGCCTCAATTCTTTTGCGCTCAGCCTTTCTTATGGTCCAACTTTCACAGCCATACATTGCAACTGGGAAAACCATGGCCTGGACTATACGCACTTTTGTTGGCAGGGTGATGTCTCTGCTTTTTAGTATGCTGTCTAGATTTGCCATAGCTTTCCTCCCCAGGAGCAAGCGTCTTTTAATTTCTTGGCTGCAGTCCCCATCTGAGGTGATCTTGGAGCCCAGAAAAATAAAATCTGTCACTACCTCCATTTCTTCCCCATCTATTTGCCAGGAATTGAGAGGGCCGGATGCCATGATTTTGGTTTTCTTAATGTTGAGTTTCAAGCCAACTTTTGCACTCTCCTTCTTCACCCGCATCAAGAGGCTCTTTAGTTCCTCTTCACTTTCTGCCATTAGAGTGGTATCATCTGCATATCTTAGGTTGTTGATATTTCTCCCGGCAATCTTAATTCCAACTTTTGATTCATCTAGCCCTGCCTTTCTCATGATGTGCTCTGCATATAAGTTAAATAGGCAGGGCGACAGTATACAGCCTTGCCGGACTCCTTTTCCAATTTTGAACCAATCAGTGGTTCCGTGTTCGGTTCTCACTGTTGCTTCTTGACCCGCATATAGGTTTCTCAAGAGACAAATGAGATGGTCTGGTACTCCCATCTCTTTAAGAACTTGCCACAGTACTTTGGCCACCTAATGAAAAGGAAGGATTCACTAGAGAAGAGCCTAATGCTGGGAAAGATTGAGGGCAATAGAAGAAGGGGACGACAGAGAATGAGATGGCTGGATGGAGTCACTGAAGCAGTAGGTGTGAATTTAAATGGACTCCAGAAGATGGTAGAGGACAGGAAGACCTGGAGGAATGTTGTCCATGGGGTCGCGATGGGTCGAACACGACTTCGCAATTAACAACAACAACCTATTGTGAAGAATCAGCTGTCTTGAAGTAAGTGTGCAGTCTTAATAAACAAGCCTTGCAATAGGGACATAATGCTATTATCCAAGATTGGCAAGAGTAGACATTCTGTAAAGTCACACCTATCCAGGAAATTTAAACCAGTTTCTTGACCATTGGAACTAGTTAATTCACTTTCCTCTGTCCCTCTTCTCAAATAGTAGTAATGATGAGAAATAGAAAGCTTTTTCCTATTTATTCATTGGTTCTTTGTTTAATTAGGAACGTTCTAAATTGAGGGTGGGGATGGGAAAACAAAACACTGCAGCAGCTGACAACAATAATGGGGCAAAAGGAAAGAGGGAAAGGTCATTTAAGGTATTTTATTCAAGTTTTTTCAAAATCTATATCTAGCAATGAATAAAGATACTGCAATGTTGCAAAAAAGAAAATGGAACAATATTTACCAAAGGTGCTAGAAAGATATGACACTTGTATAACTACTCTCTGTGATTTGCTCAGCATTATTTTCATGAATTGCTTGTGTAAATCATTATGATGAATCAGCTATGTAAATATGACTCTTGATATAGAACAAGAAACTGGCAAAGGCTTGTTCAGGAATGACACAAGCTTTTCCCCATCTGTTCAACAGTCCTTCTGGATTTATAAAGGACAGACGAGAGAATATATTACATGATTGTAACACTTTAAAATGATGTCAAGGTTAGCTTCACCGAGACCTTAAGATTACCTTAAATTTTCAAATTGCTGCTATTTTATATACATTTGTGTGGCTTATTGAGCCTAACTTTACTGCATATCAACTTGAAGGGGGGAATCTAATTTTCAGAATGCTTATTTTTGTGGATAATTCATAAGTCATCATAACTGAAATGATTAATAATACATGGATGCTGATTAAGTGTTAAATGTTTGCGATTCTATAATAGTAAAATTTTGACTGGGATAAAAAAAATAGCATGATGTAACAAACTGATTAATCCTTATGATGATTAATCAGTAATAATATTGGAGCTCAATAATGCTAGCGCTACTACAAGTCTAAACTCTGAGCTGGGAATTAAGCAAGCATACAAAATAACTTTAATAGGGTTTCTTTTTAAATATAATTTACCTTTCTTTAAAAAATTATTTGTATGCATGCCCATTTATCTCTGACCAACTACAGCATCAAGTGATGGCTTGAATATATAAAACAAATTTCACTATACAAATACACTGATCAAAAATATCTATCACTTGAAATGCAATACTTTTTAAAGAAATGGTTCATTCATCAAGTTATGTCACAACTATATAATCCCGTATTATCCCAAGCTATTGTCCTCTTAAAATATTCTATTAAATTGAAGTCCTTGTACAATTGCTTTTTCTATTAAAAGTGAATTGTTCCCCCAAAGAAGACAGTAAACATCACTAGCAGTGGTGCTAAAATTTTAATATCTCCTGGTTCTAATTAGAATATCTTCATTCACCCAGTCTATTTAAATAGTCTAAATCTTAACTGTATTTTTTATTGGTTGTTAATGGTTTTTATTTATTATTTTTAGTACTAGAGCAGGGGTCCCCAACCTGTGGGCAACAGCCCAGCACCAGTCCATGGTCTGTTGGACACCAGGCCGTGGGAATGGTTGGCGATTGCACACATGTGTGCACACACCCTGCCCACTGGTGCTAGTACCATTGTGCAGGTGCTAGTGGCCCCATGTGTGCATGTGCATGGACACTAGCACCCCATTTGCGCATGCATGCATGTGTCAGCACCGCCACCAGTGCCACTGTGGGTGCACGCAGTCTGCTTGCACATGCACATGGGTGTTAGCGCCACTGTGTGTGTGCCCATTTTGCCCATGTGCGTGCGTATACCCACATACATTTTCCTGCTCCTCCCTTTCCTCCAGGCTGCCAGCCGGAAAGGTTGGGACTTGATACTAGAGTATTGATAATATTGTAATATTAGTACCTTTAAATAATACCAGCTACTTCAGGGAGAAGATATCTTTATACTGAAATGGATTCAAACTTTTAATTCAAAATAGTTCAATCTCTACAAATGTTGTACCTGAAGGCACAGAACCCAGTTCATCTGTTCTAAGTACTGCCAGGTCTAGATTCAATCTAGAGTATTCTTACCACTACAGCAGTGAAAGAATTCTTGTGGGCTTTCAGTCTTATGGAAATTGAGAATGAACAAACTGTACAGAATCCTGAAGTTTGTATAATACAGGAGGGTTATATAAAAAGTATATATACAGTTATATGCACAAGTAGAAATACTGATTTTGAATTTATTTTTGCCTCACCTTATGTATGTATGTGTGTGTATCTGTGTGTGTGCGTATGTATATATGAATGTATGCACACACCCCTACATACATATACATAAACAAACACACATACACATACAGCTCTATGTGGTGGTTTGGACTGAGTGAGAGTGACTGACTCAAAATCACCCAGCTAATTTTCAGGCCTGAGGGAAGCCTAGAACCCAACTTTCCTAGTTTCTAGTGTAGCACCTTAACCTCTGATTTTGGATAGTATTAAGCTTTTACTCCCTGCTTGTCTGCTGCCCCTAATACTCCATATCTGAAAAAGATTATACTATTCCTGGTATGTGCCACAGATGAATAAGCTCAAACCAGCCTACTGCACAATGACTGTACATAAACCTACCCTCGCAGAAGTAATTAAAAACATGTAATAAATGTATTTATTTGTGATATATTCCAGATTTTGTTTTCTTTTGTCACAGAAAAATGCATAATGCATAATGGAGTATTGCTTTGAAAAAGACATGACTATTATTAGCAAATTTAAATCCAACCATTTTCAAAGAAAAATGTCAAAAAGGATAGAAAAAATATGTATTGATTTCCTTGTTCTCTCTCCTATCAATCTGAAGAAATGTTCTACCACCTATTAAAATTCATCTCTCTTCTTTTTTTTCCACTCCCTATCTAACCTTATATAAAGAGAATGATAATTTGTTTGCACAAATATTCATCTTGCCTTCAAAAGAACTGAGCTAATCGCCCTGGCTACCTTGTGTTCCTTGTTTTACCAAATAATTAATTGCTAGTATATGAATAAGGCCAAAGCAGCCACTTAAGGGATTGTGTTATCACTTCAATATTTTAGACATTCTCTGCCACCAGATTTATGTATAGTTACACTGATGTTTCTTTTAAATATTCAGCTAATGAGAGTTCCTCCTATTTTCTAAATCATATATTACCTTAGCTAGGAGATATACTCAAACCAGTCAAACAATTAGTTTTTGTCTCAATATTTCTCTTATAACACAATGAAACAATTAAAAAGAACAACTAATATAAATCTATAGTTTAAAAAACTTCTCCCCATTTGCTTTATGACCCAAACCTGGAATTTGTTCTCATGACAATATTAAACCACAACAGAATAAGTTTACATCATTCATGTAAGATTCACAACTGAATTATGGGAGAAACATATTAGCATTTTGAAAATTATGTTCATAATTGCCTGCAAAAGATCATCCATCCACTGTCCCAGTTTTACAGGCAGGGTCTTCTTCTTCTCACTGACAAGACTCGTAAGTTCTGATAAGACATGCACAGATATCTCTAAAGAGTTGCCACATACAGTCTCTTTTCTTCTAACTTTACTTGAAACATCTTCCCACTGACAGACTCCCATTTCTTGCGTATTTTGGCTGGCTTTTCTCAATCACTCCCTGCATCCACTACCAGTCACATACTTCCACTTGCTTCTTATCCACTTATCCACTTGCTTTGTTTATTGTGTTATTTCAGGGGATGTATACATTCCTACTCAGACCTAGAAAGCATCATGAAATAATAGGTTTTTGGTGGAAATGGGAAACTTAATTGGTTCTAGGATTGTATCAATCATTCTTAATCTGGCTTGTCCGCAAAAATAAGGGGGACTTTCTTGGAATTACTTCAACAGCCACATGGCTAAGAATTCTGGGAACTGTATTCATCCTATTAGTTTAGAGAAGACCAAGATAAGAGTACTACTCCTATGTTTACTGTATAAGCACACTACAAAGCTTCACTATACTAAGAAAGAACTGGATTAAGCTATATGCATCTAATCCCAGAGTTCAACACATAAAAAAAAATCACTGATCCAAATATGGTGACAGCAAATTCTTCCTCTGTCATTAGAAAGGTATTGGAGGCAGATTTTGAGGATGGAAGTGAGAAGAACATACTGCAAGAGGATCACCATCCTTGTTTAGGATTCCTAATCAGTCCTATGCAGCAATCAACAGCAAAAGCACATGCATATATTGCTTTATAATGCTTTACAGCCCTTTCTAAGGGGTTAACAGAGTCAGCATATTGCTCCCAACAACTTGGGTCCCCATTTTACTGACCTTGGAAGTATGGAAAGCCTTAAGCCCCATCAGGATCAAACTCTGGAAGTGGCCAAGTTAATCTGCAATATTGCAATCTAACCATTGTGCTACCATGGCTCCTAATCATACAATTGTGCTTGACTTTGTACTGTACATGTGTCAAAACCATGAGCAGCACATGACTTTTGGTTTGTTTATTGTAACACTGTATTTCATTGATTTCATACATACAGAGGAGTATATGCAATGTACCTATTAAACCATAAATCAGCACCATAGGTGGTATCTTGTAGTATAGGTGGTACCTTGTAGTATAGGTGGTACCTTGCTCAATAGTAGCAAGGGAGAGGGATCTTGGAGTCCTAGTGGACAATCATTTAAATATGAGCCAGCAGTGTGCTGCAGCTGCCAAAAAATCCAATACAGTGCTAGGCTGCATTAACAGAGGGATAGAATCAAGATCACGTGAACTTTACAATGCCTTGGTGAGGCCACACTTGGAATACTGCATCCAGTTTTGGTCACCACGATGTAAAAAAGATGTTGAGACTCTAGAAAAGACATGTCAAACTCACGATATTACGTGATGTCGTGCAACGTATCGGGACAGTTTTGCCATTGCCAGCAATGAGGTGGGCGTGGCTTCCACATGACGCATCCGGCCCATGCAGTTTGACACCCCTGCTCTAGAAAGAGTACAGAGAAGGGCAACAAAGATGATCAGGGGACTGGAGGCTAAAACATATAAGGAACGGTTGCTGGAATTGGGAATGTCTAGTCTAATGAAGAGAAGGATGAGGAGTGACATGATAGCAGTGTTCCAATATCTCAGGGGCTGCCACAAAGAAGAGGGAGTCAAGCTATTCTCCAAAGCACCTGAAGGCAGGATAAGAAGCAACAGATGGAAACTAACCAAAAGAGAGAAGCAACCTAGAACTAAGGAGAAACTTCCTGACAGTTAGAACAATTAATCAGTGGAACAACCTGCCTCCAGAAGTTGTGACTGCTCCAATAACGGAAGTTTTTAAGAAGAGACTGGACAGCTATTTGTCTGAAATAGTATAGAGTTTCCTGCCTGAGCAGGGGGTTGGACTAGATGACCTCCAAGGTCCCTTCCAACTTTATTATTATTATTATTATTATTATTATTATTATTATTATTATTATTATTATTATTACTATTACTATTACTATTACTATTACTTTATTATTATCATTGTTGTTGTTGTTATTATTATATCTATAAAACAAGATTCCATCATTACATGTAATCCTACGGCTTCAATTATCAAATGCTCTCTGAAACACTTTTGTCTTAACACATTTGTAAAAACCAGCAGAGAAGATGGTATCTCAGTTTCTGGGGTTAAGGTAATCTGGTAATAAATTATTCCATACATTAAAGAACATTGTCTCCTTGCTCACAAAGAAGATATTTCAAAATCCGTAAACAGCAAATGTTCACTAGACAAGTCAACTCTACTTAGAGCAGGCAATTTTCAGGTATGAATATATATTTGGTTATTATCACCTTATTTAGGATGCCTCATCCCAAACCAGTGGATCAGCTCACCTAGTAAGTTTCGTGTAGATACCAAGAATCAAAACTGAGAGCCATGAAGCCTACCACACTCCACAAGGAAATAACCATTTGGATGACTTTTTCTGCCCTGACATCTTCAACTAACTTCTGCCAGTTAGGTAGAAGTAGAACCACTGAAGCAAAGTGACCCTAATTCTAAACCTTCACAATTCTTACTCAAAGTAGAGTAAGAAGAAAAAAATAAAAAGGAAAGAATAAAAGAGAAAGCTAAAGTGCAAAAAGAAAAAAGAAAAGAAAAAAGGTAGAAGAAAAATAGGAAAGAAAGAAAAATATATAAAGAATTGGTTTCTGATCTTCTTTATAGCAATTATAAGTACCAGTGTAAGTTTACCTCTTTCTCCAAAATTACATCTATACTATTGAAAACCATAGATCATAAATTCCTTTTTTTCTGCTTTATGCAAAAAGTACATAATGAGTTTTCAGTCAGCAATAAACAAATATATTTTCTTTTCTTTAATCAAACAGGTACTTCTGTAACTATTTATGGAGAACATGATTTCATGAAACACCCTCCATCTTACTGACAGCCTAGTGTTGATGTAGCCCAAGGCCAGATGTTTAACGATAAAAATAGCACTTTATGCTTATCACAACACAAGACCTCCCATGATAGCATTTAATTATGAAGAAGAACATATCAGATCTACTGATCTCCAGTTACTTGGCAGATGAGCTGTGGACTGCCCCCTCCCATACAGCTACTGGCCTCTACACCTTCATGATCTTATTGTGGTTGCATGATACTTGATATCTCTCCTTTTTTAGCTGCTTTCTTCTTGGGGCAAGAGATCAGATTTGGGAATATCAATCTTAATTAAATGCAGGTCTTTGAGGAAGTCAATAATCCCATTGCTACAATGACTTAAAATTTCAAATCAATCTAGCATAGAATCACTCATGAAAGTTCCTACAATTCATACAGCTGTATTGCTAATAAGAAAATCTTGCTTTCTTAGAAGAAAAGTGATTTTAATATTGCACTTGAATTGGCTATGAATGAAATAAAACATTTGCAAGAACTGTAGCATTCTATTTTGAAGGTTTATTTTTAAGTGCTTGAATTTGTTCCTGCACTTTTGTTTAATGTCCTGGTAATAAAGATTTTTTAACAGTTCTGTCAGTTAGATTAAAGTATCTATAAATGTACTTGCCTTGTGCTGATTAGCTATGGAAGCGTCAAGCAAATTTTGTTCTCCCAGTTAAAAGATTAATTATCATATAATAATGTCCAGTCATCAAAACTGTTCCTTTACTACAATGCATCCCTACACACACCCAGGTTCAAGGGAGAGATTGGCAGTTTGCTTTCCCACTGGTAGATGATGCTGGGTGAGCGAAGAATGGAAGATATGGATTCTGACAGTTGCTGCCCTGAAACATGTGTATGTCATGTATATGTCAAAACATCAAGATGGCTGCCACATTCATGTGTTCAAAGTCCTGTGATGGCAGGGTTTTGATTACATGGTTATATCAGCCATCTTGACTTTTTGGATACCTCTGGTAGTCAGCCAGTATTGCTGCCTACATATAGTACAATACAGCATTTTACTCCTCAACAAAGTGTTTTCAATGACCTAAAAATCTGGCAGTTGCATCTGCCCACAAGAGACAACATAATTCGTTCCAACTAACAGATTTTCCATCATCACAACCAATTGAGCTGAAATTTTGTTTTACTATTAAAAGCAGGGGGTCACATTGCTTTGGAAACAGCTTTGAAGGAATCTTTGCTTAAAGTATTGCCAAAGCCAAGCACGCTTTTGAAGTTTTGAACAAGACTGATAAAATAATGCTTTTACCACTCAGATGTAAACCACAATGACATCCTTTAGCAGATCATCAGACAGATCCCTCAAGAAGAGTTTAGATCATTTATTAAGCAAGCATTTCTGTATAAACATTTAGTCTTTGTCTCATATGGACTTTCTGTAGCTCCATGATTTTCTGTTTGTCACTTACTTCAAATGCCCTATTGTTCTGTCCCTTCCTTTCAGCCCTTTTGCCAGTTTATCTGCTAGCAGGTGTGAACGTTTTATGGTTGCTAGACAGCCATGAATTGCCCCTGGACACCAAAATTACATTTCTGGTTTAACATTCTTTATTGGTCCTCACATTTGCTATGTGCAATAGTTGGTTTTTGCTGCTTGTGTTATTTTCTTTGCAATTTTAGGATTTTGTCACATTGCTTAACTTAAGAAAAGTCATGCCAGAATATTTTATATATAGACATAGAAAATCAACAACTATATTGAACAACTACATTCTGTCCCTAAGAAAGAGAGACAGACAGACAGACAGAGAGGAGGAGGAGAAGAAAAAGACCCATATTCTGAGTATCCAGAAGTAGTGCATTATTGAAATCAAGAGAGATGAAAATTACCTGGATTGCAAATGTCCAGTGTAAGACAGTCTATGAAAGCATTGGATATAATAGAATGGACACATACATGGAATATATATGTATTCCAAAAGATTTGCAGAAATATCAAAATAAATCTTTAGGAAAAAGAAATTAAAAGCATGTAGGGCAGAAACATAGTCAATGTTCAGCAAATGCTAACTAACTTAAGATAGAAAATCAAGAAAGAGGAAAGGTATAGAAAGCAGCTAAATATTAAAAAATACATTGCACCTTACAACCTTTTATTCCTAATGCCATGTGTTCCTTTGCAATAAGCAATTGGAAGAGGTGAACGGTCTATCAGCATTGGAAAGAAATGAGTCATTACCAGAGGTGTCCACATGGCATAGGCAAAAAGTCAAGATAGAGGCCACAATGGTGTCACCAAAGTTCTACCTCTTGAACATAGCAAAGAGTCAGGGTTTAGCTGACACCATCTTACCACCATCTTGACTTTTTTTACCATATCCAGTGGACACCCTGATTGCTACAAAAATTAGGTAATAATTTTTACATTATGGAGTTTAATGTTTCAAAATCTAGATCAACAGATCTCATAATCAGAAGGAAAATTTCATGGGTTCACCAGCATTGTATTTCCAGATACCTTTTGTGATAAGTGTAGTGGGTGTATATCTATCTTAGTATTTGCTACCAGTATTCTTAACAAATGGTGAAACAACATATATTTTTGCTATTAAGTTGTATATTTATTTCAAAAATATAGGCTCCACTTTACTATATAATTCAGTGTTCTTCAAGCTTAGCAACTTTAAGATTGTTCAGCCAGCATTCTGGAGACTGAAATCCACAAACCTTAAAAGTTGCCTAGCTTGAAAAAACACTAATTTATATAAAATAACAAGGCATGCATTGCATACTTTGAGATGCATCCTCTGCCATTGCACTCATACAGTTCAAGAAACATAACCACTATTTAGTGTTCATACAAAAAACACAACCACTATTTACAAATCATGGACTTTCACCACAAAATATGGCCTCGAGTAAACTCAGTTGAAATATTATTTTTTCTGCTCATCAAGTAAACCTGTTATTTTCCACAGTTCCCTGGATATGTTTATGTGTATGTATGCATGCGTGCATGTGTGTGTGTTTGTGTGTGTGTGTGTGCGTTATTAATTTAACAAAAGCAGTGATTCCCTTAACAAATGTGGCAAGAAAAGTTATAAAATGGGGCAGAACTTGTTTAACAAATTTCAGACATAGCAACATAAATTCTGGGCTCAGTTGTGGTCATAAGTTAAGGACTACCTTATTTCTCTTATGAGAATTAAAAAGGTACCTCAGTAAGGTTCTAGCTGAATATTGGAAAATAAATCCTGATCAACTTGTCTTATAAAACTTTCTATGTCTAGAAAATATAGTTCAATGTTAAGTTTTTTTCTGTAAAAGCACAACAAATCCTTGTTTGATATTGATACAAAAGTATTTTAAGTACATAATAATTACAAAATTAGATTATAAAATTTTTCCTTGTCTTAAATGTGAAGGTTTTTCCATACTTCTATTAGCCGATAGTTTTCTGGGGTTTAAAACATTCGCTGAACAATTAAATCAGGATATATTGAAATAGCAGCCTAAAGTGAACCCACAACAGATATAGAATCTCCGACTGTCAAGGGGAATTAATGCTGAACTCTTTAAATTTCAAGCAGGTTAGTAGTTCTTCAAAATGCTTCACCTATTCACAAAGCAGTTTGAGCAGTCCTAATGAAGTCAAAAAAACAAATTGGCATAAATTGTACGTTGAATCCTTACAACAAATAATGCAGAATGTTTTCCCAGGACCAGCAGCAGTTCAACTGTTTGACCATTAAAATATTTTCACTAGCTTGTGTTTTGGTTTCATGACTCAGTGAGATTTAAAGCAAAAACAGTGATTAAGCTGAGGTTGCATCCTTTTAAATATGGTTAATATCCTAGGTACAGAATACAGTTAATTTATTACACAGAAATCCCAGGGGCGTGGTTATCTCTTCCTTGCCATTTGGCAAGATGTTTTCCACAACCACTCTGTCTGGAGATAACTTTGGTTTCTAAATAAGCTCCTAAAACAGATATATATATATCACTGTTTGACCTCTATTCACAATTCACAGATCAAGAGCAGACTCGTTATTCATATCAGAACATATTGTTCTAATTAGTGCTTCTTTTAGTATTGCACCCTGTCCTCATTTTCAGCTTTGTCATTCTCCACAGGTACCTTGTCTTTGTTTCATTATGACTTCCCTATGATTTGTATACCTCATAGGACGCTATATTCTCAGCTGCAAAATTACTACAGAAAGTTCCCACTGAAGCTGAAAAAGACACAAACCACTTCTCTTTGGAACCTGTTGTCCAACTACATTGAAAAATTTCCTACATTGTCAAAAACAAGGTTTTGTTTTCTTGCCTCATTCCCCAAGTCATTTCTTTAGGATTTACTGTGAAAGTGTATTTGAACATTTTAGAGCTTGTGAGGTATCAGAAGGCTATTGCTTTCTATTTCACTGTTAAACTGTAGATTGCCTGTCTCCCTTCTTTTAAATTTTATTCATTTGTTTATTAAATTTATTGGCTGCCTGTAAGGACCTACGTCAGCTAAGCCTCCAAAGAAAGCAGAACTCTTGAAACAGGCATTGTCTCAAAAGGAACTTTTATTAGGCGCTAGTGACAGTAGGGAATCAAGGCGGAATCTGAGAGAAAAACCCGCGAAGCAATATATTAAAAGCAACATTCAATACTCCTTCCCCAGAGTCCCAAAGTGTTTGTTTGAATCCCAGCCAATCAACAGGTGGCATCATGTTTTGGTAACTGGTCATTTGGGGCGGGCTCCTCAAGGTCTTTCTCACTTAGATTTCTCCTGGCTCCAAGCACAAAACGCCCCTTAGATAAGGGAGAGACATTCCATCCCCCGGGGGAAGGGCATCCTGCAGACAGTGCAAGCAATCCCAAAAGTTCTCCCCTCCCAACAGAATGGCAGGCCACAAAGAAAGGCTTCAGAAAAAGGAAAATAGGCATAGGATTAAAATATAAAATATAAAAGATGTTGAGACTCTAGAACAGTGGTTCTCAACCTTTTTAATGCTGCGACCCCCAACCGGTCATAAGTCGAGGACTACTCAACTGGTGCAGCACCGTTTGCAGAATGGGACTTTTAGTGGCCTCAGCAGGGAAGAGACAGCCTGGACAATTCCTATTGGCTTTTGAAAGCCAATAGAATTAGACTCTATTCAAGAGAGTCTATTCTATTGGCTTTCAAAAGCCAATAGAATAAAAGGGAGTAGCACAGCTAAGGAAAAGGGGGAAAAATGGCGGACTGTGTTGTTTGCGACCCCCGTGAAATGGTCGTTCGACCCCAAATGGGATCCCGACCCACAGGTTGAGAACCACTCCTCTAGAAAGAGTACAGAGAAGAGCAACAAAGATGATTAGGGGACTGGAGGCTAAAACATATGAGGAACGGTTGCTGGAATTGGGTATGTCTAGTTTAATGAAGAGAAGGATGAGGGGGACATGATAGCAGTGTTCCAATATCTCAGGGGTTGCCACAAAGAAGAGGGAGTCAAGCTATTTTCCAAAGCGCCTGAAAACAGGATAAGAAGCAACGGGTGGAAACTAATCAAGGAGAGAAGCAACCTAGAACTAAGGAGAAATTTCCTGACAGTTAGAACAATTAACCAGTGGAACAACCTGCCTCCAGAAGCAGTGAATGCTCCAACACTGGAAGTTTTTAAGAAGAGACTGGACAGCCATTTGTCTGAACTGGTATAGGGTTTCCTGCCTGAGCAGGGGGTTGGACTAGATGATCTCCAAGGTCCCTTCCAAATTTGTTGTTGTTGTTGTACTATTATTATTATTATTATTATTATTATTATTATTATTATTATTATATTTCTTTGGGGACCTGACAATGCCCATCTCACCACAGGGTAACTCTGGGTGTCTTACAATATTAAAAGGATAAAACTATACAAACCCCTATAAACAATATGAATAAAAAAACCTATAAAAATATAAAAACCCAATTTCTTTTAAAAGATAGGAAGAGTAGGATGAGTGGGGCTGTGGTGGGATCAGTTATTAATCTATCAAACACCCCCAACTCATCACGGCCCACTCACCATGGGGCAACTCACCACAGGACAATTTAACAATTCAGTTTAATTATTTAAAATAAATAAAAAATTATTTTAATGTTTGTCATTCAGTCCGCCCCCTTTGCATCCTTTCTTCACTGATTCTATTCCACCATTTCTTTGATATTAGTGTAACTCTTGTCCTGTGGCGAGTTGGCCATGGTGAGTTGGCCATGACAAGTTGAAACCTTTCCATTGGAGTCCCAAGCCAACTGGCAGACCCAGATTTTCAGGCTCTTGTGGAAAATCAGGAGGGTGGGAGCTCCGAGACAAGATATTCCAAAGGGCAGAAGCAATTGTGGAGAAGACTTTCTCCTGGACCCTGCTGGCCAGAATGCCCTGGCCAACAGGACCTGCCGCATGTTCCCTGCTGGTACCAGTGGGATGGGCCAATCCTATTGGGTGAGACAGTCCCTCAAGTGACCTGGACCCATGCCATGAAAAACTTGAAAGGTGATTACCAACACCTTGAATTGCACCCAGAAGCAAACCGGCAGCCAGTGAAGCTCATGGAGCAGTAATGTTACATAGGCTACTCTTGGGGCCCCAAAGCTGTCCACACCACTGCACTCTACAACAGCTGCAGCTTCCGACTGCTTTTCAAGAGTAGCGCCATATATTTAAAAATAATATGTGAGGCATTCCCTTAGATATCTTTTTCTGAGGTTTATATGGAAGCATAGGAAACAAGGAGGTGTAAATCATCGGATCGATGATTTCACAGTCATCAGTACAATTTTAGCCCTGTACTGGGTTCAGTGGAAGAAGAAAATTGAATACTGTTAATGGATACTTCAAGACTGCTAAATATTACTCAAGAATCCATATCTCCAAATTCCCAAATGTGTACAAAAGATTAGATTTAAATGACATTCTGGTTATTACAATCTATATTAAACTTGTAGAGACACTTCATTTAGGTCTTTATTTTTTTACTTTTATTCCACAGGATGGCTTATTCAAAATTAAATTTAGATATTAAAAATTGGAAAAAATTAATATAATGCAATAACTGAAGGGGGGGGTCTGCTGATACTGATGCATTTTATTTGTTTTTATACAAAAAATGGGAATGAATCTCCTGTAGGAAAATAGTGCAGATTCCACAGTTACTCTGCACGTGCTCTTTGTGGGATGCCATTTGTCATAGCAATCTAATGCATCTTCTCATAGGTCTAAATTCTCCATTCTGATTCAGTACTTATTCTGAGCTCATGGGTTTATTGATGCTGGTGAATGTTCCACACATGGAACACAAAATATGCAGCAGAGATTTGTGATGAGGATTAGAGGAAAGAATTTTGATTGACAACTTTTATTACAGCAGGCAGCAGAGAAGTTGCAATGTGGCAGTTTGGGAGAGGTCTTCCCTGATTCTTCTTCTGAGGACCCCATTTTAAGAATTTCTGACAGGAAGCAGAAAGCTGATGCATGAAATGGGAAAAGCACAGCTAGTGCAGACATCGGTGTGGAAGAGGGAAATAGCATCTTCTTCCTGGTTAGGCCTGCTGCCAACTATGAAACAAAGCTATCTTTGGTCAGCCCTTGTATGGCCCAAACCCTTTACCTCTCCCCTTCCTATTCTCAGGTTTCACCAAGGCAAGGACAAGCCTGTCAGTAAGGAGTTGTGGAAAATAACATGTGCTACTAGACAGTATGTCCCCTTTTGACTATAATATGGCTTCCCATAATCTGAGTTCAGTATGAAACCTTACAGATTTTTCCTTAAGTAAGATGGGCATAATATTAGCCAGCATTGTCATTTTTTTTCTAAATGCAAGATACAAAATATTAGTCTCCTAGCTCAAATCCTAAAAATATCTAACTTGTCTTTCTTGAACACGAGAGTATACAGTTTTTTCTTTGCCATTGTTTTTATTCATTTGCCCATGCCTTTGTGCTTTGTTCTTTTTGTTCTCAATATTTATAAACTGAAGCAAGAAAATCCAGGAAGCAAAAATGACATAATGTTATGCAGGCAGTAAATCATCACTATTTGCCAAACACGTAAGACTAGGAAACCAAAGGCTACCTGTTGGTGCTTTTTCAAAAGGCAACTGGGCTTTTTTTGTTTTCCTTTAAGATGTTTCGCTTGTCATCCAAGAAGCTTCTTCAGTTCAGCCAGAATTGAAGAAAACTTTTGGATGAGAAGTGAAACGTCTTCAAGGAAAACAAAGCAGGTCCAGTTGTCTTTTGAAAAAGAACCTTCGGGACAACCATGACCTGGATGACTGAGAATCTCCACAGACATTTACATGTAGTTTATGTGACTATTTCTAACAATTGGTCCTTCTTATTCAGGGTGCAAAGGTGACTCTTCTGAGAACAAAAGCAGACATTACTTTCAGTTGGATGCTCTTCATAATTGCTCTCATCAAAATGTCTGGTTTTTAAAATAAAAGATTATAAAAGAATTCCAATACTCAGCACCTTTCTTTTATTTACATATTATTTTACAGACCATTAGTATCTAGAAATTGTAAATTTATTGTAGTTGAATATTATTATTCTTTTTTTAAAAAAAATATCAACCTGCATATCTTGAGCTTTGTGTATATGTCCTATACACAAAAGGAGGGTGAAACTGAAAATCATAATAAATTTGCGAGCAATATATCCCCAATGAATTTTAAGTATTTTCCCAAGTGAAACTAGGAGGCAGGTGGAGTGTAATTATGGGCAGAACTAACTAATGGAACAATAATGAAACAAGAGACACTCGCTAATCCCTGTTGCATTGTAATGTGCTTGAAGTCTAGGTGGATGCAAAGATCAACCAGTTTCCAAAGTACAAATTCAGTCACATGAAAAGTGGCTTGGTGAGCTACATGGGCTAACCTAAAGCACCAAAGAGTTTATTTTAGGATCATGTTTATTCTGTGCTATCATACCATGAAAATTCCATTGTATTGTTTCAGGGTCAGGAGAGGAAATATCACTCCATAATCCTTCTGATGAGCATAGATCAAAGATGCAAATAAAATTGACTAATTTTCTATAAAGAGGTCTGCAGGTGTGATTATATTTGAGGAAGCAAGGAAAATTCAATCCAATTCATCAAGGCATAGAAAATGGCATAGTTATGGGGAAAGGGTACCTCTTTGTCTACTGTATATGGAGAAAATTTAAAAAAATACTCTAAATAAGGTTTTACAGAATGTAGTCCTCACATAAATTATTTCAACATTCCACCAAGCTTCTGCATTATGAATATATGAGTCCCACATTTTTCAAAATATTTTCTTTTAATCGGTTGGTAAAACACTTCTTTTGGGTGTTTTTGTTTCAAAGTAGGAAAAATGTAATTCTACATGAGCAGCTATAACATATGGCTTATTTAGGGTAGAATTTAGTAAACCATAGAATTTTAGGAACAGCTCTGCCTGCAATTGCTCTAAAATGCTGAATCACAAGTACAGCACCCTGGAAAATCTTCCTAAAATATTTAGAGGTTTTAGATTGACCCTGTCTACGCAGACTCAATTCTGTATCTCCCAGACATACAGGACATCTATTAAGGCTTGGCTTTGAAATGTTGCTATCCATGGAATGTGTAATGTTCCTTGGCTGTGATTCCTTAAAATTCACTTAGGCAATGTGTCTCTTGGGTGCCATTTACTCAGAGATTTCTATTGGCACCGATTGGTCTTCCTGAGCGTTCACTTATATTGAGAAGTTTTAGCCTCATCTTTTCAGTGAGAGGGGGAGAGCAGTTAGAATGGTCCACCTGCAGAGATTAAAATAATCAAATAGATTCCTAAATAATATAAATAAGGGCATTCCAGGACAATATCTGCAAATTCTATTGAGGTCCTGGTCTTGCTGCACACCTGATTATGAGGTACCCAAACATCCTTTGACTTACTGAGCAATTCTGGGCAGTGAAGTGAAGCAGTAGATGGGTAGAGTTTAAGTGATGCAAAACTTTTGGCAAATATAACAAAGCACAGGTCAAATGGCATAATCACATCTCCAACATTGTATTTCTAATGAATAGCCGAGGAAGGCTTTCTTGAGCAGTAGCTGAGCTTTTTTTAGAGTAGTCCTGTGACTGTTTCAGCTAATCACTTGGGATTAGACAAGGCTATTATTTTGGGGCCAGAACAAAAATTCAAAGTACAATCATTAGCAAGTGTTCCAATTTTTACAATATAATCCTACAAATCCTGCTGACTTCATGGAACTTCCTGAAAAATAGGACAAGAGTTATTTATTTGTTTGTTTCTTTATTAAATTTATTTGCTGCCATTTTATTCTAAAATGATTCTGGGCAACTTGCAGCTTTAAGATTTAAGGGATTAGGCCAACTCCTTGTTCCCAGAACCTTTGCCTATCATATCTGATAGTGTGGAAGCTATAGTTTGTCAAGAAAGAAATGTTGGCTATGTTATTGCTAAAAGTCAGGTAGCTGCAAGGTTCAGAAGTCCAAAATTAACAACCTGTTAAATCATAGGAAAGGCAGTAAATAAGTGCCATAGTTCATGGATATAAGATGTTTCTCTATTGACAAAGGACAAATCAATTCCTTAAACTAGCTTCACTATGGTGCACAATAGATATTCTTATCAAGCTATGCTGTGATGATGTTTAAGCAAAGGATCCTGATAATTAAACCTTCCTTACAGGGTCTTATCTAAGTTGGTGCAAGAACTGAACAAGGTCTCTTTACACAGTTATAGTCATCATCTTGAAGATGATCTCAATAGACCCTGAGATTTTGGATAATTGCAAATACTCTTTTCTCCAAGTTGGGTGGGCATAAGTTAAAAGCATGTTTCTATGTTATGTTTAGGACACTCAGGGTTCTATCTCCTTTCCATCTGAATTAGAAGAAATTGTGCCATTGACTATTTGTCTTTGGGCTGTACCAGATTGGAAGAGGTTAAGAAATTAACTTAATCCAGATAGATGCTCTGAATATAAGTATAAATATCTTAATGAGAATATGTCTGCTTGTAGGTTTGTGAGTCTATTTACCTTTCCATTTAAATTTATCTTAATTGAAGTTGGTCCCGCCAAGCATTTGTAGTGTTAAACTGGGTGATTACAGCTTACTACTCTATTTGAAAGTTGGCTTATTTGCCCAGGAAAACTATTTTAAAAACCATAGCTAAGTTGCAAGAAGCACAGGAGGTTCAGGGAAGTGGCAGGAAGAAAATTTACCAATTCCTTCTGATAAATAGCTGTTTTGAAACTGGCCACCCCCTCCATAGTATCTACTCTCTGAAAATGTGGATATTGTGTTCTCAAAATTCCTGATGGGCCTATTGGAGAGTCCTGAAGTTAGAGGTTTAGGACATTAGCAGAAAGTTTTCATGATCAAAAATTTAGAACAAAGTCATTAACCCCACAGATTTGAAATATGTCTATTCAAACATAAACCCTATGAAGTTTAGTAAGACTTCATAGTATAAGCGGATAAAGGGGGGTTATGAGATTATGAACTCCATGACCTTAATAAGTCACCTTCCCTCAGCGTCTTCCTGTGCAAAGTCATAAGAATCATTATGTGCCTTACAAAGTAATGTAAAAGTTATTGTGATCAAGTATTCAAAGCATTAGTATTTCTTTATACAACTAACCCTGCTCAAATTTTATGGACCACTATGAACAGCTGTTTATTCAGAACAAAACCTGCTAAACATTCTTCTTTGATGACATTGACAAGGAGCTTTTGATCTTATGACCCGCAGTGGAACCACATAGGCTTACTGGATTTGACAATAGGGTACCAGTATTAATGCAAGGTTACAGCTGCTGCCGTTGGGATTGGCTCCTGGGCTAATTCTCAGGTGGCATTCTCTGTGCTCTAAGTAGTCCAGTCCCTACAACGGTGGATAAGAGAATGGATAAGATCCATGCCAATCTTTGAGCCCATTAGAATCACAAAAGGTGATGGTGATGGTTCTAGGTCAGGCAATGGTCATTTCATACATTGCTCATCATCCTTCAACAAAGACTGTACAGCAAGTACAAGTACTTCTCGGCTTACAACCACAGTTGAGCACAACATTTCTGTTACTAAATGAAACTTTTATTTTTTTTGCTCCATTTTACAACCTTTCTTGCCACAGTTGTTAAGTGAATCACTGCAATTGTTAAGTTAGTCACATGGTTGTTAAGTGAATCTGGCTTCCCCATTGACTTTGCTTGTCAGAAGGTTGTAAAAATTGGATCACATGACCCCGGGACACTGTAATTGTCATAAATATGAGTCATTTGCTAAGCATCTGAATTTTGATCTCATGACCATGGGGATGCTGTAATGGTTGTAAGTGTGAAAAACACTCATAAATCACTTTTTTCAATGCTGTTGTAACTTTCAACAGTCACTTAAGGACTACCTCTACCCATACATGATATTATGTAATACCTGTATTTTGAAACATCTGCAAAGAAATTCTTGTAGAATTGGTAAAAACATTCCATTCCATAAAAGACATTCCATGAAGAGAATCAGAGCCATTTTGAATTTAATTTTCTTAGAAAATAAACATTACTTATTTTCAGTACTGCAACTATGACCAGGAGTAGTCATAGTTTATTTCTGGGGCATTTCTAATGTGCATCTGGACTGACTCTATGCAGTAGGTAGAGACTGTATGGTGGAAATAACACCTTAGTGCTTCTTGGCAGTTGGATATTAATAGGATCATGTCTTTGATATGTGAAGAAAACAATGTAGAAATCAAAATGAAAATCAAGACCATGTAAGTGTGTGATATGTAACGTGACCTATTCCATTGAAACCGATGTGGACAACCTTTTATAATTGCTTACCTCCTTCACCCATTTTATTTTATTTTTTGTCAACATAACTTGTAGGGGACAGAATAATAAGCTAATGACATAAAAGACAAGAGAAATATACGGACTCTTGATTCCTCCTTTCTCCCTCACCCTTGCAGTCTAAGGCACTATAGACTTATATACGTTATTTATTTCGCTTTCCTATTAGAATTACCTGTGAAACCATAAACTTGGCGTTTGTTAATGGGCATTTGCTCTCATATTGTGTCATTCTGACACATGGGCAGAGTGGGAAATAGGAGTCACAAATAAACTGGTTTGCACTTGTAGTCTGACAACCTTTGTTATCAAGTAACTTTAACACCAAAGGAGGATATTGATCTTAAATATTAAATTAGCATTGCTTTTGTGTGTAGATTTGGGATAATTATCTTACTTTTCACAGGCAACTGAATATCTGCACCCAAATGTGATGCAGATAAATATTTGCCCTGTGCAAAAGGTAAAACCATAGAAACATTGTCCATCTCCTGCTGAGCTAAATGTTAGCACCAAATTAACTTTTGATAGATTTAAAAAACAACACTGGATTGAACTAGTATCAGGGCTGTAGGCTAGCCTGGATAGTAGCAATGGTATGTGGAAATGACCTTGAAAGTCAGATGAGAGAACCACAGACTGGATAACCAGTATGTAAAAGATGTCTCATTCTACAGAAACAGGAATGGTGTGACAAATATTTCAGAAGGAACCTTCCCATGTTTTCTGATGAATAAAAAGAAAGAGAGGGGAGATTTTTTTTCATATCTTGCAAAATTTTGTTAATCTAACAATATAAATAGAGTTAGTACTCCTGCTTGTGCTTTTTGTCTGGACCCTCAGTATTAATAGTGGTTAACAAAATATCCTGGGAAAAGAAAGTAGCAAAACACTTCTGGATATGTCCATAAAATCACCACGAGTTAGGCTGGAGACTTAATCTTCTGTGGCAACCTTCATGCTAGAGAAAATGGGTTCCTTAACTATTTCTTCCATTTTAAAAGATGTCACTTCAAATACTTTCATTATCATTTCCACAAAGCTATGACAAATCTGAGTAGATAAATAGGTACCATTTTGGCGTATAGTCCTGGTGGTCACATGACTATGGAAATGTCTTTGCTGCCTTGGCTAAGAAATAAAGATGAAAAACCACTCCCTAGAGTTGGACATGGCTGGGGAAGAGAAACCTTTACCTTTATCACAAATATGATGCAATGAGACATCCATTATATGTATATCTATTTAACATGAACAATGTGACAATATCAAAATAATATTACCAGAAAGGTATGTAAACAAAGGTTGGCAGTAGGTAAGGTTGGGCATGATAACATTTACAGAACAGGTATTATTTAGAATGACCAAATCACATTCTTTCCATAGGACAGCAGATCAGTAGCAAAAGAATCTTTCACAGCATTACCCCAACTCTAAAGTTGTAGCCAAGTTCGCAGATGCTGGCAGGCACCTAAGAACAGCCTAGAGCAAAACAATCAATTGTTAAATAAAGCAGTCATGCTTGGGTGTGACCATGTGTTCAGCTGTTGAATGGAATACATGGTTTTATATTTTGCTGGTCATTGTCCAGATTTCTATTTAAAACAGGAGGACTCTAAATAGGAACACCGAAAAATACCATCAACAAATACTAGTTTCTCTTCTGGGCCATTATTCCTTGCAGTCAGATCCAACTATCATTTAATTGGATCCTGATGTTAAAACCTGAATTCCACTTTGGAACCTTGAAACTGAAACATACTGAATAATTTGTTCTGCTGAACCATTCATCCCAAATGTCACAGGAAAAAATTAATCTCAGATGAAAAACGACCTACCTTCTGTGAAAGGAGAAAGTCTGTAATGCAAAAAAAGCCAATATTTTTTGTTTGCAAAGAAAGAAAAGCTTAGTTCATAGACAAATCATTAATAACTTTATTTCTATCTGTTCATGCCTTCTAATGAAGATGTGAGCCGATTCTGTACAAATCTACTATTTGTATCACACACAGGTTCTAGGACAAATTCCTCATTTATGTATGCAAAACAGCAGTTCATTATAAAGTATCAAAGTCTATTAGCGTCCACATATTGTGAAAATCCAGATGTCATTTAAGTTTATTGATCAGATAACTTTTTCATGCTTAAATTTGACACACACACACACACACACAAAAACACATACACACACAACATACTGTATCTCTTCACGCATGAGTTGTAACCCAGTTGCTTTGAATTACCATATCATGGTAGATTAATTTTAATCATGACCAGGACATCTTTATCTCTATATGGTCATAGAAATGAGAAACAAGAATCATACATATGTATCTATAAAGTATAATAATATGTTTGGAATGCAAGTGAATCCTCACTTAAGGCTACAATTCTGTAATAGTTGTAGGTAAGCCCACTAAACCTATTAAGTTTTAACTTAGGGATAAAGCAATACCTGTCCAATTTTTTTCAAAAATTGAAATTGTATTCTAATACAAATGTGAATGAATTCTTATTGAAAAAAATTAAAACTCTACAGTTGCACATCATATAGCTGTACTTTTTATAACCATGGAAGGGAGATTCTCTCACTTAACTATTAAAAGTAAGAGTCAACTGCAATAATTCACAACCATAAATTACATAGCAGTTTAAACAAACATCTGCCTATCAATTTTGCTTTTTTGTCACATTCAGTTTTAAGAACCTCCATTTTTCCCGTCCTGTTCATTTACTTTGTTTTCAATGTTTCAAAAAAAATCTTGTCTAAATTTATCTAAATGCACTGAATAAAATGCATTTTAAATAAAATGCAGTCTTATAATTTACCATCCCTGTAGTAGAACAATATTTTCTTTCTACTATTGATATAAATGCCTATGGAGATTCTCAGTCATCATTCCACACCCAATTACACTATGCAGTGACCCTGAGAGCATAAATAAACTTTCAAGTGGTCTTAATGACTCTCAGAAATAATGCTAACGACCAGATGACTATAAGGAATATAAATCCTTCCATCCTCCACCATTCAGTCAGAGCTGAAGAAGCTTCTTAGGTGAGAAGTGAAATGTCTTCAAAGAAAAAACAAAGCCTAGCTGCCTTTTGAAAAAAGCATCTTTGGGAAATATTGATACAAATGCATAAGAACCTCAGAAAGAATTAAAAGAAGAGAACAATGAAACCAAATGACAAGAAAGCCCCCTTTGTTGAAGAGAAATGTTTGCATTGTAGCCTGTTTCCAAGCTGAACTGAAATTCTTGGAGCTTTCATTTTAAGCCTAAATGTCTTGGATCTCGGATAACTAAGAGATTGTTTCCTTTTATAAAAATCTGATTTTGCTTTCTCTATGTTAAAGATGCATGTGGCTTCCCAAAGCCACATGCAGCTCCCAAAACATAAGTACAGCCCCCTAGGGTCTCTTCAAAAGTCAGATCCAAATATAACTTTATAAGAAAATTATTAAGTTAAGTCGTGGATGATGTAACTTACATTAAATCCCATTTTGTTTACGTCTGGCCTCCAGCCCACCTACAATCTTTTTTGTTCTGTTCACATCTATTTTTTGAAGGTGGTCCCCAGCACACTTTCAAGTGCCAAGTGCTGCACCTGGACAAAAAAACATCCGAAGGAGCCCAATAGCACGTTTTCTGACTAATAAATTTTGTTACGAGGCATACACTTTGGTGAACTGCAGCCACTTCATCAGAAACAAAGACTAGCTAGACTGATGAACAATTAGTCTCTCCTCTCTGATGAAGTGAGCTGCAGCTTCTGCCTCATATAAAATGTCTTAGTCAGAAAAGGTCCTACTGGGCTCCTTCAGATTTTTTGCTACAATACACTATCTAGCTCTCTTCCCACAACCTACACAGAAAGAAATGTATGACTTCCTCTTTACATTATTTGGATATAGAAAAGATCTATTGTTAGCTGAAACACATGAGGCAGTGTTCTCCTTGTCGACACCCAAAGCAGAGCTCTCACACTCAGCTGGAAATAAACCTGGGTCCCTCTTTAGGTGGTGCTTAAAGAATATCTAAAGTCTCTATTATTTCAACAAGCTTTGGCCTAATTAGTTAACGACATGTCATCTTCCTAGACCAGGGGTAGGCAACCTTGGCTCTTTTATGACTCGTGGACTTCAACTCCCAGAATTCCTGAGCCAGCATGGCTGGCTGGCTCAGGAATTCTGGGAGTTGAAGTCCACGAGTCATAAAAGAGCCAAGGTTGCCTACCCCTGCCCTAGACTTATTGGACTACTATTGCTGCTGTTGCAATTTTATCATATTTTATTTCATTTCACTGTGTTAATATTTGATTTTTTTTATTAGTTGGATTTTATTTGAGGAGAAAAAGGCAATGTTTATCCCCTGTCAAAGGAGAGATAGCAATGTTACATTCAAAAAGTGGGGGCACAGGTAACACGTTCTCATTCCTCTTACAGGTAATTTAAACAGGACTTTATTGAAGCGCAGGCATCCTACAGGCAAGGAATTGATATTCTAACCCATACCTTCTCCAAAAGGGTTTTTCAAACAGTATGTGACGAATTAGCACAATCCTTTCTTTTCATTGCAACAAGGATATGCAGACATGCTTTAGTCTCCAAAAAAGAAAATTGTCAAATACTTAAAGTTGATTCAATTTCATAATACCTCCAATAAATACAACAAATCAATGATTTAAAACTCTAAGCTTAAAGAAAGATCTTTTTCAAATCTGAATGCTATTTGAGTCTTACGTTGCCATAAAGCTCAGTGATTGACTAAAATTGAGATTTACATTGAACAGAAGCTGTATTTCCTCACATTGCCCCACAGACCGACATCGGTTTAGCCTTGATGATAGAAGTATTAGAGGGAAACAAAGGGGAATGAGACGTTTGAAATATCAATCCACTGCAAGAATGCAAAGGATGAAGTTTGAGTTACCAGCAGTCTCCAGCTGCAAACCAGCTGACCCATTTGATGCAATCTACTAGCACTATTGCTTAGCAAACTGTGTTCCTTGCAAGAAGGATATGTGTGAGGGGGGGGGTTCCTCTTCTGGTACAGCTGGAAATCAACAGCAATAATGCTTCTGAGATCATCTCCACTGAGTTTCATGGAGAATAATAATTTGCCATGAGGAGACTTCCGGTGGTTGAAGCGGTGGAGATGGCGGCTACTTTGTAGCCGTCCTCCTGAGAAGGTGTCAGATCCGCGGAGCACAGCGTTTACCAGCTGGCCCGCGGCTCGCAATCCCCTTCCCGGGCGAAGGGAAGGGGTAGAGATCGCATGAATAGAGGTAGAACCTCTTAACTCTCCCTGGATTTTTATTTTTAGGGGGAGAAAGAGGTTCCCTCGGAGTTCATTGCTTCTCCGCCTCTCAGCTGTCTTTGTTTCTTTAGAAACAAAGCGAGACGCCGCTACCATCTCCGAATATAAAGAAACCGTGAGTAATCTTAAACCGGACAGAACTGTTTAAAGGATTTTATTTATAGTTTAGTTTTATTTTATTTTTTTTTTCTAGTTTATTTAGTTTATTTAGTTTGTGCTGATTTTTTTTTATTTTTTCGAGCTTTCTTTTTTTTTTGGGCGGAAAAGTGAGAGTGAAAGCAAAATGGCGTTTTGAAACTTTTTTTTTCTTTAGAAGACGGTTCGGCTGAATTGTTGTTTAATATTGCTTTTTTTTTACTTTATTCTATTTTATTTTATTTTTAATTTTTTCTTGGACTACTTATTTTTATTGGTACTTTTAAGAAGAAAGGAAGATAAATTAAAATGGCTTCAAAACGACAACCAGCTACTGCAGCCTCTAAAGTAACTTCTTCTCCTGCTACTTCTACTGTGCAGCAACAACTTAAAATAATACCTTCAGTGCAGCAACCTAAATCTACTCCACCTTCACCTCCCCCATCTGGCACATCAGCACAAGACATTAAAGAAATAATGGTAAGTGCTGTCTCACAGTTTAGGGAGGAAATGAAAAAACTTTTGGATCAGAATAAATCTGAAACTAAGGAGGAAATGAAGAAAGAGATGAAGGAGCTTTTAGAACAGAATAATGCTATTTTGAGGGATGATATACTTTTAGCTTTATCTGGAATGGCCTCAGTGGTCGTGAAGCTGGACTCCAGAGTAGAGGAAATTGAAGAAATAGTTGAACTTCTGGATTATAAATTTCAAGATATGGAGAAAAAAGTGGAGGCTTCACAAGATGATATTCTTATGTTCCAGTACAGACAGATGGAATATGCTTTGAGAATAAGGGGTCTGAAAGAAGATAAAACTCAAGATTTGATGGAAATGGTGATTAATGACTTGGCTGTTATTTTGAATATTGATAAAGAAGAGTTACGTGGGGATGTGGAAAGAAATTATAGAGTTAATTCTTGGATTGCAAAACAGAGGAATTTGCCTAGAGATGTGGTGATATATTTTGCTAAGAAGTCTTTGCGAAATCAGATTCTACAAAATTTTTATAATAAAAGATTTCAGATTGCTGCTCAAGATATTATTATTTTAAAGGAAATTCCACCTAAAATTTTAAGAACCAGAAAAGATTTTGCTTTTTTAGTAAATGAACTTAAAGCAAGACAAATGCCATTTAGATGGGAGATTCCGATGGGCATTGTTTTGAGCCATGCGGGGACACGTTATAGACTCAACACAGTTGCTAAAGCTAAGGAATTCTATAAAACGGTCCTGGGAGCAGGCTCTCCTTTGCCCATGATGCAGAAAGTTTTGAGTGATAAAGAGATGGAACAGAAATCTGAAGCTACAGGGATGATGACTGCTGGACAGGTGGCATGGATGTCTCAATCAGAGATTAAAGAACAGAGAATGACCCGTGCAGCACATAAACGTAAAGAAAAAGAACAACAGAAAAAAGAAAAGGAAAAAGAAATTGGAGAATCGACTCAGCAAATTGTTTCAGTGCCGGTGGGAGGAGCAAGACCCAAAAGCTCTGCTACATATTCATCAGCAGCAGAATTTGAGCGGATTTTCTCCAGGCTGAAGGCCAAGGGAGATGGCAAAGCTCCTGTCCTGGAATATTAATGGATTAAACACTCCTCAAAAGAGAAAAAAAATTTACCACTATTTGAAATAACATAACAATGACATCATTTGCTTGCAAGAAACTCATATTACAGCTAAAGACCAAAAATATTTAAATAATCCTCGCTTGGGATCTCATTTTGTATCTCCCGCCCCTGGGAAGAAAGGGGGTGTGGTCATCTACGTTAAACAGAATTTATCTGCTACCCTGTTAGAATCAGATCCTTACGGAAGATATGTTATGCTTGAACTTGGTTTATATGGTAAGAAAATCCTTATTGTGGGGTTGTATGCACCAAACCAGCAACAGGAGCAATTTTACAGGTTACTACATCAGAAAATAACTTTGTTGGATTATAGATCTGTGATTTTAATGGGAGACTGGAATGGTGTCTTAGACACACAAATGGATAAAAAAGGCTCTTCTACCTTTTTTAAACAGGCTAAACTACCTAAAGCCTTCTTCGATATGAAAGAAGATTGGGAATTGAGAGACTATTGGCGTGAACGTAATCAAGAAGAAAAGGATTTTACGTTTTTCTCAGATAGACATCAATCTTTTTCAAGAATTGATTTCTTTTTGATTACAACAGATTTATACAACAGGGTAAAGAATGTAAAAATTTTTCCTAGGACACTGTCCGATCATAGTCCAGTTTGGATGGAACTGTTTGCAGAGAAGGAAGACAGGAGATCCTGGAGGGTGAATGAGAACTTATTTAAAAAAAGAAAAAAATGTTCACAAATTAAAGGAATGTTTAAAGGAATATTTTACTTTAAATATGAATAAGGGAACATCAATGTCAATGGTGTGGGATGCAAGTAAGGCTTTCATGCGTGGTATTTTGATAAAAATGAATAATTTGCATAGACAGGAACAGACTCAGAAACGGAAAGACTTGGAAGAGGAGATTAGATTAAAAGAGAAATCTTTAATTTCAAATCCCTCAGATGAAAAGGTTAAAGGAGCTTTAAAATTGTTAAAAACACAATTTAATATGCTGATGGCTGATCAAGCTGCAACCAATTTGCTATTTATGAAACAAAATACATTTTGTAATGCTAATAAACCAGGGAGATGGTTGGCCTATCAGTTAAGAAAAAAACAGAAACAGAGGAATATAGATAAAATAAATTATAATGGTAAATTGGTTTATCAGAAAGAATTGATTAAGAAATCTTTTTTAGAATATTATCAAAAATTATATAAGGGTTCTAATATTCAAACTACAGACATAAATAATTATTTAGGCAAAGTTAACTTTCCTAAATTAACAGAAGATCAGGGAAAAAAGATTAACGGTTTAATTACTAAGGAAGAAATTGTTACAGCTATTAAACAATTAAAATTGGGCAAAGCGCCGGGTACGGACGGGTTGACATCTATTTATTATAAAACTTTAGTAGAAGAGATGATTCAACCGTTGTGTGAACTGTTTAATAAGTTATTACAGGGGTTAGAAATCCCTCCATCCTGGCGTAATGCATTTATATCTCTGATTCCAAAAGATAGTCAGGATCTCACTTTGCCTAAAAATTATAGGCCTATATCTCTTTTAAATGTGGATTATAAAATTTTTGCAAAAATCTTAGCTAACAGGCTTATGGGGATCTTGCAGCAGCTTATACACAGGGATCAATCGGGTTTCATAACTGGAAGGTACATGAAGAATAATGTTAGACAAATTATTAACTTACTAGAGTATTTAGAAAAGAATAACCAAGTCCCTGCAGGTCTGATATTTTTGGATGCTGAAAAAGCCTTTGACCAAGTGAATTGGCAGTTTATGTTGTGTTTAATTAAGTAGATGAACTTCGGACAAAATATATTACAAGTATTATCCAACATATATCAAAAACAGACTGCTCAAATTATTGTAAATGGGGGTTTGTCAGAGGCTTTTGTAATAGAAAAGGGAACAAGACAGGGATGCCCGTTATCCCCGTTATTGTTTGTTTTAACATTGGAAATTTTGTTGATTAAAATTCGGGAGTCTCAAGAAATAAAAGGAATAGAAATTAATAAAAAAGAATATAAACTAAGAGCCTTTGCAGATGACTTGGTTGTTACTTTGTCTCAACCTGTTTCCTCGGTGGTGAAATTATTACAATTGATTCAACAATATGGATGTGTTTCTGGTTTTAAAATTAATAATAATAAGACCAAAATATTAGCTAAAAATATGACTAATGGTGATAAACAGGCTTTAGTTAACTTAACAGATTTTGAAATTGTTGATAAGGTAAAATATTTGGGGGTTACACTATCTGTTTCTAATGTAAAATTGTACAAAAATAACTATGAAAAGCTGTGGATGGAGGTACAGAAGGATTTAAAAAATTGGAATAATTTACAGTTATCCCTTTTGGGTAGAATTGCAGTTATTAAAATGAATGTCCTGCCAAAGTTTATTTTTCTATTTCAAATGCTACCTGTTTTAAAGAACGAACGTAACTTAGATGAATGGCAAAAAGGTATTAATAAATTTGTTTGGGCAGGGAAGAAACCAAGGGTGAAACTTAAAATAATGCAAGATTTTCGTGAGAGAGGTGGACTCAAGGTGCCAAATATGAAATTGTATTATGATGCTGTAGTACTGACTTTGATTAGCGACTGGGTGAATTTAACAAATATAGAAATACTTCATTTGGAAGGCTGGGACCTACTTTTTGGATGGCATGCCTATTTAATATTTAATAAAAAAGTGGATTGGGTTTTTAAGTCTCATATTATAAGAATCTCTTTGTTAAGAGTGTGGAGAAAGTATTATAAAAGTGACTTCAAAATACCATTATGGGCTATACCTCGGCATGCCATAGAAGGTATAAGGAAAGGGGTAAATATGGATAAGGTCTCTTACGCACAGTTACTAAGATGGGATGGCCAAGACTGTCAGTTAAAATCTTTGGAAGAATTAACACATGAAAATTTAACTTATTCATGGTTCCAATATAGACAAATAGTGGATAGATGGAAGATGGATGGTAAAATGGGCTGGCTTAGAGAAGATGGAATTTTTTTAAAAGAAGTAAGAGACCAAAGGCCAACCCATATTAAGAGAGTTTATGGGGTTTTAGTGGAATTAGATTCAGAACCTGAATTAGTTAAAGATTGTATGATTAAATGGGCACAGAATATTGGTGAAACGATTTCAATGGATATTTGGGAACTTATTTGGATAAGAAATGTTAAATTCACACAAGCGCAAAATTTAAGAGAGAATTTTTATAAGATGTTTTATAGATGGCACCTTGACCCAAAGAAAATGTCCATTATGTACCCTAATCTACAGCCGAAATGTTGGAGATGTGGATACTTGGATGCTACCTATTATCATATTTGGTGGACCTGTAAACATATAAAAGTTTTTTGGATTAAGATATGGTGGAATATTCAAAGAATTTTTAAAAGGAGGGTAAAATTTACGCCGCAATTATTTTTATTAGGTATTGTTATTGACTGTGATGCTAAAGAGGTTACATTGATGTTAAATTTGATTACAGCCGCTAGGCTATTAATAGGACAATATTGGAAGAAGGAATCTTTGCCTACTTTACAAGAATGGTTTTACAAAGTTTCGTATTTGGCAGAAATGGCAAAGATTTCGGCTTTCTTAAAGGAGCAATCTCAAGAAAAATTTTTTGCGGTATGGGAAAAATGGATAAATTTCATACAATATAATTTGGATATGGAAAAATATTATTTAGCTTTCTCATAATTTGTAATGAATGCTATTTCTTTCTTTCTTTCTTCTTTTTCCTTTTTATATATATATAATTTTTATGTATTATTATTCATATATATTTTTCGTCTATTTTCTTCCTTTTTCTTTCTCTCTCTCTTTTCTTTTTTTCATTTTTTTTTTTTTTTTTTTTTTTTTTTTTCTTAGTATATATTACTTATTTTAAAGTTTATGTTATGCATATTATTATTATATATATTATTATTGTGATTTTTAATCATTATTATTAACTATTTTATAAATTGTAAATGTTATTTTTAAAAAATTTGTTAAATAATCCTATATCCAGTTCTGGGAAGTCGGGGGGGGGTGGGGTGGTTGGGGAGGGGGGGGGTGGATTTTTATTTGTAAAACTTTTGAAAAATTTCAATAAAAAAAAAAAAAAATAATAATTTGCCATGAGCTCAGTCCCTGCCGCCAACACACTCACATGATAGCAGTATTCCAATATCTCAGGGGCTGCCACAAAGAAGAGAGGAGTCAAGCTATTTTTCCAAGGCACACTCTAAGAGCAGGACAAGAAGCACCAGCATCATATCGAGACCCTAATCGCACGGAGAGAAGCAACCTAGACTAAGGAGAAATTATCTGACAGTTAGAACAATTAACCAATTTGGAAACAACCTGCTTCCAGAAGTGGTGAATGCTCCAACACTGGAAGTTTTTAAGAAGAGACTGGACAGCCATTTGTCTGAAATGGTATAGGGTTTCCTGCCTGAGCAGGGGGTTGGACTAGATGACCTCCAAGGTCTTTTCCAACTTTATTATTATTATTATTACTATTATTACTATTATTGCTATTATTACTGTTATACATTTCTTCCTTTCTTCCAGAGTCCTTTGGCCTTTAGATATTATAAGTCTTCCTAGACAAGGCAAGGTGTGCTACAAATAAGTCAGTATTTGGACAGTACCCACCAGACAAAAAATGTTTCTTCCTGCATGCTACAACATTCAAACATAAACAAAAGAGGGCAGGATATTTCCATGGGGTAAATTGAGAAATGGACTTCTCTGGTTCAATGTACATACTACAAACAATTCAACAATTCAACTTATAACAAGATTTTGTGGCTATTTTAAAACCGAAAAATTGGGTGGCCATGTTCTCTACTGCATGCTTTAGGGATAGCAGTAGAACAAAGAGAACTTGATTTCTAAGGGCATGCATGTCAGTTGAAAAAGGCAGCACAGCTTCTACTGTGACAGAAATTGGCTAGATTTTCTTTTTAATCACACAAATACAAGGTTTTTTTCCCCATCTAAGCCTAAATAATCTCCAACAACAACACCCATTTTGAAAACGTTGTATGAGACATTTGCCATGCTCCATTTCTAGTAAAGATCTTTCATGTCTTAAATGGAGATTGCATGCCCTATAATCAAGTGATGATATTTTTGCATTTTTCCTGTCACTGGTGAGTTTCAAACCTTACCCCTCAATGGTTAGCTGCACAGTTCTTATTTATAATAGGTAAATTAAAACATTGATATTAAAATAGTTTGCATCTTACTTGAAGATTCCATGTAGGAATAGACCATGATAGGCCAGCTTCCTACTTCTCCTTGTTTCTTTGTTCTGAATGAATGTAATGGACATAATTTATATTGGAACTCCTTAGACAATAAAAGACTTTGCAACAAAGCAAACTTTGAGGAAATTGGATATTGCTGCTGTTAACCTGTGAGATAGAGAAAAAGAGATTTTCCTTCTAAAAAACAGCCAAATGTTGATTTCACTAAGTAAATTCAGCTTTATTATTTAGATTAAAACTGTGCAAAGCTTTGATGTGTGTTTTCATTTAACAAAGCTTTATGTAATACATTCCTTTAAAACTGCTTCAGAAACAATGCAGCTGCTTCCAAAAGTGAAAGGAAGCCTTTTCCAGCAATTGCAGTAGATAGAGAAGAGTTCCGTGCATTTGCTACATATGAAAGACATATCTGCTAACTGTTGCAATCAGCTTCTGGAAGAAGATTTGCACATGCACGATGAATGCAGAGAAGCTTCTTCCAATTACTGAAACTGCCAGATGAAGCTTTGAGACAATTTGAAGTGCCTGATTTATGAGAACCATGTCATCTTTTTGCTTTCACCAAGTGATCTGAGGTTGGTGAAGGATATTAAGAACAACTAAAAGGTCTTCTTCTAATAAGATCAAAATATTGAAAGAACCGTCAAGAGTCCTGGGTGCTCAATGAATGTGGCAAAAAGCTGACAGGTAACAAAGGAAAAGCAAACCTATTGAACTTCTATTTGGTTCAGCCTTTTCTTACAAAGAGTTTGTGTTCTACCAGGCAATTGTGAAGAGCAGGATGAAGTGTCAGAATTGAAAACTAAGGGTGGTGGAAACATGATTAAGGAGTACTTATTTACTTTGAATTAGCTTAAATTTCCAGGGCCAGATGGATTATATCTCAGTGTACTGAAAGAATATGTTGATGGTTTATGTATTATGTTTGAGAACTCCTGGTAATTTGTTTCTGAATGGCAAGACTCTAAATAAGACAGACAAATCCCAGCTGAATGTTAAGACAGAGTTCCTAACAATAAGAAAAGTTCATCAGTAGAACAAGTTATTTAGAAAAATATTCAGCTTTCTTTTACTGGGTGCGCAAGAGATTAAAAAGTCATTTTTTTCCTTTGATACATCAGAGCAAAATGAGTTTTCAGACAAACTAAAGTAGTGAATAATGTTTGGGCTTCCTTTACACAAGGGATAACAACATTTTTTAAAGATATTTTTTAAATTTTGGCCCTTCTAGCTATTTTTTTAAAGAAAGCTAAACACTTTGCTATCTCATCACTATATAAAGATCTACTTTAATACTTTAATAAACTCTCTCTCTCTCTCTTTCTCTCTCTCTCTCTCTCTCTCTCTCTCTCTGTGTGTGTGTGTGTGTGTGTGTGTGTGTGTGTGTGTAAGTATGTATATCTTGAAACATTTCAGCCAATCTGAGGGTAAAAGAAAACCTTCTTCTCTATAACGGCAATGACAAGTAGGGATATTAAACAAACTAACAAAGAAGCAGACAACGTACTCCAGATGCAACAATATGGATAAAATAATGTGAATGTGATCCTCATTAATGCAAAGTCTTCATTTGGGGAAAAAGTTCTAGAATTAAAGGCCTTTTCTATTCACCAGATCACTTCTTTATATTACCTGGGAATAACAATCATTATATTCAGTATAACTTCCAAGTATAATAAATTATGGGTACAATATATGATACACTCTTGGTAGTTTTGGATTACAATCCCAATAATTCAGCCATCATGTCCAATGTCGGGATCTTGGAATTTGTCCAAAACTTGGACAGAACCAGTTTTGAAGCAAAAAGTAAAACTCTCATTGTTGTTTTGAATGCTTCACACACACTCCTGTCCTTGAGACTACAAAACAGCCAAATTATGACCATACATGGTCACCACGATGTAAAAAAGATGTTGAGACTCTAGAAAGAATACAGAGAAGAGCAACAAAGATGATTAGGGGACTGGAGGCTAAAACATATAAGGAACGGTTGCGAGAATTGGGTATGTCTAGTTTAACGAAGAGAAGGACAAGGGGGGACATGATAGCAGTATTCCAATATCTCAGGGGCTGCCATAAAGAAGAGGGAATTAAGCTATTTTCCAAAGCACCTGAAGGCAGGACAAGAAGCAACGGGTGGAAACTAATCAAGGAGAGAAGCAACCTAGAACTAAGGAGAAACTTCCTGACAGTGAGAACAATTAATCAGTGGAACAGCCTGCCTCCAGAAGCAGTAAATGCTCCAACACTGGAAGTTTTTAAGAAGAGACTGGACAGCCATTTGTCCGAAATGGTGTAGGGTTTCCTGCCCGAGCAGGGGGTTGGACTAGATGACCTCCAAGGTCCCTTCCAACTTTACTATTATTATTATTATGGTGACCCTATAAAGAGAGAAGGATAATTGTTTCATTGTGCTTTCTCTTAACAAAGAGAAGTATGTTGTGATGACAACTCAGCTTTCAACAACTTGAAGTGGCCCTGTGGTTCAAAACTACCATAATTCTCACCTGGTTTTGAATTGGATTTGGATGTTAAGTTTGACTACTTAGTAAAAATTTCATGTCAGAATTTGGGGAAGTGGGTGGTAGATGCTCCTCTTCAATCTGGTGATCTTTCAGTATGATGCATTATTTTACACAATCCATTCCCTAATAAGCTCCATAGTGAAGTCCAAGTGAGCATTCTTATCAGATAAGAACCATGTCACTGAGAGCTATTTTATCTATATTATCACATTAAGTCTTCCATAAATTCAAAGACAGCATGTAATAAATTTAATCAGAAAAATGTTTTCTAAAAGCATTTAAGCGTATTGTTTTGACAGACGGTGCCAGAATTGATTCATATAAAAGTAAAAGATTTGAAAGCCATATTCAGCCAGCAAAGAAAATTTACTATTTTGCTGCCAAAAGAAATGTAGTGCGATTTGCAAAGGAGTATTCCACTGGAGAAGCAAATGTACCCTTCTGCTTCCAGATGAAACAGATTTTCAGAGGGGAAAAAAGTTGTATAATAAAGAGTCAACTTTTTGACATGGTATATTATAGGGAGTAAAAGAACTTGGCAAATCTCCCAGACAAAAAGCAATCTACTGCATGCCACTGAATTTGCCCTTAAAACAGTGCTTTTCTCAACTGACAGTCAATGTTTTGTCATTTCCAAGGTACAGTTAAAGGGAAAGTTGCAGTTATCATCTACCAATGTTCCTATGATATAGTGTCAGTTTTTTCCCCAACTGCTGATATTTTGAATCCAGTCCTGGTTTTGTTAAAATTATGAATTGGGAAGCTACAACCCTATGTATGTTTCCCTTCAAGCAAGTCCCACTGACAGCAGTAGAACTTAACTTTTCAGCACAAAGTGCAACACCACATTACAGCAGGGGCCAGATAATATGCCAGTCTGCCAGCCAGTCAACCATGTTTAAGTTTGGCCCACTGTGTAGGTGGGCATATATGGTTTGATGTGCCATATAAATCCAGAAATGGATTTAATTAGGTTAGTTGATCAAAGCATGGTTAGATAAACCATTGTGAAGGCATCATAGAAACACAATCCGTCTATATTATCTTATTCAAAAGATTAAAATGTGTCTCTTTGCTATAACATATCCTTTAATAATGTTTCTTATGATACGGAGGGTAATTTTATTTTTTGGTTCACCTTCATCTACTGTTAGTTGCCAGAAAGTCTTGCCTTATTTAAATTACAAACAACTTTATCACATCCATCTCTGAACATAGTTGAATTTGAATTGAAGGAACATAATTAGCCAGGGATGCCAATGAAAAATGCAACTGAGTAATCAGCAGAGTCATTATATCTACCCCAATAGACATATTTCCCTGAAATTAAGTTACAATTTAATAAGAAGAAATTGCTGCATTGTAAATATAGTTAGGAATATATCATTAATATCACGATTGGAGCTCATTTATTTATACTGTAAATTAAATAATTTTATTTGAAAAAATAAAACTCAACTATAATTTCTATAAACTAAGCTACCTAAATTTTAACATACAATTTGAACAGGGGTACCAGATGTGGGCTGCAAAGAGTCAGGTGATCACTAGATGGCAGCAAAGATATTTGGTTGGGTTTGTTTGTTTGTTTGTTTGTTTGTTTTGCCTTTTCTTTGCTGCCCTCTGCTGATAGTCGGATTTGTTGCAGCCGAGATCGAGTAGCTGCTTCTCTAATTTCAGGTTAACAGGACAGCTTCCATATTCACAAGATATACAATACCCATGGTTTAATATGCATTTATATATTTATTTTACAATGTTAGCATATTGCTGCAATCTATTAAGATTTTGAGCAGGGTTCGCTTTAGGAAAACCATCGACATAAACATGCCAAATCATGTACATGTAATGCTAAGTGGTGAAGACCATTGAAATAAAATAATACTCCAAGTCATGAAAAGAGAAGTAATCAGATGTACTTGTAGGAAAGCCTATTCCATGAAGAAGAGTATGACTGACAAGGCCCAGCCAGCCCTTGGTCTACATACCCTGCACTTCATATGGAGCTGCGACTCTCCAAAGGCCCTGTTTAGATGTTCAGATTAGATGGATAGGATCATTCATGATATAATAGCCTTGATGTATCCATATTCCAGACTATGTAGAGCTTCTTAAAAGGTAACCACCACTTTCCTAGATACTTGCTGGCAGATTGATGCATAGTTTGCTAACACTATTCACTATCCCAGGGCTCAGCAATTCTGGGAGCTGAAGTCCACGAGTCATAAAAGAGCCAAGGTTGCCTACCCCTGCACTATCCAGTCTAGTTTAGTAGGCTGTAAGAACTCATGCAGTGAATTTTAAAACAAGTATATCCTTCCCGTCAAATTCAATCCATTGTTACAATAGGAATTACATATATAGATTCCCATTTTTTTTCATCATTGTGAGAAAAAAATACAACCCATGAACTGAAGACATAAATGGGATAGCATTTTTGTATCTAAGTTGTCAGTTCCAAGACTGGCTTGGAACATTATTGTTTTCTTCTAATCAATCATGTCCAGCTAAAGTTTTTTTTTTTTTTTGCAAAGTTTTTTGAAAATGGTTTGCCATTGCCTTCTTCCTAGGGCTGAGAGAAAGTGACTGGCCCAAGATTACCTAGTTGGCTTTATGGGCATGATAGGACTAGAATATACAGTCTTCCAGTATCTAGCCCGACACTTTAACCACTACACCAAAGTACCTCTCCTAATATAAATAGTATTGGATTAAATGACTTAATGCAGTATAAGATTCCATTCAATATATGAATTATAAATTTACAGTATGAGCATTCTCCTAGAAAATTACCTCTACAATAAGTATATACCTATATCCAAACTCATAACTAGGGGTGTAAGGATTTTATTCATCTTTATTAAGATCAAAACTCCAGCAACTGATTTTTCCAGTCTCATGGGCAAACATGGCCTTATTTTTATTTTATTTTATTATGAAACTATTTTAGTGTAACACCAATATGAAGTTTGGGAAAAAGGAAGTATGTGATTGTCCCATTTACCTTGTAAATGTACACACAAAGGTTTACTAAAGTGTACAACTATTCACTTTGTGAAACAAATATGGAGTTTTATATGTTGTGCTCAGTCCAGATGGGTATTCATTGTTAATTCTGACTCAACAAAACAAGACTTTTTGAAGAGGAAGGAAATGGAGATAATTTTTGTTTTTGTGCAGCACTTAATCCCTTCCTGATTCCAGTCCAAACCATTTCATCTTAATCTTCCAGTCCTTTTCCTATATCTTTCGTTTTCCATCCTACTACATTTGTTCACAATCTTGATCCATCTTCTATAAATTAGTGTGTCTTTATTATTGCTATGTAAAAACAGACTGTGGACAAGTCCTTGGATAGATGCCACACATTACTCACCTCAAAACTGTGAAGATTTAACTCGTATCTTAATGAGTAACATGATCTATCTGAAATGTTGCAGGCTTAATACCCACAAGGGTGGCAACAATGCTTACAATTTTTCAGTTCACACACATACTAACACAAACCCATATACACACAGTCTTTGTCACTCATATACAAATATATTGGCATTTCCTTGTTTTAGAAAGCACTAAAAAATTAGAGAATATTACAACAAAAACACACCAGTCCTTAGTTGTCTGAATTCTGATTTCACATCCTCAAAAGGATCTACAGTTAAATGTCATCCTTTTGACTGGCATTTACAATTAACAGGAAGCATGACACTTCAAAATTTTGAATCTCAGTTCATATTCATCCCCAAGTCAACTTGGAAAGCATCCATGTCAATCTAAGGAGTATTTGACTCTTTTAAAACTTGCCTTATTTGGGTCAAACCAAATGTTATGTTCACTGAAAGATGTTAGTTCTCAGGATTCACTGACAGAGGTTTTCTAGACATCAATGTGAAGACAATTCTACTGATAGAAATACCACCAATAGCTCTGAACTATACCCAGCATCAATCAATCAATCAACATGAAAAACAGGGGAAAAGGAAATTATTATGTTATATGGGGATGGAAAATTGAGCTCAGACAGCCTTTTTTAAGCTTGGGGGAAAAAAGCTTCTGTGGATTCACCATCCAATCCATTGTTTACAAAGTATACCTATACAGTATGTATAAGAAGAAATATCCCATCTAGGGATATTTTAGGGTAGAGATTGAAGTTAACAATAAAGAATATATTTTGCATCTATCCTGTTCCCAGTTTTACACATACCAATGATCTGGCTTTATAAAAGACACTTGCTTTATCTCTCTCTCTCTCTCTCTCTCTCTCTCTCTCTCTCTCTCTCTCTCTCTCTCTCTCTCTCCTCTGTTTTGTATTTTAATATTAGCTTTGCTACTACTTAAGATTGCCTGTTTTATGTCAACTGAAGGTTAGGGACCACTAGCAGTTAATCAGAAGCATAGAATCCAAAAGCAACTGAAAGTGATCTACCATCCTAGAATCAATCTTTTTTGAAAAAGTAGAAGTCTACTGGCCTCTGATTTCTGTAGATATGGTGTATGTAATGCTTCTTTGGACATACGAAGGAGAGCAGAAAAGAATACCAATAATAAGTTCAATAATTAAGAATGATGCCCACTTTTTATGTGCATCTTATTCATATGGTTTCAGGCTGATTTTGATTTAGCTCTGCTACATTATTATGTAAAACATCTGCTAATGATAATGTTTCACAAGGCAGACACTGGAAATGGTAGAACAATTTGATCAAAATGGTTGCATTTCTGAGGGGCTTCCCAGCAAACATAGGGCCGCTAACTGCTGATAAACTCAAAGGCAAAATCAAGACCACCTCTGAATCCAAAGAGAAAGCGTAAAAAGTTTAGCTTGTTCTCCAAAGAGATCCTAGCATTACTCCCAGAGCCTAAGAAATCTGTAAAACTTCCATTGGGAATTCTTGGTTTGATGTGAAACTTTCCTGGGAAGTTAAAGGCTGTATGTTGCAAAAACGTGGCATAGGGACAGTGGTTGCTTAAACAAGCATTTGGTTGGACCTAGTCTAATTAACAATACAGCCTGATTCTAGGGAGAATAAAAGAGTTCCGTCGTGCTATTTGTCTTTTTTCACCCTGTGGAAATCTACTTTCTATGCTCCATTTCTGGAAACTGACAGATACCAAAACAGTCTGACAACTGAACTATTTATAGTTCTGTCACTATCCTTCTAATGTCTCCCCTGCCCATTTAGTCCAAGGTCGAAGTCTGGACAGGTTCTTCAGGTTTGTTCAGTGTTCCTTTCATTGTGGCGATTTGTTTTAAACTTAGGATTCATCTCTTCCAGGAACACGGAGTTGCCTGGTGCCTCCTCCAGCCTCTTGGAGATGGCCAAATTCTTCCCAAAGGTACGGGGAAAGGGGGGGGAGGGGAAAGAAGTAGACACTTTGGTTCCAAAAGTTGAGAAGACCGCTCTTCCTCCTCCTTCATCTCTGCTGCTCGACTTTCCTTTTTGCAAAAAAAAAAAAAAAAAAAAACCCAGTAGTCAAGGGGGGGGGGCATTTCCTCCCCAGTTATTTATAATATCTTTAGCTGTCACCTAGCCCCGGCCCGCTGCCCGCCCTACTATAATGGTGCTAAAGAACACAATAAATCTCTCGTGTGGAAATTGCAGAGGGGGGGGGAAAGATCTAAAAACCTGGTGATGATGAGTAGGCAGCCCGGTGCCCTTCGGATCTTTCTTTGGGGGGGGGTGTCTATCTTTCTATCTATGACTTCTGGCTCTTAGCCAGACTGGTAGGAATTGCAGTTCAAAAACAGCTGGAGTACAGCAGAGTGTTTCTCTCTGGTAAGGACAGGTAAAGTTGCCCAAAGCAGGAACTCAGGAGTAAATGGCACAATTCCCACGTCACCATCCCCCCCCCCAGCCCTTGGTTGAGAGCTGCCGCGATCAACAGAAAAAAAAAAAAAAGCAAGCAAGCAAGCAAACAAACAAAACCCTTCGCCTGCTTTTTCAGAAGCCCCTCCGCTTCTCACAAACCCAAGTTCAGGAGTGAAACCCGAGGAGCCCTTGGCAGAGGGGAACGTCGGGTCTTTCTGCTAGCCCTCTTCCCCCACCCCCACCCCGACCCCCGACCCTGCAAACTTTCTTCCCTTTTTCCACGATTCGAATTCAACCGGCTGGTCAGAGAGACCCGAAGCCAGCTTTGGAACTCTTTCCTCGGGGGCAGCCTTTGCCCTTGCCGGGCGCCCTCCGGTCGGCTCCCTCCACACAAGCGGGACTCGGAGGCAGGCGCGCCCGAGGCTCGATCGTCGGGGAGAGGCGGAGGCCGGGGAGAGGAGGCGGCTGCCTGGAGCGGAGGGGGTCGCCCCGGGGAGAAGCCTGGAATAATTAAACAAAGTTGCAAATCAGCAAAGCCTTCGGTGGCGGAGTCTCTTTCCTCTCCCTTTGCTTCCCTCCCCTCCCCCCCCTCCCAAGGCCCGAAGGTGGTAATTAAGGTCCGGGCGAGAGCGCCGGCCGGGTCACCTCCTCTCAGAGACCAGCCCTTCTTTCAAGGGTCCTTCTGCGCGGCCAAAGACGACAACGGCAAATCAATAAGCGCTTGCAATGAAAGGGCGCTCCTGCCTGGGCCCCGAGGCGACAGATTTTCCCACCGCCAGCCTGCCCCGCTTTCCCTCCTCTTCGCCGCCGCCTCCCCTGCCACTTGTGGCATTCCGCCGCGCCGCGCCGCCCCGTCCAGGAAGGGCCCCTTCCGCGCCTCTTCTCCGGACCCAGGTAAGCGCTCCCGGAGCGGGCTTTTCTCACGCCGCGCCCGAGCCGCCTGCCTCCCGCCGGGGCTCGACGGCCCGGGAGGAGGGCGGGGGAAGGCGCGGGGAAGGCGAGCGGCCGGGCTAGAGGGCGATCTCGGATCTGGAGCGGCGGCTCTGGCCGCCGGCAAAGGCGGCGGCCCGGCTGGCGCGGCCACCAGGCGCGGAAAGGGGTCTGTCTGCCTTTGTGGATTCGCTTTGGTTTTTCGAGAAGACTCCGGAAACTGGGGGTGGGCGGGGGGGGAAGGATCCCCCTGTTGTGTTTGCATGGATTGTTGCCTTCTGCCCGAATAGGTCCGGATTTGAACAATATTTCCACCTCCGCATTGTCTCTGTGTGTGTGTGCGCGCGTGTGTGTGTGTGTGCGCGCGCGCGTGTACGTGTGTGTGTGTGTGTGTCTGTCTGCCGGGGTATTTCCTAATTCTTTTCACTTCTTTATTAATTCCGAGCGTCGGGATGGGACGTTTTAATGAGGTCGTTCATTACTGAGTCAAGACAGACATTTATATATTCTCTTAGCTGAAGTATTTAAGCGTCCCTGCTTTCGCCATGAGAATAGGCTACCGGAACACAGGAGGGAGCTGGGTGGGTTTTAATTTATATGCAAATGAATGGGTCCGTTCGAAGGGTTTCCCACCCCCCCCCCGTCTATTTGTATGGAATCGAGATGCCTAGACGAGTAATACGAAAATAAAATCATAAAGAATATATGGAGGAGGAGGAGGAGGAGGAAGAGGAGAGGCAGAAGTCATAAAACAAAAGTGCTACGCGTGTGTTGTAAACTTGTACCCCATTCGCAAAATTGGAGGAAGAAGGACGAAGACTCGACAACATAATTCAAAACTGGGGGGAAATAAGTAGAGATTCACTCTTTCACACTGATTAATATTCACCTGTCTTCAAATGAGCCAGTAAAGATACAAAATCAAAGATATGGTGTTTTTTTCCTTACTGCTGACATTTCTTCTCTTTCTCTTCCTAGTTTTCATATTTATCTCAATTCCTTGATGAAATCAGTTGAATGTCTGTAAATAGAATTCTTATCAGGCATCCTCTTCATTTTTTTTCTCATTAGAGTAAGGTGCTAAGATATGATTTTAATGTACTTAAGCTACTATATCAAACATTTTTAGTTTGCATTCCCATCCGAAAATGCTTCCTCTGAAACAACGTTTTCTCCCCTCTTGGACCGCTAACCGATCAGCAACATGTTTTTCTTTCCGGTATTTGGTGTGCTTTAACTGTGATAGATTTTTAGACATTCTTATTGGGGAAAAATAGACAGATGTTAGAGCAGCATTTTTTCAATATCCGTAGTCAAACTAACAGAAAAGATTTACATTCATTTAATTAAGAGAAATTGATTTCAAAAAGATTTCATTCTTGGCTAAGAGGCAATTGCATTCTTTGCCCGTTTGTTTGGGAATCGGTAGCTTTGAACTTAATGCAGTTTACCAAATTTCATAGCACCGAGTTCTGAGGATTATGCTGCCTGGATTCCATCTCATGGTCAGTCCCGTTGAAGTTAGTGGGAATTATTTCCTACTAAGCGAGGTTGTGCATTTCCAGGATCAGCATTTTGATTAAGAACAGTTTTTAACCATCAATTTAAATAAGTATAACCTAAAGGCAGTTAAAATCGTTTCTGGAATCTGGAAGGGAAAATGATTTGTGAACGCGTCCAACTGATTCCGGAAGCCAAGGGCTTGTGTTTAGTTTGTTTTAGTCCGATCATCACCTTTTGAAGAAATAATGTGTTTTTTTTTTTAAGAATCGCTCCCCGCAATATCAGTGGATTGGTAGTCAGTTAGTAGCCATTATAACTAATAGCCAATTAAAATCGGCCTTTGGGAATCTTTCTGGAGGTCTTTATTTTTTTTTTTAAGTATCCTAAATAAACCAGCGGTCCTTTATTGGAAAATCAAACGCCCGAAATTTGCACTTTCAACTAACTCCGCCTGCTTATTAACCAAGACTTCAACCCAGCCTTTGCTCAATTCGAGATTCATGGAAATCCGCGTTAACAAAACTTCTTCGCGGCAAAATGACTTCAGGCGAAGAAGTTTTGCGAGAGCCGGAAAAGGGACCAAAGACGGGGAAGGGATTTTTGGAGCAAGGATGCTTTCGGAGTGTCCTACAAGGGAGTCTCGGATAATAGCCGTATTTAGAAATGGTCTCTGGGAAAGTCGCGCCCTGGTCGTGCAACCCTGGTCGTGCAACCCTGGTCGTGCAACCCTGGTCACCACTGCATCCTCTCACGGAGGTAACCTTGAGATAAGCCACAAGGGTCCACCTAATTAAGACGCTACACACTTCGTTTACGACCGTCTGCCTGCTCAGGAAAGCGGCTGGCGCTGTCTAGGACCGAAAGGGGATAGCGCCTTCATCCCACCCAGGATTGTGTTTCATTTACTGGGAGAAAGAGAAAGGGTGCTGGGATGGGGGACGGAGGGGGGAGGAGGGAGGAGAGGGAGAAAGAATTAAAATCCGCGCATTAAAGCAGCTCCAGAGTTTCCAGACAACCTTGCAGAACTCCTGTTTCGAGGCAGCCTGTCTAATATATTCCCCAGCGATTCTGGGCATTAATTAGTTGTTTAATAGGAGTATGACTAAAAATGTAAAAGAAGGATTAGGAGCGTGAAACGTATGTCCAGCTTCTTCCACGCACTCGAGGAGGGAATGAAAATCACTCTGTATCTTATGTTTCTCTACCAGCCATTTGCATTTCCCACCAGCTGCTCACTTCAGCTGCACCCATTCCTAGCTAGCGAGAGAAGTGCCCGGCCCGAGCCGTTCTCCGATCTGAAGCCCCGGCATTGAAGGGGCCGAGGGAGGCAGCCCGGGGAGCAACAGGGGCGGGAGAAGAAAGCAACTGGAGTCCGACTGGCAGTCTGGCTAGGTAGCACAGACGGAGAGCCAGCCAGCCAGCCAGCATTGGCTGGGACTTGGGGGGGGGGGACGGAGGGGAGAGGCGGAGAAGCAGGTCTGTGACAGATCCTAATTTGAAGTGCCTGAAAGAGGCAAGTGTTGGGGAAGAGGCGCGCATCTTCCAGGGCTCGTGTTGGGAGGAGGAGCAGGAGAAGGAACAGCCCCCCCCCGGTCCTCAGACGAATTCAAAGCAAAGGCAGTCACAACACGGAGGTCTGTTTACCTTGGTTATTTTACCCTCCGTACATTAATTAGGTGTATGAAACATCAGGGTATTCCGGGAGGGCCGCCTGGAAGTTTCTGAAAGCCAAACAAAAGGCTTCATTCTCTCCTGCTCTGCCCACCCACCCCCAGCCCCCACCCTCACGATCCACCCACCCACCCACCCCTCCACTTCACAGAGCGACCGAAAGAGAGATTTCAGGATTAACCCCCGTGGATTTATTTTCCTTCACGTTCCTTATTGCAAACAATGACTCGGGCCCCTGGCTCTTCTTGCCAAGGACACGAATGCGGCTTGATCTGCTCCAGTTTCACACGTGCAGTTGGGAGTGGTGTGTGAACCGCAGTAAAACTACCCGATTCGCCCGACGCAAGGTGCCTGTTGTGGCCTACGGTGCATGTTTGAGGCTTGTAGAATTTGCTAAATACCTTTACCTTTTCAAATAAAATAGGTGGGACAAACGATAGGAGGAAGATAATCCCAAAATGGCCTAAAAGTGGTAACACTGTATTTGATGTTTAGACACGAAGGGGCTTTAAAGAAAAAAAAGTATCGATGGAATCAGAATGTTCCTCAGTAAAACAATTCCTGTGTTTCATAAATTAATCCTTCTCATGTTTGTTCATACATTTTATTTTATTTTATTTATTTTTTTGCCTCCAAGTAAATGGGCCTAGGTTTACAGCCACGCTGTAGGAAAGGATTCCCCTTTCAACAAAAGAAACGAAAATGCTTAAAAATGAAATGCAGGTAAATCAGAATCCATTAAGCCCCGTGTGTTTAGGTTTGTAGGCTGAGAACCAGACACTCCAAAATGGCGCCCATTTCTCTGCGCCAGAAACAACCCATTTCCCAGCTTCCAACTACTACAGTAAGAGAGTTGAAATAAGAGCGTCGAACTCAAGCAACTTTTTTTCATTTTTCGGTGGGGGGAGGAGAGTTAGCTCTTTCAATTGCCGTACAACCGTTTTCCTTGCAAAACGGTTGTACACACAGTCAAATGTAATGGTGGTCTGAAAACGGAAACTGAATTGAGATTTAAAAATAGATTTTATTTTGAACGGCCTGTTGCGAGTGTGGAAGAAACGCAAGAACGCGGTCACAATTTCTTGGCAGCGTTTTAAGTGTAGTGTCTAGATTAGAACCTAACTTTTGAAGTAACGTGCGGGTGGCGTTTGTCTTTGTAATTGCTACGGTAGATCTTACTGGCCTTTTTGGTTAATAGTTCAATATTCCTTGATTCCCCTGATCAATCACCAATGTAAACGGAAATTCTTGTGCGCTGTTTCTTCTCGTTAGGGGCTAAGTAACCGAGCGGGCCGGATCTCTCGGCGTTACTCTCTTTGCTCCCGAGGAAGCGCGCCTGGCTCGGGATAGGCCCCCGACCGCCTCTGCAGAAAGCGCGCCAACTGCGCGGCAGCTACGCCGTTCGGAAACCGTATTTCTCCCTTCGCCTCGCGCCTCGTCATTTTAATAAATGAATGGTCGGTGACCCCGCGTGAACCTGCCGGGGGCAGAGGACGGACGGCCGAGGAAATTCTACACTGCGAGGCGCTTCTGGGCTCTTGCAGGTCGGCGGAGAGCCCGGAGCGCCTTCCCTTTCGCGCCCCACCGGCCATCGCCGCCACCCGCCTTTCCCAGCTGCAGACCGCAACAAGCGAAAAGGCCCCGTTTCCTGCCGAGTTCAAGCCGGCTTGACCTTTGGGAAGCCCGGCGTGGGGTCCACTGCTCGACCCGGCCCTTGCATTGCGCCTCTCCCGGCCGGTCCCTTTCGGGCCTCGACCTTCCTTTACCTCCTCCGCGGCGCCGCCCTCTTTGTTTCTTTCGCCGCCGGCTCCGGCACTTTCCCTCGGCCGGGTCCCTAGCCCGGACTTCAGAGGAGAAAAGGTAGCTGAGCTCAGAAAAGGGAGGGCCAGCAGGCCTCTGGGGGAAGAGCTCCCCTTCGCCCGGCCTCGCTCCTTCGCTTTCTCCCCCGCTCCCCCGTGCGGAGGACACCGCTCGCCTCCCCACCGCTCCTCTCCTCCGCGCCTGTTGGGCTACGCTTCTTTGACCGCTGCCTTTTCTCTCGCCTTCGCTCCGCCGCATCTTTTTTTTTTTTGACGCTGTGGACTATTGTATGCTCTCTCTCTCTCTCTCTCTCTCTCTCTCTCTCTCTCTCTCTCTCTCTCTCTCACTCACTCACACACACACACACACACACACAGAGGGGGAGGGAGGGAGGGAGGGAGGGAGAGAGCGCGCAACGCTCGCCCTCTCCCTCGGAAACTTGAAGTGTTGTTAGTGAAACTTGGAGTGCAGAAGGACTCTGGGATCGGCTGAGCCTCCCTCCCAGTTCTCTACCGGGCTCCCTTTCCTGCGCCTCTTCTCTCTGTCGCGGCGGTTGTCGGTTTTTCCTGCTCTGTCACCAGCTCGTTTCTGCCGAGCCCCGGGCTTTTGCTAAACGGGCGCCCTCTCCGACATCTCTCGGACTCTACTTCCCGTCAATCCCTGGCCCATAGGCAGTGTAGTCCACTACTTCCATCGCGCCCGGCTTGAGTGGAGGTGGCTCTAACCTTTCTCTCCTTCATCCAGGGTCCACCCCTCCGCCTTCTGCCCCCGCAACCCCCTTTCTTGGGCGCCCTCCTTTCCCAACAGCAGCAGCAGCAGCTGGGCCGCCCCTGTCTTCTCCTCCTTCCCCCCCCCGTTATTCACCCCTACCTTTCCCCTCCCCCCTCCCTCCCTCCCTCCCTCCCTCCGCCGCTCGGCTTGGCCGCCGACTTCAGTTTGGTGGAATCTCTGCTGACGTCACGCGACTCCCCCAGCCAAGCAGAGCGAGCCGAGCCGAACGGAGTTGAGCGGAACAGGAGCCGAAGGAGAGCCCGAGCCAGGCAGGGGGAGCCGGGTCGCCCGCCGGGAAGCTGCCCGCTGTCGCCGTCGCCGTCGCCGCCGCCAACCCACCGGGGCCCGGCCTCCCCTGCCCTCCCCTCCCTTCCGCGGGCAGTTCGACGCCCCGGTTCCTTCTCCCGGGGATCTTGCTGGGCTGCCGCCCTTCTCCGACTCAGGCGGGCCTCGGGAGTTGCTGCTCGGGGCGCTGGCGGCGCTGCCCCCCTTTCCCGGACCCGCCCGGGGATTTGCTCGGCGCTTCGGGATCCAGGACCCATCCCCACCGGGCAAGGCAGGAGCCCCCAGGGCCAACTGGAGCCGGTAAGCCCGATCCCGGAGGTCGGCCGCGCAGCGCCCCTGGGCCGGCGGTGAGAGTGGAGGCGGGTCTGCAGATTGGGTCCATTTCGGGCGGATGGTCCCGGCCGGTGATTTTGGGGCGCTCCGAGACTTCGGCTTCCTGCGCTTCTCGCCCATTTCCAGGTTCTCCCCCGGGCCGACTTAGACGGTTGCCCTTTCCTTCTGGTTTCCCCTTTTTCCTTTTTCTCTTCTTTTCCCTTGTGGCTGACAAACACGCCTTGGCATCCTGGCCTTGCGATCTCCCTGGGAGGGAGGGAGGGAGGGAGGGAGGGAGGGAGGGAGGGAGGAAGGAAGGAAGGAAGGAAGGAAGGAAGGAAGGAAGGAAGGAAGGAAGGAAGGAAGGAAGGGAAAAAAGAGAAAGAGAGAGATCAGGTCCTTCTACGGAGCTTTCTCAAATGGAATAATCCTTTGCAAAATATGATTAGCCTTCCGTGCCCTTTCATGTTTTTCATCCAGTCTTGGAAAAAGTCGAGAAGGCCAAGTTGCGAAGGGATTGCCACAGTGAGGCTGAAACTTGCTCTGTAACTGAATTAACTTTGATAAACACACAACTGCAATTACTCCTAGGATAGTTTACACTCTGCTATGGTAAACCCTGTCGTGTGCATCAGGATTCTGAAACTTGGGTTACTTAATTTTAGCGCGATCCTCGATGTTCTATGTGCTTCTTGTAGTCTCATATTCTGAAGTTTGTGGCAGATTTGGGGGGGGGGGGGTATTTTGTCTTGTCTTCTGACTCCATCGTGTCCCTATTATGAAATCTGGTTCCTCTTCCAAAGGCAGTACAAAGAGTAATTTGTGCTTCTTTTATTTTTAAGGATCAATAAAAGGAGACCTAATTTAAGCAAGAGATCAGACAGGAAATAAGAGTTTAGGGGAAAAAAGGGGGAGGATCCCTCTAATTAATTTAGATGGCTTTACAAAAGTTCCTTTATATTCCATGGCGTGAATCCACTTTTGAAGAGAAATGCAACACATTATTCTCTTAATTTTTCAAATATTCCAAATAATGAAAACAAATCCAGCCTTCTACAATTTCTGGCTATGGCTTTTGATGCCCATCCACCTTCTTGACCTAATTTTGCACTTTTTCAAGAACTCCTATTTGTATCAATAAGAATCAGCTTATAGGTCTATCTAAAAAGCTGTAAAAATGCAATTGTGAGTCACTTGATATTGATGAGGGAAGGAAAAAAAAAACCAAATGCCAAATTCTAATCTGCAATGCGATGTATTTCATTTTACATTTCTATAAAAATGTATTTTATTTTATTTTAGCTATTTTGGGTTAAAGTGTGTATGTGTTGTTTATAAAAGCAATTTAAGTTTCTGAATTTAAAACAATAAAATGAAAGTAAGAGGCAAGTGTATTAAGAAAACTGAGTCCAGAAAAGAATATGATTCTAATTGTAATATTGATTGATGGACTCCAAATTATTTGGTAGAGGGTCCCATTTATTCTATTTATGGGGTTATTTGCATGTATTCTATGAGCAGTCTAGCATCTGGGGCTAATATTAATAAAGCCTAACAGTCATTCCCAAGAGCCTTCTCCTGTCCCCTCCCCCAACAGATAAATTTGCAGGTTAGGTCTTAAAAAATCAATATGGCATGGTCACTTCTTTTTTTCTTGGCAAAAATCATGGTTTCTTTCTTCTTTCTCAGTGTAGCCTTAATCTTACTTGGCCATTAGTCTTAACTTGGTACTGCCTTCCATATAAATCTATGTAAATGTCAGTTGCAAATGTCTTTATTTCTCAACTGTCAGCAATCCTTGCAATCAAATATTTATATGCCAAAATAAGTAAGTACAATATTTAAAAACAATGGATAAATAGAACTCGTGATATCGCATTTTTAGAATAATATTTTTTAGTGGATCAATTTTTGAAAGTGAAGGACTTAAAGCCAAAATTAACACCTTATTTCTGTGTGTTCAATTAATTAGCCAGTAAGGCAAGCAATGAATCCCAGAATTTATCCTGGGAAACCTGCTTGACAAAAACCACTTTAAGGACCCTCCAAGAGAAATTAAAAGGGACTCTTAACTGCCTTTTTCTAAGAGTTTCACTACAGGTCTCAAATTAGGCCTCCATTGTGGGGAAAGTGTCTCCTTTGCTTCTTCTATCCTTTTTGTAGCTCAGAAGGTAAAGTGTTGGGGGCATCTTACATGTCAGACTTGACTCCTGAAAAATAAAGAACTTATGGGTTTCTCCATATACATTAAACTGAAGCAATATTTCAATTGCATCCATTGCTGGCACCCAGTTCTACTCTAAGAGACCTAGGAATAGCTGATGGTTTGGAAAGAAATCAGATGGTTTTGACTCTGGTCTGAGATTTTAAGGCCAGCCAGGGTGGGAAGAAGTCAGCAATTTTACTAGCTTCTAGGAATTTTCTCCCTGGAGTAAGAAAACGCATCTTCAACTGGAAAACAGGTTTCCCTGTGAGATGCATGTTTTGTAAGTCAGCTTAAAAAAGGATGGAAGGGTATCATCCTCATCATCCTCATCATTAAGTCGAGGGGATTATTGTTCGTCTTCCTGGCTGTTTCTGATTAGCCAGTTAGACAGAGCTGCCCTGTCCCCCCAGGGATTTCTGAGAAGGCTCAGAAGGATAAGTTGGTTAAGGGTAAGCACCCGTTAACACACTGAAACAGTGGAAGGGGATTTTGGGGAATCGGGATGTTAAATTATCCAACTGAAGAGGACATGCAAATTTTCTATCAAAATTACCATAAGTAAACATTTGAAGCCTGGACTAATAACCTCCCATCTGTGTTGCTTCATATCGAGTTAGTTGAGAGCTCTGGTGATGATTTTTGTAATATCTCCCAAACAGACGTCTCAATCAGGCGCTAATTTTGTGCCTTTTTTCTTTTTTTAGTGTTACGGTGTTAGTTCTGTTCCGTTTTATGTTCTCTGTTCTCTGTTCTCTGTTCTGTTTTCTGTTCTATTCTGTTCTGTTTTGTGTTATCTCTGTTCTGTTAAGTTTAAAAAGAACTTTTCAGAAGAGTTAAAAGTTGAAGTGAAGGTAGCATCTAAAGCAGTGTTTCTCAACCTTGACAATTTTAAGGCGTGTGGACTTCAACTCCCAGAATTCCACAGCCAGCAATGCTGGCTGTGGAATTCTGGGAGTTGAAGTCCACACGCCTTAAAATTGTCAAGGTTGAGAAACACTGATCTAAAGTGTTAGGAAAGCAGCCCTCGGCCCAGCCATGTCCAGCCAAAGGAGGAAGGCGGAGAAGGGGAGTGGTCCACTGCCTTTCTTGCCCCTGCTTCCTCTCCATCTCAAAAGGGCCTCCCAATAAGCCAGAGTCCCTGGAGAGTGCAAATTCAGACCCAGACCTTCCTCTTTTTAAAGGCCAATCCACACTAGTGATTTATAGCAACATCAGCCAATCTGTGCCATGGCAGTACCAAGGCTATAGTGGCAGGGTGATGGCTGGGTGAAGTAGACACTGCACATCTTTGGAAATGGAAAATGACACACACCTGCTCATGCCTCTTGAAAAGAATGTCCCTTCCCACGTGGGGGAGGCTGATACCTATCAAACCTTCCTGCTCCGTTATGTAAATTACAGCGTTTGTATGCTGAATGTCTTGATGTGGTCTCCTGGCTCAAAGGTGTCAGCTATTGCTTTATTCCAGTGGACTTAGACGAGACTAACATTTCATAGGATCAGGCTGAGTGAGCCCTTGTTAACTCACGAACAGCCCAGATTTGGTTTTATTTGGAAGTCTGTTGCACTGAATCAGGTAAGCTTTGCTTCCAGGTAAATGCCCAGCCTTAAGACCATAATTTTTGTGAAGGAGACTGCAGGCTCTCTTCAAGTCCTTGGGTTGATTTCCTCAGTGAAACCGACTTGTTGGTTTGAATCAAAATAAAATCCAGCAAGTTTAGACGAGCCCATTTCTAGGAAAACAGATTGTATTTGCGTGAGGGGTGGGGGGGGTTCCCCATCAGAAATGGATGGATGGAAAAATGTGCAATTTCCAGTGTAAGAGGAAAAAGTTCATTTTGGGTAGTTAAATTGAAGCAGGCTTTTTATGACACACAGAGGAGGGAATAGAACTTTCCTACAAATGCATTTTTATTTCATTGATTTTGCTCAGGATCAGATCTTCTTCTTCTTCTTCTTCTTCTTCTTCTTCTTCTTCTTCTTCTTCTTCTTCTTCTTCTTCTTCTTCTTCTTCTTCTTCTTCTTCTTCTTCTTCTTCTTCTTCCTCTTCTTCTTCTCTATAAAAAAAAACTGTGAGAAAATCCACTTTTCCTTCTAATTATAACCCCTACAGATCTATGTGCTTTGAAAAGGTTCTGTCAGGAGACAAATATCCTGGGGCCACCGGGCATTTGTCAGATTCCAGGCGTGAAATGTTGCACGTGAATTCACATTAGGTTTGCATCAGTGGACTTGATGTGTGTGTGAGAGAGAGAGAGAGGGGGGGGGGAGGGAGGGAATTTATTTCAAAATAAAGTTTATGCAGAGTCAGAATTCAAATTCAATGAATGAGAAAACTAGATGGCCTTAAATTTCTTCTAAAGTCAAGGCTTAAATCTCTAGTCAACCTGATTACATGGAGCATCAGAATTTAAAGCATGGGAAGTATATCTGCTTCACTCTCTGCGTTGAGCTGTACAGATGAAAGAGATATGCAAATGTATATCCACACGCACAAATGCCACATTGGGGGGGGAGGTGAAATAGGTTTTACAGAGGTAACCTCAAATCGGGGCTGTGCACAGGGTTTGATCAAAAAAGTTGATACATATAATAGGCAAAATTTGGATTGTGTGATTGTGGTCACCGCCTTGACTTTTTTTGACCACACCCTGTGGACACCTCTGGAGCTAAGCATTCTTGGAACCGAATGTCTGCTCCTGGAATTTTTATACTATATTTTCCAATCCGATACCATACACGCCCTTTCCCCCAATTTCCAGACTTCAGTATGCTAGCTGGCATCTATACCGGAGCTTAAATCACAGTATTTGGCTGAAAATTATGACAAATTGAAATCAATTTTTAGGTATAACTTTATTGCAATTTTATTGTGATTTTTATGTATTTATTCATTATGTTTATGGTTTTATTTTAAGGCCAACGCCCAGAGTCACCTCGGGGCAAGATGGGCGGCAAACAAATTTAATAAATAAATAAATACACGTCTAGAAGGGCCACTTTTTCCTTCCCCATCCATTACTCAAGGATGACTTCTTTTGTGACGCGTTGTGTTTTTCTTTAACGCGTTGTTGTTGTCGTTTTCGTTTGACTCCGTGAAGCTGACGTTTATTTCGCACGTCAACTCAATGCCAATACGTCTAATGTTTTGCAGGTAACGGGTTATGGAGTCCAACTGCCGTAAACTTGTATCGGCTTGCGTCCAGTTAGGTAAGAAAAAAAAAAACGTTTCGCCCCGAAATTGCTTTTTCCTTTAACCAGAACGACTTCAGGTCGAAATTTGCTTGCGCGCCGTTTACTTGTTGACCGTTTTCAAAAAGAGACCTTAAAAGATCGGGAGGGGGGGGAGCGTATATACCGGTACTGGGTACCTTCAGGGGGGGCTGAGTCAGGGGCAAAATGCGGGGCTCAGAAGCCCACCGAAAATTCCGTAGCCCCCCCCCCCCACCCCCGTTGGTCAGGCGAGAATTAAGGCGGCCTTGGTCAATCAAACGCTGCCCAGGGCGCTTGTCCCCCTTCGGGGGTTGTAGCCAAAAGCTTCGTGGCTCTCCAACTGAAAAGAGCCGCGCGCCTTCCAGCCCGGGCAAAGCGCCCTTGCAGTTCGAGGCCCCGGTTCGCCTCGCTCTTCCGAGCCCAATTGAGGAGGACAAGCAGCTCCTTTGGGAGGGCGACGGAGGGGGGCGTGTGAGAGAGAAAAGGGGACAACGGAGGTCCAGGGAAAGCTGGACGACTATGGGGTTCTCATAGGGGACCAGCGCCTCCACCTTCGCGCTGGCTGAGCCAGCCTTTCCCGGTGGCCACGGGGCATCCCTTAGGCCCCCAAGCCCCATCATCCCCAGCTAGCCTAGCTTAGCCACTAAGGACTTCAGATTCCCCCCCCCCCTCCCAACCTTCCCTCTGCGGAACAAACAGCCCTCCTTCTCTTTCCCTCCTAGGGGTGCAGCCTTCGGCGGTCGAATGTCTCTTCTCCAAAGACTCCGATATTAAAAAGGGGGACTTCGGCGAGGCTCCGGAAGGCAGAAAAGAGGCTTCCAGCAGCAAACTCTTCGGCAGGCCCCACCCCAGCGCCAACGGTGAGTCCAGGCGGCCCCCTCTGCCTGCTCGCAACGGGGGGGGGGAGAGAATCGGCGCCCCCGTACCGTGAACCCCCACCCCACCCGGGGGTTCTAAGGACGGCCAGCTCAGGGCTCCCACGACAAAGACAGGTTGTTTGCTGCGCCCGGAAAAGATCCCGCCGCAGTGGGAGAGGGGGGAGAGAGCCAAAATGGGGGGCGGTCTCCCCTCTTTTCCGAAGCTTTCTGAGCAGCTGTTGGCTCGTCTGCGGCGACCCGGGCGAGGGTTGCGCGCTCCCCCAGCCTTCCTCGCGGCGCAGGGCGGCGAGCTGAAGGCGGTGCAAGGGCGCCCTCTGCTGTTTAAGGGTGGGTGCGGCGCGGAGAGCCGCTCGGCGAAAATGAGCCTGTAGCAAAGGGAATTTGACCGGGGTTTTTCCTGGAGACGGGAAATATTTGCCTGGAGCATGTATATTTGCCAGAAAATGCCACCCTTGGCGATGTTCTTTTGCAAAAAAAAAAAAAAAGACCGTACCGTCTGTGCCGTCCCTGATTTCGAAGCATTCATCAACAAAGGTACAACTATCGCTAAAGGGCTAGTAATAATGGTAGGTGTGTAGAAAGTAGGACGTACACTAGGTTGAAGCGGCGGCGTTAGGTCTTTACTTTTTTGCCATCTTCGGAGAAAAAGACAGGTGGAATTTCCCTTTCTTCTTTCAGTTAAGTATCGATGTTTATTCAAAAATATGTCCCCGCGTATTTAAAAAAAAAACAGCTCCGTAATAAAGCGAGTTTAGCAGCCCGAATTGCTTCCCAATCCAAAATGCACCCGAGAGAAAAGAAGAAGGAAAAACAAGCCCCTTTGCTTTTTAAACCGACAACCTGGAAATAAAAGTAAACGAGACCTCTTTTTTTTTTCCAGCGGTATACGGTATATTACAATCATAAGATGGCTCTGGCTGTTCTTGTTTTTAGAAGGCAGTTGTGTTTAATTAGCAGAAATGCCATTTCGTTAATACCCCGAGATAATAACAATTTTCTTTGGAGCATTGTTTATGCAGATGGGCCCGGTTGTTTATGAGAAATCGCACGAATCGTAATTCCAATTGCTTCTTAATTGAAAAAGTTCCACTGAGTTCCAGTGGCACATCCTCCCTCTCCAGAAAGTACCGGGCAGAAGTGCCACTCAAGTTGTTTCAAAAGCCACCGCTACACACAATGCGTAGGAAGGGGATTAGACAGTAGCTCGCAATACCACACCCTTGCCCCACTGGCTTCCTTGGGGTCATTTTAGCACAAACGAACCTCTTCCACACATGCCGGCGGCAGAAAAAGACGTGTTGACGGGGCGTGTTCGCGCTGCGGTTGGTAAAAGAGGAGGGTAGCTGCCTTCCGTGTGACCCCCTTGACCTAAATTTCAGCTCCTCCGATTCCCAGCCAGGGGATCCATGGCCGGGAGTTGGAAGCGGAGTTGACAGCGCCGATTCAGGATGATCAGAGTGGCAACCTAGCGCTTTTGCACGGCAAGTCTGGCGCTCTTTCGGGGCCACCTGGTTGGTTGAAAGAACAACGTTTGCCATAGAGATTGACTGCAAAGAGAGTGTGTACAAACGCGCACTAGTTCGGGGCAATTCCGCAGAATGGATTGCGTCGGGGCGAGGTCTCAAGCTATGCCAGTGATGAGTAAAATGTGGCTGGGCGTGAACACCTCCTGTTTTCCTGCTAAACGCGCAGGAACGGTGGCATTTGCTGCCGTGCAGTTGCGCCCGTGCAAGAATTCCGCCACCCTTGAAAATCCCTTTGTAAGACAATAAAAGCGAATTGGCTGGAGGCCTGTGTCTACGCCACCAAAGAGACCTTCATCCTAAAGGGTTTTGACTCGAAACAAGGGGACATAATTTCTAGGCGAAAGATCCCCGTGCAAAGAACGCCTCTGAGGATGATGAGTTGGGAAATCATGTTGAAAGGTACGTTATCGAGGTGTTAAAAAAAAAACAACTACCCTTTTCCAGGAAGAGCCAAGTGTTGAAGAAAGTCAGTTCAGGGATCAAGGTTGTCTGCTGAGATCAGATTCAGGCGGGGGAGCTGGGATCCGCACAGAAAAAGGCAACCTTGATTTAGGAGGGAAGCGGGAACCCCAACAGAAAGTACCTCCCTATTCTGTGGATGCTCCGAGTCGAATTAGGTGAAAACGTCTAAGCCTAGCAGAAACGTTCTTTTCCAGAATGGCTATCCTTGCACCCAATAGAAGATATTGGCTGCAGAGCCGTGGACTAGACTAGATGAGTTTGACTTCTAGCTAAAGAAAAGTTGAGGATATTTTCCTCTGCCATGGCCTCCCCGGGAAAACAAATCGTAATTTTTCTAACCATTCCTTCTGCATCGCGAGTTTTTTGCCCTGTTCATTTCCTGTCCTATGCAATATGCCACAAGGTCTTTTTTACTCTCTTGAATTAGAAAGGAAATGGCTAAATAGACAGGTAAAGTTATTGTTGCTTTTTTAGAAAAAAAAATAGGAAAAAATCAGCTTAAACTAAAGGTGGAATAAAAAAAACCATTTTTGTACTAAGCTAAGGACCAGATGGTATAATATTGGGACGAGACTCCAGGGCTAAATATATCCTAAGTAAGAATGATAGAGTTGACCATAGGACTCAACTGCTGGGTGTTCTGTTTTTTTTTTTTTTTTAATGGATTCAAAATGGCGACAGTCTTGAAAGGCAGAATTCTGGGGGATCATTATGGAAAGATTCTTAACTAAACTTTTTGGGACTTCAGGTCTGCTCAGACCTTTATTTTCCAGGTATGTGGGACTAAACTATGTGGGCTAAGAATGATCACAGTTGCAGTTCTAGATATCTGGAAGGCAAGTGATTCAAGAAAGCTGGTGATGAGATTCAAACCTTCAGCTTGTGGAATTTAAAATACATAAAGCGATAAGATGCATGTGTCCAAATGCCATAGATGTTAAGAAGAAAGACTTCAGGAAATGTTTACCACAAGTGACTTTGAAATAAACATAACTCAAAAATTTGCCTTGCATCTTCTATCCTTCCCTGCTTCCTGCTTTCCTTCATACAGTATAAATGGGACTTACTATCGATGTGGACCAATCTTATTCTCAAGTAAAAGGCATAGGATTACTGTTTTCAGCAGCTTCCCTATGCTTAGCAAAAAGAGCCTCAAAAGCAGATCTGAAAAAGATTTCTGATGGATGCCTCAATGAATTGAATGGCCACTGTCCCCAATAAAATCATCTTAAGCAGCCAGTTAGTTTCAGGAGAGTTGTGTGTCCTTTTCATTCCAAAACCTATTTGGCAAAGTGAGAAAGAAAAGAAGCTTCCATTGATGGATTTTAGGCCACTCCATTGCCATCTCTTGTCTGCTTGCATTCCTGGACTCATCACCAAAGCGTTCATCATCAAAATGAAGGATTCGTTTTGTTAAAGAAGATATTTTGCATTGGAACTCAAACATCTCCCTCCAGTTTGTTTGTTTTAAATGCAGTGGGAAAGTTTGTGGCTAGCAAAACTTAGAACAATTTGCAAATGTCACAACAGTACCCATATTTTGACTTCGCTAACCAAATATTCATCAACTTTCCTATCCCAGGACTTTTCAAACTTGCTGGACCACCACTACTCATAATCTCTAGGGTTTTTTTGGCCAATGATTGAGGAGGATGGGTGCTGTAGATGAGAGAATATGTATTCAATACATTCTCAACAACCTCACTGGGTGGCAATGAGCAGTTTGTAAAACTAGACGTTCTTCTTCCAACAACGGTTCAATACACATTTAACTTGGAATAAATCTTGAGTTCAGTGGGACTTACTTGTAAATAAATATGTGCATGCTATCAAAATAACTGAAATGCAAATGTTGCTGACTAGTTTAATTCAATTATTTGGAATATGTTGAAGAGTAGCTCTATGATCAATCCAATGACATCTGAGAACTCTAACCTTAAGATGTATTTCATCCAAAGGTCTTGGAAAGACTTTTGGATTTCCTGCAATCCTTAAAACAAATTCTCCGAGCAGATGCAATTCCAGGCCAGGCCTTCCTTAAGCAGCAGGGGCTGAATTCACTGCATTGGGTTTTGGTTTTTAAAAAAGGATTTGGTTGGGACAACCCTGTTTGTGACAAACCAGTTTTTCTAAGTCTGGGTGTGATGTTTGCTAAACAAGCTTCGTAGAAAGTAAGCTTCCCTGAACTTAGGCAAAAAAATAAATAAATGGTGCTATCCTGAGTAGTGCTTAAATTTAAGCTAGAAGCATTTAATTGAAATCTTAATGTCCAGGTAAGCCAGGCAAATGTAAACCTTACTTATTTTAAAAGTCTAATTCAAAGAAGTATTGAGAAAGGTTTACAAGTTAAGTTGCCTATTTATCCTTCTTTCTTTCTTTTTAAAGGAGACGTGTTGCTAAGGGGATTAATCCTTCATAGATTTTAAATATGTTAATTGACCCCAAACAATGCCTCAGTTCAGCACCACCTAGCTTAAATTTGTTGTTCCTGATATTGTTGTTTTAATACACACTTTCAAAGAGGCATTTTATTTGTAAAAGACAATACTTTTTTTAAAAGATAATACTAGTGCACTAGGTCTAACATTAAAATATACTATCTATCCATCCATCCATCCATCCATCCATCCATCCATCCATCTGTTCTTGTATTCATACCAGTACATTCTTCTTGTTATAGTATTGTTGTTATTATAGACTATGCAAAGATTCAACTGCGTTGAAATTAAGACTGTGTATTTGTGTCTGTATTGAATTATTGATTTATATCTCAATGTTAACAAAAGTCTCTTCTCAAACTTTTCCACAACAGCCCTGATAGGTAGGTTAGACTGAAAGAATAACTGGCTCAAAATCACCCAATGAGCTTCCAAGGTTGTGGGTAAATTTTCTTCTGAGTCTCCTCAATCTTGGCCTTTACCTTCTCCACCATGTCAGCAATATTGAGTGATTCTAACTGATTCCAATCAGTTTGGAATGTCAGATCGTATTTATCTCAGTCCAAATTGATGGTGGTAATTTTGGAGTAAAAAATACATTATGCCCTAGTGTGTAATGATCCAAATGAGTCCTAAACCAAATAAAATGGGTGTTTGATTCAAATTAAATTCCAAATCAATCTTAGCCAGATCAGAACAATTCATCAATTTTTAACATTTATGTTCTGCTTTCCATCTATAGTTGATACATGTTAGCACAAGGATATCAGAAAACCTAACTGAATCAGACCAAGAGTATTTTTTTTTTTGTCTGCCTTTGTTTCCATGTCAATGGGATGCCTTAGTGCAGTGCCTCTGGTCAACTGATAGTAGGAATGGAATATTTTTATGCATTCATCCTAAAAGTCATTAACAGTCTTATTACTCAAGTTGTCTATGTTCTCCACATCTTTTAGGACTTCTTTAATGTTCTCCTGTATAGAAATTCATTTTGTATTAATGCAAGCACTGAAATGTGTAACTTATTGAGCAACACTTACTAGGTCAGATAATGTATTTTCCATTTCAATTATAAAAAATCCACAAGACAATCCACAAGATTTAACAGGGCTGTGAGAGAAGGAGTTGAACACCTTCTGAGTAGATCTCCCCACTGAACTGGAACCTAATGTTGATACTGGGAAAGTCAGTCATCTGAGTTGAGTGGGAGTAGTTTCCAGAGAAATACTGGATTAGGCATTAAGTGAGCTTTGGGAGTACACCTTTAACACTGTCCCAGGAAAACCTCCCATTGACTTCAACTTTCCTGTTTTGAATGGACATATATCCAATACAGGACATACAGGTTATCTGAGGGACCATCTTAGCCCACTGGAGTTGGCCCATCCTACTCATCCCACTTGTGCCTGCATAGGAAGCATGCTATGGATCCCACCAACCCAATTATTTCAGTTGGGTGGGATCCAGGAGGAGGTTCTTCTCTTCTGTTGCTCCTGCCCTCTGGAACATCTTGCCCTTCCCATGTGAGGTTGGCCCCAACCCTGCTACCCTTTCCCAGGGCCTAAAGTCCTGGCTCTGATAGTTGGCCTGGGGGCCCAGTGGGGGAACTGTACAATGGAGGTGGTTGATTAACAACAGATCCCATCTCCCCCTGCTCTCCCTAAGTGTCTTTGATTTTTAATTCTTGCTTTTAATTTATTTATATTTTAATGTATATATATATCTTTTTGTTTATAAATAGTTTATTAATTTTCTAGTTTTACAGTCAAATATTTAATAGACAACCTGTTGTCTGGGTCCATTAGTAATTCAGTGGTCTAGTCTTCTTCAGTCTAGATCCAATATTACACTAACAAATATTTCCTCTCTTCTTCCAATAGTACCTATTTTCCCACACTAGGCAAATACAATTCTTATTGTTATTAGTAAATATACAATTGAATCTCAACATCTTTGTCACATTTTTCTCACAATATCAATAATGTCAGTTTTAGGTAACTTTTCTAACCAAAACATATCTTAATTGCATTTGTACTTAATATCCGTATGTTCAATCAGTATCCTGGTTTTTTTTACTGTAAACTGCCTAGAGTTACCTTATGGTAAAAATAAGTAAAATACATATCTGTATATATAAGAATGTCAAAGAGCTTTATCCTATATAGTTGTAAAGCTTCCAAAGAGTTTTATTCTTCAAAGGGCTATACAGCAGTTTTCCATAGGCAGAATGTTAGTTTATCTCAATTCAATGCAGAAAGGGCACTCCCATGTCCCAATTTCTTCAGCTCAAGGTTGTCAGTGATGCTCTGGGTAATTTATCAGGGTTCTCCTGTAACTGACCTATGGGTCTGCTTCGGATTTAAGAAACAAACAGACAAAAAGTACTCTTTGGATTACAGCTTAACAATACAACGTAATGCTTATCTCTTCTGTATTCAGTTCTGAATCAGAATTCAGATAAGCGACTCCAGAATGGCAAACTCAAGCATCCTTCCTGTCCTAGATTTATCATCTATTTTTGTTAGTGCATGCAGCCTTTTATTTGGGGAGCAACTCTGTGGGACTTCCTTCTTGTAGTAAAGATGTTTAGAATAATTTCAGCAACCAGAAAGTCATCTGAGCTGTCCTGACTACATTTGAACCACATCCCTATTTCTACACCGTGTTTCAAACCTGAAACCACATAAAGCAATATGGAAAACAATGGGAGTTTTTCTTACATGTGTGGAATCTCTTTTCCAGAAAAAACCTTTATGAGGGGGAGCATCAGGCATCAGATTTCTAAACCACCTTCAATTTTGTTGGTGTCCTGATAGTTTTTATAGTTTTTGCAAGGGAGTCAAGGTCCATGAAGATTTTCTTGGGAAGCAGGAATATTTCTTAAGTATGTCTATCATGCTGAAAACCTAATGAAGTGGTATGGTTTACTTCTGAATAAACTACTTAGGCACAGGAATTAATCCCTTTAGAATTAATTTAATGAATAGGATCCCTTAGGATCTTTAAAATAAGAGTCTACTTTTGAGTAAGCTTCATAGGATCCAATTACTCAAATCCCTGATTTTGCAGAGGAAAATGTATTATTGTTATATTTATGTATCCCATTTTCCAAGATATGTGGGCTTCCAAAGTATGTTACAATTAGGATGCTAAATAAATTCCCCCAGAAAAGTAGCATATGAATAGAAGAATCAGAAGAACCATTTACAATCCAACATTCTTTAGGTCGTGTTGTTTTGTTTTTCACAAATTATAGTTCTAAATAAACTGGCCTAGAAATTTCCCTCTCTGAATTCTTTATCCCAGTAAATAGTAGCAGACTGCTTTTTATGAGTTAACCATTTTTGTAGGATATTTTCAAGAGACTGGGGAGCGAGAGGAATGGAAACTGCCAAGCACTGCATTTGAATCTGCATATACATTTGTAGACTGCCTGGTTTAAGGTTTTTTTCTAAATTTAATAGCATTGCAGTTTCCTGGGCCATCTGTATGGTTCAAACCTTTAACTTAGTATGGTCATGTTGTTGTTGTTGTAGTTGTTGTTGTTGTTGTGTGTGTGTGTGTTTAATAAAATGGTAGATTAACTTTTAACTTATTCTGCCCCAATTGGCTCCCTTTTTAAGCATTTTCAACTGTCTTAGTTTGTCTGGTTCTGATTCACAGGCATTTTTAGCTTCAGTGTTTTGTTTTAAGAATGCCTTAGCTACTATAAGAACTTTTGGGGGTTTTCTAGTGAGGCCTCTGCCAGTGCAAGTAAACATTCCATCTACAGCAGGGGTCCTCAACCTTGGCAACTTTAAGACTTGTGGACTTCAACTCCCAGAACTTCAACTTCTGGGAGTTGAAGTCCACAAGTCTTAAAATTGCCAAGGTTGAGGACCCCTGATTTCTACAGTACTCCTCAAAAAGCCAGAAACCATGATCCTAATGAAGAAGGAATGGGATCTTGTGATATTTGATTTTTAAGGAATGGATAATTGCCCTCTGCTCCTTGCGTAAAGAGAAGTCCATCCAAAGCATGAAGCAGGATTTGAAATGATCAAATGAATTGATCCTTTTTCTTTGAGGCATTGGATCAGATACGTTAAACATAATTTTCCTTTAGTATTTGAAATTTTCTTCACTCTTAACTGCTCTGTTGGCTCCAAGCGACCCTAAACGTGGAGAAAAACAGACCGCCCTGCCTCAGTGGTGACAATGACAATAACATTGATGATAAGAAAGGGAGGGAAGCTGGGATGTAGATGCAATTCTGAAAGCTTTAGGAACCCTTGTCTCCAAGATGTGCAAGTATTCTCTCAATTCTTCCACCTCTCTCTCCTAGACATGGAGAATGGGCCAAAAACGCCCTCAACTGCTTTGATTAGCTTCTGCAAACTTCTCTAACAGGCTGTCCTCAAGATCTTTAATTGCATCTCTCATCATTTCTGCTGGCTTAGCCAACCAGTACCCTGGGGCCAAAATTTGGTCCATGGAACCTTTGGGAGACTGGCAATCCACTGCCTGTCAGTCTCTAAAATGTTGTAATTTGGACAAACCAGAATGCCGAAAGGTGCAAGGCAGGAAGATAAAGCGTGTTGGGCAATTGTAATTAGCCTCCCTCAGTCTGGTGTCTGGATTGCAATTGCTATAATTATCGAACAATGCGCCTCTTGTATTCGAGAACAATTGGAAAGACGTCAGTGTAAGGAAAAGCATTTCTTGCTCACTGAACTATGAAAGAGTGAAACAAGAATGCTGCGTTTGACCGCCGGAACCAAATTCAAATTCCACCTCCATTATTCAGCTGATAAGCTGGTTTGTGGACCTGAAATTAAAACCTTCGCATATACTTTTCTCCAAAGCGTCCTTAGCCAACCAGCTAAGACTCAAAAACGATCCACAAGCCGTCCATTTATTGTACATCATATTGTGGAGTTTTCGTTCCACTTTCCAACGCTGGCTGTGGAATTCTGGGAGTTGAAGTCCACATGCCTTAAAATTGTCAAGGTTGAGAAACACTGTTTTAGAACCACTTTTTCTTCGTTTTCTCAACGCTGCCTTTCTTTTAAAAGAGCTCTCAGGGCACCGCTGCTGAAGGGTTGGGAGGAATGCGGTAAATGAAGGGCAGGAAGAAAGGGCGAAGAGGCAGCGAAGCCCAGGACCTGTTTTCCAAAGCGAGACGCTTCCTTTCAGAACAGATTTGCCTGGCTCCCCCAACCGAGGGAACCAAACCAACCGTTCATTCCGCGTGGAGTCCAATTGCAGCATTTCTGCAAAGCGGGGGCGACAAGCTCCTTTCGGCTCCCGGGGCAGACACGCGTGCCAACGTAGACTGCGCATACACACAAACCCGCTCACATCCTACTACGCCGGCTGCGCCTTCGTGATTTTCGGCTCCTCGTTTATGCAGCCGGTTTAGATCGGCCGCGCGGAGAAAAGCGCTGCGCAACGAAAGCTTCAGTCGTGATCAGGAATACGCTAATGGAGCAATTTGAGGTCTCCTTAATCCTTTAAAAAAAAAAAAAACTCACCTCTGTCGCTTTCCTAATATTGACTGAATGGGTAATTAATGGCTCCTCATCAAGGCGAATAGCCGGTAATCCGAGAGAGGCGAAAGACAACAGGCCACCGTTCTTCTTTTTCTCACTGTTTTTTGGTTTTTGTTTTTGTTTTAAAGGCAACAGGTCTTGCCAGAAAACGCTTGCGAGGTGACCTAAACCCGAAGGAGGAGCGAGCGTCGCCCAGAGGCTGGCGAGATCTAAGGCAGCGCTTTTCATCCTGGCAACTTTTAAGATGCGTGGACTTCAGTTTCCAGAATTTCCCAGCCAGCTGAAGTCCAGGCATCTTAAAGTTGCCAAGGGAGAGAACAACTGATCTTGGGAACAGTGAGGGAATAAATAGGAAAGACAGGAGATCTCACCAGCGCCATAAAAATCAGGAAGAGGGAGGGAGGGAGGGAGGGAGAGAGAGAGAGAGAGAGAGAGAGAGAGAGAGAGAGAGAGAGAGAGAGAGAGAGAGAGAGAGATGTCCACTTTTTTTTTTTGCTTGCTAGCTATTATTTCTCTTTCCATATTTCTCCTTTCTGCTCTTCCTTCCCTCCCTGCCTTTTTTCTACTTGCTTGTTCTTTCTGTTCGGTTCTGAGTTTTGTTTTGGTTTTGTTTTTTTTAATTTTCTCTTTCCCGCCAGCTAAATTGGTTCCGCTTCTCCTGACTTTCCTACCTTTCGTTTGCATTTTATTTGAGTTCTTTCTTTAGCTTCTTCCTTGCTCGCCCACCCAAGATAGATGGGTAGGTGTTGTTTGTTTGCTTTGCATTTGTCCATAGAGCGTTTAGGAGAAAATTGGTTCTTCGGTGCTGAAGTGGTGACTGTGAAAACAGGAAAGGAAGACCCTGTTTATTTCACATTGATTAGCGGCCCCGGGAAATGATTTAAGGAACACCCATGAGGGTGCTTTAAAAACCTTTTGCTCCATAAGCTGAAACAACAGAGTCCTGTGCTAATTGAAGAGTGATCATTTTATTGTAGCACAAGCTGGAAATAGACTATATTTTCTAAATCTAGTGGGGGGGGGGACTGTTAAAAATAAGGAATGGTTCCTCTTGGTCAATAATAACATGGTTAGTCCTGAAGGACTCATCATGTTCTTTATTGTTTTCACCAACATACTAACAAGGGTTATCCGACTGGCTTCCATAATGTGATCCTAATTAGTCAGAGATCTAGTTTCTGACAAAATAAGCTTTATTCGGGAATTGTAACTCTGGAGAACAGGACGAAATGAAATTCAACTGAACTTCCAGTTATAGAAATGAACAAGGAAGAATAGCATGGTTTTTATTTCTTCTGATTCTGCTATGCTATATGCCTTATTTTGTTTACTTATTTTATTTAACAAGGAGAACATCTTGGTCACAATTTCTTGTCTGAGAGCAAATCTGAACCAGGTTGTGCTTTGTCCTAATCCAACATTTTGGTCATTGCAGCACACTGGCCCTTGATTTTGCCTAGCATTTGCTTTGGATGAAAAAAAGTCCATTATCCAAACCCTTCATGTGATTTGGACCAATTTTCACTTCCCTATCCTTTAACTAGGATGGGCCATAAAGTATCCTCAAGTCCACAGTGCATCTTCTGCCATGGATACACGCCTGCTGTGGAATTCACCCCAGTCTACTTTTGCCTCTGAAAATCTTGAGGGATGGACCCATGCAAAACTTTTAGGAATTAGAAAATTGAGAAGTAGTGGTAGTAAGGATCATCCTTGTGGATCTGTTATCACCTGACTAAGCAGTACAGCTCTTTATTTCATTTCATTTCATTTTTTACATGTGTGTGTCATTCTTCAAAAATAGCCTTCAGAATATTTTACAGCTTTTTTCTATAAGTCTGAAACCTAACACTGTAAACCTTTTAAGGGCACATCATAGAGTTGCATATGTGGCTTCGGGCTAATCAGTCTACCTTAAAAAGTTCTTCAGAAAACAACTTAGGGCATTCCGAATATAAAATTAAATCTATTTGAAGGAAGGGTATGATAGAAACAAAAAGAATGATAAGAGTCTGTTGTATTTTTAATAGCACAATTCTGAGATTTACTGGTGAGAACTAATCATGACTAAATTATCCTTTAAAATTATCAATAACAACATCAGTGAGGATGAATTTTCAAACTCTGGAGAGTCAACATTTTATTCCTAATTAAAAGGCAGCTGATGAATTTATAAGGACTGTTTGAATTGTTCTTTGTCGTATAATTCTGCCTACAAACCAGTTAAGATATTAGAATTTAATTTGAATCTATGGAACTCATCATTTCAAGCTCCTTACAGCTTATATTTAACTAGTTTTAAAACGCTATATATTCTTTTGCATGCCCATTACTGTACCTGAGTAGTGAGCATGAGTTCACTACAAAATTATCAGTTCATTATCAGAGCCAAGAGAGGATGGGGATTTTTTTTGTTGTTGTTGTTATCTCCTCTTTCTCTGTAGCTTTGTGTTCTACTAGCTTTAGAATATTAATCATTTCTTACCAATTAACATTGTCAGTTAACCATACCATTGATGATCCAACTATCTCAAGCTATCTAACCATCCTAGAAATAGCACTAAAGTAATAATGCTTGTTTCCCCCCGAATGATATGAACACCAAAATGTAGCTCAAAAGAGGGTGTCTATTAATTATCAGTCAATTGTCTGTTTGTTTAATTTTAATATGACAGACTTGCATTTCTAAGGTAAGGTTTGGAACCGCCCGTGGGGAAAGGTAGTTTCCCTGCCAGCTTTCCAGCTGCTGGTAGCATAACTGGATTGCCTTGTTCTTTCACTAAAGGGTTGAGGCAGGCACCTTGGAACGATGGAACCAATTAGGTTGGTGTTAGGGAAGACAAGAAATCATATCAGAGTGTCTTAGTTATTGCCTAGGCCAGGGGTTCTCAACCTTTCTAATGCCGCGACCCCATAATACAGTTCCCCATGTTGTGGTGACCCCCAAACACTTATACATCACCAGGTGCCACGGGCGTGGCCAAAGGGGGAAAAAATGGCGGACAGCCTTGTTTGGTGACCCCCGTGAAATGGTCGTTCGACCCCAAATGGGGTCCCGACCTACAGGTTGAGAACCACTGGCCTAGGCGATCATGGCTGACTCAGGAATTCTGGGGGTGAAGTCCAGGAGTCATAAAAGAGCCAAGGTTGCCTACCCCTGGCCTAGGTTTTGGTAGATCCCTCATGAACTGCTTTAAGGGGGACAGTATTTGGAAGGAGTGAGAAGAAACCTGGGTGAGATACCCCCACGCAGATGTTTTTACTTTGCAACTTTATGTAAAAAATATATCCCATGCAGATCAATGCAAGGAACGGCATAGGATTACAGTTTAGGATAATCTACATATGCATATAAAAGAAAATTATATTATGCAAACCTCTCTGAGAAAAACAAAATACTGCCCAAGATCAACAGTGCTTGGCATTTGAGCAAGAGACCTTCCCATTGGCTCCAGCCCGTGACCCATATTTTTTTTTTATTTTCCAGTCCCAGTGTCAGAGATATAAAGCAAGATTTCTATTTCTAAAAAAATTAAGAATGATCTAGATGAGCAGGAATGAAAAGCTAGGGAGATTAGGGACATGAAAGTTATGCCATATGCCACCCCTTGGACAGGATCTACCAGGTTGAGGGATTAGCCCTTTCACTTTCCAAAGCTGAGATTGGTGGCTTTGGTCAATCCAGTTATACTGTAGAAACCCACACCCAGCTGTGGATCTGGATAAAACACAGCAAGAGGGTGGGAATGGTGAATCTTATGAAACCCGCCTTGCCCACAAACAACACTTCTTTCTCAAGGGCAAAAGAGATGGTTAACATACCAAAAGTTCTAACCCATCCCTGACCTGGAATCGAAAACCCATCGCCTTTGGTTTAGGAAATACTCAGCTACTGGTTTGGTTTGGCATAAGGCTGCTTCCTATGAAGACTGAAGCTGGTGCCTTTGCACCAGGCACTGGACAAACTGAATTCAGACAACAGACTAAAGCGCGATTGTGGTACAGAGCAATTGGTCTCTCCACGACACCATTTTAAGAAAAATACAAACTTATTAGCCTTTCCTGCAGTGTCTGTTTTAATCTGCTGTGTGACTCTGAACGCTGATGCCCTGTTTTTTATGCTGTTACCGATTTTTTTTAATGTGGCTATTATTTGTTTTATGATGCTATAATATTTTAAGACATTGGTGTATTTTATTTGGATTTGATGGTTATTTGATGGCAGTGACCTTGGAGCATTGCTGGGAGTGTATTAATATGATAAAGGTCAGTTTGGTCTAATGCAGGGGTTCTCAGCCTTGGCAACTTTAAGACTTGTGGACTTCAACTCCCAGAATTCCTCAGCCAGCTTTGCTGGCTGAGGAATTCTGGGAGTTGAAGTCCACAAGTCTTAAAGTTGCCAAGGTTGAGAACCCCTGGTCTAATGGTTAAGAAACTAGATTAGAAACCTGGAAACACTGAATTCAAGTCCCTCCTTAACCATGAATGTCAGCTGCATGTCTTTGGGCCAGTCATTCTTTCTCAGCCCACCCTACCTCACAAGATTGTGGCTGTGGGGAAATTAAGAGAAGGAAGAGGCATAAGATATGCTCACTGCATTAATTTATTGGTAAAGATAATAAAGATGGGATAGACATAAATAAATAACCTAACTAAACTATTTAATCGCTGATTCAAAAACATTGTTAAAGCAATGAACACATTTCCATGACACATTAAACCACTAAGCACTTAGACTAGATTAGCCTTAGACTAGACTAATGTTGGATTTGTTATTTTTTTTTTTTTGAGCAACTATATGGGAAGCCAACAAAGTCTTCCAGAATAAATCACTTTTTTGTTTGTTTTTCACATTTTTGAACTGCCCATCTCCCTCCCTGATTTTGGTCCAGAAGCAGATCGTGTTTATCGTTAATATTGTCAACATTATCATTATCATCAGTGATTTAAAGTTGTGTTATCTTGGATGCTATTTTCTGCCCTCTGCGAAGCTTTGACTCAAAATTGGGGGCAAGCTTTTGAAGTCTGGATGGGGTAGCCCAGGGGTGGGGAACCTTGGCTCTTTTATGACTTGTGGACTTCAACTCCCAGAATTCCTGAGCCCGCATGGCTGGCTCAGGAATTCTGGGAGTTGAAGTCTACAAGTCATAAAAGAGCCAAGGTTCCCCACCTCTGGAGTAGCCATTCAGAAAATGTTAATGCACATTTCCCCACGGTTGGTATTTTGGAAGCTGATCGCTAAAGTTAATGGTAAAGCGTGGATTCTTTTCTACAGAAACGGTCCAGGTTCAGCCCTAGTAATCCACCTCAAAAGAGGAGAGAATTCGTGAATGGCCTCTGTGTGAGAGTTGCTACTAGTTAAGAGTAATTAGATTTCATGATCTGGAAGATTAGATTAGATTAGATTAGATTAGATTAGATTAGATGGTTAAATCCAGATTGTCAAGGAGGTTTTTTTAATCACGTAGGAATCCTAGGTTGTTAGGCTGTCATGCTCCCAACTTCAACTGAAGAGAGAAATGCCTGCAGGAGCCTTTCCTAACCAGGTGCCCTCCAAAATGTGTTGAAACCGCGTGATGAGATTGTAAGGGTTGAATTCCTACCCCCCCCCACCCCCATGGGCACCAGGATGAGGTCTGCTGCTGCGCAATTTCTAGGCATAGTAACGCTCTTCCTGAGTCTCCCACATCTCCCCAGTTCAAACCACTATGTACAGTATACTGGGCCATATTCTGTAATATACCGGTATGTAACGTCGTTAATTCAACTTTAACCGGGTTTAAATCTCTCTCTTTTCCTTGACTGCTATGGCTAGTCTTCTTAAAATCCGGGGGATCTGCATTTTTCTCAGGGGTAGCAATAGCATTACGGCTGTGTTTCTTTTAAAAAGCACTAAAACTGGTGTTTCCACCTCTCTTCTTCAGCTCGGAACTCAATGATCAAGGCAGCATTCTTATATATACCCTTAACTGGAAGACTCACTGACAACAGGGGAGCTGGCTTCTGTGTAGATATATTTCGGATTGCAGAGGGCAAGTGCTGGCTTCTGTATCTCCTTCTCTGTAGCTTTACTGTAATCCAGTGTTTCTCACCCTTGACAATTTTAAGGCATGTGGACTTCAACTCCCAGAATTCCACAGCCAGCATTGCTGGCTGTGGAATTCTGGGAGTTGAAGTCCACATGCCTTAAAATTGTCAAGGGTGAGAAACACTGCTGTAATCACTCCTTGTGAATGCAAAGTCCGTTGGATTGGTTCCCCCCTCCCTCCTAACTTAATGGAAGATGGGGTGCATCTTTAGGATCGCTTTAAATACAAGCGTTAGGATTTAGCTCTTGGATTTAGAAGGCATCCCTTCTAGAGGCATTTTGAATCCGATTGGAGAAAGGATGATATTCTTTCACCTAACCTCAAAGGACTGATCTGTGCTAAGCCCTTCTCCGGCCCGTTAATTTCTTCTTTCCCCAAATTTGGGGGGAGAAATTCCTGCTTTCTTCTTGGGGGGGGGGTTTGCGGCATTTCCTGCCCCCTGTTCTCCACTCCGCCTGCCACGACTGAGTAGCTTCTGCCGCGGCCGCGCCGTCCGTCGCTTTAATAAGGCTTGGAGGGATTTACGCGGCGTGTGTAGCCCCTCATAGCCCTGGGAGGTTAAGGAGAACCGGGCTACGGTTAGTAAACAAATTGTGGAGAAAAGCTTCGGATTCTTATTGATTTACTTATAGGTCATCTGCTGGCGGCGCTTAGGGAGAAACTATTTACTTTATACATATACTGTATGATCTTGGGGGAATTAGAGGCAATCCAGTAAGAAAAGAGCTAGAATCATTGAAAGCCCCTATTTAAAAGACTTAAGCAAATTAGAGTCTTATCAGCTTAAAACCCACTACAAATGTAAGAGAATTGTCTGCATCCAAACGCTGAGGGGTCCCGAGGAGAGGCAGGTCGCTGCCAAATCTGATGGATAAAAGCTTCCTCGTTTAAAGAGCGGATAATGAGCAGCATGTAAATTAACGAGACCTGCTTTTCCTTAGCTTTACTGCTAAAATTATAAACGGAGTTTAGCGGGGAAGGCGACAAAAGGGGCGGGCACCCGTCCCTCCATAAAGGGCGGGGGTGGGGGAGATGGAAACGGGGCTGGGGTTGAAGGTGACCGGCTCAGGCATCCTCCCTACGGCACCATCCAGGGATCAGCGGCGGCTTACTTGGGTGCATCCCCAAAAGCGGGACGCCGGGGTCCTGCGAGTCTGAGCCTAGCTCTCTCATCCACCAGGCTGAATCAATCCTCCTGCTAAAGCGGCTGCGAGCTCCACGGTTTTAACAACTGGGAATCCAGAGTGAAATCCGGATTACTGAGGAACGAATACAAAGCACCTTTTAAACCAGCCGAGGGTACCATAAATCGAGGGGATTTTTGCGGGAGATAGAAAGACAGCCTTGCTTTGGGGTGTTCGCACTGCCCCGCACTCTCAAAGGATAGATAAGGTTTCCCAGCCCGCCTAGAAGCAAAGTCTACCCGAGATTCTCTTTGCCTTTCCCTAAAGGTTGTAATATAATACCGCCCTAAAAAACCACACAAAAAAACAACCCGAAAAGGGAAAAAATAGCCAATTTCACCTGTACAGAGGCATGGCAGAAAAGCGCATTTCTGTTTTATTTAGTTTTGTTCCCTGAAATGCGGAGCTGCTGCTGTGTAGGGAGGCTGGCTCAAATGCGTGTCTTTTTAAAAAGAGATTTAAGCCCCAATTTTGTCGCAACGTTGCAACAAGTTCCAATGCTGTATTTGCGGGTAGGAAACACAATTCCAGCAGAGTAAAATCACGTAGTGTTAGTTCCCGATAGCGGCTCAGTAAAAGGTATATTTTAAGGTCCTTTCTCTGCGGGGGAGCCTCGTTGACTTTGACGTTTACCTAAGCTTGTTTTAAGTGCCAGGCGAGAACCAAATTAACCATTTTTTTCAGCATCTGTTTTATTTCTAGGGATTTTTTTCATTCTTCTTACCCCAATTTTCATTATCAGAAAATGAAATATAGCAAAAGGATGTTAGGGACTTCTTTTATTTTAGAAATTGCGAAAATATAGTGGCATGTTAAAATAGGTAGACAATGCGTCAGTTTTGGTTTTACTGGGGGCAAAGGTGCTCAACCACCAATTGCGACCGTTTGTTGATGGATACTGGCTTCAAATCTCCGCGGCCTTTACAACAAAAGGGTGAAATGTGTTTGGGATTACAAAGATCTTTTAGAATCCGAGAGGTAGACAATTATAAAGAAGTACATTAAGATCAGTGAAAATCATCTGAAGTAGTTCAAAGTCACCGGGGATTTTAAACCATACTATTGCAACCGTTAATCGGGGACATTTATTACGTTGTGTATTCAGTGTAATAACAATTGACAGCCGCGAATCACAGACTGGGTCCTAAGTGGTTAAGAAGCTTCTCTGCGCTTCTGCGGTCGCCTCCTTTTCGCTCACTTCGGCTGCTTCTTCTAAAAAGTGTAGTTCTTCTTCTGCAGTCACTGAAACAAAGGTCCGAGGTTACCGCAAAAAAAAAAAAAATTCTCCAGGCTGCGTTTCTCCCCCGGGGATACCTGCTTTCTTTTAATCTAAGGGGAAAGGTCCTTTGTGTGCTCAGGGAGCGGTGTGAAGACCGTCGCCTCCCAGATTGGGGTTTGCCGAGCGGCTCCAAGAGCCCTTGCAGGCATCTCCGAAATAAAGGCAGGAGAAAAGCTTTTTCTTCTGCGGCTTCCAGGTGGAAAGCTTTTAGGTAATAAGAAGGTTGCCTCGTCGACGGATTTCCTCCCCGTCCCTGGTTTTTCCCGTTTTCCCTTTGCTGACTTGCAACGCGTAGCTTGAAAATTTGACTGGAGGGAAGGGGTTCGGGGAAGGGGGGTGGGGGGGGGGAGAGGGAGAGGGAGAGAGACGAAGAGCGAAGGTTTCCATCGAGCCTTGCCCTAAGTTTCCGATAGGCTGTTCTTATTATAGCCTGCGCCGGGGCGTTGCGCTTTCGGATTGGTTGCGCTCCGCGTCAGTCTTGGTCTCCGCAGCGAGTCTGGACCGCGGGGGGAAGGCTGGAAGGAGGAGAGAGAAAGGGGCCGGGTGATATCACTGGCCCGGCCAGGCGGCCTCCGCGTTTAAGGTGTTGGGCAAACAGGGAAGCCAGTGAGCAGCCCGGGTCTCCCAGCGCCCGCCCGCCCGCCGCCCGCCCGCCCGCCCGGCAGAGCTGCCCAGGAGGGGAGGGAAGCGGCGGCCACCGCCAGGCCAGAACGCGCGCGGCTCGCCCCGGGATCGCTGGCTCTTCTGCAGCCGGCCTCGCTTTGGATCTACCGCGGTCTACCTGCGCCGGATCGCCTTGGCCCGCCCGCGAGCCCCGCTCTTGGTGGTTATTCATGGTCTGCGCCGTCCGCCTTGGGAGTCTCCGGCTCGGCTTGCCCGCGCTCTCCCAGCGGGGGCGCTTCTGCCCGGGGAGCCTCCGCTTGGCAGAGGCTGATGCGGCGGGGCTCGGCGTTGGACCGGGCGGGGGGCGGCCAGGGAGCTCCCCTGCCTTGAAGTTCGGACCGGATTGACCGCCTACCTGCTGATCGGCCGGGAAAGAGCGAAGTCTGGCCAGGGGGCTCCGGCAGGCGCCTCTTCTGGGCCACCGACCGCCCCTGGCAGCGGCTCACCCTCCTCCACCGGGGCTCCTCTCCGCCAGCGCTCAGCCCCCGGCCGCCCGGCCGCCCGGGCTGGCTGGCTGGCTGGCTGGCTGGCGTCGCTCGATGAACTGCCTGAAAGAACCTCTCAGCCTGGAGCGTTTGGGAGCCGGGAATAAGCTTTGCTCCACCTCCCCTTCCTCTTCCTCTTCCTCCTCCGCCTCCTCGTCTTGCCACCACCATCACCACCACCACCACCACCATCACCACCAGCAGCCGGCCCTGCTTATGGCTTCAGCCCTGACCCCCGGCCAGCCGCGATCGGCCCTGGACACTGCCAAACATCGGCTGGAGGTTCACACCATCTCCGACACCTCCAGCCCCGAGGCCGCAGGTAAGGCGCTTCTTGCCCCAATCCAGCCACTAACCTTCCTCGGCTTCTCGCTTTAGAGACACTCTTCCCCCATTGTAATTCAGCGACAACTTGGCGGCCTATGGACCTGATCCGTTATTTCCATAGTTAGAAATTAGAAAGGTAGAGAACAGCAAAGGAACATCAACAACAACAAAATGCAATTCTTCACTTCTTTTAAGGTGGGGAAGAAGAATCAGACTGTGTCGGGTATTTGCCGCTTTTGGTATAGGGAGGGCAAAGAATGGGGGCAATTTTTAATACCCTCTTCTGGGCCAACCTTTGTGTTCGCCAGGGAGAGAAGCTGGTCGGGCAGCAACCCAACGGGAGCTCGGACCACTAAGGTGCAAGCCGTCAGAGCAACAATTCTCAGGAATATCACCTGATTTAGGCAGTCTTTATCTCTCTCTGAAAAAGAGTCACTAATTGAACTCTTTCCTTACTGGAAACTAAAGGGGGGGGGGAAGGGGGAGCTCTTGAAATAACTAGGTTGTTCAAAATCTGAGATTAGTGAAAATAATGTGATTGCAAAAGAGCAGAATTCAGAAAACCTGAAACTGTTTGGCTGTAAGCCTCCATGCAACTTTCTGAGACTTTCCAAAAAGCTGCATTGGGAAATTCTGCTAAAGCATGCACAAGATGCTTCTGAAAGACAACGCCACTCCTATCTGTGCTTACTCAAGAGTAAGTCCTGTTAACTGGATGCCTTTAGAATTAATGTGCAAAGAGTTCAACTGCAATTACAGTTCGTGTGTGCAATAGCTCAGAACTATCTGTCAGAATATGCAATGTACAGTATTTTAGCCCAAGTAAATATGGTCAACTTTAGTTCAGGTTCAACCCCCAAGTCTTGGGTTAACACCACATACATTTTTATTTGGGACTAAATCCACAGATAAGTTGACCTTCTGAGTAGAATAATGCAGATTTTCACTGGATATGGACCATGGATTAGAGTCACCACCTCAAATTATACTAAGGTCAAACCATTTTAACTCATAAATTAATACTAATTTATATAAAGGACAATCTTGAGACCTAAAGAGATCAGTGTATCTATCTTTATATGATTCATAGATATTTGCTGCCATTCATATTGTACATAAAACGGTGCTGCAGTGCATAAAACAACTGCTTCTGAAAGGATTCTCAGTCTGATCGCACTTTTTGAGACATTCGGCATTTGTTCCTTTTGGTAGTTTGTATCAATCAAGATATTTATATATTGTACAGTATATATAATTTCTGGATGCCCCCAAAGTGGGCATGTCTACAAATGTAAGCATATGCAAGATAATGCTCTGTACTTCTAAAATCTTGAGAGGTAATTTCTAATGAATACATACCTGTATGTCCTTTTAAAAGCTTTTGTGTGTGTGTGTGTGTGTGTTTGTGTGCCCTAAACCAGGGCAATGGAGCTTATTGTCAGTAGATTCATGTTCTATATTACGGAAGATTTGTCAGTTCAGACTTGCATTGTCCCACTACAATCACCGGTGGTTGTATATTTAATTGCAATAAAACCGTATGCTTAAGGGGGAAGGAGTGAGCAATCCCTGGAATATTCACAGCAAACCTGCTTGGACCTGGCAGTTTGAACGCACAGGCTGGGAGTGATTAATTTACACCATCCGCGTTCCAAGTCTAAGCAGGTATCTTTTGCAGTGGGAATCCCCTTTTCTTTTCCTTCCTTTCCCATGTTCAGCCGATGGTTTTTGGTAACATTTCCAAAGCCCGGGAGAGTCCACAGCACAAGGAACCCACTCACACCTGTGTGGCACTCGTCCTGCAGACAGGCACTCCAAGGATGAGAGCGCGCTTTTCCATTCTCAGTTGGGTTGTTTCACTGGGAAGGAAGCGCCTTCATTTCAAGCAGCCCTTCGGATTTCTACTTCTTCTCTCCGGAGCTCCCGTTCCTGATTGCACGCCTGGGTTGTCGTTTTGTTTTTGTTTTTTTTTAGTGGTTCTTAACTCGCGTTTTAACCGTATCGCTGTGGCGCTGGCTCCTTCCGGATGGTGCACGCCGAGTCCCCTTGGCTTTCAGCGGCGCGGGCTGAAAGGAAGCGGGGTGGGGGGGGCAGCCCTTCCCAGAGGCTGGCCTCGCGTGGGCTTCCAGTCGCGGGCCTGGGAAGCCGGCCGGGGGCCCGGGGGCGACTCCTTTTGCTCCTGCCTTGCCTTGCCTTGCCTTGCCCGCCGCCGCCGCGCCTCCCCTCCTCTCCTACCCTCCCTCTCCCCGACGGGCCCCCGTGACCCGACGCTGCTTTCCCTTCCGCAGAAAAAGAGAAGAGCCAGCCGAGCAAGAATGAGGAGGCGGGCGCCGAAGATCCGTCCAAGAAGAAGCGGCAGCGGCGGCAGCGGACTCACTTCACCAGCCAGCAGCTGCAAGAACTGGAGGCCACCTTCCAACGGAACCGCTACCCGGACATGTCGACGCGGGAGGAGATCGCCGTCTGGACCAACCTGACCGAGGCCAGAGTCCGGGTAAGAGACACGCCGAGGTGCGAGGGGGCCGCTGGGCGGGACTTCGCGGGGAGAGGACGCTTTCGATTTCGCCTCCGGCGAGGCGGGCTTTGGCCGGGCGCAGCTCCTCGGCCGTGTCTGTCAGGCCCTGACGGATTGCCTCCCCCCTCCGAAGATGATGGATGGCCCCGACTGTGCGGCGTGTTCCGAACGGGATGCGAAGGAGCAAAAGGGAACCTGCGCCAAGAAAGCGGCTCAGGGCAGGCTCCGACGTGCGCCCAGCCCAAATGCGCCAAACGCCAGGCCTCGGCCGCCTTCCCGGGGCCCCCGCGACGCTCCCTCCTCTGCATTCTTTGCTCCCCCCCCGCCGCCGCCCTCCTTCCCCTCCGCTTTCACAACTCCGGTGGCTTATTCCCCGTCCCTCTTCTCGCCTTAGATTTATGGCTCCATCGCAAAGCCCCTGAAATCCGACAGGATCAGGCAGCTCAGTCGGAGGGGAAGAGAAAATAATAATAATAAAGCTTCCCCAAAGCGCCGAGGAGGAAGGGGGCGGGGACGGGCCCTTTTTCTACCGAGATTATAGTTCGCGCGTGGTAGGAAAATCAGTTGGAATCCAGCGCGGCTGTGGAGTTTTCCTGGTGTAAACTGAGTTTAGGTTTTAGGCAGAAATTCGTAGCTGGGGCTCTCTTAATTCGATGGCATTAGTGACTGTAAAGCTCCGAAGGGTTTGAATAATTACTACTGCTCGGAGTCAGGAAAGCTGGTAAGTGAACCTTTGGATTTGATGCCAAGGTTTACTTGAAGTCAGTGAAATGAAGGTTGTGTGTGTGTGTGTGTGTGTGTGTGTGTGTGTGAAGATGCCCAGAGAAGCAAAGATCAGCTTGTTTCAATGTTGTCGCTGCTGTTGTTTCATACACACGCGCACATACACATTCACGGACATACACACATAAGAAAAGGGGGAGGGGGGAAGGAGCAATTAAAAAAAAAACAGTGGTGTAAAAACCACACAGTTGTTTTCTTGGACGGGAGTGAAAAAGACTCTCCAAAACAGTTGCTATGAAAGGGAAGAACTTACTTAACCATGTTCCTTTCCAAACTTTTGTCACTGAAGAATAGAGTGGAAAGAACTTCGTGACAAAGTTATCCATATTTACGGAGGGGGGGGCAAGTGTTGCATTTCCAATGTAACGTCTTTCCTAGATTAAATGAACACCAATCAATTCCATACCGTCCATTGGATGAATCCCTTTTAATTGCAATAGAATCCCTTTTAATTGCTCAGACAGTATACAAAATCCCAAAGTTTTTTTTAAAATTAAAAATCGGAAGGGCTGGGACTCAAGTTTAGTGCAAATAAACAACACGCGACTGGGGAAAATAGGGCAAAGTATAAGAAGCTGATCCTTTTGCCTTCCTCAGTCAATTCATCCGGAATTCCTGCGGTTCAAACTATTTAAACCGAAGTGCTTGCATTTAAGCTGGCCTCGAATTGAGTCCTCGGCTTGGAAAATTTCGGAAACAATGAGGAAACAGTGTATTGAAGCAGCCTTCCGGGTTCCTTTGCGACATTTTGGCTCTTTCTAATAGAATAGAATTGTTGCTCTTGAGATTTGGCTGTTGCTGCTATGATTGGGATTCTAGGCAAGTTTGTGTTTCTGTTGGATGCAATTACCCTCCGATTTCCAATTGTGCTGTTGTGGTGGCTCCAATCAGCAGTAAACCACATGGAGACTGATTTACTCTGTAGCAACATGTCGGATTGTCTTTCCAGGCGCCTAGGGAAAAAACAAACAAACTTGGAGGAGGGAAGCGGCCTTTACTCACAACTGAACAATGCACCTTCAGCTGCGCGCGATGCTGCAGTCCGATCTTCTGCTCCGAAAGCGCCTGGCTCTCTGCTCGTGGGGCCCTCAAAAGGCGCCCTGCCCTCCATTGTGGATGGCGGAAAGACGATCCACCCTGCAGGTTGTCTGCAGTCTGGAGCGGCCGCCTCAGCGTTTGGCCGTGCAGAGGGCAGTACGAAGGGCGGCCTAGATTGCGACTGGTGTGGCGCGGGGGAAGCGCGGAGGGTCTAGCTAGACCAGACCTCGCGTGGGGTCAACCAAAGAGCAGCGACAGTCCGAATCCACATAAGAAAGTGGCAGGAGGCGGGTGGGCCGAGCCGGCCACTGGGAATGTGGATTGGCGAAGGAGGCGCGCGCCTGCCGCCTTTGTCCTGGCGGTGGAGGCGCCCGTCCTTGGCGCGTTGAGAAAGAGCAAACTCTGCCAAAAGCGCAGGAGAAGAAGCTGGGGCGGACGCGGCTTAGCTCTGCTAATGATTAGCACATGAAAGAAAGACCCTCCCGTCACAAGCTGTTAAGGTAAAGGTTTATTCGAAGGTTTCTTAGCCGATATTTGTGTTGATTTCTGTTTTTCGGGCTGCTGGAGAGAAAATCATTGACCGGATTTAAATTTCAAGCTACTTCTGGCTTACTAATATAATCGTGAGGATCGTTCTTCCTCTCCCGTGTAGAAAATAGGTGTTAAAGCGGATTAACTTTCTTGCCTGAGACTTTTAGAGGTGGAAGGGAGAGTTAGAGGTTTGGAGAGGAAAAACTGAGCCCATCCCTTTTGTTCAAGATTACCACTCGGATCAAAATGAATGAAGTGCAGAGCAAGAGAGAGAAAGAGAGAGAGAGAGAGCTGGCAGAAACGCGGGGTGAAAACCAACCAGCAGATGCATAGGACGTTTTCTTGGCTAGGTATCAGAGTTTGTTATGAACTATCTTTGCCTTCGGACCTCAGCATACCTTTTGTTGGGGCTAGGAACAAAGTCCTCCCCGTCTCAAAGTCAGTTTCGGATAAGCATTTTTGTCCCTTTTAAGGAGAAGGAGATTGGCCTCTCTCTGGAGAAGCCTATTCGTTAAATTCGGCGCAGGCCAGCTCTTGTGTGCTTATTATCCGAATGTAAATGCCAGGGGTAGACCGCTTTGTTTACGCAGCTATAAATACGTTAATAAGGCCAGAGAAACAAAACCGTTCCCTCCTTGGACCAGTTTGTGTGAAAGGAGTAACATTCTAGGCTAAACAGGTTTGCCTGCTAACTTCAGCGAAATCCAAGGAAATGGCGTTCGGGGGGGCGGGGAGCGGGGGGAGGTCTCTGCCAACAGAACCTCGCGCTGTTTTACTGGGTCTTGGGCCTTTAACTCTGGAGCCCAGCCCGCACATTTCCGTGTAGGTTACTTAAGGTTTTCGTGGAAGGGAGTCTTGTTGAGAGCGAGATCTTGTGGGTCGTGAGGATGCCCAAGATTTTCAGCGGTGCTCTTCTCTCGAAAAACGGGAGGGCCAGGAGAGGCTCTTGTTAGATAAATAACGGTACATTTCACGTTCGGACAACTCTTCCAAGCCTTTTTTTCTCTCCCGCCCCTTCGTGTAAAGCAGCCTTGAAAGGCCTTATTTGCCATATCAGAGCGCGGCGCGCGTTTATTGTTCAGACTCAGCCGAAGGACTTAACATTCTTTTTTTTTAAGGCGGCCTAACAAAAAAAAAAAAAGAGATTTTTGGTAAAATAAAAACCAGTTAATATAGCTGATTAACTCCGAGGCTGGAGCAGGAGGGAAGGCAGCACTGAAGAAGTGTGCCTGTGTGTCTGTGTGGGGGGAGTGGAGGGGGGGGCTTCTGGTTTGTGCCGCTTGCTTGCCCCTTCCCTTCCCCCAAGGAGCCCGGGAAGCCCCGTAGTGCGGGGGTCTCGGAGGGCTGAGTGGGGCACGCTGGTGTCCTTTGGTTTCCCCGCAGTGACCAGCAATCCTTCGCTCTGTTTCTCTTCTTCCCCCCCCCCCTCTCTTCCCTCTCCTCCAGGTTTGGTTCAAGAACCGGCGGGCCAAGTGGCGGAAACGGGAGCGGAACCAGCAGGCGGAACTCTGTAAGAACGGCTTCGGGCCGCAGTTCAACGGGCTGATGCAGCCCTACGACGACATGTACCCGGGCTACTCGTACAACAACTGGGCCGCCAAGGGGCTGACCTCCGCCTCGCTCTCCACCAAGAGCTTCCCCTTCTTCAACTCCATGAACGTCAACCCGCTCTCCTCGCAGAGCATGTTCTCGCCCCCCAACTCCATCTCGTCCATGAGCATGTCTTCCAGCATGGTGCCCTCGGCGGTGGCCGGCGTGCCGGGCTCCGGCCTCAACAGCCTCAATAACTTGAACAACCTGAGCAACCCGTCGCTCAATTCGGCCGTGCCCACGCCCGCCTGCCCCTATGCCCCGCCGACCCCTCCCTACGTTTACCGGGACACGTGTAACTCTAGCTTGGCCAGCCTGAGACTCAAAGCCAAGCAGCACTCCAGCTTCGGCTACGCCAGCGTCCAGACCCCGGCCTCCAACCTGAGCGCCTGCCAGTACGCCGTGGACAGGCCGGTGTGAGGTGGAGGAGAAGGACCAGGCCAGCCTCTTCGGCCGGGGCTTCGGGGTGGCTGCTCTCCTGGCTGCGTGGGAAGGAGGGAGGGGGGAGGGAGGGAGGGGGAGGGCGGGGAAGGAGGGCAGGCGATCGCGCGCGACAGTCGGGAGGGACGGAGGAGGCTCCTTCGCCTCGGCCTCTTGAGGACTGGAGCCTTCGACCCAAAGCAAACGGGCGCTGGGGCGGGTGGGCAGAGAGCGGAAGGAGGAGCGACCGGGCGGCCGAACTGAATCTACCCAGGCGGAGGGAGAGGCAGAGGAGGGAAAACCCTTGAAATCTCGGCCTTCCTTGCTTTCCAAAGGGGGCTCTTCTTCGGCTCCTTAAAATAAATGGAAAGAGGGTTTTTTTAAAAAAAAAAAAATTGGGAAAGAAACGTTCCCGACCGAGACAAGGACATATATTATAAATATATATAAAATACGGACAAAACGTTTGACTGGATATGGTATGACATTTTAATGTTCCTATAAGCTTGTTATTTTTTATGTTTAGCATTGTTAACATTGAAAGGAAAAAAAATGACGGGAAAGGATGTATATATATATTGAAATGTCAAAATTAATTTTATAAAAGCAGTTGTTAGTAATATCTCCACAGTGTTTTTAAAAAGTTAGGCTTTAAAATAAAGCATGTTACACAAGAGAGTAGGGATTTCTTTTTTCTTTTTCTTTTTTTCCTTTTTTTCCTTTTTTTTCCGCTTGCGAGCAAGGGAATGTATATACTGTACTAAATGCAACACTGTATGTTTCTAACATGTTATTAATATTATTATTATTAAAAAGGAAGTCCCATTGTGTGAATATCAGTTTTAGAATAGTACCTCTGGTGGATGCAATGGTGACTTTTGAAACTTGCAATGTAAAACATACCCCGTGTATAACATTTCGTATAATTAGTGTTTTCCTTTTCAGCAACATTGGAAAAAAAAATGTGTTTCATGGGAGTAAAATATACAGCATACAGTTTGGTCTGGATTTTTTTTTTTAATTTTGAATGAATTTCCCAGAGAGGATTTCCCAAGTACTAAGGAAAAATAATACTTAGCTCTGAATCAACCTGCTATTTAAAAAGGGGGGGAGGAATTTATTTCGGTTTTTTTAAAATAAAAAATAAAAAAACCAAACCCGTGAAACCTTTATTGGGGCCTTTAAGCCTGAAAATGTCTGATTTTTCTCCTCGGAAATTGCCTCCGGCATAGCAGCATGAACGAGGTGTAAATAAAGTGCCGAGTCTTGCAAAGGTGGAGCCTGTTTTCCAGGACCGAGAGAATTAAGGCCTGTCATTTACTTCCTGGGTCGAATCAACCCATGTCTGAATGGCTTTGATCCAGAAGGTCTGATTCTCTTGACTCTCCACGAAGAAACTAAAAGCAGCCTTAAAGCAGAGGTTGATCTGGAGTAAAGCCTCACTGAAAATCTCCGGAATTTTCTCCCCATTACAAGATTGCTCTTCTGCCCCCCCATTTTAAAACTTGAGGTTTTACAGTTTTGAACCTTGGCCGGAGTGTGCCTAGTCCAAATAACTGACCAATAAAGTGGTCAGATCGCCCTAACGTTTCTCCCCCCACCGGTTTTTTTGTCTCTTTCTCCCTCCGCCTCTTTCAAACGAGATTCCTCCGTTAATTAAGGAGGAGCAGACCTTTGCCCCAAATCGATGCGAGCGCCTCCCCCCCACTCCCCAAACAATGACCCACAATTCCCTTGTGGACCGGCAGTGGGGGTGGGGGGGAATAAACGGGCTGAGTGTTTCCTTTAAAGAGGCTGGTCGGCAATTTGTTGCAATGTTTGGCTTCCAGCAGGGTGGACCTCCTTGCATCTTGAGCTGCTGGTTCTTAAAATCATTTCGGATTATGCTTTGCGTGTCTGCGGCAAGATGAATTAGCAAATCAGGATGAATTAGCCCGCCAGCTCTCCGAGCCTGGAGGTTCCGACACAGGGACAGACAAGAGCTAAAAGGTTTTAAAACAAAACTACGGTAAAATTAGGAGAGAAGGGGGGGGGGAATCCAGCGCGAATACAGTGGTTATGGCCAAAGGACTGGACTCGCAGGGGTAGGCAACCTTGGCTCTTTTATGACTCGTGGACTTCAACTCCCAGAATTCCCGAGCCAGCATAGCCGAATCCATAGCTGGCTCGGGAATTCTGGGAGTTGAAGTCCACGAGTCATAAAAGAGCCAAGGTTGCCTACCCCTGGTCACTGGAGACTGAAAGTCTTCCCACCTCTCCCCGGACGCCCAGATTTGTGTGTGTGTGTGTTTGTGTGTGTGTGTGCGGGTTTTGCTATGTTGTAACTTTATCAACAATCCCAGCACACAGACCTGCCTTTGTTCTGCTCTGCATCGTGGCCAAATAGCAGGGGGAGAAAGATCCAAGTTAAAGTCCATCGCTGGTGAGGGCCAGGCCCTACAGAGCAACTTCTCTTTTTCTTCCTTTTTGATTTTCCACAACAGGCTAGACCCCTGCCTGTGCACAAAAGCCTCTCTCCCCCCCCCTCCCCGTTTTGTGGACAGGGAAGGAAAGGCAGGGGAACTGAAGGAGGGGGAAGACTGCCAGGGGGAAGCCGGAAGTGTTCAGCACCTGAAGTCGCCTCAGCCCAAGCCAACTTGCAAGTCGCTTTGCGGCGAAATCCGGCAGCAGGCAGCTCATTCAACCGTCCATTTTTGGCTTGACCTGTCACGCATCCCTTCCACTCACAAACCCCTCGCCGCTTAATAGGATTCGGCGAAGGCTGGATTTATAGTTCACCGTCTGCAAAGACAGACCCTTCTAGCAACTCAGACACGCGTGGGCTCAATGTCCCAGAGTCCAGATCAAGAAAAATGGTTAGAGGAGGAGGGGAGGGGAAGAGAGTAGGAGGGGAGGAGAGAAAGAGGAGGGAAGTAGGGAAGGTTTAGAGAGGGTGGACGCAGCCTGGGGGGAATGGGCAGGCGGTACCAATGGTTAGGAATTTATTTTAATTGAATTATTTTGTATGAATAAAGGGAAAATAAAAACTTTTTAATAAAAAGAAAAAGAAAAATGGGCTCTCGTAGCAAAACCCCAAAGGGCTGAAGCCCCCCCCCTCCGAACTCACTCACCCGCGCGGGATACTCTGAGTCACTTAGATTATATAATCTTCAGGTTTCGGGGGAAACGTTGGTTGGAAAAAAAAAATCAGCACAAACACCAGGTGACATTTTCTTTCGAGTAAAAAAAAAAAATTAGTCGGAATCCGGGGGGGGGGGAAACGCGCGCCCCGTCAGATCTGAAAGTTGGAATGTTGAGGTTCCAAAATCACAGCTGAAGATCGATCTTTTCTGGATTTTATCTGGATGCAGATTGTGCACAACTTGGCGCCCTCCAGATGCGTGGGGCAGCCACTCGTTGCCACCTGAGAGTTGGTGTCTAAGGCAGGGGTAGGCAACCTCGGCTCTTTTATGACTCATGGACTTCAATTCCCAGAATTCCTGAGCCAGCATAGCTGGCTCAGGAATTCTGGGAGTTGAAGTCCATGAGTCATAAAAGAGCCGAGGTTGCCTACCCCTGGTCTAAGGCATCTGGAGGGCCTGAAGGCGGGAGGCCTCAGAGTGAAAAAGGCCGGTGTATGTGTGTGTGTGTGTGTGTGTGTGTGTGTGTGTGTGTGTCAGTGGCCTGCATTCACCCCAGCTCCAACTTTGGTAAAGGCAGGGCGGTCTGAAGGGTGGGGGGGGGGAGGCTACAGAGGCAGCCGGATCGGGAACTTTCTTCCTTATCACGCTGTTCCATCGCCAGGAGTTTGCTGTCTATTGATTCTCTCTTGTCAACACTTCAGATTGGGGAATGAGGGGTCTGGGAGATATTTATTACGGTTATTCTCCTACCTGCACAGTGTTTAAATTAATGGTAATTATTAATCCAGCTGCGGGCAACCCGAACCAGCACTTTGAAAAAAGAACAAGAGAATTCCTGGCTACGGTCTCTCTTTTTCGCCCATTCTGTTCATTCAAATGTATTTTATAGTGTTGCCCGTTCATTCTGGGATGGAGCGGTGGGCCTTAAACAGAGAGGGCCAGGGCTCCGGCGTCAAGGAGATTTAGAAACAAGTTTCGGAGAAATCAGGGCATTTACTTATTTACCATTCAAAGATTACGGAGTTGCAGTTTATAGACGGGTCCTATAGACGTTTCAGGATTAAACTGGATTTCAGTGGGCCTTTCTTCCCGCATAACCTGCTTCCGGACCGCAGCCTTAGTGTGTATCTGTAATCTCATTCGTGGCAATGGAGCATAAATGTACGTGGATTCGACCCATACATCGAGCCCAATGAATCCCCATGTGGGATTCTGCCCTTGTTAACTCGAGATCCGTGAATCCTGCTTGACTCTCAAAAAACACATTGCATTTTATTGTCTAAAATGGGAGACAAACTTCTTTTTCAGGCCAGCAGGTAGAGGGGGTGCAGGAAATGATGGTCCCCACCTCGTTTTAAGGGATTATTCTTTGTTCTTCTCCCCGTGTCCTTCTCTTCCTTTTTCGTCTCCTCCTTCTTCTGGCTCTGCATGACCATCTATTCCTTCCCAGGGACTTTTTGCATGCCTTGATCCCTTTCCTTGGCCAAAAATGGAAAGGCAGCGATGAGTGCCTTTTCTCCCTCTCTCCCTCTCTCTTTCCCTCTTCTCTCTTCTCTCTTTCCCTCTTCTCTCTTCTCTCTCAATATTTGGGGTTTACTCATAGCAAATCATACAGATTTGGCAGGCTCCCCCAACTGTCTGTTAGAATCGCAGGCGACCTAGGGACAGGAAGGCGGGAAGGAAGAAGAAGGCAGAGAGATGGGGTGGGGAGAAGGAGTAAAAGCCTGGGCTCTAAAGAAGAAATCCACATTGCTTTTCAAAGTTGCAGGTCTTAAGCACCAGGCCATCAATTAAGCGCCTGGAGTTGCTGCTGCTCCCTTGAGGAGTCTATTAAAAACACCAGCGAGATCCCCCACGGTTGAGCCCAGGCGTGTGAACAAACAGGGCTGTCTGGCTGGAATCCACATCGCAATCCACAAAAGAAAAAAACCCCGGCAGGGTCCCTCTCTCCTTTCCCCACCCTTCTGAGTCCAGAGACAACTCTCCCCAACAGCCCTTGCCTCTTCTTTGCCTTTCCTTCCGAGGCCCTGGCAGGCAGGGAGGCAGGGATAGCTGGGCGAGTCCCGTGTGTGTGCGCGCGCGTGCAAGGCCTGGAAGACCTCCAGCCTGGAAGTAGAGACCCTGCTTGGACTCTTCCAATTCCCGACTTGGTTCCCCAGCCATGGAACCCTTCCGAAGGTGCAGCTCGTCTGAATGTGGCCATACTCTGAATTCAAGGATGGGTGGTACTGGGGGAAAATGCAAGAGTTTGGTCATCTGTAATTGAGGATAGAATAAGCATTTCTAGACAGAAAGAAGGAAATGAATTAGCAAAGGGAGGGAGGGAGGGAGGGAGGGAGGGAGGGAAGGAGGAATTGTATCTTGTTGGAATTCTTAGGAATTGTATCTTGTTGGAGTTCTTTAATCGACCATTGGAATTCATAAAATCTGCAATTTCTTAACTTTTTGGAGGTAAGTCTTGCTATGCACAGTAGGACTTCTTTCTGAGGAGGTTTGGTACTGCAAGCAGTCAAAACTCAAACTCAGTCTAACTCTCGCCTCTCCTTAAAAATTGACTATTAAAATTACATTTCCTTTTGTGCCCAAATAGGCAATCTCAGTTCTTCTACTTTCTGGAGTTAATGGCAAAGTAGGCTGCTAAAGACTCAATCTTGGCTGAGTTGAAGAGCAATTAACAGTTTAAAAAAATGGCAGAGTGGGGTGGGAGTAAGAATGCCAGGAATTTATTTTAGTGGTGGCAAGGTCACATGAGGAATTTCCTACAAAAGCAAGAGTGGTGGGATGAGACAATATTTTCATTTATTTCATAATTAAGCTGCTTTATTATGACCAATATCACCTTGGAACATAGTGTGCCCTTATGAATTTAAACTGCAGACATTTATTTTATGTCAGTGTTTTAATGCATCTAAATTTTGATGAGTGCAATGTGTGTATGCCTCTAAAGGTTGTCCTAAACAAATATTCATCTAAATCCAAGCACATAAAACAGAACCACCAAGTACAGTTTTTAATCTAGATTGAATAGACAGGCAGCCAAACAAAATTCCACTTCTTGAGGCACACTGATATACAGATGCTACTCTCATTTTTTTCCCCCTCTAATGAGCCAGACTTGCAAAGGAACAAACATAGACAGGATCATAGGTCCATCTGCAATGTTTCACCCATTGTTACTGAGTGACCTTCACCATAATCCTCCAGTTTATTCTTGATTAAATCTGTTTTGCTATTAGATAACCGACGGACGATTTCCCTAGATTTTGGTGCAAGTCCATTTGCTTAAACGACATGCCTTTTGGTAGCATCTATTCTGTAACAACTGTCTTCCCAGCAAATGAACAAGTTGAACTGGTAGCTGGATGAATAGAGCAAGTAATAATGTTATCATGATCATGAATCACCTTCAATCAATATTTACATAGAGTTTGGAAACTTCCATAAACAGCTGTTCTCAAATCAAACTAAGCTCTCAATAGCTGAGAATTCTTTTTCTAGGCTTGGTATAAGTACAAGATAATAAACTGGTTACTTTCCATGGAATTTTTCAAGTAAGGAGTAAAGTAAGGAAGCCAGGATACAAGAGGTAAGTATTTGGAATACCAAATGGTAATGGTAGAGTCTTCTTCCAAAGGGATAGTTTTCTTGACAATGATATAAAAGACCTTGGTAACTGTCTTTTTTCTCCAGTCTAACCTATGGTCAGTATTTCACCTTAGTCTTCCATCAAGGGACTAGTCTGGCTAATTTAGGGGGAAAAGACTTCAGATTGGGACATATGGCTTGAGGAACCATTGGTACCATTAGGTTACTCCCTTAAAGAGCAAGTCCTACTTAAAACCAAGGCTACCATAACTATTTAGAAAAAAATCTGGCTGACTATTAAATACTGTAATATAGTTACCCAGGCCTTCTATATCTGGTGACCTCTAGTGGTAGTCTGTTTTTTTTTTTATAACCATAATACCATTTAGAACAGTGGTTCTCAACCTTTTTAATGCCGCGACCCCCCAACCGGTCGTAAGTCGAGGACTACTCAACCGGTCATAAGTCGAGGACTACTCAACTGGTGCAGCACCGTTTGCAGAATGGGACTTTTGGTGGGCTCAGCAGGGCAGAGACAGCCTGGACAATTCCTATTGGCTTTTGAAAGCCAATAGAATTAGACTCTATTCAAGAGAGTCTATTCTATTAGCTTTCAAAAGCCAATAGAATAAAAGGGAGTAGCACAGCTAAGGAAAAGGGGGGAAAAATGGCAGACTGCGTTGTTTGTTGACCCCCGTGAAATGGTCATTCGACCCCAAATGGGGTCCCGACCCACAGGTTGAGAACCACTGATTTAGAAAGTGTATTTAAGGCTGCAAACTTTCTCCCTAGTCAGTGAACACCATTTCTTAGCTGTGCAATCCATCCCTAGATTTTCTTACTAGAATGTAAAATTCATCCTGAGTTCTATTGGTTTCACCATCAGGGAAATGTACATAAGGCTGTTTTTCTAAACTGCGGTTCTGACAATCCTGTTCTAAATCCTGTTAGATTACATGAGGTTTTCTTACATATAAGATAATGTTGATAAGGTCCACTTTTATTTACTGGGTTAAAGGCTAAAGAATGTGCTGTAATTTCACTGTAATAAAATGCAAAATGTGCTATAACTTCACTGTGAAGAAAACAAGAGGTTGGCATATGCTCCATCATTCTATCTACTAAACAAGTAGGCACACAAAAGCCTAGTTTGGTTCACTGGTGTTTGCTGCTACGAACCAGCCAACCACATTTTATCTCAGAGTATCTTCCAAACCAGTTTCCTTGATTTCCTTAATATGCTTGGAACTCAGAAAAGTGTCTTAATCCAGAAAATGATGACTAAATTGGCTAAAAGGAAGATGCACTTTATCCTTCTCATCATCTTGAACCCTTCTCAGACTTCTTTTGTTTTCCTTCCTACCCAATTTGAAATAAAGAGAACTTTGCTAGGCTCAAAGCCTAAATGAAATTGCCCTCTTGTGTCATACTGTGGCTTTGGTGTTGGACAAATAGAAAGTCTGAAAATTTCCAGGCTTCTTAAGCTGTGAAGAAATATTAAGAAGTTGGAGCCATTGCAGGCAGAAGCCAGCAAAGCTTCAAGTTATCTGACCAAGCCCAAGTTCTTGAGTTTTATCAGAAACTATTAGACACTGCTCTAGCCAATTAGGCAAGGAAACTAAGATATTATTATGCCCAAGAAGTTAATAAGGCATTCCTACCCCAGTCACCAGTAGGTCAATATACATTTTACTGAGTTCAAGATTTATTTCCTGACTTGGGTTTCAGCTGTTGATTTCTGAGCAGACTTGAATGAAACATTATCTTTTAAACTCCTAACTTGCTTAGCCAGCCTGGTCTTTGCCTGTAATGGAAGAACAGCCCAAAGCATCTGGGAATTATTCAGTTGTAGGAGACAGACCCACACAGGACAGTTTAGTTTCATGAATTCCCCTTTGAGTAGACACACTAAGAATCCCAGAATACAGCAACCCTTCACAATGTGCACCATCCTACAGTTTTGTCCCCACCATGATCCCAAAGTAGCTGTTTGGAATAAATGAGAGCCTTTAGACCAGTGTTTCTCAACCTTGACAATTTTAAGGCATGTGGACTTCAACTCCCAGAATTCCACAGCCAGCATTGCTGGCTGTGGAATTCTGGGAGTTGAAGTCCACATGCCTTAAAATTGTCAAGGTTGAGAAACACTGCTTTAGACCATGTAACTATGGCTGTCATCTCAAGGGCACTGTTAAGTTGACATGAGTCTTTGCCCACCATTTGAATCCAATCTGCTGCTCTTTAGGGGAATTAAGTGAAGGACTTTCCAAAGCCCTGCCAAAAATTGGCAGGGACTCAGTCTGAGCTTTTTTCCATGAAAGGTGTGAACTTTGCTACAGAGCTACAGGAACATACATTATAACTAATGAGTGACAATCAATCTCTTTTGCCACCCTTACAAGAGATCCCTCCTCCTCCTGACTTCCAAGTTCAGTTCTTTGGGACAGATCCTTCCTCTCTGGTCTTCTTCCTAGTCTTCCCTTGAGCAAAGCTTACAGCATCCATTCGCCTGCAGCCAAGAAGCCACCTTGTATGGAGTGTAGGCTTAGGGAACATTCCAGAAGAACTAGGAATCCCTCTCCCAAAATTTGCAGCTTGCAGTTGTTCAACTAACTGAGTGTCCTGGGACTGGTTGTCCAAACAGATCAAGTAGTCAGTAAGTTGGGAAAGCTGTACAAAGATTTGTTGTTAAAATCCTGGGTACTTCATCTGAGTAAAATTCCCAGCTTTTTCTCTCTCCTCTCCTCTCCTCTCCTCCCCCCCCCCATACACAAAACATATGCATGCATAGACATTCATTCTTCTTCATCTAACAACTAGTTCCTGCAGGATGGCAACTTTCCAGGCCTAAAGCATTCCTGGTCCTGTGGCAAGTCTGAAGTATAAGACTATTAATCTCTTTCAGAGTTGGAAGTGAGGTTTGAATTCTGCAGATTCTTACAAAGAAGTGCCATTTAAAGTCCTCTACATATTTTGTCTGCCTATATTCCCTTTTTGGCAGAGTTTGAAGAAAGGAGAAATGGAAGAGCAGGTAGTTTATTCAGTATGAAACTAGGTTTTTTAGCTGGCTCTGTTTGGAAAGAAGGGGGGCAGGGCAGGGCAGAGCAGGGCAGGGCAGGGCAGGGCAGGGCAGGGCAGAGCAGGGCAGGGCAGGGTAGTGTCTTATATCATTTACCTATCTGCACCCCACACATTTCTTCTTGGTGAACTAAAACAGTTTCCTCAATTAACCCCAATTTTTAGGTTGGTAAAATTCTAGATTAACCAAACAGGTGGGGTTCGCGCAACCCTGAGGCTAGAGTATGCTCAGCTATTTGACTACTCTGAGGCATAGTGGATTGTGCCAAGATAGGCAGTCTCTGTCAACCAGCTCATTTTGACTCTCAGCAGACCGGTCTTTTTCTATGGTTGTCTGAATTGATCCTCTCCTCTCCATGATTTTTTGATAGCAGTGCCGAAAGCTTTGAGAGGAGAAGGAAGGAAAAAAGTGAGCTTATCATCCAAATTTGCAAGCTCAGTACACTGGAATGGTGAAACTTAGGGCTCAAACAACAATGAGGCTGCAAAACTTCATAGCAAATGCATGTAGCTGTGACCCTATGCTGACTTTTCTTTTAATTGGAAATCAGTAAAAATCAGTATTACTTGACACCCACAAGCTTAGGATGCTACATGAAGCTAGAGGAGTGATCCCAGCTTAGGTTTTTTTTTTTTTTTTTTACTGGGCAAGCTTCATGGTTCAATGGAAACTTGAACTGGGGCTATCTAAGATAGGAAAGGGATAAACACAATAGCTTATGCAAAGCAAATTGGATGTGGTTTAAGGTTATGAAAACAAGCTATTGCTTTATGTCTGGTAGGAATTGGAGACCTATAACTGGAACCCAATGACTGCTTCCAGAATCCAATGATTTTGTTGTTTCTTTTTGAATCTGCATCTGCCAAGTCTCTTTCTATACATTTATGTGGTTTTATTATATTTCTGTTCGTGCATAATAAACTAGTCTGTCAATTCCTTCCCAGAGGATGTTTTTTCAACTTCTGAACCTAACAACTTGGAAATTTCTTAGTGGTCTCCCCGCCAATCACTAGCTATGTCCAGCGCTGCTTAACTGTTGGAGATCATCTAAGGATTGTCAACTTCTAGCTGAATTTTTGCATCAGTAACCAGAAATAGCTGCCCCCTGCAGGCCCTCTTGTACACTTCACATTCAATGAAAAAGATTTGAGCATCAGAACTGAAGGGAGGATTATGCCCATTATTCTTCGCTGTGGCATATAGTATTACCTCAGAACTGGAGAACTGTGTCTCGGAAATAGTTTAATTCTAGAAAATCCATGACTTATGCAAGCCAAAATGTAATGTTATTTACTTGGCATATTTTCTTAAATGGAACTGGATTCAGACTTATTGTATATGTAGGGGTGTGGGTCTATACCTATGTTGTACATGGTATGTTTAGGTGTTGTGTCATGTATGTGTTTCACTTTGAGAGCGGGCAACTAAATTCCATTTTTGATGTGTGCCATTGTGCCCGTAGCAAAAAAAAAAAATGACAATAAAGGTTATCTTATCTTATATTTTATTTTAACCAAGCACTTTCCTTGAGAACTCGTGGCAGTGTAAAGTAGCAATTGTTTACAAATAAAGAAAAACTGTGTAAATGCTTACTTTTCAGTAAGCATTTGCAATGTGGGGCTTGAATCCTGAGTGGAATTTGTCCGATCCTAGATCATATTTCCTTAGAAATGGACCTCAGAGAATTCAGTAGGATCTCTCATGAATGCAATTAATTAATTAATTAGTTTATGTCTCACCTTCACTGTTTCCCTATAACAACCATCACATGAGGTAGGCTTAGCTGGGAAAGAGTGATTCTACCGAGGACACCCAGTTGAACTTTCCAAGGTGAGTTAGAGTTCTGGGTCCTAGTGCCGGTTTCCTGGTCCTGGTTCAACAACTGCACCCTAGGATCCCGTTGTGTTAAGAACAAGGCTTAATTCAGATAGACTACAGGTTCTAACATGATGTCAATCCCTGTGACTGAAATCAAATCAGAAAAGAGCCAGGGAAACTTTTCTTTTCCCCTTTTCCTGAAAGCAAAATAGAAAGGCAATTGAAACGAGAAGAGTCAGTCTTTCCATCCCAGAACCTCCATTGTTCCTTTGGGCTCTGGGATCTGAAGACCAAGATGCTTCTGGGGGGTTTGGCTGCAAATCCAGAAGCCTAAGTCTGGCTGAAGCTGCGGCATTTTACAGTTGAACAAAAGTGATAGACTGAATAAATAAATTCCTCGGTTTGTGTGTGTGTGTGCGTGTGTGCATGTTTTGGTACATTTGCTCAGGGAGAAAATCCAATGGAACTTGTTTCCCGCAGATGTAGACAGGGGTGCAGTCCAAGAACTTGCAAAAAGTTTCTCCAGCCCGAGTTATATATATAAAAAAAATTCGAATGTCTTTTTGGCTGTGCAGTTACCCTGAACCACGAATTTGCAAATCATACCGGGTGCATTCACTGGACTTGCCCTGCCACACATATCGCGGTTACATTTTGCACAGCAGTGTTGTGTGAATCTAATCCTTTGTTAAGTTAGTTGATTAGGCAACCCTCTCTTCCCACATTGGGTTCATTTAGTAAACCACGGTTAACGCGGGAGTGAATGCTTCTTTGGAACACAGCCACCTTTGTCTTGGAGTATTATGCGAGCTGTGCGTGTTTTTCCCTAGCGTGTTCTGGAAAGAGTCCGTGCGGTTTGTTAACCCGGGTTAGCGGTGGTGTGAATCCAAGCAAAGGGTGAGCAAAAGCCCGGGGCTTCACGAGTCGAATTTGCGCCCTCTAATTGAACTCCTTTCTCCAAAAGTAAATCCGCCCCGCCACCAAGGAGGCCGGAGGGAGAGGTTTGGCCGACGCCCTTCTCCTTCTATCTTCGGTTGAACATTAACCGCTAGGGAATTTCATGGCGGTGTAAAATATGAGGTATAAAAATGAATAATCTTTCAAATTCTTGTAAAAAGCCCCATAAAATGGCTTTGTAAATCCTGGCATGCACTTAAGCCTTTCGATTGGACTTCTCAGGTTTCCATTAAACATTCGGCCCGTAAGAACAAGGACCTCGCTGGCGTGGCCGCCCAGAGATGGTTGGGGGCCTCTATCTCCAGCTCGAAACAACGCGGAGAAGGGAAGGTTTCCGAAGAAGGGAGATCCAGACTGGTCCTTCCTCGGGTATCTCCAGAGCCAGTAGTATTCAACTACAACTTCCAGATTGCATAGCCAGAAGACCTCTTGGCTAAGGATGCTGGTGAGACTTGAAGGCGCGCAAGAGGGAAAAATCTGCACCGCCCTGGAGACTTCTTTGCACGATACGGATCGTCCTTCCAGCAGCTCCAAAACTGAAGATATTCCTTGCTTTTCTGGGACAAACGTCCAGTCATTTTTTTTCCCGGAAAAGTTCTAATATCGTATTTCTAGATGAGAACACCATAAGATATCAAAGTGATATAAATGCATTAAAATCAACACATCCTTGCCAAGTGTTTATATACATGTTCCATAGTGATAATCCTGATGGATGGGGCAGAACTAATACTGTAACGTTTACTGCTTACTCTACTCCGTGTAGTTTACTTTCAGCCAACTAAGTAACAGAATAAAGCGACTAAGAGAGCAGTTTTATCCAGTTTATTTACCAATAATCCTGCGCGAAGAGGGATTTCCATTTCTCGCGCGCCATTCCCACACAAGCACAAATTATCGTTTCCCCAGGCGTGACCGCGACACCATCCTCTACGGAACAGGAATGTAGGAAGAGACTTAGAGCGGGTCTCCACCTGCCGTTTGGCGACTGGGAGACGAGAGTACAAGGGACGGTTTACGTGACTGCAGAAGGACGAGGCAACGAATAAGTGGCAGTTCTATTTTACGGACGTGTCTCCGGACCTGACTTACAAAATGACTTCGTAAATGAATAGACTTCCAGCGCAACCCTTGCGCTGCTTATCTGGGGGAAACCCGGGCTACTTTCAATTAACACCGAACTGAAAACAACTGATCATCTTCCCCCCCCCACCTCCCAAACATTAGGAATGGGTCTAGGGTCCCCGCGAGAGAATGAAGACCCTCAAGAGAGCAGAACACCTTGGTTTTTCTCCCTAGAAACGCGACTTCTTGAATCCTCGGAGGCGTTCGCGGAGGTGAGGAGTCACCCGCCGGGGAGCAGGGCTGTAACCCCCAAGGAACTCACAGGTTCATCTACGTCCAAGCCAGCCTTGCCGTGGACTAAGCTTAGACGGAGGAGCAACTGTAGCATTCATTCCCCCACTTACAGTCTTACTCGTTTTCTCTCCAGGACCGGCTCGATCTCCACCCCCCTTCCTTCCCCAACTGCCTGAGCAAAACGCGTTTCTAATCCTAAACGGCCGCCGAGTTTAACAGCCGCGCGTTCCGCCGGCGAGACGCATCCCGCACAAAGACTTCGGCGTCTGTTGGAGGAAAAGTGATAATCCTGCTGGATACCTCCCGTCCCCACAAAGAGTTTTGCTTGTTTCTGGAAACCCTCGCCCTTTTAGCTCAAATGCGCCCTCGCCCGAGTTTTAAATATCTACAGAAGGCGCAGGAGCGGTCCGATCCGCCAGAGGTAACCTTGCGCGGGCTGTTTCGCGCTTCTCGCTCCCACGAAATGCAATCTTCTTCCTCCTCCTCCTCCTCTCGGGTGGATCACAAAGGGAGCTGTTTTTAAAAGACCGGTCATCTGTTGAGCTAGTCCTCCTTCCTGACCGCCAGGCGCCCGGGACAAGGTGAGAGCCACCCACGTGGCTAAGAACGGGCCGATAGCCTTCCGCACTTGGCGGGCACCCGCCTCTACTTGGTACTGATTTAGCCTCCAAGTTCCAATAAAAGAAAACGACTTCCACCGTCTTTCTATTTAAACCATCATCTCCAGAATGAAAGAAAAAGAAAAGAAAGGAAAAAGGGGGGAAAAATACGCCCAATGTCCAATTTTCACGTCAGGAGCAGATACATAGTGGTTAGACCCCAAATGCCTGTTATAGACATTTGCTGAAGATGGTCCTTATAGCTCGTAGGCAAATGCAATAGCTTCTCCTGATGCATTTCTAACTGACAAGAGTTTTAAAAGCACAATTAAGCCCTCTAACAAATATCAGAATAGGATAACCTGGTTTTCTTTTGCAGAAGTCATCAACAGGTCACAGCTGATGAGTTAATTTGGAAGGCTGCCAGAGTGAGGTATAATAAAGCAAAAGCTATAATCAATATAAAACCATCAAGCAATGCAATGAGTAAAAGCCGTATTCTCCATCTTAATGTTCTCTAGAGAGGCTTTAGAGTACAATCCCCATCACTACAAGCAAATGTAGCACCAAGTTACAGAAGTCTGGATAAAAACAATATTAATCTGTCCCATAGACTAAAATATTAACTAACCCTATTTATTTCATTCAAAGCAAAGGTGTTTTGTGGTGGACCTTCATTGTGGAGTATTTAATGTAGAGTCTCATTTGCAGTACTCCTTGCTGTTACAACTATTGTCAGACATTGTGTTTATAAGTATAAGTCTAGAGGTCTTTGGTCCAAGCTCAGTGCTGCATTATATAACACCACCTTGGCTTTGAAATATATAGCAGTCACGTGCTAGTGACCACCAACAGGTAGCAAACCAGGAGGATCAGCCTTCTTAGTAAGAGTGAGGATGAAAGTACCCTTTGTTTTATTGTCTGTCAAAAGAACATTTCTGCTGAAGTAGCTGTGAAACATGGTGCTTCTTTTAATTTCAAATAGCCTAGCAGATTTTTTAAAAATGTAATTTCCCCCAATATTAACATTTCTCTGTATGAGTTACCATAGCTGTTTCTTGCCTACTTACTGTAGACTTGAAAAAAAAGTCAAATATGTATTTTTTTTAACAAGGTTAATTAGCTCTGATGGGTTAAATAACAGATATTTAATGCACATTCAGTAATTTAATTATTTGTCTATTGGGAAGGTTACTACTCCCTTATTAAAGCATTTAATCCGTACTAATCTAAATTAGCCATTCCATTTTAAGATTATATTCAGTCAGTTTGACACTGATCAAAAGTGCCACGAACATGTTATATTTAACTCTTCTTCAAACAAGGTTAAGGCTGGCTCAATACCAAGCAGGTTCATTTAATCCACATTAAGTATATTTTATTTGAGGTCTTAATATGGGGTGATTTATCCTTCAGGGAAACTTTCCAAAGCATAGACCTTTTGGTTAATATGGACTGTCTAAATGTGGGTTATCTATAATGCTTTATTCACCTAATGCAGAAACATCTTTTTCATTATTGCTAATCTTTGTTGCTATAGTAAACAGTTCCTAAAATGGTCTGGGATTTAAGCAAACAATGCTACTGGCAACCTCTCTGCAAAGCAAACAAACTGTAGAAGGTATGTAACCAGCATATTAAAGGGGAACTCTGGGTTGTTTTCATAAGTAGTGCTTCCTAATGACCATTCCTGTCCTGGCCTCCAGTCTTATAGGCTCTGGGGTGCAAGCCATAAAAATAAATACATCTTACTGATCTGCAATAGTTTGTTCAGCTCTGAGTGGCAGTGACATAATGTAACATTTTAATTTTTTTAACTTTCAAGAGTCTTCATGGTGGCTACTCATTTTTACTGAAAATCTCAACAACAATACATTAAAAACACACAAATTCTATGCAGTACTGAAATAGTAAGATTAACTAATGATGTGCTAAAATCAGTTATTTTCGGGCTCAGGTGTAAAACTTTGCGAAGTTTACAGTTGTCATCTCAAATATGATGCTCTATGTGGCATGCAGCTTTTCACCATCCATTCCATAGCCCCACATTCTGCTCATAGTAGTAAGGAAGGAAAATAACCCATATTTTCAAGAGCAAGGAGGTTTTTATCTTGAGTTCAGAAAGTATTATAGCTTATTTGACAAATTATGATCAAAACAAATGGTAGTTTTGCACAATATGAATAAGGTACAGTAATACAAGCACACACACACATACTGTAGTGCTATAGTGGTCTGCCTGTGTGCTTGCAGGCAGATTGCACTGATATATGCAATCACTGCTATCTGTAGTGCACTGCACAATTCGAAGCAGAACATCTAGATTCGGTCACAGCTTTTTTCCATATAGTATCGATCTTGTGAACTCTCAAGTTTCTTCCTTCCGCTATGTATTCAAAATGGACAGCGATTAATATATATACCGGTATGTATGTGTACACACACACACACACACACACACACACACGTGTGTGTATGTGTATGTGTGTTTACATATGTGTGTATATATATATCATGTGTGTATGTCTGTGTATGGGTATATATATAAATATTTTCTTTTGAAAGAAGGCAACAGAATTTCATTTTTAAAGTGTGCCAATGTGTTCACAGTAAAAAAAATGACAGTAAAGGTTATCTTATCTATCTTATATTATGCACCAACTTTGTTTCTTCCCTCTTCCCCTCCAAACAAAATTCTTGAAAACCTTGATGCCTACTTATATTAGTAAAATCTTAATGCCAGTATTCTTAGGATTATGAAATTTACACTAAAACATATCACATCAATATCCTTGTAATCTTGTGGATTTCAATCAACATCTTTTTTCCTGGTTGTTGTAATATCTGTGATTTTAAGACCAATGCAAGGAACCTACTTCAGCCCAGGGGTCAAAATGATTTGCATCCAGGTCTGGCAAAGAGAATTGTGTCAGAGGATGGGATTTAGGGAGGAAAAGCTAGACTTCAGAGCTGCCACATAAAGGGCACAGAGAACAAGATGTTCTGCTATTTTGCCAAAGGCAAAAGCACTGTTACAGAGCATTTTGATTAGAGAATGTTTAAACAATTAGGGGTGTGGAATGTATGCATGGGACCTGTACATATGCAATATACCTAAAAAAACAAGGAGAACTTCAATTGTTCAGCCATAGCCACCACAACCTGTGAACATCCTTGAAAATTACAAAGCAAGTCTTTGGATTCCATCATTTTGAAAAAGCTTTTCTTTGACCTCTTTATACATCCCTTTGGCAGGACAGTAATCTTACGTGTGTGACTGATAGAAGTCAGTGAAGGGTCTGTCTACAGCTGGATAACTGGCATCTGATTTAAAATAATGCCGCTTTTCCTCCAGATGTGAAGGACAACAAGTTTTCCAGCTAGTCGCCATAGAGGCCAAACTGGAAAGGCTGGTCTATGTCACTTATTCATACATGTTATATTATTCATATTATTCAGCAGTTTGAAAGCATTCAAAAACCACTTCAACCCACGACAGATGTTCAGCAATCATGGTTGGATTGTTCATCATTTTTCTGCTGTAAAGCTATCATAATTTTATAGAATTCATTTCTCATTATAACCAGTCTCCCAAGATGTAATTTATGTACACCAGTTTGGAAGGCATAAAAATGGTGGTTTAAGATAAAGAAGCAAAATCCATATCCCTAGGATACGATTTATTCCCAAACCAATAAAAATGGTTTATTGAGACAGTTATTCAAATTTCCAGTTGTGGGACTGGGGTGTAGAAGCTGAATAAAAGCAGAGTACACAATTGCCATAACTGAGGTCAGCTGGAGAGTGCCGTTAGAAGCAAAAAGGTAGTCCTCAACTTATGACCACAATGGATTATAATTTCCATTCCTACGCAATGTGGTTGTTAAGTGAGTTGTGTCTTTTTTGCCACAATTATTAAGCAAATCACTGCAGTTCTTACATGAATAAAGCAGTTGTTAAGTGAATCTTGCTTGCCCCATTGACTTTGTTTGTCAGAAGTCAGCCGGGAAAGTCACAAATGGTGATCATATGACCCCAGGACACTGCAGTCATCATATGGTAAATACATGCTGGTTGCCAAGTGCCCAAATTTTGATCGTGAGGATATTGTAAGTATGAGGATTGGTCATACATCACTTTTTCAGTACCATTATAACTTCGAACAGTTGCTAAACGAATAGTTGTAAAATGAGGATTATCTTTAATTTGAATGACCACTTTTGGTTGTTCTCCTAGAGCTGTAACATTGTACTTTAAACTGGTTAAACTTTTAATCTGGTTAAACTCAGCACTAAAAGGGAATGAGAATGGCAAGGAATGAGATGGCAGCTTTAGTATGCCACCGTCCCTAGATCATGAAGTAATGGATTCCAGTATTGCTTTGGAAGCAGAAACTACATTATTTAAGTCTCAGATTTTGAATCGGACACTCAAAATGAGAACTTATTTCTAGGGATTCAAAGCCTTGTGTGAGGGCCACTCATGATAAGTTACCAAATACCACAAAGTGAAAGAAGAAAGGAGCAGAGTGTCCCCAGATATGTCACCCTCAACAGTTCTTCTGATCTGGTCTGCTTATTTAAAAGCTTCCAAGTATGGCTTAGATATGGCCAATAGTTGGTACTTCAGCCTTGTCTGTTTGCCAGTCAGGTTCACCTGTCTTCACTCCAACATTTGTCAACTTTTCAGTACTTTTTGTCAGGCTTTTCAGTTCGTATCTTAGCCTGGAATCAACAGTGCCTTTTTATAGTCCTGCTGGGTCTTGCTTTGGTGCAGCAACTCAAGATTTACTCAATTGGCTGACAATATTGCTATTAGGATGTGTTTATTTAAACCAAGAACTCCCCTCATCTCTAAAACATGTCTTTTTTAAAAAAAAATAATCTTTAGAAAAATAACCAAAATGCTGGACTAGTTCTTCTAAAATGTTTGCATTTCCATGCTTTAAGCCATCATCATGTTTGGCAAGGATCCCCCTCTTATAAAAATTACAATTCACTATGTGCCACAGTTCTTTCACTAGAAATTATATTCTGTTACTATTAATGGGTGGCTTGCTAATATCAGTTCAAGACTCAACTACATTGGACTGGGATGGCTCTGAATAATTCAGAAGCAAATTCGATTGTTTTCCAAGCTGCTGAATCAAGGTCCATAGGTACACAATCCTACCTCTTAAGAGACACCTTCTCTCTCTATCTCTCCCTCTTACAGATGTCACTGGTTCACTACTGGAAGTAAAAGCCACTTATTTTGTTTGATCCATATTTGTAGTTGATTTCTTCTGATTTTGGCCTCAATCCTGATAGGGATGCACTGGTCTTTTTATATCCATCTGAATTTGTTAAGAACAATTGTATTATTACAGAAGCTGACTGGAATTGGCCATTTGGATGAAATTAAATTTATAATTCCAATCTTTTAAAAATTAGCAGAACACATCCATGAACACCAACTAGTGGACAGGAGACATGATGAAAACTCTTTAATTTCTCAGCACATGGACAAATTTAACCATAGTTTCATCTAGGAAACTGTAACCATCTTAGACTAAGCTAAGTCCAAAAATGCTCAAAAATTCCTGGAAGCCTAGCACTCTGACAAATTGGTATCAATAGACACATAGACATAAAAATATCTAAATACTGTGCAAAAGAGACAATTAATAAGCCCAAAAGGGAACAAAAATATCAAAACACCTCCTCACGCGCAATCAACACCCAGATGATCATAGATTAACAAGAGTAACATCAGACCAGCAATCAAGAAGTAAACAATACCCCATCAAGGAACTACCAAACAAGCTAACTATAAACAGCCCAATCAAAGACTTCCAAGACCACTTGCATTGACAGGGCAAGAATATAAATTGAGAGCAAACCCCATTCCTTACTAGCACTGATGTTGTTACCTAGTTTGGGTAAAAAAATGTCTGCAAGAAAACAACCAAGCTTAGAGAGCACAAAGGACCCTCCCAATTTTATTAGGAATGTAACATCATGATTCATGCCTTAGCCCTCTTCCAGATCTTTCATGTCGGTTATGAAACAGTCACTTTCATGTCTGTTTTGATTTTCATTGGGAAGCCCATAGCAATATATATATATATGAAAGATTGGACAGTACTGTAGCTGCCAACTTCAACTTTCTTCATGGGTGGCCTATTCTGAAATCCCACAAAGACCAAGTGTCTTAAGCTTCCCTAGCCTTCCTGGGTAAAAAGAATTTTTAATCCAAGATATAGTTCCCCATATATATATATAAAAATATCCATTGACTTTTTACTGCTTGGATGTTTTTCAGTCAAGTACTCTAAAGACTCGTCTTTTGTTTGATTTTATTCAACCATACAGTTTGCATGTTCTTCATCATAATCCTTGAATCTTTAGTTGTTCTTTCTTGCCTGAAGGGGAAAACAAAAAAGCGAGTTGTCATATATTAATTTTCACCTTAGATTTATAGACTACCCTAGCAAGAGCATCAACATAAGAAAGTTGTGAACCTAAGAAACAGCCTTACTTTTAGTCAAGTCACTGATCTTTCTGGATCAGTACTGTTTGTAGCAACATTTGTAATCAGGCCATGCTATTATAGAAATGTCTTACAGCTATTCCTAAAACAAGGTATTCCCAACAAGGGTGTCATTTCTTTTTGCTGCTGTTGTTGAGGGAGGAATTTGCTCATGACAAATCTTTTGCTTCTTTCTTTCTGCTGCCATTAGTGCTAGTACTACTATTTCCTCTTCCACCTTCTCTTTTTTTCTGCTCTATCCAAGTTTTGTTCCCAAGTGGTAGATTGCTACAGAAGGAGCAGCTTATTTCAACCAAACATTTAATATGGTCAATTCTCTCCCCCCCTCCCCACTAAACTATCTGCTTTATTTCTCTCCCTGACAAATCCTTTTCCTGTTCTTTGCAGTATGATAGGTCATACTTTATGATCCTTATTTCTGAAATAAAAAATAAAATAATAAATAAGAATTGCTTTGGTGTCTTCGTACTGTTAAGATTTTAATATCTTGTACAGGAAATGTGGACATACAAATTGCAGTTCCTTAATGCTTTTAGCACATGGAAATATTTTCAGATCCATTTGTGAGGAGAAGTCAGGTCCAAATGGAAAATACCACATTAACATTGGTTAATTCTGAAAATTTCGGGAAATGTAGTGTACGGAATCACCCTATTTATGGGAAATTCAAGAGTCAGACAATTTAGTTTTAGTTGTCTTTGATGTGATTAAATTACCTTAAGACTCAAACTTTACCAGAACAGGCTTGTTGATCAGACTATTAGCCTTGAAAATGTTGCCTCAAAACAAGCAGTCATTTAGGATTTTGAACAGTAAAACCAACATATTACCTCAGCTGCAGCCTTGTCTCTTCACCCACAGTCCTAAATGAATGTTTACAGTAGTCATAAATGCCTTACATTTGAATAGAGTCTAGAAAGCAAATGTTGACATACTTTCAGTCTATTGTTGGCTAAAAAGGTCAGATATTTGGAATTTATTTTGTTTTCCAAGGTGGGCTATTATTTATTTTATTTTCATACAAAGATACAGCTCTCTTAAAATTAACTTTAAAATATAGTTCCAGTCAGAACTAGGTCCTTCGGATAAACCTATTGAGAAATGAAATCCAACAGTCCTGAAAACCAAAAATGTATAATAGTGTAAAATATTTCAGTTTCAAAATTAAACTTTCTCAGGACTGGATATTTTCAGATGCTGCTGAATGCATGTCATTACATTTATTTTTAAATACTGTGGTACCATTCTTTCTTTCTGTCATCTCTGTTCTCTCTCTTACCATTCCCAAATTTCTATTTCAATAATATTTTTTAAATTGTAAGTCCTGAAAGCTTTCCTATAAACTAAAATAATTCTAATACTGTATGTCACAATGAATTGCTCCCTCTAGTGATGTCACACTAGAACTGTTCAGCATATATTATAGACATACCTCATTTTATCATGCTTTGCTTTATTGCATTTCACAGATATTGTATTTTTGTCAAGAGCCTCCACCAGCAAAATGTTTGCAATTCACTGAAGGCTCAGATGATGCTTAGCACTTTTTAGCAATACTGTAAAGTGTTTTTAAATTAAAGCATATATATTTTTAAATACATAAAGCTATTGCGCACTTAATAGACTATAGTATGGTATAAACATAACTTTTATATGGATTAGGAAACTAAAAGTTTGTGTGACTCACTTCATAGATAGTCTTCAACTTACAGAATGTCCAATCGCTTAGCGAGTATTTAAAGTTACAACAGACCTTTCCAGAGCTACTTATGACCTGGATTTGAAGTTACAACAGCTTGCCCCTGAGGTCACATGATAGTAATTTGGGCAGTTAGCAACTGGCCCACATTAATGTTTGCAGTATCGTGTGGTCACATGACCACAATTTATGACTCTCCCCCCCACAGAAATCAACATTTATTTTCAGAAATGTCCATTGCGGACAATGGATTCACTTAACAACTGCAGTGTTCACTTAATGACTGCAGTGTTGGCTTTATTATTGCTGCAAAAAGATAATAAATCAGGTGCAATCATATGGCAACCTACTTAATGACTGGTCTGACTTACAACTATAATTCTGAGTTCAATTCCAATCATAAGTCTACATGTATTTCAATATTTCTTTATTGCGGTGGCCTAATAGTTTCACTGGCATTAGTAGAGCTTTAGCTACCCCACTTTAAATTTGCCTGCTTTAGGCAGAACTTATCTCTCCCTGAGCCTAATGAACTCAAGAAGAGTTTAGTTTTCTTTTTTCAAATAGCATTGTCTTCTCCCACAAAGCATTGTTAAAATGGAGATAATTTTTCAAAACTAGTGTTTGTGTCTTGTAAGGAAAACACGTATTGATTATACCGTGGTTTGTCTACTAGAGGTGTTAGGTCAATGTATGTGAAGTAACTTGCAATTGCTTCAGCATAAGGATTCTATGGAATGAAGTGTAGTGACATCATCTGCATTGTTTAAAGTAAGGGCCTATCTGATTTGATTCAATATTTCCAGTGGCCCTGAACTCCTTTCCGGCCAATGCTATAGGAGATGGTTTTTCTGAACTTTCTCTTCCAGTGCTGGTTCAAGAACTTCCAGGTTTGCTAACTTTGGGATGGCCCACAATATGCTCTGAAGTCACCCATGTCCTTCAGTGCTTGAAGCTGTTGGAGAGAAGTCTGGGGCAGGCCTTGGTCTGCAATGCTTACCAAAGAAGGAAATGAATGGTATTTGCATGGACTGTTTGCTTTCTCCCTTGGCTAATGTTGCAGAAGACTTGCAACTTGCTTCCTCTTGATACCTCACTTCTCCTTACGATAGAGACAGTGCCATTTGCCTCTTTGCCAATTCTGAAGGGATTGAAAAATCTTTCGTGCACACCTGGGGTGCATCATGCTAGATCAATTTGACACAAGTGGCACCTGCTGAAACCATGAAGCAGAGGTGGATGAGGCAATTTGGTAGCTCTCATAGCCTCTTAGAAGCTTGGGGTGTACATTGCTTTGTGGATGGAGCATCATTTGAACTTTTGCCAAAGTGAAGATTACCTTTGAAGCTTCACATGGAACTATTATTTTACTTCTTTGTCATTTGGGTCACTTGCCACCATTTAGAAGATGATCGCAGCCCTGCTTGATGCTTAATATATGTATGTATGTATGTATGTATGTATGTATAATGGTACGTATGATTTTGTTTTACAAGAAAACTTTCATGAGTTGCTTTAATTATATTAAACAGTTTAATTGGCTGTTGGTTGAAGTAAAAATATCATTACATGAATCAGAGAATCTTTAGGGCATTTTTCATTAAACAAGTTCAGCTGCAGTTTTTTTTCTTTTCTTTTCTTTTTTAATTAAGAGATAACCTTAGCTTTTCCCCCTATTTTTTTTTCTTTTGAAACTACAACTGAAGCATTGGTAAGAATCATTTGATATCTTTGCAGACAAATTACACAATTATCCAGCATTATGATATTTGTAAAGCATTTGTCTTTCTTGCTGCTAGACTTGTTGCGAGTATTACTTTTAATATCTAGAAAGGGCCATTTTTGCCTCTTCATAGTTGCCTGTTTCTTGTATCAAGTATGATAACTGCATGAACAGTGTAGTATCTTAGATCATTTAGTGGAAAACTCAACATGTTCCATTGCAGTTAACATTTTCATCCCTTCAATTCATCATTTCTTTCAAAGCCCATAGAGTGCATGTCATATACATTGCTTACTGGTGTACACCGCTTAGAGAGTGCTTGCACTTAAAGCGGTATATAAGTCTCATAAATAAATAAATAAATAAATAAACTTTACAATCCTTAGGGATGGATTATTATTCATTATTTCTATTAAGCATATGGGTACCATATCTAGGTTATAAAATATTCACTTGGACACCAGGTGGCAGCAAAGAGATACAGTAAACAATAAATATTTGTTGATTGGCAGGAACTTTGCAGCCCAAAAATGGTATCCTATGGGGTGTAGGGATGGTCACAGATTAGCCTTTAAAAAAGATGGTTGCAATATAAGTTGGATATAAAAAAATATTATTTAGTTTTTCAATAACTTATATTTAAAATTTAATATTTTATAGACTTTATTTTTTTTATTTTCTTATATCTTTTTTCTTTTTTCCTTTTCTTTATTCTTTTTCTTTTTAAGCATTTTTTTTCTAATATTTATGTTTATTATACATACATTATTGTTAATTATCTTATAATTTGTTTAAGTAATGTATTTAGATTTATTTATGGTTTATATCTTTTTTAAGATTTTTTGAAGAAATTTCAATTAAGCCTATATTCAGCTCTGGGAAGGTCGAGGGAGGGAATGGGAGGGTCGGGGAGGTTTGGGCAAGGGTTGTTTTGTTTTTGTAAAATTTTAAAAAATTTTCAATTAAAAAAAAAGGAAAAAAAAGATGGTTGCCACAATGTTGTGGTTCAAGATCCACCTGTTTTGTTCATGTGGTGCACATGATAAATAGGTGGGATTTGATTAATACCACCACAGACACAGATATCTTGCCTTTTCCGACTGTAGCTTGGGGACCCCCTGGAATGTCAATCCATGTCCCAAGGCTGCTGAAGCCACAAGTGCGTTGGGAGCAACCCCTAGAGGCTTACAACTCAATGGTAACTTGTAATTAAATAGCACATGGGGAATAATGTTATTAATAGGGTTTAACATGGCTCCTCCCCCTTCCCTACACTACCCTTTGCCCTGGCCATTCTCTATGTATGAAGTGGTTTGACAGAATGGCTGTTGGATGAGAAGCAAAATTAGGGATCACTTAGAACAGTTTATCTAAAGAGTTTGTGGAAGGAAGATGGTCATGTGAAGAAGGGCATTCGAACGTCAGCCGCCTCAACCAGTCCTCCATTAATTTAATCTAAGCAATATGCTGAGTAGTTGCCTTATGGGGGAGAATCCTAAGTAGAAAAAGAAAACAAAAAGACAATCTCTTTTCAGGAATACAGATAGCATCACAGGCTAGTATCATCCAGCCACATCGATGCACTCGGATTGTGTAGTGAACAGTAATGGCTGGATGGCATTATCACTAGGACTAATGTCATCTGAATTGCCTTCCTCAGTTTGATGTCCTGCAAATAAGCTGAGCTATAATCCTGACTCTGCTGTGCAAGAGTCTTCTGGGGATGTTATGTGCTTAGCCAACAATTCATGGACACCAAATTGGGTAAGAACACCTAATCTCTTATTTTTAGTTTTAGACCTTGTGTCATGACTTGACCAGAATTGTCTCTTTCTATGTGTGAGTGTTTATATATGTTTTGAGTGTTTATATATGTTTTGCTTCATTGCAACATCCAGGGCTTTTCAAATGTTTTCAAGCTGTGGAACCTGTTAGCTTTTAAAAAATATCTGGAAACTCTGATCCAGAAATAAAATTGTAAAGACAGAAAACTGGCTACATTTCGGTGATCCCACTTTGTCTTTCATGAAACCTATCACATTTTTGCAGGACCTTGCAAAAAACTCAATATAGTTTTTGTCTCTCTTTGTCAAAGATAGAAGATAAATTTTCCATAATTTTCCATAATAGAAAATTTAAAACCAATCACAAAAAAAGACTGAATCCCCTAAACAGTCAGCAATTACTGGATTATACATTGTCTTCAATTTTTATTACTCATGGAGAAAATGTTAATGAATAAAATTAGCCTGTGGTAATGGTCTTCTGAAATGCAAATTAGGACATCAAAATGAAACTATAATAAATACCATAATACTGCAAAGAATACAAGATGGTCCGGCAATGTTTATTTAAAACAAGGCTTTGTAACTTCCAACCTTAAGGCTGTTTGTGCCCCCCAAATCCTTTATGTAGATAGATAGATAGATAGATAGATAGATAGATAGATAGATAGATAGATAGATAGATAACCTTTATTGTCATTTTTTACTATGGCACAATGGCACACATTAAAAATGAAATTTAGTTGCTTGCTCTGAAAATGTCATACATAACACACATTTAAACATACTTTATACAATATATGTATAGATAGACCTACATCCTTACATATAAGTAACATATAAATATTAATCACTGTCCATATTGAATACATAATGGAAGGAGGAAGCTTTAGAGTTCACAAAGTTAATACTGTATGGAATGAAACTGTGACTGAATCTGGATGTTCTGCTTCGGATACCACGAAGCCTGCTCCCAAAAAGTAACAAGGAAAACAGGTTGTGAAGAGGATGTGTAATGTCCCAGACAATACTGCAGACCCTGCTCAAGCAATGCTTATATGCTATGGCCTGGATGGAAGGGGGGGAACTGCCAATAATCTTTTCAGCCATCCTCACCAGTCTCTGCACCATCTTCCTGTCTGAAGCAGTGATGCTTCCAAACCAGACTATAATGCTGTATGACAGGATGCACTCAATCGTCCCTCTGTAGAAAGTGGTAAGGACAGGAGAAGGAAGATATGCTTTTCTCATGCAATGCAGAAAATGCAGGCACTGTTGTGCCTGCTTCACCAGTGTCTCATTGTTTACTGACCAAGCTAGTCTACTGAAGGAATTTGATGCTGGTAACCATCTCCACAGGTAAGTGTATCACCCAAGGTCCCTTCCAACATTAAAAATCAAATCGAAATTATGAAGTACACAATATAAGTCATCAATATATTTTTTTTTCTGAACTGTGCTCATTTTTTAAATATAGCCTCCATTTTCAAGAATCTCATGTCCCAATAGGTGCCAAGTGTTCCTATGCATTAACCCAGGGGTAGGTAACCTTGGCTCTTTTATGACTCGTGGACTTGCTGGCTCAGGAATTCTGGGAGTTGAAGTCCACGAGTCATAAAAGAGCCAAGGTTGCCTACCCCTGCATTAAGCAATAAGGCAATGTTAATTGTTTGCAATGACTCTTCTTTGCCAATAGAGGATGCTGTTAATACATAATGATAAAATGTAAGTTTCCATGCTTGCAACCTTATTAATATCATTTACTATTTTGATTTATAATATTAAAATTACTTAATCTGTTTGTTATTTCAGTAAGTTTAGAATAAAAAGTAGTAAGAAATACAATTTTTCTTTGTATTATGTCTACATGTAAATGTAGCCTTAACTAATCACAATGATCTTTTGATATTCTCAGGTTCTTGACATTTATTGTGATTTGCCAAAGCAAAAAACATGTATACAAAATATGAGTGTAGAGCAGAAATATATGCAGTAATATGATGGATGCTTATTAAAATTACAAAAATGTATGCTTACATCTGTGAAGGTTGTATTTACCTCTATATTGCAAAATTCATCAGATACATACCAAATTATGTATCTCAGAAGAAAAATTGTCCCCAAATGCATAAAATTAGAGGCAGAGTTTTATTGAGAAGTGCAAATGAAATGAAAACATAGGATAAAATAAATTTAAAACTGGGTAACTAATAAACTGAGCGAGATCAAATTTCCAGACTTTTCCTACCTATTCCCCATATTGATTCTAGGTACCCCTGAGCATGTGGAGCCATGCAAGATGAACCACCACAGGAGATAAGCCCATCCTTCTTCCATCATCCTGTGAACCTAACCTGACCCAGTGAAATATAGTTCTAGTCTTCTTGGGCAGCTGATTTCTGGTCTGATCTATCTTGTGGGACTGATAATTTTGCTACGCTACTGATTATTCCAGGGACTGGAAATACAAGCACTCAGGTGTACTACCTTATATGCATCATCTTTATATAAAAACATAAAAACTACAGATTAAATTATCAATCAATCTTTATTATCAATTGATATTTATTCAGTCATAGACCAACAAATAAAAAAATCATAATTAATTAAAGTAAAAAAGGAAGACGTAACATTCTAAAATATTTTTTAAAAATTTGGAGGAGATACTACAGGGTCCTGCACAAACTACAGATCAATTCTTGGCTGTGGTCTGTGAAGTAAAATAAGATTGATCAGAGAGTAACCTCTTAAGAGTGGTAGAACAACCAGGTTGTTTAGTGAGGAATGGAGATAATTCCTGCATAGAGGGAACAATATAAAATAATATGTTCCATTGCCTCAACTATTCCTCCACCTCAGGGACACAAAGGGATGTTTTGAATCTTCCTTTAGTAATCGCTCTTAGAGGGAGGTGTTAAATTTAGTCAAGGATAAGCCTTTCTAAATTTTGGAACCATTATGAAGCTTAGGTGTCTGGTTGGTCAGAACAAATATACAGAATAACTCTAAAATGTTTTTTCTGCGTGGAACTGATGAATCTGATTGCAACTGTAATAGCCCATTAAGATCAGCTAATGCACAGTCTTTCAGGGTGAGAGCTGCCCATGTAATGCCATAGGGTTGCAATTGAGTAAGTATTGCCAGAAAGAGTGAGAGTCATGATTAAAGGGGCCAAGTCAGCAGGGGAAAAAAGTAGGTTTGAGCTGAAAGTTTTCTACTTTAAGTAGGCCAGCTTCACAGCAAAATACCCCATTTGGAAAGAAGCAAGGTGCTTGAAAAATAGATTTCAGAAGTTTGAATTGAACTCTTTCAAGAGAAAGAAATAACCTGTAGGCGTCCCACTGAACTCCAGAGAGGAGCTGGGCTCAGATCTTAGGTGAGAAAACATTGTTCTGTTTCCTGCAGGTACATTTGAACTCCTTTGGAGAAGTGGAAAGATTGTGAAGTTGATGCTTTTTTTGTGGACTTAAGCTGACACAATGGGACTTAAAGCTGGCGTGGAATTTATGGTTGCCTGTCCCATGGAAAACAATATCCAGATATTTCAAGGTCTTAATTTGCTCTATTGAATGATTGTTTGGTGTCAGACATGTGCCTTGATTTTGGAGTAATTAATTTCTAAATGTTTTTCTCACAGTGCTCAGTTAAGATATAAAGTGCCCATTTCAGAAAGGTTAATTTATTTGTTTATAAAATGGTATCATAGCCTTTTTCATTGTTAAAATCCAATCTCAAATGGCTGAAAATTTTCAAGATTGCCTAAATGTGTGAGAGATCTTAGTGTTTGCATATAAGATTATATGATACATGGATGTGAGAGCTGGACATTTAAAAAAAAAGTGCTGATGCTATAACATAAGGCCAGATGGCACGTCCATCAATCGCCATAGATGTAGTCTTTATCAAAGCTATAGGTTTCTCAAAGTCACTTTAGAATAATAACTTTAATCTGTCTGTCTGTCTGTTTATCTCTCTTGTCTCTCAAAAATTTGTGATTTCCCCTCCCCCCCACCAAAATTGGGTTAGTGCTTTTTTCTTAGGAGAATATATATATATATTCTGAATAGAGGCAAAGCCCTCTCTTTGGAATGGATTCTATGAAGTTTTATTTGGAAGGGCCTCCTGAACACATGGAATAATAAATATTTTTGTATAAAAGATTCATTTTCAGAGTGGCGAATATGTGGTTAAGTACAAACATCAGTAATGCTCATAAAGGTAACGAGATCCTATGTTTATGCAAATGATAATTTTACATTTTGTCCAATTAAAATGAGAAAAAATGTTCTAAGATATTAGAAACATTTATAGGAACATTTAAGAATGACTGGCTGGCTAGTTTCAATATATATTTCAATAAATTAAGGTATTTCAAAGTTGACATATCTGTCAAAATCTAAATGTAGTATTTTGCAAATTACCATGTTGGTAAGATTTAAAAAAAGAATCCTAAGAATTTTCATGAGGACTGAGACTCAGTTATACAAAGTTTGGCTGCTCTGAATTTTCAAGCCAGGTTGCTACATCATTTCGGTATTGTTTTAGCCATTCGATGTTGCTCTTTGTAGTTTCCAAAGCTTGCTTTCTTGAGGCTTCCCCTGCTCCAGCATCAGGATATCTCTCAAAGAAATTTTCCATCTTAAGAAGATAAAACATGTGCAAATATTAATGACATAGAACTGAAATTTTTCAGAAGACTAAACAGCTTCGTGTATCTCCAGTTTGCAGAATTTTTCATATATCTACAAGTCAGTACTTAATTATCAAATATACTTTGTAAACAGGCTTTGAGCTCTGATATACCTGGTTGGGTTGTTATGCATCTAGTCTAATTCTATACATTGGATTTGGAATGAAGCCAGAATTCTGAAGATCAGAGTAATTCAAAACAGGTTATAATTTACATGATATAAAGTGAACAATTTTATCACACCTCATTTTGATTTTAAACTCCTGATTTGTTGTACTGGAATTTTAGTCTCATGATCATCATGCTAAAATGTACTGGTTGAAAGAAATACCATGATGGGGTGAAAAAGGAGGAGACTGCATTTACTGACCAACAAGTATAGCCTTAACTCAAAGTGACTCTTCCAATCACTCTGGTTTAAGTGACTCATGTCAACATATCAGCAGAAATCTGGAGAATTCCTGAAGCCAAAGACAGCTTCTGTTTTACTATCCACACCATCTGATTTTTACTAGACTTTCACCCTTACACATTGTTTGGCAGTGTTTGATCTGTTGTCTTAACTAGCTGATAGGAAAAGACCAATGAGCCAATCTTTTAGATTTCTGATGAGTTTGATGCAAAAAGTGTGCATTATCAAATGTTACCATCATTAACTCCTCTTTTTACAGTCTGCCATCTTGCTGTTTTAATTTTTTCAAAGATGTTCTTCATGAAAGTGCCATTTTTTCTGCAAAATCATTTGCCCCCAAAGTTATATAACTTTTTTTTAAGTAGCAAAACTTGAAAATCCTTGAATTGATTTCTAAATTTCGCATGACTCATCTCCTTGTAGTGGTCTAGCTTTTCTATAATTTATATTTTGTTCTGGTTCTTTTTTTTTTTTTTAGGATAATGTGTCTGAACCAGGAAATGTCCCAGAGCAGATAGACCATTCACAGACTATTCAAGTTTACATCAATGGTGACACATTTCATGTTACATTATTAGGGAAGGGCTAACTATGCATTCTGCAAGCATTCTTGGTTATAACTTCCCATATTTCTTTTCCTCCTTAAGAACAATTAGTGAGTTGCTTGGTTTGGATTGTTATAGTATTAGAGTATGTATAGGTCCAACTCTTTGTTTCCATATAGAGCTTCAATCTAAATTACTCCTAACCTTAAACTGAGTCATAACACTTTTAGAGACTATTTACAGAAGAACTAGAAAGAGTGGAAAAGAACAAGACCTTCTGACAATTGGGGAAAACAAACAGATACATGAGCTAGGTGGCCATATAAGTCCTGTGAATAAATACATTTAGGATGGATAGGAAACTTTATTGCTAGCAAGGACTGCAATTTCTTTTTTATTGACTTTTGAGGGCTGCAAAAAATTTGGGGCTGGATATGAATTTTTCCCTTGATTTGTTATTGTTTTAGTTTACTTTGTTTTGTTTTGTGGAGGGAGGGGGTTATAGTTGATTGACTTATATTGCAGAGGCAGTCTTTTGGGGAACTGTGGCCTTCTGTGCTAGCTTTGAGCTGAAATGTACTACTGTATGTATTGTACTGTAGTATTTAGTTTGCCATCAAAAAGTGATAGGAACAATATACCTATTAGATTTCCATTCCCAAGTTCATGTTCTGGTTTTATCATTTTAGTTAATGCTTGCATACATGCCCACTAAAATTGCTTTTGAAGTGTCAGGAGAATATACAGGCCCCCAAAGACTATAACATCAAAACTAGGCAAATTTGTATTGGTTGCCTAGTGCCACAATCAAGAAACCTCTCTCCCTTATCAACATCCATTTCATTAAATAGATGCACCTAGAAGAGGGAATGGGGAAGAGTATCTTGGCATTTTTCATATCAAGAAAATTGGACAGCTGAGCAGTAGGTAACCAGGTTGTGTCCTTACCTGCCAAAGCTGGAGCTCTGTGTTAAATGTTCCTGATATTCTTGATATTAGGCGTCCAAGGTTTCTATCATTAAGAGTGTATCTGTGAAAAAAAAAACACATTCATATTTATGTATGCTAAACATGGTGGCTACTACATACTGGTTTTCAACATAAAATAGCAGAAATAGAATCATCATCATCATCTCTAATGGCCACTTGATAGGGATTGAACCTAATTGGGATCCTATACATTCAAGGAAGTAGACACATTAATTTCCCAACCCTATATTCCTGACTATGTAGGAAATTGAAATTGATTCCTTCCTCAGAGTAATCTGTCAGCAAAACAATGTCATGCTTACTCTTTGTGTTAATTGGAGAGAACCTGATATTAAACAAGCCTCCCTGGAGTTCCATAACCTAGCACAGGACATTCCAAAAGACATTTTGTCAAGCCTCAAAATTTGAAGCCAGCCCTGGTACTTGTTTCAGGGAGACTTTAAATGCTATGAAGTAAATCTTAGTAAAACTATCAGCATAGTCTTGATACAAACTAGTTCTGGCTTGATCCTGCGTTGATTGACCTTTTCTGTCCTTTGTTTCAATTCACCTTTTACATTTCTATAGACCATCAAAGCAGGAGAGTCCAGAGGCTATTCCAATTATAGAAATAAGCATATTCTTTTTTTTTTTACCCAGAATCTGAATAGGGGACATATGATCTATGGACTTGTTCAATTCCCTTTTTCAGCATGGCTCACCAGCAATATCAGGCCCTGGAGATTTGAGACTCTTTCTGTTTCATCTGCAGGCATGCATTTGGTTCTTGCTCATGTGATGTGAGAAGGGGCACCAAATGTCTTGAGAAATGCTGCATAAATATTTCTAAATTTATTATGCAAATAACAATATAAAGGTGTGCTGTTTTCATAAAACAGAAAACAACAACAAGAAGGAAACTTATCTTCCAGCTTTGATGGCACTTGGAGATGTTAAAATTCAATATTCTTATATTTAGGTGGGTTTTTTTTTCAACAAAAATCAAAGTGGCTTCATAAAGAGAGTGAACTCTCTAGGGACCCAGCACTTACCTTTTGACCAAATACTCCCAGTTGAGGCGTACCCAGTCCCAAGCCATTGTTTTGCCATAGCTATTAAAGGAGATGTATCTCAAGACAGTGAACACATCTTGACTTCTTATGAGAGTTGTATTTTTGATGCAATTTAGGAATCTAGAAACAAAACAAGCAATTATATCTGATGAGTAGCAGTTCCTTAGGATTGCATAGAAAATGAGATTTAAACTGCTTTTCTCAACCTAATTTACATGAAGTAAGAAACTTAAAAAAAACCTCAGAATTCTCTAGACATCAATCAAGAAAGATGAAAGGAGCATGTTGAGTACGAAGCTTTAGATTAGACCTCCTTGATAGATTTCTGAATTAAATATGGCATTGGCTATGATTCAGGCACTGTCTAAATCACTTGGGCCTCTTGGTTACTTGAACAAAACACATCTAGCACTACATTTCAGTTCCAGTTTGCAAGATTGGTAGGTCAGATTAGCTTATGGTGCTTTGGGGAAGTTGTCCATTATTTTGCTTGTCAATTAAAGAATTCCCTGATCAATTTCAAGGAACTTTGCAGTTCATGGGCAGCAAAACACAGTCTTTGAAAACTACTGCTTTAGACAACCCTGTGTATATGAAACCATAACCCATGGCCCCAGTGTAAACATTAGTGAAAGGATGTTAGAAAGATAGCATCATATCTATTGGGAAATTAATCACTGATTCTTTTAAGAACCACTTGCTTCCTGCTTTAATGCCTACTAAGAATGCTCAGAATGCTCAGAATCTCTGCTTCATGTTCCTCCACCAATCCTTTTTTGTTGTTTTGAGAACCAGGATTTAAGAACAGCAAATGAATACTTCTAATATAGAAAGTTAAAGATAATTTCAAGAAACCTGTTCAGCAGAGTTATGTTTTTCACTGATGCCAGGCCGTAGAGTAGCTTCTCCTTTTCTTGAGCTAATGTTGCAGTAATGTATTTCTCAAACATATAATTCCAGGCTTTCTCATCACCTGAGTTCTGCATCCCAAAACGGTACACCAGGAGACGAAGATTTACATCTAGACTAACATGGAAGAGAATGATATTATTAGCGAAAGAGGCCTACCTTTCATTTCACTTTGCCTATGGACACCTTCTGCATCTGCACCTAAATATGCATAGTCACCTTATTCCACTTGTCCAATTCTTAAACAACAAAGAGGCATTCCCCAAAGCTTCTGGGTCGTCCATATTGCATGCAAATTCCAAAACAGTTGTACGAAGGAGACTGGAGAAAAGGACAAAGGAAAACTATGTTTTATTTGCTTGAAATATGCTGTAGTTTACATATTAAACTATACATATGTATACATATTAAACCTACACACATTCAAGCCTCAAGCAGCCATGCTATGGGACACAAGTCAATCCATTTCTGAAAACGAGGGGGGGGGGCTGAAAAGCAGGGGTGTATAAGATAGGAATTGTTGTGGGGGGGGGGGAAGACCACATGGTTTTTTGTTCCACAAGATATTTTAAACAATACTTATAGAAGCTTTCCTCAGGAATTCAAACTAATTATTTGTTCTACAGGAGTTCTAAAGGGGAGGTGTATTCACTTCAGATTGAATATAAATAGATCAGCTAATGCAGTCCAGGGTCAGAATAAAGCAAGATCCAAGCTTATATTGTGGGACATAGTCCTATTTAAATAAACAAAAAGTCAGTTCCCATTTACAGATCTGGTCATCTGAAGGTCAAGACAAGAAAGAAACAGAAGCAGAAGCCAATAGAGGCACTCCATGCTTTCAATGGAAAGCTTCAAAAATCTAATATTTGCTATGTGATTTATTTGATCACGCAGATACTTTAGAAAACGAACAAAACATTTATTATATAAAGGAACTTTTGACACTGGAGGATATTGATTTGATTATCATATCATATTCCTTCTAGAAAAATGCTAGATTACTGCATGCCCTATCATATTGTCCCAGGGTGGATCAAACACTATGGGAGGCAGGTTTGGGTCAATGTTGATGATGAAATTAAGAGTGATTCTAGATGGAAGTTTGATAAAAAAAATATCAGTCAAAGATAATTGTACAGTTACACCAATTATGCTACACTCTTTTTACAGCGAAAAGATATGGAAACAATACTAGAAAACACAAGAATGAAAGAATGAAAGAAACAATATCCAAACAGGACAGGGTAATTTCACATTTTTTTTTAAAAAAAAAATAGTGCTCTTTATCTGGGAGCAGTAAACTTTAAGACTATCTTCAAACCTTCCCCCCTCACATTCCTTCTCTCTGTCTCATGCATACACAGATTAAAAAACTGATTAGTACAGCTGTTTAAGTTTTTTTTCTGTTTAACAACCAACAAGGGTAGCTGTCTTCCTCTAACATAAATAGGTTGATTAAATCTCATTATGCGCAAGATTTCATTTGTCTGTAACTTTGATCCTACAAATAAAGGAAGGGCTGATAAACATCACTGGAGTGGGACATCTAAGGGTCATTTGAAAGATAATACTCAAAATACAATGCTCAAAAGCAAGTTTGTATATAAGGTAGTTGAAACAAATGCTTCACCTTTTGATATGGTCCTCATCATTCTCCCATTTCAGTTCACTTGCAATGGGCTTGACCAGGCTACCAAAATATCTCTGAAAACAGAAGCAATAAGTGGTTCATGTTGGGATCTCTACATAGCAATCAGATTTAAATAGTTTAATTACATTCAGTAAATCTCTTGGGGTCATCAGCATTAAGCAGAACATCATCAATAAACAGTTGATTGTCACTTCTATTCCAACCATCAACATTAGTATTCTTTACAGTATATTAGATATTAGGAATTTGTTTCTAATTGAAATGGATGAGTTTCTGTTATCACTATGGCAGTTCATAAAAAATAAGCATTTTTTTTAATATATGAGAATGAGTATGGTTAAAATATGTTCTTTTTATAGGATAATCTGAGGCCATAAAACCAGAGACTTTGCATTAAGTGGACCTTTGATAGTGACTGGAAAGTCACTAGAAGAGGTCAGGAGTCAGGAAACAAAGCAAGCCATTCTTTATCCTGCTGTCATTGTGTCTAGCCAGATAGCCTTCCCACTGTATACGTTTCAACTGCACTATTGTCACAAATGCCTGCATTCTGTTGGGTAAACAACATTGTTCCAATGAAATAGTACAAGATTGCTGTTTCCTTGTGAGGAGCTGATATGAAATCTCTTTAATAACAGGTTATTTATATATGTGAATGACCCTTGTGTCGCAGAAAATGCAAAGCTCTAGAATTCCCAAAACTTACAGTACAGGTAATTAACTCATTCTTAAGTCTAAAATTACAGAATAGCATATACATTTTTATATTCTCCACAAACTAGCTTAGGTTTTTTTCCAAGAAAATATTCTTCCTTCCTTCCTTCCTTCCTTCCTTCCTTCCTTCCTTCCTTCCTTCCTTCCTTCCTTCCTTCCTTCCTTCCTTCCTTCCTTCCCTCCCTCCCCCTCCCTTCCCCTCCCCCTGCCTCCTTCCTGTAAAATTATTCCTATCCAGTTGAGTAGCTTCCTTGTATTTATGTTTTAAAACACCAGGACCATTAATTTATTTTTTTTTTAAGAAGGGAGATCCTACTGTCTTCTTTCTCCATTTCTATCGTGATCATCAATATCACCCATTTCTGAGAGCTTTTGTAGAAATATTAATGCAAATTTGAAATTCCTTGATACAAAGCAATTTATAAATCGGCCACCTGTCCCTGTTCTGCCCCTGATTATATCTACATACAGGCACATAATTCGAAAAGCAAGCAAATTCTCTTCCTCCTTTTTCCTGCTGAAGAAGAGCTGTCCAAAGGTCTTCAGAACTCAAAAGCTTTCATGCTGTTTTGTGACTTTGATGTGGTGTGATACAAGTCTTTTTTTCATGGGGATTATAGATATGAAGGGGAAATGATAGTGGTGGGGAGTAAGACTAACACACAGGCAACATAGAGCTAATCTTGCTTCCCTGCCTTTCACATTACAAGTATCCACACTCCACAATTACCTAGCCATTCATAAGAGAGAAAAAATAGTGGGCTTAGGAGGGATGTCTAGATTGGTATAAGTACTACACATACTTATAAAATTTGATAAATTGGGGTCAGGTAGACTTTCTGAACAGGAACCTTCCATAGAGTGACACTTTACTTAACTTGTAATATACATTTCAGAAATGCAATAGTACTCATTTTTGAAAAAAATGACTCCAGATTGATAAAGTCAGTTTTTCAGTGTTACTGCAGAAGGCAAATGAATGTGAGGACTAATAGATTTTATTGTTGTTTTCCTGGTATATTCAGTTTCATAGGGAACTTTACCTGAAATTTGGGATAGAGTGCCTTATCATCTTCAACCATCTGTCCAATATAGGATACAGCTACTACAGCTCTTTGCCACGGAATATATTCTGTCTCGTTTTGCAGATATCTTGTAAGGTTTAATGCATCAGCATACGTCAGAAGTCCAGCTCTAAGGGGGGAATGAAGAACATGGAATATGAAGAAACCTCTTAGGAATTAAATCCGATGGACTATCGCTTGTTAATTAATTAATTAATTAGTTGTTGTTATTTGTTAGTTGTTATTCTATCCATAAGCCAGCACATAGAGTTTGATGATCCAATCAGTTAAAATAAAATAGATTAAGAGCACTGCAATAACAATAAAATCACATGTAACATAATATTTACTATATATTTTGGTATGCTTGTATGGGAAGCAGCATCACAAAATTTTGAAGATCTGACTATTAATAGCATTCCAAACTGCAAATTCAGTAAGTACATATTTTCCAGATTCAATGATTCTAGAATTCATGGAGTATCTATACTGCAGAATCCAGTGATGAATGATGGCATCTGTTTTCTCAAAAAAAAAAAAAAAAACCCCAAAGCTTCTTGAGGTGACAGTGAGAGAATAAAGCACAAGGAATGAAAGGGCTAATTAGGACAACTAGAACTGCAGTAAGTTCCTCTGTGTTCATTGGATATTACCGCAAAGTAAATGTGCATAGGATTGCAGCCTTAGCAACAAGAAAATGAATTGTAATATATTTGCAGGTGTCAGTTCACATATGTTTCTTGGGGTAATATTATGTTAAATAGCTAACTAGTAATATAGCATCAAATAAACTGTGTATTTTATTAATTTAATTATAACACCTACCTGGCCAGTGCAAAAGCATCATCTATAAAACCAGCACGATCAGCTAGATTAAAATTCTAAAAGGAGAGGGAAAAAAGAAGCAGTTGACATCAGATGGGTAAAATTAAAATACAGTGAATAATCATCTCTAAAACTGAACCAACGATTAATTTCAGCAGACTGACCTGATGGTCTTTCATCATAATATTAGCTAAAGTACGCCAGACTTGGGGTTCATAATTTACACGATAAAAACCAACATGATCTTTGTTTACTTTCAAGAAAGAATCGGGAGGAAGACCACTGGGTCGCGTAATAGTAATTCCTGTGGTGGTATCAACAACAAAAAAGTAGGGAATAAGTTATAAATGTATTACAGAGCTATGAAATATCTTTCCAAAAGACAAACATTAGGAAAAGCCAAAACTGATATAACACTGACTTTATTCAACAGAACCATTTTTTTTTAAAATGCAGATAGAGAGAGATACCCAGAGAGAATTATTACAGGGAGGAGTTGACAATTCTCACCAGGATCTCAGCAAAAGTGGAAAAACTAAGGTCCCCTTGCAATATGTCTCATAATTACAAGCCCCGGCTTATTCAGCTTCTGCACGGTTCATTTCATATCTCATCTATTTTGAGTCTCTGGATGTGGGCAGCTGATTAACTCAATAGTGGAGACTTATGGGAATTTCCTCAGAACTGTGATCACATCTGGTTATTGTTTGTCCTCTAACATTTTTCTCAGCAGATCTGCACTGCAGTCATCTCCCTCCTTATTCCTTCTTTACCGTTTATAGCATTTAAACAGTGCCAAGGAAGAGTCCTTTCTTTAGACCAGGGGTAGGCAACCTTGGCTCTTTTATCGTGGACTTCAACTGCCAGAATTCCTGAGCCAGCTGACTGGCTCAGGAATTCTGGGAGTTGAAGTCCACGAGTCATAAAAGAGCCAAGATTGCCTTCCCCTGCTTTAGACTAAGAAGACTGGGTTCACATAATGTACTAGCCTAAACTAAAGAAGGCTTGGATAGCTATTGTTCTTTATGAGAATTCAGCCATTGTTTTTGCACGTTGTACAAGTTGAACCATCCCTATTTAGGCATTGAATACCATATTGAATTAGACTAAAATGTGGCTGGAGAGAAAAGGGCTAAATTTTGATGCTTACTGTAGTACAGATAAACTGATAGTCTCTGACAGACATTTCAAAAAAGGAAAACGAATGGCTGCTAAGTTCATAGGGTACATAGTAACTAATTTGATCATGGTGTGCCTGACGTAGTCTATTCTAAAAAAGAATAACAACAGAATGCATTCACTTTAAGTTAGAAAGTCTGTAATTCATTCACAAATCAATATGATGGTACATCAGTAATTTCTGAGTTTCAGATTAGCCATCTTTGTGGCCGATAATCAGAGATTATTTTGCAACATCTATTGCAGAGACCAAATTGGACTAAAATTTGAGCACAAGCATGCACAGATAGGGTGGAATACATATTCTATCAGGGGAAGGGAAGAGAATTACACCCCTGAATCAGTCAACTTGGGATGGAGAAGGAGCCACCTATCTATGCAAAGCAGTCTTTCTTGACCTGCATGTTTCATATTGCATAGAATGCAAGGAAATATTCTTTCTCTTTCTCTCCATCAGAGATGCATTTGAGTGGATAGAGATGAGCTGCTATCCAGTTTGTGGCGTGGGTAATAGTGGTTGTTTTTCCACTCTATGACCAAGTAGATATGAAAACAATTGTGCCTTTTTACTCACATTCCCATATTCACCATATTGTGAAGTATGTGGATGATACAACAGTAGTGGGCCTTATTCAAGATGACAATGAGGGTGCTTACCGCAAGGAGGTTGAGGATTTGGTGAACGGGTATAAGGAAAACAGCCTAGTTTAAACATTGATAAAACCAAAGAGATCGTTGTCAATTTCAGAAAAGGCAGGCATAACCACACTCTTCTGTGTATTAATGATTCACCTGAGGAGATGGTTACCAACATCAAATTCCTGGGTGTGCAGCTAACGAGTAGGCTGGCTTGGTCGCTCAACAGTGAGACACCAGTGAAGCAGGCACAGCAGCGCCTGCATTTTCTGCGTTGCATGAGAAAAGCATATCTTCCTTCCTCCATCCTTACCACTTTCTACAGAGGGACCATGGAGAGCATCCTGTCATACAGCATCACAGTCTGGTTTGGAAACATCACTGCTTCAATCAGGAAGGCAGTGCAGAGAGTGGTGAGGATGGCTGAAAAGATTATTGGCTGTTCCCTCCCTTCCATCCAGGACATAGCACATAAGCATTGCTTGAGCAGGGTCTGCAAGACTGTCTGGGACACTACACATCCTCTTCAAAAGGAGGAATTCCGTGGAATCCGAAGCAGAACATCCAGATTCAGTCACAGTTTTGTTCCATATAATATTAATCTTGTATACTCAAAAGCTTCCTCTTTCCATTATGTATTCAAGATGGACAGTGATTAATATTTATATGTTACTTATATGTAAGGATGTAGGTCTATGCATATGTTGTATATAGTATGTTTAAATGTGGGTTATGTATGTGTACATTTTGAGAGCAAGCAACTAAATTTCATTTTTAATGTGTGCCACTGTTCCACAGTAAAAAATGACAATAAAGGCTATCTGTTTGTCCATCTGTCTGTCTGTCTATGTATCTATGTATCTATCTTTCTATCTATTTATATCTATCTATCTATCTATCTATCTATCTATCTATCTATCTATCTATCTATCTAAAAGCAAAGTCAGAACTATAGATAAAATCAAACAGTAAAAGCAATAAATAAATGTTTTTACAGTAGGGTTTCTGAAACAGCTATAAAGAGATAAATGAACACTGTAAGCATGTTGTTATGCCAGCCTGCATTCCTAACTTGCCAGACTGAGAATACACATTTCCCATGTTAAGCAGAATCAGCATTGGGAGAGGTATGCTTTCTGTCACATAGATGCCCCAATTTGTCTCTCTTTGCTACATTTAGCAAGATTTGAATCCGTAAGAAAGAAGAAGAAGAAGAAGAAGAAGAAGAAGAAGAAGAAGAAGAAGAAGAAGAAGAAGAAGAAGAAGAAGAAGAAGAAGAAGAAGAAGAAGAAGAAGAAGAAGAAGAAGAAGAAGAAGAAGAAGAAGAAGAAGAAGAAGAAGCTGCTTCATCTGAGCAGGGAAAAATAGGAGTGAACCATAACAGTTGCAGGAATTGAGTATGACCAGTCTAGAGAAAACAAGGACTAGGGGTGACATGATAGCAATATTCCAGTATTTGAAGGGCTACCACAAAGAAGAGGGGGTTAACTTATTGTCCAAAGCACCAGAAGGCAAGACAAGAAACAACAGATAAAAACTAATCAAGGAGAGAAGCAACCAGGAATTAAGGAGAAACTTCCTAACAGTGAGGACAATTAACCAGTGGAACAATTTGCCTTCAGAAGCTGTGGGTGCTTCATCACGGGAGGTTTTTAAAAAGGCACTGGACAGTCACTTGTTTGAAATGGTATAGGGTCTCCTGCTTGAGCAGGGGGTTGGACTAGAAGACCTAAGAAGAACCAAGGAGAAACTTCCTGACAGTTAGAACAATTAACCAGTGGAACAACCTGCCTCCAAAAGCGGTGAATGCTCCAAAACTGGAAGTTTTAAAGAAGAAACTGGACAGCCATTTGTCCAAAATGGTATAGGGTTTCCTGCCTGAGCAGGGGGTTGGACTAGATGACCTCCAAGGTCCCTTCCAACTTTATCATCATCATTATTATTATTACCTCTCAAAAGAAACCAGCATGGCTGCATAAAGAACTCTCTGATCAATTGAAAGATAAAAAGGACAAGTATGGAAAGTGGAAAGAGGGACACATAACTAAGTCAGAATATCAGCAAATAACCCGAGTCTGCAAAGATGAAGTGAGGAAAGCTAAGGCTCAAAATGAACGAAGGCTTGCAACCAAAGTCAAAAATAACAAAAAAAGCTTCTTTCAACATGTAAAAAACAAGAAAAAAGTGAAGGAAACGATTGGTCCATTAGTGAGTAAAAGTGGCAAGAAGGTGACAAGCAACAGGGAGAAAGCAGAACTATTTAACTCGTTTTTTGCATCTGTCTGTACACAAAGGGAAAAAACAAAATAGAAATACAAGTTAAGATAGCAAGAAAATGGTAAGTGAACACCTGTCCAGCCTAGACCAGTTCAAATCGCCAGGACCAGATGGATTACACCCCAAAGTTCTCAAGGAACTGGAAGATGTGATCTCAGAACCACTGAACTATATTTTTCAAAGATCCTGGAGCACTGGGGAACTACCAGAGGACTGGAAAAGAGCTGATGTAGTTTCCATTTTCAAAAAAGGGGGAAAAAAAGGACCTAGAAAATTACAGACCTATCAGCCTGACCTCAATACCTGGGAAGATTCTGGAAAAAATAATCAAACAATGAATCAGCAAACACCTACAGGCAAACAAAGTCATTACTAAAAGCCAACATGGGTTTGTCAAAAACAGATCATGCCAGATAAATCTAATTGCATTCTTTGACCAAGTGACAAAATTAGTGGTTCAGAAGAATGCTGTGGACATAATTTACTTGGATTTCAGTAAGGCATTTGACGAAGTAGATCACAACCTACTACTTGATAAGATAGAAAAGTGCGGGTTAGACAGCATCACCACCATATGGATCTGTAGCTGGCTGACCGGCTGTACTGAGCATGTGATCCTCAATGGAACCACATCTACATGGAGGGAAGTGGGTAGTGGGGTGGCCCAGGGCTCTGTTCTGGGCCCAGTGCTCTTCAACATCTTCATCAATGATCTGGATGAAGGGATAGATGGGGAACTCATCAAATCTGTAGATGACACCAAGCTGGCAGGAATAGCCAACACTCCAGAAGACAGGCTTAGGATACAGGAGGATCTGGACAGACTTGAACACTGGGCGCTATCTAACAAAATGAAATTCAATGGTGAAATAAGTAAGGTTCTAGGCAAGAAAAACCAAATGTACAGGTACAGTATAGGGGGTACCTTGCTCAATAGTAGTAACTATGAGAGGGATCTTGGAGTCCTAGTGGACAATCATTTAAATATGAGCCAGCAGTGTGCTGCAGCTGCCAAAAAAGCCAACACAGTGCTAGGCTGCATTAACAGAGGGATAGAATCAAGATCTCGTGAAGTATTAATACCACTTTACAATGCCTTGATAAAGCCACACTTGGAATACTGCATCCAGTTTTGGTCACCACGATGTAAAAAAATGTTGAGACTCTAGAAAGAGTACAGAGAAGAGCAACAATGATGATTAGGGAACTGGAGGCTAAAACATATAAGGAATGGTTGCTGGAATTAAGTATGTCTAGTTTAATGAAGAGAAAGACAAGGGGGGACATGATAGCAGTGTTCCAATATCTCGGGGGCTGCCACAAAGAAGAGGGAGTCAAGCTATTTTCCAAGGCGCCTGAAGGCAGAACAAGAAGCAATGGGTGGAAACTAACCAAACAGAGAAGCAACCTAGAACTAAGGAGAAACTTCCTGACAGTTAGAACAAATAACCTGCCTCCAGAAGCGGTGAATGCTCCAACACTGGACATTTTTAAGAAGAAATTGGACAGCCATTTGTCCGAAACAGTATAGGGTTACCTGCCTGAGCAGGGGGTTGGACTTGATGACCTCCAAGGTCCCTTCCAACTTTATTATTATTATTATTACCTCCAAGGTATCTTCCTGCTCTATTCTGATTGATTGATTGATTGATTGATAATTGTAGCCACCTGGAGACACTTATGGGTGAGTAATTTCAAGACAGAAAGACAGACAGCAGACAAATGAAGAAAAAAAGGAAAGAAAAGAAAAGATGAAGAATGAAGAAAGAAGAAAGAAAGAAAGAAAGAGAAAGAAAGAAAGAAAGAAAGAAAGAAAGAAAGAAAGAAAGAAAGAAAGAAAGAAAGAATACCTCCCATAGCTCTAATAAATGGCTGGAATTATCCCCCAAAATGCCAAGGGTGATCCAGGGAAAAGCAGAGCAGTTTGTTTCTGCAGAAATAGGTAAACTTTTTACTCAGAAAATCTGCATTAACCAATTTTATTTTGTTGTGTATATTAGATTAATTTTTCATCTTTTTTGCTTTGGGCTCAGCCCAAATGTGGATTAGGATATACGTTTCCCAGCTACACATTTTGAATAAAGTTGATGAATATGACTTTATTTTCCATATTAAATTTAGAACAGTGCAAGATTGATCTGAGTATTTAACTAGCATTTTGTAACAGACCAGCGCCATCTTGTGGTGTTACTGGAACATGCATCTTGTTTTGTAACGTCTCCTCCCCCGCATTTAAGCATTTTGGAAGTATCTGTTTTATCAAACCGTTTCTCCCTTTCCCTTCTTTAAGAGACAATAGCGTTAATATCTGAAGTATAAATAGGTTTTGTATTTGATCATTTTACTTTTTAATAAAAACTGATTTTGTTTACTTTTGTAAGAACCAGTAATGTAGGCCCTATCTGAATCAAAGACCATAATTAGGGAAAAACACCAAGCAAGGTGCTTCATGGAAAATCAATAGTCACAGCAGCAACTCCCCAAAGCAAAAAGTTGGTTGTGTAGTCCCAGAGGACTGCAGCCCTTTTGGGGCCAGACACAATTATAATATGACTTTTCTCATATAACCTTGTTGCATAAAGAATAATAATTTACAAGCAACCAAGTAGCCTAGATCAGGGATAGGCAACCTTGGCTCTTTTATGACTCATGGACTTTAACTCCCAGAATTCCTGAGCCAGCTGACTCAACAATTCTGGGAGTTGAAGTCCATGAGTCATAAAAGAGCCAAGGTTGCCTACCCCTGGCCTAGATCCAAGCCATATAGGATCTTAAGGGTTATAAGCAGAGCTTTGTAATTCTTGCATAAATAAATGATAAATCGATGTAGTATTTCTTGCACTATTTGAAGACTAGCATGCCTGCTAAGTTCTGTATTCCATATTCAGGACAATTGTGCTGTTCTGTATTCACTGAAATTTTCAAACTAGATATATAATAAGTCCTATATAAGGCATGTTACATTATTAAGAAATGTAAGAAATGGTCAACTCTACCAAGAATAATGAAGCAGCCAACTGAAGCCATAGGCCAGGATGGACAATGATTACGGTGACTAGCTTCGATAGTCCTTCATTATGCATACGATGAGGCCCCCCTGCTCCTTTGCTTTTTGGAGTGACTTGCTACCTTAACTGGTTATCCTGTATGTTGCTCTGATGGGGTCCTCAAAGCAATTCATTGAGAGATGAATAAAGTATTTGCCCGCACAGACAGCTATCAATAATATCTCAAAAATTTTCTATCAAAGATTTTAAAGGCTATAGAGTTGGAACATTGCTATCACCTGAGAAGGACTGTGAAAAGAATAATCATTCCTCTTCGTAATCTAGATGGTGAATTCTTTTGGGCCACCTTGCTCTTTCAAAAGAAATTCCTATTAAGTCAATGCCGTTTACTCTGATTTGTATAGGCTTGGAAACTAAGTTGGATTTGGCCTGGTTATACCTAAATGGGACCTCACCAAGGAATTCCACCCTACAGGAGAGACTGGAACTTGAGAAAAGGAAAGCAATGGTATGTGATTCAAAGAAATATTTACTTTGTGAATAGTTACTATCCATTAGCTCCGATTACCTGCTAATTCTGATTTATTGTAGACTATTATATTTGATGTATTCCCCTCTTTCCATTTCACTGGAATATTCCACTTGTAACTGAAAATTCAGAAAGACATATTTTTAAGAATTTTTATAATGAATCATGCCACCATTTGTTATATAATATAAAAACATCTGTGGTCTTCCTGGTTAGAATATTTACTTCAATATAACCATTTTTCACCCTTAGGACCATTGCTGCATCCCCATGGTCACGTGATCAAAATTTGGACGCTTGGCAACTGACTCATATTTATGACAGTTGCAGGGTCCCAGGGGTCCAGGGGTCCTGGGGTCACGTAATCACCTTCTGTAGCCTTCTGTCAACCAAAGTCATTGAGGAAGCCAGACTGACTTTCCAATTGTGTTACTAACTTAACAACTGTAGTGATTCACTTAACAACTGCAGCCAGAAAAGTCGTAAATGGGGCAAAGTCACTTAACAACTGTCTCGCTTAGCAACAGAAATTTTGGGTTCAATTGTGGTTGTAAGTTGAGGACTACTTGCATATTCAGGTTCAGCTATAGAAATTAGTAACAGTTCCAGCAATGTAGGACAGGGCTTTTCAACCAGTGGTACGGGTACCACCTGTGGTACATTGGCACCAGGCGACCATCCTGGAAAGGTGGTAGCGGGGGAAGGGAATGGGCTGAACCGGTGGCAGCACCGCACAAGTCTGAGCAAGAGACGGCTGGAGCTGCAGGGCTGTCAGGGCTCAGTGGAAGCGCCAGGCTCCAGCTGATTGGCGCTTCTTCGGGGCTGTCAGGGCTCAGTGGAAGCACCAGGATCAGTGCCAGGCTCCAGCTGAGCCCAGAAGCGCCGATCAGCTGGAATGTTGCAGCATCTCCAGGGTCTTGTGATTTACATTCAGAAGCTTGGCAACTGATTCATATTTATGACGGTCACAGTGTCCTAGGGTCATGTGAAGTGACCAAAACCTGCTGCAACCACCCAGCAGACGGGGGGAATAAAAATCAAACTCCACCCACCCCAGCCCCGCTGCCAACCTCAACAGAAATGCTCACAACAATGGAAACCTCGGACAGGAGGAAGAGCGCCACCTGGCGGGCAGGCAGGTGTCTTACTCAGCTGTGGCTTCGGGGCCACTTTTTTCAGTGCCATTGTAACTTCAAACAGTCACTAAGCGAACTGTTGTAAGTTGAGGACTGTCTGTACTTTATCACTCCCCCCCCTTTTTTTTGGGTCATCAAGTTTTTGACACCTTGCTAGCAACTGATGGTACTCGGATGTTGCCATATCCTAAAAGTGGTACAATGGGTGAAAAAGGTTGAACAGCCCTGATGTAGGAGGCTGCCTTTACTGTCCTAACCTGTCTGCCCATCAAATTCAGTTTTATTTAAACTGACTTGGTAGCTGCTTTCCTTTAGGGATATTCAGAACGCAAACATATACTCTGTCATTGAGGAATGAATAAATTCCCAGCAAAGCAATGACTAATCAAGTTACTGAAATTAATGCATTAATTGATCAATTTCACTGATTGTGAACCAAATCATGGTTAATTTGGGAGATAAATAGTTTTGCTGCAATTAACTAAGGTAAAGATTGGCAATATGTTCTGAAGATGTTGGGCTCCAAAGTCCATTAATTCCAGTTACCCATTAGCATAAAAATAGAAGTTACACCACAGCTACATCAGAAGCTTCATAGGTTCTCCAGTCCTAATATAAGAATCAACTAAACAATTTTATTATATCAGTTATCTATGTGAAAAGAATTTGGTGAAGATCATTGAGAAAACAAATTTCCCCGGTCTAGCAATATCATATCAAAATGTTAGACAGAAGATACCTAAATTGAGAAGATGGCTTGGAGGGATCTGCTTTGGGATCCAATAGAAAACGTTGCTGTGTGACTGTTGAGTTTAAAGCAACTTTCAGCACAGGATAACCCATCTGCCTGGTCCATGTGTCCATCACTTCTCTGACAGGCTTCCCACTTACCTAAAAACAAGAATAGATGGTCATGCCGGGAAACTCTTCCACATCAAAAGTAGAGATTATATCAATTTTCCTGGAGGTTTTTGAGCAATTCATTTATTTGCGACAAACTGATATTAAATTGTAGCTGGAGTTTTGGTGGCACATCGTCTGCTAATGCACATTTTTCTTTCTTTTGATTGGCTTCTCAGAGTATTTTTAAGATAATCATTTGGTCCTCCAATCAAACTTTGTATTTGGTTAGTACCCCAATATAAAGGTTATAGCATAATTGAGGCTCAATCTTTGGTACTTTTTCTTTGAATCTTGCTTTGCTATTTCAGTTTGTTTACTTTACAAATCTACCCAGAGAATTTTGGTAATTGGAAGAGAAGTGCACACAAAAAAGCTGCAAATTGTTATTAGACTCATTAATTCATAGTTCTTTAATTCATTGGTGCTCTTCTTGTCTTTTCCTAATTGTGCCGCCACAACAATATGAAAAGCATGATTAATGTTAAATATTATTTCTTCTCTGATGCAAGCTCAGATGCTATTGGTCAAAAGTGTGAACTTACTGGGGATAAAGCAAACATACCTCTTCCATTGCTATCCAGAAATCATCTGTTTTTGCATTTTTAAAATAATGGTCTATTAGGTATTTCTGTGGGAGAAGAGAAAGTTATTACGTAGGGTTGCAAATTCATTAGCAACATTAGCATTTCCCGTAACAAGTTATATTGATTGCTATCAGAACATCTTTCTTTAACTTGTCATCCTCCAGATCACTCTTTGATCATGGTGCATAGCTTGGTACAGCGTACAAACTCTATACAAGTACGCAGATAAAGCACATCACAGAGGCAGCCAAATAAGTGGCTAGTGTTCAATTGTTTTCTAAACAATTCCAGTTGTGACTTTAAAGCTTCAGGGCAATTAATCCTATCTAAAACACCAAAGAAGATTCAGAGGGCTATAAGTTTCCACTCTGATATATAGGATATGGGTGTACAATGTTGAGTTTTTAAGCATCCAGTTTACAGGATGCAAAATAAATAATTTACAATTATATATATATTTTTCATAAAAGTTCTCAAGATGAAAAAAAAGCCCTGAATTTAAAAAAATGTCCTTGGTTTAACATAGTTAGAAATGCAACTTTCATTGACCTTAATTATTTCTCTAAATGAAAGCTATTTAGGTAAAGTGGATTGCTCTCATAATACTCTGTTTCACCTTCTATTTCAATTATTCAAGAACACAGATCTTAAAATAAGTCCCTCATCCATTAAACAAGACAGGAATTTATAATCTAAGCACACTACGTAGGTAAACAAACAACCCCCCAAAAAAAGAACACAACTAGAATTCTCTCTTGTTCTTTCTCATCTCTTTGCCAAAATGAACAGCCCAATATGTTTGTCAGGCTAAAAACTGCTGAGTCTCAATGTCACTGCTGAATAAAGAATAGATTTGTCCTTTCAAAAGCATTGGAACTTGCTTTCAGGGGCCAATGAGCAGATCCTGCAGACATGCAAGATTTGGAGTGTGGATTTTATTGTCAGAGAACAGCTGTGTTTTTGCTGAATTGTCTTTTAAGTGTTCTCTGCCTCTTCTCTACACACAACACCCTCCTGCCTAGCACTTTTGTTTCTAACTTATTTTTTTCCCCTTGTTGAATTTCTACCTGAGGTCAGCTTTTAAACAAAAGAGGTTAGCTTGACAAGAATTGTGCATGGAAATAACTTCTGCTGAATGGGATGCTCTTTATGGTTGTCCTATGTCTACTAAAAATATAAAGGCTGATTAAAGGTACATATATTTATCATGTGGCAGTTTTTACCCACAGAGCCACAAGTGATAAGACTCTGCTGGATGGCAAAGAAGATTCCATCACTATAGATAATCCTAGACTTACAACAACTTGTTTAGTGACTGTTCAAAGTTATAACACCACTGAAAAAAGTGACATGACTATTTTTTGCATTTACAACTGCTGCAGCATCTCTGTACTCAAGTGATCAAAATTGAGATGCTTGGCAACTGGTTCATGTTTACAACGATCGCATTGTCCCGGGGTCATGTGATCCCCTTTTGTGACCTTCTGACAAGCAAAGTCAATGGGGAAGCCAGATTCACTTAGCGACTGTGTTAGTAACCTAACAACTACAGTGATTCACTTAACAACTAAGGTCATAAAATGGGGCAAAATTCACTTAACAAATGTCTCACTTAGCAACTGAAATTTTGGATTCAGTTGTGATTGTAAGTTGAGGATGACCTGTATTTCTGCTTCAGGTTAATAACTGAGTTCAAGAAAGTCAGTAAAACCTTCCTCCTCTTTTGTCTGTAGAGATTCTCAATCGGGGTAGTCAACCTTGGCTCTTTTATGACTTGTGGACTTCAACTCCCAGAATTCCTGAGCCAGCTGTGCTGGCTCAGGAATTCTGGGAGTTGAAGTCCATGAGTCATAAAAGAGCCAAGGTTGACTACCCCTGCTCCAGGTTGTCCCAAAGGTACTTTTTTTCAAAAGGCAACTGGACTTTCTTGGGGTTTTTTTCCCTTTGAAAACATTTTGCTTCTCATCCAAGACGCTTATTCAGTTCTTCTAGGTTCAGTTCTAAACCAATAAAAGTCCAGTGGCCTTTTGAAAAAATGAACCTTTGGGACAAGGTTCTCTTCACTTTGTGGGGGGGATGGAGGACATGGCTCCTCCAATACCTCCCGTAGAGACTTGAAGGACATGAAATACGCTAGACTTGATAAGACACTATCTTGGTCGTGCTGTGATTGAAAGTTATAATGGCTGTGCTCTGAATGGTCATGCTGAGACTGATAGTTATAATTCAAAAGGATATATTTCTCTTTGTCGGAGCTCATATGGTTTAATGGATAAGATGATAAACCAGAGAAGAAATAGCAAAATTCAAGTCCCTCTCCAGCCCTAAAGCTCATCAAAATTTTGGGGTTAGTCACCATTCCTCAGCCTAGCCTATCTCAAAAGGTGTGGAGGATGTTGTGGGAAAAACTGGAGCAGTTGGATTGCTTAGGAAATAAAACGTGAGCACCAGGAAGAGTTAAAACATTAAAAGTTTTATAAAACGTTAAAAGTTTAAATATAAAAAATTTAAAAGTTTTTAAAAAGCAGACCTGTTTTATATTTAAACTTTTAACGTTTTATAAAACTTTTAATGTTTTAACTCTTCCTGGTGCTCACGTTTTATTTCCTAATATGCATACACCCAGGAATTATTCTTTCATTTTTAGTATTATTTTTAATACACACACACACACACACACACACACACACACACACACATATCTACACACACACACACACACACACACACACACACACACACACACACACACACACTATATATATATATATATATATATATATATATATATATATATATATATATATATATATATATATATATACATATACATATATATATACATACATATTCATATACATGCATTTGACCTAATTTACATGCCAGCAGGAAAATAGAGGCTGTGCAGGAAAAAACATCCACAGCTCTGTGTAGTCTCAAGCTCTTTTCATTTTAGACATAGTTGATATATTCCAGAAATTATCTCTTGGTCTGATACTTTAGAAGTATGGCTTGATAAATCATGTTTTTCTTGGCTCTTCCTACACATTTGAATGTGCTGCATTAGAACAATAGATGGCACTGTTTGTCTCACTCACACTTTGATGCTTTCATGAAGTTAGTTTACACGATTATTCCTAGCTTGAATCAAAGTACAGATCAAATATGCAACCAACTGCAACTTGATCAAGTGCAGAAGGTAAAGAACTGCTTGCACAATCATTATTCCTCAACTAGCAATTATGACAATATTATTGTGGGCTCTGAAACCTTAACTACTTTGATCTCAATTCCATCTCTACCAAACTAATGCTCTTCTATAAGGTAGGCAGCATGTGGTAGCCTGATGTGTGTTCTTTCTTTTAAACAATTTTTTATTCAACTAGTACTCATATATATATATATATATATATATATATATATATATATATATATATATATATATATATATATTCAGGGTGGAAACATGGCAGACTAACACATATCCATGAATAGTGGGGATCATGCAGAGAAAAAAGTTTTTCAGGAGGATGAGGGGTTTATAGTTATGTTGACAAGGGAGAAGAGTAATAACTGATGTAATGAAGGCCAGGAGTCACTTCTTTAATTATCTTTTTTATTTGTTTTCTTTTAACTGTATTGTTTCTTGCACTTTTTCTTTTTCTCTTATTCCTTCTTTTATATATTTCTCATTTTTTCTACTTAATTAAAAATTTTCAATAGGAATTATTTTAAAAAGAGATAAGGATGAACAGCCAGCTAAGAAATCATGGAATGAAGACAAGTCCCTGACCATGGTGGAATGAAGAACTGGCAAGTAAACCAAAATTAAGTAGGATAATTTTTCTATATTGAATTTACAAAAAAGGTTTGTTAAAAATTTGAAGGGACAAAGGGAGAATGAAATCACATTCTAGAACAGGGGTGTCAAACTGCCAGCCCGTGGGCTGGATGCATCACAAGGAAACCGCGCCCACCCCATTGCCGGCAATGGGGAAAAAGTTCTGACACATCACGTGATGTCATGTGATGTCACTAGTTTGACATGTCTGTTCTAAAACGTTGTTTGAAAAGACTAAAGGTCAAGATTCTGACAAATAAAAAGGAAGGAATATAAAGGTTAAAATAGATTTGTTGTCAATTGTGGTATTCCTTGATAAACTTTTGCTCACATTTGGATTGAAATTATGAGGCTTCATTTGATTATCAATAAGAGATGGGATAAGGGAAGAATAGATCATTAGTTGTATTTTAAGAGTGATAAATTACTAAAATTGTTTATACTTGGGATTATAAGGAAACTCATTTCTTTATTCATTTTTCTTTTCTGCACCTTCTATTTTCTTTTTCTTTGTTGTATTGTTGTATTGTAATTACAATTTTTAATAAAATTATTATTTAAAAAAAGAATTCTGGGTCCTTTAATCCAAACTTAAATGAAAGGCCCTAGGTTAGGGAAGATTATCCCAACCCCTAATTCAAACCCAATCCTCCAAATCTGTTAATTCAAAACTAAAATCCAATAACTTCTTCCAGAGAAATATGTAGTTTAATAATTACTCCCAGGGAAATATATACAGCTCAAATTATTAATAAGAACTTATACCTATTCATCAGAACTTATACCTGACATCCAGCTCTGAAGTGATCTGGTGAGATCCAGTCTTCAAGCATTCTGAGAATTGACGCTCCCTAGATACAGAGATTTGATAATATTGATAAATAGTACTCCATATACCATATTCAAGGTGTTCAAAAAACCAAATGAACAAGCAAACTGTGTCAGTCTGCCTGAATAATACACACTGGTGATGTATATTCTATTTCTGTGCAATCGAGAAACGCAAACGTAGTATTAGTTACTCTTTGCATTGTGTAAACTCCCTGTCTGAGACTAAATATAACCAAGAATTAGCCAAACTTTCCTAGCCATTTGTTGAAATCTTAATATAACTACTTGTCTTTATACTAGTAGATATAATATAAAAGTATTCAGCCCCAAATTGCTCAATTCAAGCTCTTTTTGGATTTTTGTAGCTTCACATTGATTCTTTTACATGTTGGAGAATATTGACCAAAAAACCCCATGGTCTGTTGAAGTTTTGTAGTTTCCAGACTTACTAGATAGGTGTCAATAAAAGGCAGCACACACACATAGTTTTGTTCAGAATGATTTTAACAGTTACTTGTGAATATTAATACTGTGATGAAGATTGCTTCAACTTTGACTTCAGTTCTAAGGAGAACATTTTAATGCAATTCTCATTGATGGACAGAATTATTCTAAACAAGTGAGCATATGTCTATGTACAGATTAATGTATTGTCTTTCACTCGTACAATGATCTTCCCAGATGTCTACAAGTTCCTTGACTTTCCACATTTCAATTAAACCTCAGATGAGGGTATCGTGAGAATCATCCTTCTGTGGAGATTTAGAAGATTGGGATGTGGGGACAGCCAAGGAAACTTCAGGATCACAGAAAGACGTGGAACAGAAAATAACAGAAATACCTTTCTTGATACCTTATAGCCTTCAGTAAGTACAAGCACCACAAAAAGAAACTAAAACACACCCTAAGAAAGAGGGACAGAAAATCAGAAGTGGGAAGAAAACATTTGGAAAATTGAGGATTTATTGGCGTAAAGTGAAGATATTTTCTGATAAACATGAGTCAGCTCCATTTGGCATGCTGATTCATGTCATTTGTGCCAACTTACACATTTATTACGGTCAGTGGCTTTGTTTTCCCATTACCATTCCAACTTGAAGCAATCCAGTGAGAAAAGTGTCAAAGTTCAGTAGCAAATAACATGCTTTGCATACTGATGGTCCCAAGTTCAATCACTGGCATTGCCAAGTTAGAGATTCTGGAGATCTGCTAATAATCAAACTAGACAACACTGACAGAAGTAGAGTAACACTCTGATTTGATACAAGACAACTTCCTAATTTACAAATAGATTGCAGACAACTTTGTTTGCCACAATTCAATCCAGATGTGTGACTTCAGCCTTTAAAAATATATGTGGATGATCCAGCTAACACAACTGGTGATTTGTGCCTGGTCATGAGTAAAGCTTATATGATTTGGACCAGAACAATACCACTGTGCAAGCAAAGGTGAAGGTTGCATCACATAAATTTCATAACTGGTAATCCCATTATCAGTTGTAAATTTCAGACCATTTCCTTCTTTTTTTCATTCCTTGAGTTTGACTATGAAAGTTCCAAATATATATTCAAGAGGCTGACTATAAAAGTGAAATTCCATTTAAATAGCCACTTTCCCTGAATTATATAGGGCAGTAGTGATATGAACGCATGGCTATTGCAAAGAGATAAGGCCACTTTCATCTTAGTATCATTCATTTTTGATGCACTATAGAGAAACCCAGAGAACCCTATAAAAGAATCAACAGGTAGGAACCATATACACAAGTCTTTGTACACCAGTACAAAGATAATGATTAATTTATCTAATCTTAACTATTTCCGGTGTGCCACTTCATATAATATATGTTGACTTAGGCAACTGTGCTCTTGCAAACCACTAAGTGATGAAAATTACAGTGCAGGATATCACAATTTTGTAATTATTACCCCAAATACTTTATAAACAGTTTCAGTATAATAACTGAAAAAAGTGAGTTACAATCAGTACTTGCATTTACAACTATCACCGCATCCACATGGTCATGTGATCAAAATTTGGGGCTTGGCAACCAGAAATTCTGGTCTCAATTGTGATTGTAGGTTGAAAGACTACTTGTATTGTGTTCCTCTACTATTTAAGGAAAGCATGTTCTCCATCTCTCCTGCCTCTGAGTGTAATACCACATAGTGCAGATATACACATATATGGAAATGTAAAATATAATCCCACAAGATTCATCTCCTGGATTTTCCCCCAAGATGAAAAAACAGTTCAGAGATGTTTAACTTCTTTTCTCCCAATTATATGGGGAAACTTAAGCTCTTACTTTGCTGTAGGATATGCCATCAAATACAGATGTTATTTCATCAGGAGAAGACACATTCGCCGTAATTGGGTGAGATGAAACCAAAGAATCATCCTTCAGCACTGGCAGTAGGTCATCAATTAAAATTTGATCCAGCTGTGAAGAAGAAAGAGTTGAGTGGAAAAACATGATTATTACCCCAAATGATTTACTTAATTAGCTAAAAACAGGCTAATACATGAAAAATGATTAACATAAATACAATCTTGCCAAATGTCAATCTAATCTATCATAGGATAAAAGGAGTTTTGGACTGATAGCTAATTAACAGGATAGTGAGCAAAGAAATAGTTACTGCAGCTCACTTTCTTGATTCTCTAGAATTTTACCTATTTTTTAATAAATATATCTATCATATGTATAATCAATACACATTATAAAACAACTAATATTTGGTCAAGCTGTTTTTCTACCATCAAGTTTGATAACTCAAGGAAGCTTCTAAATCAAGGGCATTCAACTTTAGCAACTTTAGGTCTTGTGGACTTCAATTCCCAGAATTCACCAGCCAGAAGAGCTGGCTAGGGAATTCTGGAAGTTGAAGTCCACAAGCTTTAACATTGTCAAGGTTGGACATCCCAGTTATAAATTTCAGAGCTAAATAACTTGATGAAACCTATCCCGCAAAAAACAAAAATACTTCAGAGGCTGAACTCCTATTAAAAAAGACAAAAACATTCAGTTTATTTGGCAGCAATTGAAAAGTAGTTTGCCACTGTTTTTTCCCAGGATGTTTCATTTAGCCTACAGCCCTGAGGGCTTAGTATCTTCTCAATTAAGTATTAATCAAACCTTATGTTGCCTTGTTTTTGACTCAAATAAGGTCAGCTAATAGCTATCTCCTGTTGAGCAGCAATACTTAATATTTAGCAGGTTATTTAAATTATTAGAAAGGAATATTTTTATCAATATTTTAGAGCAGCCTTGATACTTTTAATTCTCAAAATTCCTTAGTAAGTATGGTCACTTATGAGATTTCTGAAGTCCATGTAATTCAGACAAGTCAAACACGTGACGTCACGTGAGGTTGCACAACATATCGGGAGAGTTTTGCCATTGCTGGCAATGGGTGGGCGCGGCTCCTGCATTACGCATCCGGTCCGTGGGCCGGCAGTTTGACACCCCTGATGTAGTTGGAGGGCTATTAGAGTCTATTGGAGAGGAGGTCCAATTAAACTGATTTATAGATAAAATCCTATTCACAGGAATCTTCTCAATGAGCTGTTGGCAACCTGCTTAGAGTTAGATAAGAATAAACAGCACTTAAGGGGGGGAGGTTGGACCTAGTTCTCTTGTGGCTATGTAGGAATTCTAGGCTGATCCCCCTTTTCACTCTACAGTCAGATTCTATTATCCCTTTCCTACATTATTCTATAAAACAACAAACATCCAAGTCCATGCTGGAGAGTCAACAAGTCGGTGAAAATGTCTGTTTCTTTAATCTTGGATGGACTACTGAGAAGAATAATCCTACTAAGTATTCCCTAATATAGGCTGATTTTCAACAATGATCAGTATTCTAAGATCAGCATTATACTACTTGTCTACAAATTTTGGGAAATTATCAACCTCTAAGATAAAATGTGTTTGTTGTTGTTAATTGCGAAGTCGTGTCCGACCCATCGCGACCCCATGGACAACGTTCCTCCAGGTCTTCCTGTCCTCTACCATCTTCTGGAGTCCATTTAAGTTCACACCTACTGCTTCAGTGACTCCATCCAGCCATCTCATTCTCTGTCGTCCCCTTCTTCTATTGCCCTCAATCTTTCCCAGCATTAGGCCCTTCTCCAGTGAGTCCTTCCTTCTCATTAGGTGGCCAAAGTATTTGAGTTTCAACTTCAGGATCTGGCCTTCTAAAGAGCAGTCGGGTTGATCTCTTCTAGGACTGACCGGTTTGAACGCCTTGCAGTCCAAGGGACTCGCAGGAGTCTTCTCCAGCACCATAGTTCAAAGGCCTCAATTCTTTGGCGCTCAGCCTTTCTTATGGTCCAACTTTCACAGCCATACATTGCAACTGGGAAAACCATGGCCTGGACTATACGCACTTTTGTTGGCAGGGTGATGTCTCTGCTTTTTAGTATGCTGTCTAGATTTGCCATAGCTTTCCTCCCCAGGAGCAAGCGTCTTTTAATTTCTTGGCTGCAGTCCCCATCTGAGGTGATCTTGGAGCCCAGAAAAATAAAA